>NC_051318.1:58891643-59507672 GCF_015220235.1 Choloepus didactylus
AGCACAAAGCCTTTTATAATTAATCATTGCAGATTTGTATCTGAAGCAATCCAGAAAAGGAAGAACTATGGAAGAATAAAAATAAAATAATGAAACCAAAGTCTTGTTCACATGTATTTAACACATTCTACTCACAGTCAAAATACTTCTTGACCCCAACTCTTAAGTTCTTTATCAACTACATGTGCTAGTTTAGAATGACTGGCTCTTGAATCCATCTTGTTTTCTGGTCTTTGCCCAGAACCTTTTAAGATAACCATATTCGTCTACTGTTATGGACTGAATCATGTCCCCGACAAAGACACGTTCAAGTCCTACCCCCCAGTCCTGTGGATGTGAACTCATTTGTAAACAGGAGCTTTGAAGATCCTATTAAGATGAGGCCAAACTGAATCAGGATGGACCTTAATTTGGTATGACTGGAGTCCTTATAAGCAAAGGATATCTGGATTTGAAAGTAGGCATGAGCAGGACACAGAAGGAAACAGAGAGCTGTGTGACAGGGCAGAAATTGAGTTATGGATTGCCAGCAAGCTACCACAAGAACCCAAAAGAATTAGGAGAAATCAAGGTCTGCTGACACATTGATTTTAGATTTCTAGCTTCCAAAGAGTGATGCAAGAAATTCTTGCTGTTTAAGTCAATCAGTCTACGGTATTTATTGTAGCAGCCTTGGCAAACTAAGATATATATCATGACTGTTTTTTACTTTGGGGTTCTAGCGTGTTGTGCAGTGGCTTTCATTACTATAAGGGATAGGCCAGTTCAATCAGCCATATCAAAACAGACATGAAAAATTTGACCAAAACTAAGTGCATGCTTACACACCTGCACATGCAGCTGGTGTCTTACCATAAACCATATCTCTCTCCTCACTCAATCCTAGATCTTGACATTTAATAAAGACATTTCACTCATCATACTGCAAAAGATATCAAATCAGCAGCGCAGTAAAAACATTTGGGAAGAAAATAAAGATGCTAAGTGTTCTGTCCATTTTAATTGTGTTGATTTCATGTTTGCTGCATTACAAATTTTGATCATTTCTTAAAAGAAAGTAGATTGTTTTGAACTGCTTCTGCATTTACCAGTGCTTCTTAGATATCACTCTTTTTACATTTTTCTTCCTTTAGAGAAAACTCATTTGATATAAATGTGATTTTTGTCCAAGGCTTAATAAAATTCAGTAGCCGCTAAACTTTACTTTCTGCCTTGTATGCATTCTTTATTAAATTATTGAAGATTTCTTTATGGATTAAAAGTAGTCAGGGTATTTGATATATCAGTTGGTGCCTTGATTCTTAAATATGAAACATAATTATGAAACAAATGAGTAAAAGTTGTGTTTTGTAGCCACTAATTTTCCTTTTGTATAATTGAGGTGTGTGTTTGTTTGCGTGATGGTGGTTGCTTAAAGGGGCCTCCTAATTTTATTTATCAGGTAATTATTCTTCCTACTAGCAAATCACTCTGTTGATGTTATGGGATTAAAAAATTGAATGAGGCATTTTTCCTTGCTTCCATGAGCAAGAGGAGTGAGTGGATCGTATATAAATAATTCAGAAGTGTGAGGGGTGCAGGCAAGGACACAATGGAGGAGAGAAAGGGGACAAAGGGAAAAGGGACAAAGACAAAGTATACAGTGTGCCAGCCGTGGAGGAGTGTCTGACGTTAGTGCTCTGTTGCACAGAAACTCCCAATTTGTTTTCCAGATGGAGCCACTGCTATTATCCAGTGGGACAACATGTAATACTCATCATTCAGTCAATAATAATAATAACTCCCATTTACTGAGTACTCACTATATCCAGGCATATCTCAGTTCACTCTTATAGCCACTTGAAGAGGCAGGTACCATTAACCCCATTTTATCAATGACGACAATGAGGGTGAAAAGAGAGAGCAATTTGGGTGTGATCACACAGCCAACATGTGGAGAACATGGATGAAACCCTATCAGTTTGATGCTGCAGCCTGCGTTCTGTGCTGTCACCCCCATTCGCCCATCCAAGCAGGTGGCAAGTAGGTAGAGAGGCCTTTGACTCTGAGATAGGAAAACAGGCTGAATGTGGGTGAATGCTCTTAAATCCCATTTCAACAATGTGGTTCAGGGGGAGAGGCTACCTGTGCCTAAGGAAAGAGGATACAGTGGTAGAATACACAATACAGTTTCATGATAGATTTCCTCTCAATAACCAGCATCATTCATGCTGGTTAAGGCAACCATTTTGTGACAGTCTTATCTAAATGATCTATTTTATTTTCTTCTCATCTAAGTATGGAATTTGGAAGCAGGGTAACTTTGGGATTAGTAGGCTAAAATGACAAACAAATGAACTCTTTGAGCTTTTTCTCTTCCTTGGCAAAATATGGAAAATATCCACCTTGAAATCTGGTTTTGAGAATTAAGTCAGATTATACGGGCAGTAAGTAGACCATTTTTAAGGCACTTTGCATCAGTAAGGTACCTTAGGAAATTACAAGGTACTGAATCTACTCAGCCTATAAAACTATAACTATTATTAGTAATTAGTCTTATTGCTCATAATTGTGTTTCTTTTCTAAATTCATGTGTTAGCTCTTAGTTCTAATGATAGTAGATAAAATTGGAACCCTTTATCTTTAGAAAATCTTCAAAATCATGCAGAGAAGGACAACTAATTTCCTGGCCCATTTATTACATGAAGCTCCCAAAATTCAGGCCAAAATAGCTCTGACTCTTTTTACAGCCACATCACATTAACCACAGATCTAATTTGCAAATTATTATCACCCTTCAACTCCAGATTTCTTTTATTCCCCTGCCTGGAAAGAATTCATGCCATTTCTTCCACATCTAGTCATTTACATTTTTGAAGGCCAAGTTTCTTTTTAAGTAGAAATTTTTAACTTCTTTGGATTATATTTCTGGTCTCCCTGGTGTTTGCTACCCTTCCCAAGCTAGGATCATCTTAAAATTTTATGAACATGTTTTGCAATCTGCATCTTCCCCCACCACATTAATGAAAATATTGAATTAGAAAGGCCTTGCATAAGTCCTTATGGGAACATTGCTTACTATATCTCACCAACTCAACAAAGATTTCCACAAAAATATACTCGACTCACTTCAATAACATCTATGAGAGCCTTCTGTATGCCAGAAACTGGAGATGAAGAACTGAATAAGTCCATGTTTGCTAGTTTCAAAGAGTTCACATGTGAATTACCTGCATGAAACCATTTAGCACCTGAGAACACCTTATAATTTTTTGGTTACAGCCAAGTTGGGAGAAAACAGCTGATGTGTTTAAATCCAGAACAGTTTAAGCTTTTGCTAAGGAATTGCTGCTAATTCATCACATATGGGGGAATAGGGTAATTGCTGTTTGTACTGTTGTATATTATTTGTAGACTAATTTATAGTTGCAATTGAAAGACACTTGAGAGTTTATCTAGTATAGTATTTCAGAAACCTAGAAGGAGTGAAATTTTTTGGATGGGATCACAAAGTGAGTTAGCAACACAGCCAAGAGAGAACTTGCTTTGTCTTCTTCCATTGCTGCACCGCCTTGGTAAAATACATCCACTGTACAGGTCATTCTAGCTTAGGAGGTATTATCCCCAATGACTAGGTTATCATCAGGGATAGATTTTGTGTAGATTCTATCATCTTGGGAGTTAAATATTTACTATTTGCTGTTTAATATTAAATATTACACAACAGTTGTGTATGTTTGTGTGTTGACATTGAGGCAGAGAGTCATCCACCCAAAATTCCTGCATCCTCTTCTACAGTATAGAGTTGTTGCTGGAAAGTGGCTGCTCAGCCAGAGACTACATTTCCCAGTCTCCTTTGCATCTAAGTGGGGCCCTGTGCTGAGTTTTCACTGTAGAAATCCCAGGGCCTGTATAAGTGCCTGAAACTTAGAAAGCCCTCAATAAGTATTTTTAAATGAATGAATAAATCCTGAAAGTTTCAAGATGGGGATAAATACATCATATGTAAAGAGTCAGAAACTGAAATAAGCATAAGGTTATCAATAGCAACATTGGAAATTAAAAGAAAATATGAAATGATGTGTGTTATTTCTGGGCAAGTCTGTTTCTTTTTCCTTTTCCCTCTGGATGTCAAATAGCCCAAGGGATGTTATGAAATGTAGCATATTATTATGATGCTTCAGTCTCTCCACTTGCCCACTGTTTTTCAGTCTACTCAACCAAATTGAGAGAATTTTATCATAAGCAACTATTTGCGAGGTGGGGGGAGGGGGGATTGGGACAATGTCCTAGTTATCTTCGTATTTCTGACTACACGAGCACAGGAACTTTCATTTACTTGGTTTCTGTTAATATTCATGGAGCTTTCTGCTGTAGTTTGAATTTTTTCCTTTACTCTTACAAAAATAGCGATTACTAGGTCGCTGGTTTAATACATGCGGAAATGCTAGCGTGGCAGGTGGAAAAGTAGTTTAAAATCATATAGCTATAGGTTCTGCTCTGAGTCTCATCCCCTCTCTGTTTCTTCAGGACCTCATTATTGTACTTTCATCTCCTGAATCACCTTCTCTCTTATATCATTCCCATAAACATAAAACATAGTTCAGTATCTTCTATCTTAAAAAATAAAAAGACAAACACCATCTGTGATCTCACATCTCCCCCAGCCATGTGCTTCCCATTTCTCTGCTCCCCTTCTAAGTGAAATTTCTTGAAAGGGTTATATGCACCTCCATATCAATTTGCTCATCTTTAAGTCTCTCTCAATGCTTCCCAGCTGAACTTCAGTCCCCACAACTCCACTGGAACTGCTTTTATCAAGACCACCAGTGACCTACATGTTGCCAAATCCAAAGGACACTCCTCTGCCTTCATCTTATTGGACCCGCCTTCTAGAAACACTTTCTTCTTTTGCCTTTTGTGTTATTACATTCCCCTGGTTTTCTTCTTATTACACTGGCTGCTCTGTCTACTTCTTAATGTATGGCTTCTCCTCCTCTGCCTGAGTGTCCCAGGGATTAAGCCTTTCCTTGGGTGCTTATGATTTCTCCTAAGGAAATCTCATTCCCTTTCTTGGCTTTAAATACCATATAATTGCTGATGATCCCCAGATTTATATCCACAGGTACACTATCAGGGTTCTCTGATTTCAAACAAGAGAAATCAACTTTGGCTGACTTATGGTTAAATGGTTATTTACTGGGATATCCTGGGAAGCCACAGAATGGATGAAAACTTGGCCAAGGGCAGAAACCAAACAGCTCCTGGGGCAACAGAGCAGTAAAACCAGGAATAATCTGAGTTGTGTCAGTGTGATCAGGACTCTGCTACTGGGATGAGGAAACGGTGTTCAGTCAGTAACCCAAGACTCAAAGCATGGGAGTGAGCTTGACAGGCCAAACATTGGTCAAATGCATTTAGGATTGCAGAAGCTGATAGTTAAATTTTCAGAAAATGTTTGAGCTGGTTTTCAAATGTAGCCTTTATTGAAAACCAAATGATACACACTTAATATAAATAAGTGATAATAAAAACAAGGTAATATTTAAATCATATTGCTTCCTAATTGTTTTGCTATGTTTTCCTCTTCTCTACGCTCTTGAGAGATTATTCACATCTATTTTACCTGTGTGGTTCAAATACTATATACAGTGGTTTGTTGCTGCGTATCTCTTTCCAACTCCATGTTCAGTGATGTCATGTTAGTAGTTTGAAATTAGATGTACTGAGAACATTTATACCACAGAAATAGGATAATTAGGGATTTTGTCTTTTTTTTTCCCTGAAGAGCTGTTGTTAACCATTGATCAGCACATCATCACTGGATACACCCATTTGTGGGACAGCGTGGTGAGACAAAATAGCAAGTGGTCTATGACCTGAAAGTGTTTTTTTTTATTCCTCACACCTAATCTGTCATCCAATCCTATTTTTTTCACTATAGAAATCCCAGGGCCTGTGTCAGTGCCTGAAACTTAGAAAGCCCTCAATAAGTATTTTTAAATGTATGAGTAAATCCTGAAAGTTTCAAGATGGGGATAAATACATCATATGTAAAGAGTCAGAAACTGAAATAAGCATAAGGTTATCAATAGCAATATTGGAAATTAAAATAAAATATTCAATATTTTCAAGATTGTCAAGGAAATTATTTCTAACTTGGAATTTTATAGCCAGCCAAACTAAAAGTCAATTATGCAGATAGAATAAAGGCATTTTAAGACTCTCAATATCTTAAAACTATGCCATAAGCCCTTTCTCTAGAAGCTACAGGAGGGTATATGTCATCAAAATGAGAGCATAAATCATGAAGCAGGAAGACATGGGATCCAGGAATAAAGAGCTCTACAAAGGAGAGGAGCAAAAGGGATTCTTAGGATGATCCTTAAGGGGAGTCCCAGGAAGACAGCCATGCAGTTTTCTTACAGAGTAGCTGGTCTGCAGCAGTACAAGAGAGTGGAGAACTCTAAGAAGCAATGGAAGTGATAGATGTGTCTGACTGTATTAAGAAGAAATTTATAGTTCTTTAGGAGAACTCAATGGATGATTGATGAGAGATGTATAGAAAACTAAACAAAGGAAAAGACCAGGCTATCATGACCTCTAGTAAAAAAATGTTGAAGACTAGTAATGTACCCAACTTTGAACAATATTAATACTTTTATAATAATATGAGCACTCAATGCTGATTTAAATAAGACCTGTGATATAGTTTGATTGGAAGGATTGAGGCAGTGGGCAGTTAAATTATCCTCTTTCATAGCGAGAACAAGATAGATAATGTCTAAAATTTAAAAATCAAGAAATGGCTCCATAAACATTTAGAAATATAGAGTTAACTCTCAGAAGAAACAGCTAAAGGAATTGAAAATGGCTGTTTCTGTGCAATGGAGCATGGAGCAGTTTTATTTACTGTAAATGGTGAAGACCTATTTGAATCTTTAGACAATACATATATTACTTTGATAAAAAATAACTTAGCCAAGAAAAGAATAAATATACTTTATCTATCTCTATCTATAGTCAGTAGAAAAATGTACATATAATAGTTTAAAAAGTGCATTTGGTGGAAGGGATAGGCTGGAATTCGTCAACTGATTTTTAGAACGAAGGCCATAAATCAGGGAAATCTGAATGAGTCTAGGTATTACCTATTAGAAGACTGGCAATGTGGGTTCTATTTTCCATAACTGCTGCATGAATGAGCAAAGAGAATTTTAAATAGGGCAATGACAATTACTTGGTACTGAGAGGTTCACATCAGTATTTCATTTTTGTAACTAAAACAATACATTTTTTTTCCCTAATCTTTTCATATGTTCTAGAGTGTACATGATTGAAAAGAGAAAAATATAGTTTAGATCACATGGCCACATAAGCTTCCTGGTTTCATAAAAACCTTGATCTATTGATTTATTATATTTTTAGATTTAAAAATAATTTTGTACATGGTTTTTGATCAATATTTAAATTATTATATCTTGACTCCTTTCTACCCAGCTATTTTACAATCTCTGAGACTGTGGGCAAATAACTTTATTTCTTTGAATCATATTTCCCAACATTAGGAAAATAAATGAAATGCATGTCCCATACCCAGTTCAGTTCTTGGGAAATATGGGCATTTTATAAATAATTTTGATTATTAATATTTATTATTTTTTATTTTCTTTATTTCTTGGTGAGAAAACACAAAATATTCCAATGAGAATGACTTCTCATTACAGTGCACATTAGATATCTTAGGATTTGCTTTTCAAATGCCCATATTGTTCTTATTTAAGCGTATTTACATAATCAACAATCTACTTGACATTTTTCTTTAACAATTAGACCATGAGTAGATTTTTAAGCAAAGTTCTCCACATTGTGAAGCCATGGAGGATGATGTTTCCAAGAGGCCATTTCTTTGTCATCTCCAGAACACAGTATTGTCAGAGTTAAAAACCAAGCTGTAATCATCACACAGCTGATGGAGGAGGCAGCCAAACTATGGATACAATTGCTGCAGGAAGATGGCAATGCCATCTGGACTTATGTCTCTGGTGAATCATGCCCTAGACGTAGCCACAGAGCTGCCAACTCATGACTGCCCGAGAAAATTGGAAGAAGTGTGTACAAGTTAGAAAGGGGAATTGAAGATGTAGTTTTCAAATAGCCACCAAGCACCAATAGTTCTTAATATTCTGCTCACAGCTATACAAGCTTAAGATCTATGTGTGATTTTCACTACGATAAATCTATTCAATTTGACATAAAGTAGGATGCATTCAGAAATTATGTGCCTCTGTACCTTTTTTTTCAGTTAGAGTGGTTTTCACTGATTTCCTATAGATTACTCACAATTTATAAAATGCTTCTTAATTTAACATGTCTAATGTTGCATTTATGGCCAGGTTGCAAAATCTTGTAGTATATGCATGTATGCATCAAAAGTTAGAATGTTTCATTAAAAAAAAACCAAGTTTTCCATATTAACTAAATAAAATCTCTCAATGAAAGCTTAGCATTAGTTTTTCAGTGTTTTTCAAACAAAGCAGTTTTTTGTTTTTTGTTTTTTTTTGCTTTCATTGGCAACTAGCCTTGTAACTTTTATTTCTGGGCTCAGCTGTATTCTGCTGCATTCTACAATATTTCAGAAAACTCTAGTCATATCCTTAGCTATCTAAGAAGCTACAAACCCATCTGCATTTATTTTATTGATGATTTAATTATATATCCTAAGATTTGACTGTTAAATGCTACATTTCCCCCTGATTTAATTTCTCTAAATATGTCATGTGTAATGTATGCTGAGCTGGCCTCTCTTAGGTACCATTTTCTCTCTGAGTTTAAAGGTCTCATATCTTTTACAATGCCAGTTACTTCCTCCTATTATTAACAAGTTTAGTTTGGTGTAATACATTAGTATTTAATGTCTATTTTTTTCCATGTAAGTGGTTTCAAAGATAGTATATTTGTCTTCTGAAAAAGAACAAACTCAATTCTCTAATGCAGTTACCACACCAGCTCAACATATCCTGAGGCTGCTCTGGCAAAGGGCTGTAAAAGATTGGTATTGATATTCGATGGCATTCAAATTGTCAAGCTCCCAACAGGAGGAAAAGTGTTCTAGAAAATCCGGCCAGGTGGCAGCTAATTACACTATTATAAACTAAATTTACAACAGGTGATTTGTGGGCTATGAACTGACAACAAGCACCCAAATTTTCTTTGATTATTCTCCTGTAAATTGAGAAGACAGAAGTTCATTCTTTATATGGCACATTAATGCAGGGCACCTTGAATATATTGCTCAAGTTCTACCTAATTTTGTCAGAGCACATACAGCTTCTTGGTGCTTGCTAATTTTCATTAATTTTTTTGTAACTCATATTTAGTGTATTCCCTGTGTTATTCTATGATTTTTTTAAACTGGAGACTCCCGTTCATGTTATTAGAATACAACTAAGGGAGATGACACACACTAACACAACACTAAAATACTCTCGGAGCATCTTTCAGTAGAATTTTCTATATTCTAAGTGTGGAATACACAACTGGTCTTTAAATCCAAAGTCAGCTTTGTGTGTTCTTGTCCTTTAAAACTTATCAAGTGTCTAGGGAGACATATGCTTTAAGCCAAACATGATCCATGTGTCATTGACGGCAAAGATCCAATGTGCTATGGAAATTTCCCGATGCATATTATAAGCTGTTATTTGCCATCGTGGCTAGATAATCCTGTCTCATTTATTGGAGGGCCATTTCGGCTGCACTGTCAACAGTGGAGGAGAAGCAGGTCACCTTTGCCTAGTATATTATATAAAAGCTGTCAAATGTTCAGGATTATAGGCACATTAAATGTTCCATAAGATTTCAGACATAGCTGTATTAGTGAGGAAGATTTAAATGGCAAGTTTATCATCATTCTGCCTTAGATTTCTTTACTCTTGTGCTAAAATATTGTTAATTGTACAACTGAAATTTTATTAGAGCCCATTCTTTGTATAAGAGGAACAGATGTTGGCAGGTTTATCTGGTTACTCTTACAAATGTTGAAACAGGCACATTTTAAAATAAAAAATAGCCTAATCCATCTTATTATCTTTCAGAATTAAATATGCACTTCTTTATTTCCCAGCCCTAAAATCCTGGCATATCAACACAGACTTTTCACATTTGGAAGACCAGTTTATTAAAAGCCAAAATAAATTTAATAAGGAATTTTTCATTATGGTATCCATTATAAAAAACACAGTTCTCGAGCAAGACTACAGCAGTTTATTTTGGAGTGTATTTACTTTTTGGTTGTGAATGTTTTATTATATATTAAGAGATGATTGCTCCTAGTTATTGTGCATTATAAATGCAGTGGGCATTAGCAGACAAACAGATACTGGCAGCCTCTGAATTAGTTATTTTGAAATAACTGATTGTTTTTTTGAAAGGTATTTCAAGGTTAGCATGCCTCAATGATGACTAATGTTGCATTATTGCTATAGAAAACTTTTCATACCTCTCAGATCAGAGGGAGGACTTTTCTTACCTTTTCGAAAAGAAATCGGGTAGGAGATAGATTCATGTAATTGAGAAGGCTGGGTGAGGAACCTGCCCTTCACATAGCAAGGCCCATCATATCCTTTCTTTCTGGCCTCCAGCCCTGCAATCCTTTCCTTGATTCTGTCACGTCCCCAACCCCACCACTATGCATATCCATAGAATTTTTTTCATTTAGAGCACTGAACATTTGCTAGGGTTTAGGAAGTATCCAAGGTTCAAACCTGATGATTTGAGGAATCAGATCCTTACTAGTAACACAAAATCCTACACATTGGCAGAGTTCATACTAAGTTCAATTTAGCAAAAAAAAGTATGTCTGGAGTCAAGGTCTGTTTCCTTTCTCGATGTCTCAGGTTGTTTACTTCCAAGTTTATTACTTATTTCAACCAGAAGCTCAATGTTAAATGAGTTGGTTGGAGTTGGTACAATAAACTATAATCAGGCAGGTACCTGAATGAAGGAACTGGGACACATGTAAATGCCCAGATACATATTTTTACATGCTGGAAAGAGCAAACATTAAAAAGAAAAACGATAGCAACAATCTTTCCAAATATAGAAATATTTTTAAGTACGATTAATTTACCTATCTTTTAAGAAGCATTTGAACCTTCATTTTAGAGGGAATTTTTTAGGGCGTCTGGGATGCATTTCTCCAGATGGGAGCAGACATCTGAGGGGATTCGGGCTTGGCTGTTCGGGAAACGGAGAAGGAGAAACAATTCTGGAACATGTGTTGCTTCTCAGGCGGTGCAGGTTGGAATGGGGGCCATGAATGGAGCAGTGAGGGAGCCAGGTCCCGGGTGAAGCGGTGGAAGCTTAGCGTGACCATATGATTTATCATCCAATCATTTTTTCTCCCCTTTTCCACTTAGTCCCTGTCCTTGGATGCACCATCTTCAATAAGCTAATTTATTGATTTTAATGTGGTAAGCACGGGAGCAAATGTGATTTGATTTTTTCACACCTCATTTTTAACATATAAGATAGTCCTTTATTGTCAAAGCAGCATCTCTATGTTGTATAAAGTGTTCTGGTCTGGAACTCAGGACATCCTTGGTTTGTCCCTGTTCTTCTGGGTGTGACACTAGTTGAGAACTGATGTCTCTGGATTCTGCTTCCTCCCATGGGGAATGGAGGGGTCAGCTAAAGGGCTGGAGTCTTGTCCCACATCTATAATCCATGCTTCCATTGAGTCATACGCAAAGCATGCTCCTTCACTGACACATAATATTGAAATACCTTTCAATATTATTTAAACAGCTCTTTTTAAAGATATAAACATTCCAAATCATTTTGCTTCAATTTTACCCTAATTCCTTCAACACTGAATAAATATATATTGAAGCCTACTCAATTAATGAGCCATCATTCTACCCTGACAAATGCTTGGCAGGAGAATGCTACAGTCTAGCACTGAGCTAGGAAACGGCATACCTCCCTTTGGGAAAATGGGTAATTATTTTAGGGAGCAGAAGGAGAATCTCCCATTCCCCTTCTTCTGGACCCACAGGATATGGATGAATAAAAATATTAAAAGTTAATTGGGTTGTGAAAATTAATAAGTCAGCTTGAAGAAAAGTGGCTTGTGAAGCATGGAGAGCAGTTGGAAGTTCACCTTCTCCCCCAGATGACTGGAGTCATCTAGTGCAGTTACTCTTCATCAGAAGTATTCATGGCTGTAAATTGGTTTTGTGCTCCACACAGTTGTTTCCCATTTCTCCTGGATTGATATCAGATATAATAATGAAAATAAGCTTGGATTCCCATAAGGAGAAGCTTTGGGATTCTTGCTGGCTTGAGAGATGTGTGGGGTTTTTGAAGATGCCTTTTGTAGTTGTTTCTCCACTGCCAGCTGACGAGTCCCTCCCCTGAGCCCTGGGAGCTGCTTGTGCACTGCACAGACAGTGGTAACCTGGCAAGGGGAGCCTGCTGAAATTTGAAGGCAATGATTTAATGGGCAGTACTAGAAGTTCACTGTGGCCATAAAAGGCCCAAGATCAGAAGAAGTTCCTCCCATCCAAGCCTATTCAACTGTCCTTTAAGAGAAAAATCAGGGCATTCAGAGCATCAAAGAAATGCTTTCACATGAGGATGGCTGTAGAAGGTGAATTTCCCACATTCTTCGTGAACTTTGTATCTCACTTCTCTGGGCTTCAGCTTTTCTTCTCTCAGATTCACAGTTTCTCTTTCTCTGTTCAAACTATTTTCTGGAACTCCTCCTTAAAGGGCATGCAAGAAACTTAGACATTTTTCCACCTTCTTCCTGGACAAACCTTAAAAGTGAGGGAAGACCTATGCCCTGAGAGGGAGAAAGCAAATCTCTCTCCAGTCCTCTAATTCCTTCTCATTCTATATTTTTTTATTTAAATATTATATGGAATTCAGAAGTTAACCTCTGATGTTCTTTTAGCCATATGTGGAAACAGAAAGCCATAGAAGATCTGGCATCTGGCTCATCACCTGCTTCCATTGAAAACTTGGTGTGCAGAGCCACTGGGAGGGCCCCTTCTCTGTGGCCCTCCTGAAGTCCGGTAACAGCAGCAGTACCAGTAGTGATCATCATAATAGCTAACATTTCATAGCTCTATGTTCACAGAGCTGCTTTAAGTGCTTTACGTACATTAACTCATTTAACCCTCATAATATTATGAGGTCAGTACTATAATTATTCTCATTTTACAGGTAAGAAAACTGAGGCAGAGAGAAGTTAAATGACTTACCCAAGCTCAGACAGCTAGCAGAGCCAGGATAGGACCAAAGTTATTGTCTTTACTTTTAATCACTCTATCCAGGTTTCACCTGCATGTCCTCATTTATTATTATTTTTGTCATCTAAAATCCCTAAACTTGAACTGGGCATCTAAAAACAACAACAGAAAAAAATCTCAAGGAATGATTCCCTGCACTTTTGACATATAAAATTAAGGTTGGTAAAGTTATTCATAGACTACTAAAAATAGGGTGACTAGACACTCCAGCTTCAGTTCATTTGAAACAGCTGCCTGTTATCCCAAGCCCTTTGCTTTCTCAAAAGTGTACTGGTTTACACAATAAAGTATATAGCTACCCTAGGTTAAAATGAAAATTGCATTTTGGAAGAAGAAAGAGTAAATAACTACTTTGATCCCAGTCTTTTTTCCCCTAGAAATGTGAACTCTTTGTACTTCATCACATTTCTAATCCTGAACTCTTGTTTGGAACCAAATCCATCTCTCTCATGTGGAATGGGTATATTCTCAAAAGAATTTTGGAAGAGAGTTGATTACCATGTTCTCTTTGGGGAGATGGATGTTTATTCACACTGGTTTTGATGTAGGGAGGCTTACTAAAGGGGATAGAGTATTTTTTGTCTATTGTGTCTGATTTCTTAAGGAAAGGATGGGTTATTGACTGAGGTGAAGGAAGTGCCTTGATGGCAAAACATAAAGAGCCTGCTCCAGGATGAATAGGGAATTGAAGCAATAAAAACAAGTGTGATATTTGAAATACATGAGAGGGGGAGAAAAAGAAACGCAAAACCTCATGTGGATGATTTGGATTTAATATGAGCAAGAAGTTCAGGTATAAGTTTGAAGAAGACCAGAGAAGTCAAAGGACAGGATTGGAAAGCTCACTGGCAGCAGTGTTTGGGTATATCAGGGAAGAGATAGGTCAAAATAGTGAAAGGGCCAGGAAGCTAAGAAATATGGACATCCTCACCAATTTATGTCTCACTTTCCCACATGGGTATTAACTGCTCCGCATCTGTGTTAATATTCTCTGAATGGACTGCTAGAGCAAAACCTGGATTAAAAATTAAGCTGCAGAATATGATGAAAGATGGACTTTGGTAGTATAGTCAAGAGATGGCAAAGGTGGTAAATAATATGGCAAATGGGCTGGAGATTATCACCTCTGCTTCCAGGTGAGGATTTTCGATGTTTTTCAGGTCAGGGTGGAGTGGTGGTATTTCTGAAGTGGTAAGGAATGGACTTATACTATTTTCTGACTTTTAGATTTTCTATCTCTCTTGATCAAAGTAGTAATTAATACTGGGAAAAGACTTCTGAGAGCTTGGATTAGTATAAAAGAGCTCATTGCATATGTAAAGTAGTCCTCATTTCCTCTCTGCAACCTTGATTGATCAACCCCTTCCACTCCTTCTACCTCACCTTACCCCCGTAAATGCTAATCCAGTTACCACTGTCTTAGCCAAGCTTCTCTACAAAGTAGAGCCTCTGGCAAGGCGTAAGTGCAATCCCAAGGCTGCAATAGTGAGGTAAAGGAAACATTCAGGAGAGGATGGGAAGCCAATGCCAAGTGTTGTGTTACTGTGCTGGCCAACAACTGCTTCAAGGTGTTTTTGTACAGGATGGATGGAAATGCCATGACTCAGAACCAGTCATTAGAAAGAATTTATCTATTATTTCATCCTGGCCCTCTCTCTCATTGGTCTGTTAGTGCTGTGAGGGGGTCAATAACCCTATGTTTTCAGATTGCATCACTTGGCCCTTTGGGAGCCACTGGGTGTGGTGTCTCATCTAGTCCTGGTTTGTAGATGAACTGCCTCAGGCATCAGAATCCATGGCCCCACAGTCTGTAGCCTTGATGCAAGCTGAGATGGGCACCAAGGTCCAGGAGACACATGAGGTTGAGAGACTTTGCCAAAGCATATAAGATGGGTTGGATACAACACACGCTTATATTTCCCCCACAACTTTAGATTCTACCGTAGTACCTATAGGGCTTTCTTATATATTTGTTTCTCTCTGTGGAAATCTATGCACTTATGAGAGAGCCAGTACCTTGACTTTTAAAATTTATGACCTTTGTTCTAACATAGAAATCTTTGCATATAAAAATAGTTACTGAATTTTGTAAAATAAAAAAACATGAGTTCACCAATCATCCTCACAAACCAAAATTCCAAGCCCCAAAATATGGTATCTAAATCCTTAAGACATTCTATTCACCGTATCTCCTGATACCAAAAATTCACAACTAAAACAATAGGCACTGGGCCTCTGTAAAACCTATGATAATTTAATCCCATTTTAAAAAAAAACACATGTGGTTGCTAAACATTCAAATGAAGCTCTAGGTAATAGATTGTTAAACTATGAACAGGGAATACAAGGGGCCTCTCTGATGTGTTATGCTAAAAATAGTAACTTCTTTTTTTTAGTTTTATTACAAATTATATTTTAAAGTTTGGTGGTGATGATGACTTTGTTTGCTTGTCTTTTTGACTAATCCATAGGTTTTAGCTAATTTTTACCCTCTTCCTTACAGGTGAGCATTTTTAAGTAAATAAACTGAGGTTACATAGGTTTGTCCATTGGTATAAAGGTAGACATGAGGAGTTTCGAAAAGATGTTACTCAGTATCTCTTCTACAGCAGCACAAGCCGATTAGCAGATGTAGATGTACTTGACACATTATAATAACTCTGTATCTACTATCTCAATATGAATCTATAAAGCATAATAAAACAATCACGAGAAATCATAAATATAGAATATGGTAGTTAAAAGGCTGGAAGAGAACTGTCTACAGGGACTGGTTTAAAGGAAAACAGGCTGAAGAGATGAAGACCACTTAGATAGATAAATGGAAGAAATAATATAATGCAGTAGAGGGGGAAATGTTGCTTCAAGCCTGGCTCATGTTACACCACATAATGTATCTCAAAATATAAGCCCACAATTTCATCTCTGTAGAGTTTTCTACACGAGGACAGAATTTAAAATTAGCTTTTGTGTTTTTTTGAGGGAACAAATACTGAACCATGGTCTAAGCAATCAGTGTGCTCCATAAACTGCAATCCTGTAGTAGGGTTTGAAAGAAAATACTTGCTTGTGGGTCTGAAATGATTTCACCACTTACAGATATTCATGTCAGATATCTATACATCAAGAAGATGGGCAAATATTAAGGTAGAGAAAAAGGAAAAATAAAAGGAAATTGGTCTGTATGCTCCTGGAAAATTCATTCAGAAGTAGCTGCTGGTGCCTGCAAGATATTCTACCTACAACAGGGTTTTAAAGACAAAAATGATAGATTTTCAGAGATTCAGTTACCATTTGATATAGGCATTTGCTTTTGGTGCATATGTAGGCATTTGCATTATTTTTCAGTTCTGAGCAGAGCATCTTTTTTTTTTGTACAGTGATAAATAACACAGTGCATTGCAGACCAGAAACGTGTGCTATTAGGTCATTATCAACTTCCACAAGCCAACTGATTTCTTCAATGCACATTAATTTACATGTCATCAAGCATGAAACCAAAGTGTTCAGGATCTCTATTTTTTTGCTTTCTGCTTTTTTGTGCATCTTCAAAAAAAAAAAAAATGGTCCTACTTTAGAATATATGAAAGACCGAGGGATTAAAAATAAAAATAATTCAAATTCAAATCTCAACCAAATGAACTTAAAGATGATTAATCACAGAGATTTCAGATAAAACACCAACTTGTCAAGTAAATAAATTCCAAATTTGGGCAAAGTTTTTTTCGAGTTTTAGACTATTAGCATGTAGTCACAGTGACACTTTGTGTTCAGTGCAAGGGAATGCACTCTAGAGAAGTACTAGAGCAAGGATGCATGACTTATTAACTAATAAATGTGAAATAGCATTTTACCAGGAACATTGCTAAAAAGCCTATTGTTGGGAAATCCAAGGGAGAAATGAGAAACAGAGTGAACCAAATGAAACACATAAGCTCAGACTGGAATAATATAAACATGATATATCATTAACACATGGATAGAGTCCTTCCAGATTTACTAATATCCTTGGTTTTGCATTGTATTCTAGGAAGCTCTTTCTCCCCTTTAACTAAAAATCTCCGTATCTAACGGATCTGCTCTACATCATTTCCCTAAAGATCTTATTGTAGGATATTTCAATTGTTTTTTAAAATATCAACAGATAAAGAAAGTCAAAATTCTCCAAAATAAACCAGAAAGAAACTTATTTGGATTCAAAAATTAATTTTTTCCCTGGAATGCTGTCATTCTACTTAAATCTGGTAAATGAAGCAAATGGGAATATGTTGCAATGACTACAAGGTGAAAGAGAGAACATTTTGAATCTTGATATCCAAAGATGCAACGTGATGCACAAGCTGGTAAAGGACATTCACACTTTTTTTTGAAATATAAAAATAATATTTTGTTCTAATAATGAAAATATCTTTATAAGCATAAATATCTTTATAGATTCAGAGAAAAATTCATTTTTTAAACCAAAAAGTAAAAGTTGAATTTTATAATAAAGTGTTTTGAAAAGAAATTTCAATATTTTTAGAAAATTAAATAAATCATGAAATTCGATTTTAATGCAAAGCATTAATTAAGTACACCTAGACATCAAATACTTAACCACTGTGTGCTGAGAAAGGAGCACATAAACTATCTGAGCTGCAAAGCCAAATGACAAAAGATGTCTGGAGTGTCAGAAGTGTCAACCCCTTGTCCCCACGCCCAACCCTATCCCCACCTTCTTTCTTTACATCATTTCTTATCTCTTGTCTTATTTTATATTGGTTTTTCCATTATAGGTGTGATATTATCTGTTGTCTAAATACATTTGAAAATAATTAGAAAATAAGAACTAGCTAGTTAGCTAACTAGGGGCATTTGGTTTCTCTTGATAGAAACATTTTTTAGCTCTGATTATATGTGTGTGTGTGTGTGTGTGTATAGATGTCTCTTTATATAATAGATTTTAAATTAATTCATACCTATTTAGATTAAGCCAATTATGGAATTGAACAGGAATGGCATATTATGGAAAAAAGAACAGAGTTTTGGGGAGTTGAAAATATGTAGATCGGTCATTCTGTATTCATTAGTTTACTTTCTCCTTCAGTTCACCACTGTAGATAAATTTTTTAAAATAGAAATGGAAACAGGTTAGAAAACTTGCCAAAATCTGACAATAAGGGGTTGTGCAAGGATTCAAACCCAGAGCCAGATGGCACACTGGTTCACACTGGTTCACACTGGTTCACACATCCAAATTTTTTTTTTTTTTTTTAAATTCAGTTTTATTGAAATATATTCACAAACCATACAGTCATCCATGGTATACAATCAACTGTTCACAGTATGATCATATAGTTATGCGTTCATCACCACAATCTATTTCTGAACATTTTCCTTACATCAGAAAGAATCAGAATAAGAATAAAAAATAAAAGTGAAAAGAGAATACCCAAACCATCCCCCCATCCCACCCTATTTGTCATTTACTTTTTACTCCCATTTTTCTACTGATTTTTTTTCAATTTTTTAACTTTGTTTATCAAAAAGTTAAAAACAAACAGGCTAACAACAACCAAAAAAACCCCACAACATTTCAAACAAAGCAATGGATTAAGGAAAACAAATAACCTAAAATAATTACTTTGCTTCCAATATGTTTCTACCATACCCCAAGAAAATTAATAAACCATGTCCAAACAGAGGAGTAAGAAAAACAAATAATCTAAAATAACTACATTGCTTCCAACATGTTCCTACCATACCCCAAGAAAATTAACAACCCCTAAGAAAACAAAGGAATAAGAGAAAAAAAAACCTAAAATAACTCTATTGCTTCCAACATGATCTTACTATATCCAAGAACATTTACAAACCATAATCATTCCTGAGCATTCCCATAACATTGAGATTACCCTCCATAGTTTATCTGTTCTTATTAGATTATCATTCCCCCTCCACTAATTGGTATCTCTAGGTCCCCTACATTCTACAGTATAAAACATTGTACATTTTTCACAGAATTCACATTAGTGGTAACATACAATATGTCTCTTTTTGTGCCTGGCTTATTTTGCTCAGCATTATGTCTTTTTTTTTTTTTTTTTTTTAATCTTCATTTTATTGAGATATATCCATATACCACGCAGTCATACAAAACAAATCGTACTTTCGATTGTTCACAGTACCATTACATAGTTGTACATTCATCACCCAAATCAATCCCTGACACCTTCATTAGCACACACACAAGAATAACAAGAATAATAATTAGAGTGAAAAAGAGCAATTGAGGTAAAAAAGAACACTGGGTACCTTTGTCTGTTTCCTTCCCCTATTTTTCTACTCATCCATCCATAAACTAGACAAAGTGGAGTGTGGTCCTTATGGCTTTCCCAATCCCCTTGTCACCCCTCATAAGCTACATTTTTATACAACTGTCTTTGAGATTCATGGGTTCTGGGTTGTAGTTTGATAGTTTCAGGTATCCACCACCAGCTACCCCAATTCTTTAGAACCTAAAAAGGGTTGTCTAAAGTGTGCGTAAGAGTGCCCACCAGAGTGACCTCTTGGCTCCTTTTGGATTCTCTCTGCCACTGAAGCTTATTTCATTTCCTTTCACATCCCCCTTTTGGTCAAGAAGATGTTCTCCGTCCCACGATGCCGGGTCTACATTCCTCCCCGGGAGTCATATTCCACATTGCCAGGGAGATTCACTCCCCTGGGTGTCTGATCCCACGTAGGGGGGAGGGCAGTGATTTCACCTTTCAAGTTGGCTTAGCTAGAGAGACAGGGCCACATCTGAGCAACAAAGAGGCATTCGGGAGGAGACTCTTAGGCACAAGCATAGGGAGGCCTAGCCTCTCCTTTGCAGCAACTGTCTTCCCAAGGGTAAAACCTGTGGTAGAGGGCTCAACCCATCAAACCACCAGTCCCCTATGTCTGTGGTCATGTTAGTAACCATGGAGGTGGGGTAGGCGAATACCCCTGCATTCTCCACAGGCTCCTCAAGGGGGCACTGCATCTTTTTTTTTTCCTCGTTTTTTTTTTTTTTTTTTTTTAACTTTCCCTTCTTTTTTAAATCAACTGTATGAAAAAAAAGTTAAAAAGAAAACAAACATACAATAAAAGAACATTTTAAAGAGACCATAACAAGGGAGTAAGAAAAAGACAACTAACCTAAGATAACTGCTTAACTTCCAACATGTTCCTACTTTACCCCAAGAAAGTTACCTAATATAGCAACATTTCTGTGAACTTGCTCCTATTATATCCATCAGAAATTAACAGACCATAGTCATTCCTGGGCATCCCCAGAACGTTAAATAGCTTATCTGTTCTTCTTGGATTATTGTTCCCCCTTCCTTAATTGCTCTCTATTGCTAGTTCCCCTACATTCTACATTATAAGCCATTTGTTTTATATTTTTCAAAGTTCACATTAGTGGTAGCATATAATATTTCTCTTTTTGTGCATGGCTTATTTCGCTTAGCATTATGTCTTCAAGGTTCATCCATGTTGTCATATGTTTGCCGAGATCGTTCCTTCTTACTGCCGCGTAGTATTCCATCGTGTGTATATACCACATTTTATTTATCCACTCATCTGTTGAAGGACATTTGGGTTGTTTCCATCTTTTGGCAATTGTGAATAATGCTGCTATGAACATTGGCGTGCAGATATCTGTTCGTGTCACTGCTTTCCGATCTTCCGGGTATGTACCGAGAAGTGCAATCACTGGGTCGAATGGTAACTCTACATCTAGTTTTCTAAGGAACTGCCAGACTGACTTCCAGAGTGGCTGAACCATTATACAGTCCCACCAACAGTGAATAAGAGTTCCAATTTCTCCACATCCCCTCCAGCATTTGTAGTTTCCTGTTTGTTTAATGGCAGCCATTCTAACCGGTGTTAGATGGTATCTCATTGTGGTCTTAATTTGCATCTCTCTAATAGCTAGTGAAGCTGAACATTTTTTCATGTGTTTCTTGGTCATTTGTATTTCCTCTTCAGAGAACTGTCTTTTCATATCTTTTGCCCATTTTATAATTGGGCCGACTGTACTATTGTCATTGAGTTGTAGGATTTCTTTATATATGCAAGATATCAGTCTTTTGTCAGATACATGGTTTCCAAAAATTTTTTCCCATTGAGTTGGCTGCCTCTTTACCTTTTTGAGAAATTCCTTTAAGGTGCAGAAACTTCTAAGCTTGAGGAGTTCCCATTTATCCATTTTCTCTTTTGTTGCTTGTGCTTTGGGTGTAAAGTCTAGGAAGTGGCCGCCTAATACAAGGTCTTGAAGATGTTTTCCTACATTATCTTCTAGGAGTTTTATGGTACTTTCTTTTATATTGAGATCTTTGGTCCATTTTGAGTTAATTTTTGTGTAGGGGGTGAGGTAGGGGTCCTCTTTCATTCTTTTGGATATGGATATCCAACTCTCCCAGCCCCATTTGTTGAAAAGACCATTATGACTCAGTTCAGTGACTTTGGGGGCCTTATCAAAGATCAGTCG
The DNA here is from genome assembly GCF_015220235.1 of Choloepus didactylus. Taxonomy (NCBI): domain Eukaryota; kingdom Metazoa; phylum Chordata; class Mammalia; order Pilosa; family Megalonychidae; genus Choloepus; species Choloepus didactylus. The sequence continues at coordinate 58,913,430 of NC_051318.1, forward strand.
GCCATAGATCTGAGGGTCTATCTCCGAATTCTCAATTCGATTCCATTGATCTATATGTCTATCTTTGTGCCAGTACCATGCTGTTTTGGTAACTGTGGCTTTATAATAAGCTTCAAAGTCAGGGAGTGTAAGTCCTTCCACTTCGTTTTTCTTTTTTAGAGTGTCTTTAGCAATTCGAGGCATCTTCCCTTTCCAAATAAATTTGATAACTAGCTTTTCCAAGTCTGCAAAGTAGGTTGTTGGAATTTTGATTGGGATTGCATTGAATCTGTAGATGAGTTTGGGTAGAATTGACATCTTAATGACATTTAGTCTTCCTATCCATGAACATGGAATATTTTTCCATCTTTTAAGGTCCCCTTCTATTTCTTTTAGTAGAGTTATGTAGTTTTCTTTGTATAGGTCTTTTACATCTTTGGTTAAGTTTATTCCTAGGTACTTGATTTTTTTAGTTGCTATTGAAAATGGTATCTTTTTCTTGAGTGTCTCTTCAGTTTGTTCATTTCTAGCATATAGAAACATTACTGACTTATGTGCATTAACCTTGTATCCCGCTACTTTGCTAAATTTGTTTATTAGTTCTAGTAGCTGTATTGTTGATTTCTCAGGGTTTTCTAGATGTAAGATCATATCATCTGCAAACAATGACAGTTTTACTTCTTCTTTTCCAATTTGGATGCCTTTTATTTCTTTGTCTTGCTGGATTGCCCTGGCTAGCACTTCCAGCACAATGTTGAATAACAGTGGTGACAGCGGGCATCCTTGTCTTGTTCCTGATCTTAGAGGGAAGGCTTTCAGTCTCTCTCCATTGAGTACTATGCTGGCTGTGGGTTTTTCATATATGCTCTTTATCATGTTGAGGAAGTTTCCTTCAATTCCTACCTTTTGAAGTGTTTTTATCAAAAAGGGATGTTGGATTTTGTCAAATGCTTTTTCAGCATCTATTGAGATGATCAATTGATTTTTCCCTTTTGACTTGTTAATGTGTTGTAATACATTGATTGTTTTTCTTATGTTGAACCATCCTTGCATGCCTGGAATAAACCCCACTTGGTCATGGTGTATGATTATTTTAATGTGTCTTTGGATTCGATTTGCAAGTATTTTGTTGAGGCTTTTTGCATCTATATTCATTAGGGAGATTGGCCGGTAGTTTTCCTTTTTTGTAGCATCTTTGCCTGGTTTTGGTATTAGATTGATGTTAGCTTCATAAAATGAGTTAGGTAGTGTTCCATTTTCTTCAATGTTTTGAAAGAGTTTGAGTAAGATTGGTGTCAGTTCTTTCTGGAAAGTTTGGTAGAATTCCCCTGTGAAGCCATCTGGCCCTGGGCATTTATTTGTGGGAAGATTTTTGATGACTGATTGGATCTCTTTGCTTGTGATGGGTTGGTTGAGGTCTTCTATTTCTTCTCTGGTCAGTCTAGGTTGTTCATATGTTTCCAGGAAATTGTCCATTTCCTCTACATTATCCAGTTTGTTGCCATACAGTTGTTCATAGTATCCTCTTATAATTTTTTAAATTTCTTTAGGATCTGCAGTTATGTCACCTTTTTCATTCATTATTTTGTTTATATGGGTCTTCTCTCTTTTTGATTTTGTCAGTCTAGCTAGGGGCTTGTCAATCTTGTTGATCTTCTCAAAGAACCAACTTTTGGTGATATTTATCCTCTCTATTGTTTTTTTGTTCTCTATGTCATTTATTTCTGCTTTAATCCTTGTTATTTCTTTTCTTCTACTTGGTTTAGGATTGGTTTGCTGTTCATTTTCTAGCTTCTTCAGTTGATCCATTAGTTCTTTGATTTTGGCTCTTTCTTCCTTTTTAATATATGCGTTTAGTGCTATAAATTTCCCCCTTAGCACTGCTTTTGCTGCATCCCATAGGTTTTGGCATGTTGTGTTCTCATTTTCATTCGTCTCTATATATTTAGCAATTTCTCTTGCTATTTCTTCTTTAACCCACTGATTGTTTAGGAGTGTGTTGTTTAACCTCCAGGTATTTGTGAATTTTCTAAGTCTCTGATGGTTATTGACTTCTAATTGTATTCCATTGTGGTCAGAGAATGTGCTTTGAATAATTTCAATCTTTTTAAATTTATTGAGGCTTGTTTTATGTCCCAGCATATGATCTATTCTGGAGAAAGTTCCATGAGCACTAGAAAAGTATGTGTATCCTGGTGATTTGGGATGTAATGTCCTGTATATGTCTGTTAAATCTAATTCATTTTTCAGGTTGTTTAGGTTTTCAATTTCCTTATTGGTCTTCTGTCTGGTTGATCTATCTATAGGAGAGAGTGATGTGTTGAAGTCTCCCACAATTATTGTGGAAACATCAATTGCTTCCTTTAGTTTTGCCAGTGTTTCTCTCATGTATTTTGTGGCACCTTGGTTGGGTGCATAGACATTTACGATTGTTATTTCTTCTTGCTGAATTGCCCATTTTATTAGTACGTAGTGGCCTTCTTTGTCTCTCAAAACATCCCTGCATTTGAAGTCTATTTTATCTGAGATTAATATTGCTACACCTGCTTTCTTTTGGCTGTAGCTTGCATGAAATATTTTTTTCCATCCTTTCACTTTCAGTTTCTTTGTGTCCCTGTGTCTAAGATGAGTCTCTTGTATGCAACATATTGATGGTTCATTTTTTTTGATCCATTCTGCGAATCTATGTCTTTTAATTGGGGAGTTTAATCCATTTACATTCAACGTTATAACCGTGAAGGCATTTCTTGAATCAGCCATCTTATCCTTTGGTTTATGTTTGTCATATTTTTCCCCTCTGTCTATTAATATCCTTTATTGTACCCATACCGAATCTCTTTAGTACTGAACCTTTCTCCAAGTCTCTCTGTCCTTTCTTTGTTTCTCTGTCTGTAGGGCTCCCTTGAGTATCTCCAGTAGGGCAGGTCTCTTGTTAGCAAATTCTCTCAGCATTTGTTTGTCTGTGAAAAATTTAAGCTCTCCCTCAAATTTGAAGGAGAGCTTTGCTGGATAAAGTATTCTTGGCTGGAAATTTTTCTCACTCAGAATTTTAAATATATCGTGCCACTGCCTTCTTGCCTCCATGGTGGCTGCTGAGTAGTCACTACTTAGTCTTATGCTGTTTCCTTTGTATGTGGTGAATTGCTTTTCTCTTGCTGCATTCAGAACTTGCTCCTTCTCTTCTGTGTTTGATAGTGTGATCAGTATGTGTCTCGGAGTGGGTTTATTTGGATTTATTCTATTTGGAGTTCGCTGAGCATTTATGATTTCTGTATTTATGTTGTTTAGAAGATTTGGGAAGTTTTCCCCAACAATTTCTTTGAATACTCTTCCTAGACCTTTACCCTTTTCTTCCCCTTCTGGGACACCAATGAGTCTTATATTTGCACGTTTCATATTATCTATCATATCCCTGAGGTCCATTTCGATTTTTTCAATTTTTTTCCTCATTCTTTCTTTTATGCTTTCATTTTCCATTCTGTCATCTTCCAGGTCACTGATTCGTTGTTCAACTTCCTCTAGTCTTGTACTATGAGTGTCCAGAATCTTTTTAATTTGGTCAACAGTTTCTTTAATTTCCATAAGATCATCCATTTTTTTATTTAGTCTTGCAATGTCTTCTTTATGCTCTTCTAGGGTCTTCTTGATTTCCTTTATGTCCCGTACTATGGTCTCATTGTTCATCTTAGTTCTTTGAGTAGCTGCTCTAGGTACTGTGTCTCTTCTGGTCTTTTGATTTGGGTGCTTGGGCTTGGGTTATCCATATCGTCTGGTTTTTTCATATGCTTTATAATTTTCTGTTGTTTTTGGCCTCGTGGCATTTGCTGAACTTGATAGGGTTCTTTTAGGATTTGTAGACCAATTGAAGTCCTTATCTCTAATTTGTCAGATCTACAGCTTCGTGGAGTACACTTTCTCTAACTAACCAGCAGGTGGTGTCCACGAGCCACCTGTTCTCCACAAGCCAGTTCTCCCCTGCTTAGCCTTTTTGGTGAGTGGGGGAGTGAGTCTTGTGGGGTCCAATTGGTGTACCAAGCTTGCGTGTGTAGTTGGTGTTGCCTGCCCTGTGTATGGGGCGTGTTTCTGGGCAGTCAGGGAGGGGGGGGGGTGGCTCTAACCATCAAATCTCCCTGGTGATCCTAGAGTTTTAAAGCTGCTGCAATAGTCTAATCCTTCAGTTCAGTCCTGCCACAGTTTGTCTCTGCCACTGACCCACAAGTCCTTGGTATTGGCGTATGGCTCCTGAGACTTGCAAGTGGGCCCCTCTTCCAGGCCGTGCACCCCGGGCTGTGTAGGGAGGCTCCCAGTCTGCTGAAATGATGGCTGAATGGGGCTTTGTTAATTCACACTGCTCTACCTTCCCGACTCTGGGACAATCAGCTGAGGTTGCAGGGAAGGCTAATGTCCACGCCCAGTTTTGTGGTGTGTGCCTGTTATTTGAAGCACTTCCGTCACACTGGGTTGTCTGGGGCAGCTCTGGGCTATGGGGCTGGCGATGGGCAAGAGTGTTTCCTGTCCACCAGGATGATGGCTGTGAGTGGACACCCCCCTTTTCTTGGGAAGTTGTGGTGTTTAGTGAATTTTCTCAGCCACTGGATTATTGCGTTTTGTCTCAGAGCTCTCCTAGTTCTGCTCTTGACTTGACCTGCCCAAATAGCAAGTCTTTGAAGCTTTCTGTATTGGGCTTCTTAGAGTAGTTGTTTTAGAAAAAGAAAAAAGGATTAAAAAAAAAAAAACAAAAAAAAAAAACGGGCCCTCCTCAGAGATCTAATGGGTTATTGAAATGCTAAGAGACAAAGCAACCAGGGCCATTAAGGAAAGGTCCACAGGGCAGAGAGATCAGCTTTTCTTCGGGATTTGCATATGCGCCTCAGGGCCCTTCCCCTTTCTATGTTCACCAGAACTCCAAAAATCCTCCGCTTTTATTTTGGAGTTTTTCGTATTGTTTTTTTCCTATGCCTGTCTCCTCTCTGCTGGGCTGGCTGCTCTCAGATTCTCTGGTGTCTGGTCTCAGTCTATCTATGGTTGGAGTTTTAATCAGTAGAATGAGTTTCCGATAAGGGCAGCCACTGCAGTTCTCCCTTCTCCTTCCCGGAGCTGACAGCCCCTCCTCCCCCGGGACTGAGCCTGGCAGGGAGGGGCGCGGGTCCCCTGGCTGCAAAAACTTACAGATTTCGCTGATCTCAGCAGTTCCATGTTTTCATGAGTGTTGTATGAAGTATGCCCAAAGTCAGATTGCTCTGTGGTGTCCAGTCCACGCAGTTCCTGGCTTTCTACCTACTTTCCTGGAGGAGTAACTAAAACATACAGCTCACCAGTCTGCCATCTTGCCCTGCCTGTAATGTGCTTTTTTTTGACACACATCCAAATTTGATTAATAGATTTGTGTCTAAGTAGTTGTGTATAATTCCTTGTAAACTAAATCTCTCTTCATCAGTGAATTCACTTGAATTTCAGAGAATCTTTGGTTAATTTCTTAATTTTTGTATTTTCCTACCTTGAACAGATGAATAATTCACTGTGTTTTCCCAAAGAAGGAGATAGTTATTATTATGCAAATGTCTTCTTTGCACAAGTGATTAATAAGTGCAAGATAACTGAAAAAATGTAAGAGAACAGAACAAATGGTTAGAAAACCATGGTTACTACAACTATAGTTACAGCTTCTTAAACTCAGCAAATCTCAACTTCATACCAAGGAGTGAAATGTTTAAGAAGGCCTATCATTTGGAGGGGGAAAGGGGCTCTATTATAATTACTTCAGAGCAACTGGAGTAAATGGGGACAGTCCTGAGGAAACTATACTGTATCTATCTGTGATGGTAACTCTACTGATGTAAATTTCATTCTGCATATTATTAGATACATTCCATATATATTTGAAGATACGTTAAGAAAAAATCAGAATCATGTAAGTATTGAAGTTGTTATAATTTTGTAAGCAAAACAGAAAAGGTAAAGTAGATGACAAAAAAAGGAATATATATATATCTATCATATATATATATATATATATATATATATATATATATATATATATATGATACTCCAATCTTGAAAGATGAGAGAAAGGAGAAAAATGAAAGTGACAGATCTGTTTTAAAATAGTATTGTTGGTAAGTGAGGATGGAAAGTACTAGTCAAAAACAAGCCAAGTATATGTAAACACTATTATTATACAAACACTACCCCTTCCCAAGTCGCCTCAACTGTGGGATATTTACCACATGGTAGAAACTATTATGTGCTTCATGGACATTATCTCATGTATTTATTAGAAGAATCACATAAGCAAAGTGTATAATCCATAATTTATATATGAGGATCTGAGGCTTAGAGAGATTAAGAAATTTTGCCCAAATCAGCTTGAAAATGGCAGAGTTGAGATTTGAAGCTAGGTAATTTTTTCTCTAAAGCTCAAGCTCTTAACAAAAATGTACAAAGAAACAACTCTTGCGATGATGAGTGACATTTGAATGAGTGTTCAAATGAATTACCCTTAATGTTATTAAATGTGATACTTGAGCTATGATTAAAAGTAGGCAACTTGGCTTAGGAATAAGATCATTAGATTAGGAATCAGAAAGCCAAAACCCACTTCTAGTCCATCTTTACTGTGTGGTGTAAGGCAAGTCCCTTATTCTCTTTGGACTCAGTTTCCTTTTCTGTAAAATTACTTAATTCACTCAATACATGTTCATTGAACCCATTGTCTATGCAAGGCCCCCATTCCAAGTATCTTTGGAACCCAGAAATGAATCAGATGTCACTCCAAGTTTATAATAAAATTGCTTTTGAAAATAGCTGTGACTTCTATATAATTACTTGAGGAGTTTTGATGGGTGAAATAACTTTTCTTTTATTCCAAGCATTCTGAAATTCAAATTTGAACCTAGAGTTCAAATTTGAGTTGAACCTTGAGTACTTACAGCCTGGTATATATTTCCTAACTAGATCATCATAAACATCCTGTGAGAAAGACATTATTAACTCTATTTTATAGACCAGGAAACAGGTTCAGAGATTGAACTACTTTCTAAAGTAACATAGCTAAGAAACAGTAGAGTCAGGAATCAAATTTAGATCTACGTTAATCCCAAATCTATTATTTCCATTAATTCATTTATTTGTTCATTAAACCAATATTTACTGAATATATAATATGTGCCAGGCATTGGGCTACATGCTGAGAAAAGAGATGAGATCTCTGCTCATTTGGAAATTGCAATCTGTTGGGAAAATTGAATTAAATAAATAAACACCAAAAAAAAAAAAAAAACCATAGCAATATAAATTGTTAAATGTTCATGAAAGAAAATTACAGGTTACTATGAAAATGAATAAGAAGGAGGACAATTTAGTTTGCATGGTCAGGAGAGGCCTCTGAGGAAATGCCATTTAAGTTGATAAATGAAGGATTTGTTTAGAGAAAAATGGAGGCAGGAACATTCCAAGCAGGAGAAATAGTGCAAAGGCCTTGAGGGAATGGCTGGAACACACTGAGGAAGGGGAAGGGTAACTTAAATTGAGGTTGGAGAGCTGTGTAGGGTCCAGATATTTAGATTTTATTCTAGATTCCATAGGACTGCATAGAAGGATTTTAAGCAAGGGAGTGATATGATGAAAGATTTATTCTTTTGTTTTGGCATTCATTAGTAAACTGAGGTCACACACACACAAAAAAAGGAGCAAATTAAACTGAGTAAATTGAGCCAATGTAGAAGAGAAATTACAGAACAACATCAATAGGTATGCTTATTTTAGACCTTTTAGGAAGACAGGAAGCCATGTCTACTTCTAAAAGTAAATAATCCAGGTTAAATCAGTGGTAAATTGTAATTGCTGGCATGGGGGTAGGGTGTGAAATAAGGGCTCAGAAGATAGTGAAGTTAATCAAGAAAAGTTGCAAAGAAGAAGTAAGATCTACTTAAATGCAAATACCATGTGAAGCCTAAGTCCCAGGGCATTTTTGTTGATTAGAACAGTTGGGTAATCAAAACTTGATTTGTAAAGAGGTGGTTTTAGAAATTCAAGTGTGAGATAATGATGGCTTGACCCTGGGATCCTAAATAATAGATGATTGGCTGTGGACTAGTTGTGCCTCTGCAGCTTAACGTTTCACTACTTTCATGGAAGATGGTCTTCTGTTCCTTGTTTTCACTGCCTCTTGCTCAGGGAAAGCATTTCTTTGGCCAAACGGACACTAAATGGACATTACTTTCCTTCAGAGGTGAGAAGAATTTCATCTGAATAACAAGGGAGAGCTTAAGCTCTGTGATAATCTAGATTTCACTGCCAGTGTCATTTCAGCCTTATAGCAGTGCCAATCAATTTAGGCAAACCCCTGTACAATACTGAGGTTTAGGAAATGTATTTATGTTTATATTAGCATGTACTCTCCTATCTGAGCAATGGCAGGAAACAATTTCTATACGAAAATGCTTTGGATAAAATGGCTATGTGGGAAGGAAGTGCAGGGATTGGAAGAGAGCACAATAGAAGGTAGTCAAATAACTGGTTGACATTCCCTGTTCTCTACACCTTAAGAGCCAGAAATTGCTATCGTCACCCTGGGTGATGAATGATTATTCTTCACATGTGGGATTTAGATTTCTCCTTCTCCCGCCATCTTTGTAAATCTGCTTGCCTTATAGTAGGGTTCTGAGTGTAAATCATTTATTTAGTGTGTAGAAAAGTATTTGGGGCATTCCAGAGAAAATATCTTATATAAAGAATAAATAACATGACAATAACAAGCTGGTGAATTGTAGTTAGTGTGCATCTCTCATCTCAAGTCCTGTGTGGACCCTACCCATTCTCCATCCATGGGTGGGCAAGGTGAATAACTGAAGTAAAACACACACATTGCTCCTGGCTCACAAAGTAAGTCCAGTGGTTAAGAGGAGAAGGGCTCATATGAGTTGACCTGAAGAAGGGAAGAAAACAGAAGAGCAAAATAATCCGGAGAGTGGATTCTTAACCTTTTTGTTGTTCAAACCTTTCTAGAACTTTCACAGGAATAGTGTGAGGCATTCTGGGCTCTATTTCTTCTTTGTGGGCTCTGCCTCACCACCCCCAGTTTACTTTTTAATATCCACTGTGACCTGCTTTGAATACCTTTTAAAGAACAAAGTGTAAGCACTTTAGGAGAGAGGGAAGATGGCAGCATAGAGAGGAGTGGAAGCTAAGTAGTCCCCCAGAACAACTGAAAAAAAAAAAACAGAAACAACTAATGAATGATCCAGAATAACTGCAGGGGGACGGGGCAAACGAGACTATCCACTCGTTATACACCAACCTGAATTGGGAGGAGTGCCTGAGATCACAGCATAAAATCTGTAAGTAAAACCTATGGATCCAAGTCATGAGACACCCTCCCCCATAGCCCGAGCTGCAAAGCCTCGTGGTGCCAGAGAGAAGGTCTCTCCCAGCAAGCAAATATAGCTCAGCTGAGCTCCAACTGGGGTTTTAAGTAGAGACTGTGAACTGCTCACTACAGGTACGAATCCCCAAAAAATAGACAGAGGCTTTGGGTGACGATGGACCTTGGAGAGCGGGAGGATCGCTTTGGATAGGTCTGAAGGGGACTATCTGTTTCTTTTTCAGCTCAGTGGAGAAAGCCCCAGCCATTTTCAGATCCCAGTGCTGTGACTCAGAGAAGGGTGGAGAAAGCATAAGCAGAGAGAGAGAGACCATTGAAATGCTAATGACCTCCCCCTAGAGGGTTTATCTTCTCCAAGAGGAAAGGGGTGGGGCCCTTTCCATTCAGAACCAGATCCCAGAGCCTGGGGGAACATGGCCACACCTCCTCACACCAGTCAAGAATTATAGGCTAAAAAGGAGAAAAAAATGCATGACTTGCAGCCATCTCCCCAGCGGGCGGGGGCACTCCTGCCCAGGGCCGAACCCACAGCACAGAGCTGTGCCAAGAAACCCAGTGTAACAGGGAGTCTTTCCCACAGCACCGCTCACACTCCACAATATTGGCCATGGACATCCACAGATGATTGTCCCAGAGCTGGGAGGGCAGAGCTGTGCAGAAGGGGGAAGTTAACGTGTCCATTCAACCATCTTCCCTGGAGGCCGGCGCACACTTGTGACGTGGCACAGCCCTCCCTCCCTCAGCAGAGGTCCTGGAAGAGCACAGCAGGGAAGGGGGAACCACTCAGAAATCCCAGGGAACCTACACCAATACCAAGGACTTTTGGGTCAGCAGCAGAGAACAGCCTCAAATCTCTGGGAACACCTGGGAGATCTCATTATTAAAGCTGCCCTTCCTCCCTAACCGCTCAGACACACGCCCCTCATTCAGGGTGGACGGCACCGACAGCAACCCAAATTAAGTGCACCAAGTGGACCCCACGGGGGTCAGATCCCCACACACCACAAAGACAGGGTTGGGGAGAGCTGATTTGAGGGGAATAGGTGACTCACGGACGCCATCTGCTGGTTGGTTGGAGAGAGTGTACGCCACCAAGCTGCAATTCTGACAAATTAAAGATCAAGTAAAGCAAATGCCAAGAGGCCAAAAACAACAGAAAATCTTAAAGCTTATGATAAAACCAGACGATATGGAGAATCCAAACCTAAACACCCAAATCAAAAGATCAGAAGACACACAGTACTTGGCGCAATTAATCAGAGAACTACAGACAGGCAACGAGAGCATGGCACAGGACATAAAGGACATGAAGAAGAGCATAGCACAGGATATAAAAGACATAAAGAAGACCCTATAAGAGCATAAAGAAGATATTGCAAGAGTAAATAAAAAAATAGAACATCTTATAGAAATTAAAGAAACTGTAGGCCAAATTAAAAAGACTCTGGATACTCGTAATACAAGATTAGAGGAAGTTGAACAATAACTCAGCCTCCCTGAGGGCCACAGAACAGAAAATGAAAGAAAAAAAGAAAGAATGGGGAAAAAATTGAAAAAATCAAAATAGATCTCAGGGATATGATAGATAAAATAAAACGTCCAAATTTAAGACTCATTGGTGTCCCAGAAGGGGAAGAGAAGGGTAAAGGTCTAGAAACAGTATTCAAAGAAATTGTTGGGGAAAACTTCCCAAACCTTCTACTCAATATAAATACACAAAGCATAAATGCCCAGCGAACTCCAAATAGAATAAATCCAAATAAACCCACTCCAAGACATATTCTGACCAGACTATCAAATACCGAAGAGAAGCAGCAAGTTCTGAAAGCAGCAAGAGAAAAGCAATTCACCACATACAAAGGAAACAACATAAGACTAAGTAATGACTACTCAGTGGCCACCATGGAGGTGAGAAGGCAGTGGCATGACATATTTAAAATTCTGAGACAGAAAAATTTCCAACCAAGAATACTTTATCCAGCAAAACTCTCCTTCAAAATTGAGGGAGAGCTTAAATTCTTCACAAACAAATGCTGAGAGATTTTGCCAATAAAAGACCTGCCCTACTTCAGATACTAAAGAGAGCCCTACTGACAGAGAAACAAAGAAAGGAGAGAGAAATATAGAGAATTTTAACAGACATATATAGAACTTTACATCCCAAATCACCAGGACACACATTTTTCTCTAGTGATCATGGATCTTTCTCCAGAATAGACCATAAGGTGGGACATAAAACAAGCCTCAATAAATTAAAAAAAAAAAATGAATTTGTTCAAAGCACATTCTCTGACCACAATGGAATACAAATAGAAGTCAGTAACCATCAGAGACTTGGAGAATTCACAAACACCTGGAGGATAAAAATGAGGGGGAGATGAAAACATTCCCGGATTATCAAAAGCTGAGGGACTTTATCACCAGTAATCAATCCTATGAGAAATGCTAAAGGGAGTTGAGCAGGCTGAAAGGAAGGGACACTAAACAATTGACTGAAACTACATGAAGAAATAAAGGGTACCACTAAAGATCACATGGTAAATATAAATACCAATACTACTGTATTTTTGATTTATAACTCCACTATTTACTTCCTACAGGATCTAAAATACATAAACTGTAATGATAAATCAGTGGTTTTGGACTCAATGTAAAATAGGTAATTTTTGACAAGAGCTACATAAAGGTGGGGGAATGATGGAGTACAGGAACATAGTTTATGTGTCATATTGAAGTTATAGATTTACTTTGAAGAAGAACAAAGATTGTTATAGATTTAAGATGTTAAATTTAAGCCCCATGGTAAACACAAAGAAAGTATCAGAGAATAAGACCATAGAGATGAAAAGTAGAGTAGGGGCTCTGAGAAGAGGGGGAAGGGGCAATGGGGAGTTGAGAAATGAGAGTAGGGTTTCTGTTTGGGGTGAAGGGAAACTTCTAGAAATGGATGGTGGGAAGGTGATAGCATTACAACATTCTAAATGTGATTAATCCCACTAACGGAATGCTAGGGAGGGGGTGGAATGGGAAGATTTAGGCTATATATATGTTTCCACAATTGAAAAAAAAAATAGTCTAAATAGATGACAATTAAATGCCAAGGATGATCCTGGATGGGATCTGAGGATGGAGGAGAGGAGCTCAAACGGACACAGATGGGACACAAGAAAAAAAAAAAAGGAAATACAGAATGTAAGCTTTATATCAATGTTGAATTTCTTGAACTTCTTAGCTGCACTTAATGAGATTGCATAAAAGAATGTTCTTGTCCATGGGAAAGGTATATATGAATTATATTGTTTGTTCAAAGATATGTGCAGCTTGCTCTCATATGTTCAGAGGACAGAGCAACAGATGATTGATGATAGATAGAGCGGGAGGAAGGCAGGGAGAGAGGCAGGGAAAGAAATGGTGGTGTGACAGGATGTTAAAGGTGGTGGATCAGGGTATCGGGGGAGGGGGGTTGGGGTATGCTGGACTTCTATGGATGGGGTTTGTACTGTTTTTGCAACTGTTCCTGTAAGACTGAATTTATTTCAAAATAAAATTTATTAAATTAAAAAAAAGTGCAAGCACTTTATTTCCCCCAATGATTTTAAAAGAAATGTTGATATGTAATCTCCAAATACAGATTCATAAACAAAAAAGACATTCTCAGTTGGCAAAGACCTATACAAGACTAACTGAAATGACCTGCTTTCCTCCCCAACACACAATCATGAACACTGCTCCCTTCAAGCTTTCTTCATCTGTGAGCAGGAAACCAAGTTGCATGAGCATCATGGGTTAGGGTTAGGGTTAGGGTTAGGGTTAGACACATGGATCCCTATCCCTAACCCTGGGTAAATCACCCATGGAGACCAAACAGATCCGGGCTAAGTCCATGTAGGGGCTTTGGAAGCCTCTACTCCACCTGTTTTCTCATTTCACCCAGATTCCTCAGAGGCGAAGCCAATGGTTAAGTCAATTCACATAGCAGTGAAGCTGGTGCAAACCCAGAATCACTTACAGTTACTTCTTTTGAGATGCCTCTACCAGGCTGCAAATTGTCAGGGAAGGTTATTGACATCCTTGGAGGAGTTAAATGGGCAGGTCACATTGCTTTCTTCTTAACTGTAATTGAACTGACCCCCATTGAGGAAGTGGACATTTTGACAAAAGAAAGAGAAAGAGGAGATGATGGTTAATTTTATGGTGTCCAGTTGTTTGGCCAAATGCTAGCCTAGATGTTGCCATGATGGTATTCTGTAGATGTGATTAGCATCAACAATCCATTGGCTTTAAGTAAAGGAGGTTACCCTTGATAATGTGGGTGGGCCTCATCCAAACAGCTGAAGGCCTTAAAAGCAAAAATCTTAGAGTCCTCTGTGAAGAAATCCTGCCTTAAGACCACAAAATCAACTCTTGTCTGAATTTCTAGCCTCCCAACCTGTCCTACAAATTTCAGATTTGCTAGCCCCCACAATTGCACGAGCCAATTCCTTAAAGTAAATCTTTTTATATATACACACGTATGTCCTTGTGTTAGTTAGGGTTCTCTAGGGAAACAGAATCAATGAGAGGTGTCTCTGACTATCAAATTGTAAAAGTGACTCACGCAACTGTGGGTATGCACGAGTCCAAATTCTGTAGAGCCGTCAGCAAACTGTCAACTCCAAGGAAGATATCCGTTGAACTCCTCAGGAAATGAACCAGCAACTTTGATGAACTCCTCAGGAAATGCTTCACTGGGCAGCCAAAGAAGAAGTGAAGGTCCTCTATCTGTCTTGCTTATAAGTCTTCAACTGATTAATTGGATTAAATCCAGCCAATTGCATTCTTTCATTGTGGAAGACACGCCCTTTGGTGAGTCATCAGTCACAGCTGCAGCCAATTGACTGATGATTTAATAAACCAGCCTGTTGGTTTATTAACCAGCCTCAAACATCCTCACAGCAATTGTTAGGCCAGTGTTTGCTTGACCAGACAGCTGGGTACTATCACCTGGCCAAGTTGACACATGAACCCAACCATCACGGTACTATTGATTCTGTTTCTCTGGTAAATCCTGATTACGACAGGGAAAGTGAATAGAAGGTCTGGCTGTCCTGATTCTTTCTACATATAATTATAACTAGCCTATTTCTAAAAAAGAATTAGTGTATAGTAGCCCTTTGCAAGGCAGAGGAGAAGGTACTCTAAGTGCTGGAGAGGAAGGTATGAAGTCTTCACTGGCAACGCGGGCAGAGTTTGAAATTGTGTCTAAGATCAGTGTTGACACTTCCCAACATCCTGGGCATCATATAGCTTCACTCAAAGTACCTCAACCCTTCTTATGAATAAGTGCTGTTCCACTTCTTCTGCAGTGGGCTTTTCCTATGTTTTTATTCAACACTTGCACACATGTCAGCACCATCCATTTAGCATCTTGCTCTGCAGAAAGAGAGTGGAATCTGGAAGTCAGGGAGGAGGAAAAGGTGATCCATCTGAACTCCTAGAACATGAGCTTCCTACCCTCAGAGAACCAAGCCAGCTGTCCCTGTATTCTAGCTTTCTGGTGCAGGCAGGCTGCTCAGGGAAGGAAGACTCATAGTGAACTGAGAGGCAGCAGCAGAGAAGCTCTGTAAGAGGTTTTTTAATACCACTGGCAGTGGGTAGGGATGTTCCTCAGACAATAGCTAGTTGGAGGGAAACTTTAATGATGGAGCATAGAGGGCAGAGCTGAGGACATCCTTTTATGGCTGGGCCTCTGGAATGGTTTGGAACAGAGAGAAGAATGAGGGGAAGTGAATCTTCTTTCCTTGTGTGCCTGGGAAGGTGGCAATGCTCGTCTCCTGGGCACTGGAAGGAGAGGAGCAGCTCTTCAGGACCTGTTGCCTATGAAGCTTGACTGTCATTGGCCAACTCCATTCAGCAGCTTACCCTCTTGAGTTCCCTAAGGAGAGGTAGCACATTTATCAAAGCACAAACATGTTTTTGATATATGCTGCATGTATGCCTTTCTTGACAGCAGCATTCTCCCAGCCCATCTCTTTGGGTCCTGAGTGTGCACTGTGAGAGACTTGCCTAGGCATAATAGTCTAACCACCCCTCCATCCACCACCTCCCAATTTTCTAAAGCCCAGTCCTCTCCACATACTCTAGACCTCTGTAAAATCACTGGAACTGATTCTCTCCCATGATACAAAGGTATTAATTCTACCCTCGCCTTTTAGATAGAAAAGAATGCAGCTCACCATTCAATAGATTAAGTAAATGTGCATTTTGGGGGAGGGAGAATGTAACATTTGTCAGTTGGAGAAATCAATAATCCAAATATTAGTAGGCCTCATATCCTCTTAATAGCCTCATGTTCAATAATCCTTACTCCAGAAAAACTTTCATTTCCTTCAGTGAGAAATCTCCATGTGTAAAGAATATAGATCCCATGCCCCAGGCAAGGACTACAAAATTCTATACTCTAAATAGTTTGTAGTTGTACAAAATAGACTGTTTAATGCCCAATATTGAAAAATATTGGTTTTTAATAGTGCTGTTAACCTCTTACTATCAAACATGGTAGCTTATTTATTCACTTAATCATTTAAGGCAATGTATTACTGTGCAAAAACTATAATATTTCAGTAAAATGTAATACTAAATTTTTCACTGATGCAAATTCTAGTGACATATTGGGAATGGAGTCTCCAGGAAAATCAGATCAAAACCTCATTAAGGGGAATTGTAGGAAGATGAAGGATTAGGAAGCTCCAGGAGTCAGTCTCTCCACCAGAACAACTATTAAGCCAGCAGAAACTGTCTGAGCCAACTATTTCAAAACTCTGGAGTCCAAAAGAACACTGTACAGCATCCAGGAAAGAGTTGGAGGAAGAGGCTGGTAAATTATGGTAAATACCAATAAATTACAGTAAATACTAGTCAATTATGCTAAAGACCAGTAAATCGCTTTCTCCATGAGGCAGTCACTCATGCTCACCCCCAAATTTACTGTAGGTAGCAATGGGGTCCAGCCCCTAGAGTAGATTGCTGGTGCTAGAAAGGGATGTAAAAACTCAGTTCCCCTACAACTCCCAGGGGTGTAAATCTCCCCGGCAACGTGGGACATGACTCCCAGGGATGAGCTTAGTCCCAGCATTGTGGAGTTGAGAAAGCCTTCTTGATGAAAAAGAGGAAGAGAAATGAAACGAAGTAAAGTTTCAGTGGTTAAGCAGTTTCAAATAGAGTCAAGAGGTCATTCTGGAGGTTTTCCATGTGCATTATATAGATAAGTTTCTAGTGTATTAGAATAGCTGGAAGGAAGCACCTGAATCTGTTGAACTGGAATCCAGTAGACTTGACTCTTGATGACTGTATGACTATATAGCTTTTATCATGTGACTGTGTAATTGTGACTGACACGCCCTTTATCCAGTGTATGGGCAGATGAGTAATAAAATGAAGACAAAAATATATAAATAATGGGGGGGGGGATAAGGTATATGGGATACTTTGGGTGTTCTTTTTCATTTTTGTTTTTATTTTCTTTATTTTGGAGTAATAAAAATGTTCTAAAATTGATAGTGGTGAATGCACAACTATATGATGATACTGTGAACCATTGATTTTATACTTTGGATGGATTATATGGTATGTGGATATATCTCGATAAAATTGCATTTAAAAAAAGCAGGAGGGGAATTCAGAAGAGTTAATCAGAGAGATACAGCAGAAGGGAATGTCAGAGAGGGATTCCAAGTATAAGAAGGATTTGTTGTGCTGTTCCTGGTTTCTGAGATGTAGGGGTCCATGTCCAAGGATCAGAGAGAGGTTTATAGGAGATAAGGGCAGCTGACAACTGACAGATAAAAAAAAAAAGGAACCTTAGTCCTATAACTGCAGGGAACTGGATTCTGCCAGCAACCTGAAGGAGCTTGGAAGTGGAACCTTCCTCTGACCCTCCATAAAGGAACACAGCCCTGCTAACACCTTGATTTCAGCCATGTGAGATCCACAACACAGGAACCAGCTAAGCCATGCTGTGCTCAGACTTCCAGCCCTCAGAGACTGCGAGATAAAAATGGGTATTGCTTTAGTCACTACATTTGGGGTAATTCGTTATTAGAGCTATATATATATATATATATATGTATATATATATATACACACACTATATAGACTATACACATATACACACACATATCTCAAGTTCAGGGTAGGAGTTTAAGAAGAGTTTATCATGTATGTGGAGTGAGAGAAGTAGGTGATGATAGACACTAGGGAATAACGATGTTTAAATGATGTATAGAAAAAGATCCCAAAGAAGTAGAGAACAGGAGAAGATGTGTTAAGGAAGCAAAAACAAAGGGGGAAATCTCAATAATGAAGAAGTTTTAAATGCCACAAAAAAAGGAAAAATTCCTGACAAGAAATATTACTACACTATATACCTTTTCCACTATATCACACTGTCTGATCTCAATTTGGGAAGAGCTGTGCCTTTTGCTTTTGTTTTTTAAGTATTGTCTTATTAGATCTTGCTGTGAATTTACAGTGTGAGTTGTGTCATATACTATATTTCCTACTCTTCAGTAGCTGCTAAGAAGCTCAGAATCAAAAATGGAATCCACTTCTAGGAAGTGTAAGGACTCTGTTTCGGTTGGCAGCCTCCAAGAAATAGAGCCCAAAATGCAAGTAGCCGTGTAAGAGACTTACTGGGAGCAACGCCTGTAAAAAGAAATAGGAGAGAGAGAAGGAGTAGGTGGGGATATTCTTCAGACCACAGCGCAGGTCTGACCTCTGAGAAAAGAGAGAAAATTGGATAGTAAGATCCTCAGATTACAATGCAGCCTCTGAGAAAGTCTTAGCCCAGGCAATGGGGGGCCACAGAGTAAAGATTTTCTGTTAGAGGAATCCCATGTTGGGCAGAAATGGCCCGTCTCTAGTAGCGTCACCATCAATCATTGGCTTTGAGCCACTCGGGGTAAGTATGGTCTCGGAGAGAACAAGGTAGTGGATCCAAATATGTGGCAGCTGGAAGTTCTCTTATAAAACTCTCCTCACAGCAGTTTCTTTTGAAGGGAGATCTGGGGAGCACACATCCTTGGTCACCACAGACCTAACAGCATGAATTTATCACATAAAAATAACTAATGACCCTCCCTATTTCCTTCCCTTTTTATCTTGTTATTTTATTGAATGATATATATTTCTGTAAAGCTAATTCAAAAATATTACTGGAATAAAACAAGTTATAATATTTTTTTAAAATCCACTTCCCCAAGATCCATGGAGGAGAGGGTAGAGGCCAATCACTAATTACTGTTTTTGATTAGCTGCTTTTGATGGCTGGGGACCAGGCTATGAGGGTGGCTGTTGTTCCAACTCACCCTGGACAAAGGCGATGAAGGATACTTAAAGATGTTATGCTTCATCAAAGCTGTGGAAAACATTTGAAGGGCTGCATTGGCTTGGCAGGAGCCAAGTCAAGAAGTGTTGTTTTGGGGAGCCATGGAAGAACCCCGGCTCTCTTCCTGGTCCTTCCCTCAGCCCCTCCCCAGGGCAGTGTGGAGCCTGCCAGCACTCACTTTCTGGTGGAGTTCCCTGGACTTGCTCTGGCCAGGAAAGTTGACTTGGGAAACTTCTCTCTGGCATGCCATCCCTTCCAGAATTTGCACCACAGGCAAAAGCAGCTTGAGACTGGAAAGCAGTGCAAGAAACAATTGAGGTAGGTGACCGGGGACAAAGGCTTACCTGCTTTATGTCTGGCAGGGGGACATACAGGAAAGGGAGAAGGTCTGTTTTCCAGGAAATAGAGGGGTCATAAAAACTCCTGTAAACAGGGGATCTCTATGGCCACAAGCAAGCACAAGCCCAGGACAAGACAAAGGCTCAGAAAAGACAGGGAGGACCCTGCACTTTGCATTCACCTTGGGCTGAGCTTCCTGATAGGACGGCTGAACTCTGATGGAGAGCACCAGCCAATGCAAAGCCAATTTGCAAAGACAGTCAAGGAGGTTTTGCTTCTATTTGCTTAGTTTTGCTAGCTCCTGGAACTCAAGAAAATGTCTGTCTTATCACCAGCTGGTTATAGACTCAAGAAACAACATCTCAGGGAACAAATCCCAGAGTTAACATTTTAAAGTATTAAAATGTACAGTGTGCAACAAAATATTATAAGACAAACAAAGAATCAGGAAATGATGGCCCATCCAAAGGAAAATAAATGAAAAATACATTCAGACAGAAGTGAAAAGGAACTCAATATGGTACAACATAAAAAATCAAATAAATATGAAAGTAAGCATTAACAGAAGAATTGAGGGACAATAAAGGTATAAGACTTACAAATACTAAATAACAGAATGGCAGAAGAAAGTCCTGCATTATAAGTAGTGACTTTAAATGTAAATGGATTAAACTCTCCAGTCAAAAGGCCGAGATTACCAGAATGGATAAAAAAGTTTGACTCAACTATATACTGTTTGCAAGAGACTCATCTTAAATACAAAGACCTAATTAGGTTGAAAGTGAAGGATGGAAAAAAATATACCATGCAAATAATAACCAAAAGAGATCAGGGGTAGCTATATTAATATCAGACAAAACTTTAAGTTTAAAACAGGAGGGACAAAGATGGACATTATATACCAATAAAGTGATCAATTCAATAAGAATACATAATAATTATAAATATTTATGCACCTAACAGCAGAGCCCCAAAATATATGAAGAAAATACTGACATATTTGGAGGGAAAAACAGACAGTCCTACATTAATAGTAGGAGACTTTAATATACCACTTTTAATAATATATAGAACATCTGACAGAAGATCAATAAGACAATACAAGACTTGAGTGACACTAAACCAACTAGACCTAACAGACATATATAGAACAGTCACCCAACAGCAACATAATATACATTCTTCTCAAGGGCACATGGATCATTTTGCAAGATAGACCTTATCTGAGGTCACAAAACAAGTCTCAATAAATTAAAAAATATTGAAATCTTTTGGACCACAATGGATAAAAGGTCGAAATCAAAAACAGAAGGAGAAATGGAAAATTCACAAATATGTGGAAATTAAGCAATGCACTTTTAAACAACCAATGGGTTAAAAAAGAAATCACAAGAGAAATTAAGAAATATCTTGAAGTGAGTGAAAATGAAAATATCAACATAACAAAACCTATGGGATGCAGCAGAGGCAAGTGTTAAGAGGAAAACTTACAGCTCTTAGTACTTACATTAAAAAAGAAGAAATATTTCAAACCAGAGACCTAACCTCAAAACTGGAAGAACTAGAAAAAGAAGGGGGTAAACTAAACCCAAGGCAAGCAGAAGGAAGATAATAACAAAGATTAGAGTGGAGATAAATGAAATAAAGAATAATAAAACAATATAGAGAATCAACAAAACCAAAAGTTGGTACTTTGAAAAGATCAATAAAATTGACCGAACTTTAGCTAGACCACTGAAGAAAAAAAGAAAGAAGACACAAATAACTAAAATCAGAAATGAAAATGTATGTGTATGTGGGGCGGGGGGCATCACCAGTGACCCCACAGAAATAAAAAGGACTATAAGAAGATAGCATGAACAATTGTATGCCAACATATTAGATAACTCGGATGAAACACAACAACTACCTACACTGACTCGGAAGAAATAGAAGATATCAACAAAACCGATTTCCTAATTTCCCTTGTGATTTCCTCTTTTACCCATTGGTTGTTTAAAAGTGCACAGCTTAATTTCCACATGTTTCTGAATTTTCCAGTTCTCCCTCTGTTTTTGATATCTACCTTCTTTTCCATTGTGGTCCAAAAGGATACTAGTAAAGAGAATGTTATCAGTAATCAAAAACTTCCCAACGAAGAAAAGCCCTGAGCACAATGGCTTCACAGGGGTATTTTACCAAACATTCCAAGATAATTAACAGCAATCCTGCTCAAATTCTTCCAAAACATTTTCTCTAATTCACTCTACAAGGCCAAAATCATCCTCATACCAAAACCACATAAAGATACCATAAGAAAAGAAAATTACACATCAATATCTCTATGAACATAGATGCAAAAATCCTCAACAAAGTTCTAGCAACCCAAATCTAACAGCACATTAAAAGAATTATACACCATGATCAAGTGAGATTCATCCCAGGTATGCAAGGGTGGTGGGTGTGATGGTTTGAAGCTCTATGTATCCCAGAAATGTACACTCTTAAAGTTAATCCATTCCTGTGGGTGTGGACCCATTGTAAGTAGTATCTTTTGGTGAGTAAGATCTTAAATTAAGATGTGACCCACCTCATTCAGGGTAGGTGTTAATCCTTACTGGAGTCCTTTATAAGAAAATGAAATTCAGACAGAGAAACTGGGGAAGAGAGAGAGGGGGGTGCAGGGGGAGGGAAAGAGCACACATGCCATGGAAGTAAGAAGCTGAAAGCAATGAAACTCAGAAGAGAAGGGAGAGATTAGCAGACGTTGCCACATGCCTTGCCATACGACAGAAGAGACCAGGATCACCAGCAGCCAGCCTTCAGAAAGAAGATAAAGTCCTGATGATGCCTTGATATGGACATTTTCATGGCCTCAGAACTGTAAGCCTGTAAACTAATAAATCCCCATGGTAACAGCCAGCTCATTTCATGGTATCTGCATTTCAGCAGCCCAGCAGACAAAATTGGTGGTTCAACATAAGAAAATCAGTTAGTGAAATACGACACATTAATAGAATGAAGGAAAGGCAGAACAGGCATTGACAAAATCCAACACTGGTTCTTGATAAAAACACTTCTAGAAAACAAGGAAGAGAAGGAAATTCCTCATCATGATAAAGGGCATATGTGAAAAAACCGACAGCTCCCATCAAATGTAATTGTATGAGAGACTGAAAGACTGAAAGCTCTCCCTCTAAGATCAGGAAGAAGAAAAGGATGCCCACTGCCACCGCTGTTATTCAACATTGCACTGGAAGTTCTAGACAGAGCAATTAGGCCAGAAAAAGAAATAAAAGGAATCCAAATTGGAAAGGAAGAAGTAAAACTTTCACTATTTGCAGTTGGCATGATCCTATATACAGAAAATCCTGAAAAATACACAGCAAAGCTACTAGAACTAATAAATGAATTCAGCAAAGGGGCGGATACAGGATTAACATGCCCAAATCAGTAGTGCTTCTATTCACTAGTATTGAATAATAAGATGAAGAAATCAAGAAAAAAAATTCTATTTATAGCCACTAAAATAATTAAATACCTAGGACTAAATCTAACCAAGGAGATAAAGGACTTGTACACAGAAAGCTACAAAATATTGCTAAAATAAATCAAATTATTGCTAAATAAATGAAAGGACATTCATGTTGATGGATTGGAAGACTACATATTGTTAAAATTTCACTTCTACCCAAAGTGATTTACAGATTCAATGCAATCCCAACAAACATGCTGACAACCTGATTTTCAGAAATGGAAATTTATATGGAAAGGTAAGGGGTCCTGAATAGCCAAAGCCATCTCAAAAAAGGAGAATGAAGTTGTAGGACTCACACTTCCTGATCTTAACAATTATTACAAAGACATAGTAAGCCAAGTTTCATGGTACTGGTACAAGCACAGATGTATAGACCAGTGGAGTTGAATTGAAATAAATTCTCACACTTATGGCCAACTGATTTTTGACAAAGGGGCAAAGGCCATTCATGTGGGAAACAATAGCCTCTTTAACAAATGGTGTTGGGAAGACTGGATATCCATTTGCAAAAGAATGAAGGTAGACCCCTACCTCACATCATATACAAAATTCAACTCAAAATGGATCAAAGGCCTAAATATAAGAGCCAGAAGTATCAAACTCTTAGAAGAAAACATAGGCAAGCATCTTCATGATCTTGTGTGAGGCAATGTTTCTTTGACTTTAAACCCAGACACGAGGAACAAAAGGAAAAATAGATAAATGGAACCCCATCAAAATTTAAAAACTTTGTGCACCAAAGGACTTTATCAAAAACGTAAAACCAAACCTACAGAATGGGAGAAAATATTTGGAAATCACATATCTGATAAGGGTTTAATACCCAGAATATATAAAGAAATCCTTCAACTTAACAAGAAAAAGAAAAACAATCTAATTTTTAAAATGGACAAAAAACTTGAACAAACATTCCTCCAAAGTGGAGAGACAAATGGCCAATGAGCACATGAAAAGATGCTGAAGATCATTACCCGTTAGGGAAATGCAAATCAAAACCATCCTGAGATACCATTTCATACCATCTAGAATGGCTACTGTTCAAAAAATGAAAAATTGCAAGTGTTGGAGAGGAAGTGGAGAATTAGGAATACTAATTTATTACTGCTGGGAATGCAAAATGGTGCAGCCACTGTGGAAGACAGTTTGGCAGTTCCTTAGAAAGTTTAGTGTAGAACTATCATAGGACCTGGCAATCCAACTTCTGGTTATATACCCAAAAGAACTGAAAGTAGGGACTGAATAGAAACTTGCAAAGTGATGTTCACAGGGGCATTACTCACAATTGCCAAAAGATAGAAGCAACCCAAGTGTCCATCAACCAATGTATAGGTAAACTGCGATATATATACACAATGGAATATTATTCAGCCATAAAAAGGAATGAAGTTCTGATACATGTGACAACATGGATGGACCTTGAAGACATCGTGTGGAGTGAAAAAGTCAGATACAAAAGGACAAACATTCTATGATCTCACTGATATGAAATAATTAGAATAAGTACACTCTCAGAGTCTAGACTCACAGACTCTAGAATATAGGTTACTAGGATTATGGGATGGGCATAGGAATAGGGATTTCGGGCTTAAAATGTACAGAGTTTCTATTTGGGATGAGGAAATTTTTGGTAAGGTATGGTGATGATGGTAGCGCAACACTGAATATAACAGTACTGAATTATATATTTGAATATGATTAAAAGGGGGAAATTTTAGGCTGTATAAGTATTACTAGAATAAAAAAATTTTTAAAATATCAACAGAATTGCACAACACAGTGAACACTAAGTTAAACCATGGACTATAGTTAACAGTAACAATTGTACCACACCAATGCAAGGTGTTAATAATAGGATGGTATGGTGACCCTGTATTTTATGCATGATTTATTCTGTAAACCCACAACTTCTCTATTTTAAAAAACCCACAAGCCTTATTAAGATATTAAAGCTTATTAAGAAAAAAGAAAAGCCTTTTTTCTTTGTTGTTTGCACATTCCCTTTGAATCCCAGAACCAAATTTAATGAATGAGTTATACAAATCAAGTTGCATCAACTTTAAGTGCAATTCGAAGAGTATTGATCACTGGTGTTTATTTTTTTTTTTGTCTATGATTTGAGCCATTTGCAGAGAATGACTACACTTGTAATGAACCCAATATTTTCTTGACAGTTTTGAGTTGTCAAAGCACTTTCATAGGTCTTACTTTTTTCAGTCATGAGAAGAACCCTCTT
Organism: Choloepus didactylus; assembly: GCF_015220235.1. Taxonomy (NCBI): domain Eukaryota; kingdom Metazoa; phylum Chordata; class Mammalia; order Pilosa; family Megalonychidae; genus Choloepus; species Choloepus didactylus. The sequence goes on from NC_051318.1 coordinate 58,938,244, forward strand.
AGGTAGATGAAACAGGTAAGAAAGCAACTCTAATCCTTCCCATTTTACAGCTCAGGAAATTGAGGTCCCGAGATGAAGGAATAGTTAGACCAACAAAGGACAGATGTTACCTTTCAAAATTATTTTGAGCATAATTCAGATGTCCTTTGTTCTTATTGTTTGGGGGGGGCTGGGGGGTATTAAGTAACAGGCACCATTTCAAACAAGACTTATTGTTATTGTTGAAAAAAAGAATTTGTAACTTCTCCGACCATTCGGATCCTGGGTTTGCTTCATTCCGGTCTGACTTTGCCCTCTAGCCAGCCTTGCTTCTCTCTGAGTAATATGATTCTCCTCCACTTGGGCTTGTCACACAGTCCCCAGTGAGACATCAGCGTTCCAACCACAAATTTCAAAATAACTTTAGAAATCGATGAGGAGAAGTAGACTTTTCTACTGGAACTAATAGATATTCCCGGGCAATCCCTTCCATATTTTTGCACGGCGTATGCTGCTCATAAATAATGTCAGAAGTGGGCCCTCGCTCCTTTCGTGAGGTGGTCATTTAATGTAAGTAAATCCACATTAAATATTGACGATCAGAGAAAAGCAGCCTCTTCAAAGAGGTCACATTTAAGTGAAGGAAAAAACAATGTGTGGGGAGAAGACCAGGCTGGTGCTGGATGGCACGGAGTTAATGGCTCATGGAGAGCATATACATGTTTTTTAAAGATGTTTTATTGCCTACAAAAGGAAGTAGTCTTGAGAGACTGGATACATAAACTGGCTCCAGCCAGCTGCGGCTGTCAGACTAGGAAGGATCCTTGTTCAATTAGTGTTGTAAAATAAAATACTTTGTAAAGGAAATAAACACGATGTGAGCTAAGATTCATGCTTTCAAATATACACAAGGTTTGAATTTTTAATTAGGGCTGCTAATTACAGTCATCAGAAAGCAGAACAGAATAGATTTTACCTTACATTTAGCAGACAAGCCTTCAACCCCAGTGTAGTTTTCAATTTCATTAATATTTTATGAAAATGGCCCTTGCAGCTTCAGCCTATTGCAGTCTCCTACAAAACTGCCCCACATTATGGATGCCAATGCCTTTAAGCCATGTACATTAGTGTGATGACAAAATGCAAAACAGCGTCTTGTCAACCATTGCATCAATTGATTCTATTAGATAGTGTAAAAACAGTTGGGTGTGAGTTATAATCTCAGTGACACTAATGATGAAGCAAGACACTGGCTGAGAACAGCCATTAGCTACAAGCCAGAAATTAATGATTCTAATATTTTTGAACAAATTAACCTTAATGAACTGGTCTTGCAAATACTGTATTATCTACAGATAAGTCTCTAAGTGAGTGGAACAACACTTTACATGTAGTAAATATACATAAATACAGATATTAGACAAACACAAAATCTAGGTGTAGGTGTTTTAAATGTTTACCCTTCTCTGGTGTCTGTTCTTATCCTCAGATACAAAAACATACAACTAATCAAACCCCCCAATTGTAATGTAATTGGTAGTGACTTAATATTTTATAAAACTGTCTGACATATCAGAAGTGTAAACAAAACATTTCCCTAAATTTAGAGGACAACTGACTGTTAGAAAATAAAATTTTTATATTTAACACACAAAGAACTTTCTTAAATATAAAGTGAAGCCTTCTGTAAAATAATCATTTTTTCAATTATTGTGAAGAATACCACTCCTTTTCCATATTTGTTTCCCTATTTTGTTAGGTTTGGAGTTTCATAAATTGGGTTTTCATAAAGTAAGTTATGTCTGCAGTACTCCTTGGAACAAAGTATAAATTTATCCTCTGTAAACACTTTGGGAAAGTTCATTGCAGTGATCTCAAGCTGTACATCAATGGAATAGCTTTGAAAAGTAAAATAAAATAAAAACCTAAGCCCTTTGTTAAGAGGCCTTTCCTGAGTTTCTACACAGGAGCAAAATACTATACAATCAACTTTCTACACTTTCTTGCACTCCCTGTAATTATTGTTGTGCCAAAGTTGACGGAATTCAGTTAAATGTAATAAATTTGATAGACAACTCTAATGGTATGTACCATCCTAAGACAGCTCATAGCCAGATTCAGTAGTAGCTCAAAAAAAATTTTTAAGGTATTTGAACAGTTGTTTTGCTTAAGTAGTTTCCCATGTGTTTCCTCCATACAATGCTACTTAAATTTTCTCTCCATCTTAAATGCTGCACTTGTGTAACCACACTACTCATCACAAGGTACTTCCACTGTTTGCTTTTTTTTTTTTTTTTAAGTATTGAGTATCCACTCAAATCTGTGGTCCAAAATCCTGGAAACCCATTTACAAACACTGTACAAAACCCAAATGGCTAATTTAAAGAAGAGGAACCTAAAGGAAGGCACTTGCCAACAACAGTTTGTTGGCTTCACTTTGACTTGCTTTCCTGGGAAGGAAGAAAACAGAATTTTCAATGTGAACTGTCAGCCCTAGTTATGACAGAAGCTCACTAGTGAGAGATCCAGAGACTCCCTTCCATTGGCAGAGTGAAGCAAAGGAACCTTCCAAACAGAATTCTTTCAAGCTTCCTCTATACCTCCACTTAAATAATTTACTTTTTATTTTTTCTCAGACTACTCTTTTTAAAGTTGGATGACATGTGCATTGACAAGCATGCTTTACTGCATAAGATGACTTGTGTATTTGGAAGTGAAAAGAAACACAAAAATTCCTCCAACTCTGAGAATAAGAGAACTACTATCTTTACTTTGGGGAAATACAGCCAGCCTTGACTCTGTCTCAAGCCAAGAGGCACTAAATATCAGTAAAATTGTTACTTCTGAATAATATTTTGACTAATTTAAGAACCAAACCAGTGGCTCTGTACTTAATTTGGCAAAATCTGACTGGCCATAGTATTGTAAGTTTTAGGCAGAAAGGCCTTAAATCTGTTCATTAGAACATAATATATTAAGTTACTTAAACCGTGAAAACAATTTAAAAATCCATTCTTTAAAAGTTCTGACAGTTACTGGGGAGTGGAGTAGATGAAAAAATTGATGTGGAAATAATATCCTAAGTGTAGCTGCTGATTTTCTAGATCCTCGGTTTTATACTTCAATATTTATGATGATACTTAGTGACTAAAATAGAAGTTGGAAAGACAACAGGGCTATTTAGGTCATTCATATACATTTGGCTTACAAATGGAATGACTACCTGTGCTGGCTAAAAACCTTCAGGCTGTTATAACACTGTAAAAGGATTAAAATCAACTTTTCAGAGAATATTCTCTGGGTTAGTAAAAAAAAAAAAAAAAACAAAGAAAAGAAAAGGTTGTGTTTTCTGAATAATAAAATATTCTTTCAATAAAAATTCATTTCTCCTTCCATACTCCTAGAACGTTTTTATATAATGACTTTTAAAATGATTCATTGATAATGGTTTTATATAATGCCTTTTAAAATGGTAGGCAATTTTATATGTATGTAGAACAGATTTAGAAGATAATATACTATTAAAGAAGTGTTTAAATTTCTTCTTTGTACCATGTTCCTCCTCTATAAATATTTCAATTGTTTCTAGGGAGGTAAAACCCCAAACAAATGTTGACATTATAGAGAATGTTGCTTGGCCACAGGTGTTTGACGTTAAACACTGCTATATGAAAGGTCTTCCCTATTTGGATGGGAACACAGTAATTGACTACCTAACCTGAAGTTACATTCAGACCAGAACAATAAGCTGCATAATTGCTCTGAAATGTACCTTCCCCTTGCAATGGAAAATGTTCTTACAGTTAGTTTGAGATTATAATAAATAATGAGCCTAAGCAAGCCCAATTTTTCCTAAAGACCTAAAAAATATTTTATCTATAGCAATATATTTGCAAATGTATAGTTAATAAATATGTTGGAATTTTGGAACAAATTGTTGGTAGAAAAAATTGGGATTAGTTGTGAATCCAAATAAAAGGTATTGTAAAATTCAGGTGATTGAGAAAATAAAACACTAGTTGCCAGCACCCCTTCCACCCAACTAATATACACTTTTCTTTTAACTTTGGTGACTTGCAATCTTCATCTGTACAATAAACTTAAAACTTTTACTTTTCATATCTCATTTAATATTCATCCTATGCATGAATTGAGCATCTATATTTGTGCTGTCCTGTGTCTCTTGAGCACTTACAACGTAAGTAGTGCGAATTGAGATGTGCTATAACTAAAATACAGGCCGATTTTCTCATTAAATACATTTAAAAACTGGCCATAAATTGAAATAAATTTTGGATCCGTTGTGCTAAAGAAAACATATTCTTAAAATTAATTCCATTTGTGCCTACTAGAAAATGCAAAGTTATATATGTGACTCACCTTATTTTCTATAAGACAGTGTTGATCCGCAGGGTAGTAAGTGCTGTGGAAATCTCTAGGAATTCTAAGAATGAAAAATACAGGGACCTGCCCTTCAGTGAGCTTAGGTTAGTGCTAACGTTGAAAGCCAGGAGTAAAAATCCCAACTGTATTCTTTCCCTGTGTCTTGATAAACAAACAAACAAAAATACCATCTTTATGGCTCTTTCTGTTGAGCCAGTATTTCTATTCTGGAACTGTCATTTAATACTTCCAGTATTCTAGAAAACTCCCCCTCTTTGTTAGATCATCCTAGCAGCCCTGAGTTTGGATATCTGAGATGCAAAGGCAAGCTGGCCTGTTAAGCTAATCTTTGACTTCAGGAAGGACCTCGGTCTCATGAAGAGGCTAAGCTTGTGACCAGATGGCATGGACCTACCTAGGGAGCTGGTTTCCTAACAGTGGTTATGCTGAGCTATGGGCATTTGACTACTCCAGCTCTGCCTTTCAGGGCTAAGGGTGCCCTCAGTTGTCTGGAAATAAAGCTTTACACTGCGAGAGTCCAATTGGGCTTTATAGAGATTGGATTTGGGACTTTGGGTCATTAATCACTGTACTTCCACCACTATTGCCCTGGCTCAAACAGCAAGTAATAAAATAGACCCTCCTGGGAGCACATATCATATGAAACTCTCTAGCTCCGTGAAAGCAAGAGCACCTCACTCATATCATATCATGATGTCACTGGCCACATTAATTATTTTCTGGAATCATGGATGGTAATTTAGCTTACCAAGAAGCAGTTCTATTTCTGCCACAGCTAGATGCTCTCCGTATCCCCGCCATGGAATATTTCAATTATTACAAGCAGTTTCTGTTTCTTCCCATTTTCCTCAGAATTATTTATATTAAAGTAAATTAATTTATGCCTGTTCAATTTCAAAACAATTTCAAAGAGGGGTAAAAGGAATTTTTGACATCCCAGTGAAGGTTTTATCTTTTTGGCAGTCCCAGAATGTTTTGTCAGTGAGAAGAAAGGTGGAGTTAGTGACTAGGTAGTCATCAAGTGGGAAGCAGCCTAGTTAGGACAGTCAACCCCATTGGCTCCGTGTTTTACCCTCTGGTCTAGGCTCCCCTGCTTACCACGGGATTGACTAATGCTGGGGATTGATTGACAAGTGTGACAAAGGCCACAGGGCAATCTCTTTGTGATGGAATTGAAGGTTCTGTATGCATATTCCTTCACCTTTCAGCACCCAACAATTAGCCTAAAGTATCTCAGATTTCCTTCCATTCCTATTTATTCCCCCTTTACCACTAACTCCAGACCTTAGAAGACAAGAACATTTAATGAAAACATTTTCATTGTTTAGATGATCAACTAAAATATTTATTTTCTGTAAACTTTTGATTAAGGATGCCAATATTATATTTACTAAAATATGTATTTGTGCTGTTGACTCCATTCAATAGTCAATTGCCTCGCATTTCTGACATCTAACCAACTTAAAGTGTTCATTTTTCACAAATATAATTATTAAGAATCATTGTTATAATATTAACTAGAGGAAGAAAGTAATATTAGGCCCACAATTTCCTCTTCTTCCATAGTTTATGCAATAATACCTTATTTATTCTAAACTGTTTGTTTTCTAGTGAACTCAAATCTCCCTTGAAGAAATTTTTATCACAGTGGTAGATAGAATAGGATTTAATTTCCTTAGGGTGAAATTTTTATCAGTATGTCTATTGTCAAGTGTATAAAAATTAAAATATTATATCTTCATTTTTATTTATGGTTCCATTATTATAAAAATTAGTTGAGCTAGTCCCTTTTCAAAGACAGGTGAAGCACCGCATTAACTGAAAGCTTTAGTTAAAACATGCAGAAACTCATTCAGGTATCTTTTATATTCCCACAAGAATAATATTCATTTGACAATTATTTTAGAAATATTGATCATCTAGAAATTCTATAGTCTTCTTTAATCAGATCAAAGTCAATTCCAGATTAAAGATCTTTTTTGGTCAACTTGAAAATGAAAAATAAAAGGTTTTTATGTATGCATAAAAATAAATGGGTTATATTAAAACCATATGGGATTCAATCTTGGGACTATTTTACCATTTGAAAAAATGTGTGTGTGTATGTAATAGCACTTTAACAATAAGCACAACATAAAAACAACAAGGTTAGGTTGAAAACCATCATGTAAACCACCATGCTATTTAACAGAAGCAAAATTCTAACAACTTAATTACAATGATATTAAAACTTAATTAGAAAATAAGTTAAATAGTAAACTAATTACATGAGACCATAAGCACTTAATAGTGTAGTTATTGCTTAGGTGCATTAAGGATGAATTACTAATATCTTCTACTGTTAATACATGGTTAATTAATGATTAAACAGCATTTTACTGTTCACTCATTAAAGATTGATTACCATTACTAAACGATTTCTCACATTTGAGTGCCTTTAAATAGATATCTTAAGACTATTTTTCTGGTTAACTTTTTCTACTGTACTGGTTAAGGTGTTTTCTACTGTAGTACTCTGATCTCCTTTCAACGACGAGTGTCAAATGTCTTGATTACTAGGTCAGTAAGAGCTAATCCATTGGCTTGAATGAATTTGTCCCCTAGAGTTGAGTGTGACACAGATCTTCTTGTGTCAACTTAACTCCTCTCTCCGCCTCATGAAGGGAGAGTTTCTTAACCTGTGAGTGGGAGAAGGCACGGGGGGAAATCAAACTCCAGTGGAATCCCTCTTTGAATCTGCTCCCGGTTCCAGCACTGAAACTGTCCCAATGTTGACTGCATTTCTCTGAGAAGAACATGCTCTGCGGGTTTGTGTAGGTGGGAGACCTTCTCTCTCAGCCACCGGTTATGGCCTGCAGAACTCCTCCTTGGCGGTGTGGTCTGAGGCCCCGGTGAAGCTAGTCTCCTGCACTGCCAGCCTTCCGGGGCTCTCACTACACAGCCCATTTGAAGATGACCATACAGTGAGATCCAACAGTGATTAAGCTTGTACTTGCTGGAAACTTTTCTTTATCGAAGTATGCTCGTCATGGCTTCTGGATTTTCTTAGAGTCTCCCAGAATGCAACAATATCTTCTGATATGTACCTGGCAACCAGACTGAGGGTTTTTTTCCTCCCATTTTGGGAAACTACATGGAAATAGCTTATAGGGTGTGACATTACAATCTTCATGCTTGTCTTTATGTATCTATTTGTCTTTATCAGGACAAATAGTGACTGCTAGAAGACTGTTCAGTTGGTTTAGAAGTGGCAGTAATGCTCAGGAAATGGCTTCTCTTTTTAAAAAATGGCAGGTATGTGGTGGGGGTGAAGCTACTAAAATTAACTCTCTTTCCTCCACCTTTCTAAATATAGATCTTTAAACTATAGACTGTCAGAAGGAATGCACTTGTTTTGTATCTGCTAAGGAAAGACAGAGCCTTCCAATTCTTACCATCATAGCCGTGGAAATACTGATAAATCTTACCTGATGGAAACTTGACTATATTCCTGCACAATGAACCACAATTAGCTACTAAATGTCTAATTCTAAATAAAAGCCGTCATTGTAAAATTTTATTTATTTTTGCCTGTACTTTTTTAAAAATAAAATTTAATTTAAGTTCAAGGTGATATGAGGTCCCCTGGAACAGTAAGAGTAAAAAATTATATGCCACATTTCAATGGACATTTCCATATGTTGTTGGTTGGTTTCTTTGGGAAGAAAAGTAATAGAGATTGAGGAAAAGATAGTCCAGAATAGAAGAGAAAAGTCAGGTTCGATATTGCTGATAAATGCTCTTTATTAATCCTGCTCTCAACTTATAAAGCCTGATTCCAGTTTACATATTTAGGTCAAGGATGATAAACCTTAGACTTATAAGGTGTTGCAAGGTAGAATATACATACATAATATTGATTAACTTTACTGCACATTTTTAGAAATTTAGGAAGGAGTCATGTCTGCCTTTACCAAGTGTTGTTTGGGGACAAGATTTCAAAATCATTTGGGTGCCACCCATTGCTAGCAAAGTTTTGCTGGAGTATTAACATTTTTCAAATTTGTTTGTTTCTTGTTAAATCTGTCAATCTCTGATAAGGCAGGAATTGAACATTTGGACATCTAAAGAAATGTATTGAGGGTGGGAAGGGAAATCTGAATAAAAGCAGGCCGTTTAAATGTTTTGCAAATTTTCTACCAGCTTAAAAGCAAATGGGTATTAATCTATGATAACCTTTGAAGGTAAATTTAGATACGTTTATTTTATTACATCAGTGAATAAGTTTCCATTATCCACTGAGATGGCCTCTTGAGTCTTAGAATCAGTTTTCTTTCATTCATTCATTGGTTACTCATTCACTGATTTTTGTCAGGGATCTGCTATGTGACAGGCGTAAGACTAAACAAGGACACAGAAGCCAATTTGGAAATGAAACCAACAATGTCAAGAGAAATGGCATTACTGTAGCATTCTAGGCAGAGTTTCTATGGCAGAAGCAAATCACAATATCAGTTTTGTAGAAAATATCAGGAGCAAAATCTCTCTTTATTTTTCTTTTATTATGATAATGATCTACAATGAGTCCCATAAAAGTTATTTTCGATGTTGGCAGGTGCATCATGCAAAGCAATTTTGTGCAGTGTTCCCTTCCACTATTCAAGGGCTGGTCAAGGATAAATTGTCTTATAATAACCTTAGGGAGGCAAAGACCTATGTGGTTCAAAAACACAAGTGGTCTAGGGTTCTAGGGGATGCAACTCTTGGTGTTAGGAGTAAAGAGGTCAAATATGTATGTTTAAATATTTCGTCCTTTCTTACCTTGCTTCTTCCTCATAGAACTAAATTATTGTGTGTTTTTTGTGAAGATCCTCTTTGGAAAGAAACAGCACCCTTGAGCACCATCTTTAAAGGTAAACCATGACCAAGTGGCCAGGTATGATACAAGAGGAAGGCATGAAGCAGCACGTTGCTTAGGTCTCTTATTTGTCTTTAGTTCATGCAAAGAGAGTCTGTATATAGGGGTATACAGGGTAAGTTTGGGACCAAATTACATTATCAGAACTAAATCCAGTGGTTGCTAATGGAAGGGTTTCTTAACCTGTAGTCCCTGGATCTACATGGATAGGCTTCAAATAATGTGGACTCCCTTATTCTGTACATAAAATGGTGTGTGTATATAAATTTTTCTGAAGAAAGGGCTGATAGTTTTCAGTTTTCATCAGTCTTTGAAAACATCCATCTCCTTCAAATTAAGAATAATTGCCTTCAAAAAAAAAAAAAGATTCTGACAAAAATATATAAACTTATATTTCTCTGAATTCTGGAATTTCAAAGTTTTTATATGAAACTGTTTCCTTCAAGTCAAGACTAACTATGCTACATCCAGGCAAGACCTGCTACTATATGATGAAACTTAGGAGAAAAGAAAGCTGACTTTCATTACTCTGCATTACTCGTAAGTGCATCTCCAAACAGTTTTAGCCTGAGTATGTAGACACGGCCAAAAGTATTTCTCACTGAGGTATAAGTGAAGAAAGTAAAAAAATCCTTTTTTGGCATGCTTGATAGACTCCATAACATTAATAATTTCTTTTATTTATGTACTTGTCATATACCTTTATGTCACTTTCTAAATCATATCACAGTTATAATTTGGAGGGGGGCTTGTGTGGAACTAACAAGGAGTTCCATGTTCATGTAAGGGTAAAATAACTTAAATATTTTCATATCTCCCACTTATCAGGGCATTTTTGTGACCTCATCCTTGCTAGTTGAAAACTTTGCACAGTAATACTTTCTTCTATCCCAAAGGCACCATATGTCACCTTCCACCTTCCTAAGATTGACATCAGGTATAAGGAAGTGGCAGGGTGTCTGTAGCTAAAATTGAAGGTAATAGTCCTTGGCATGTATAAATGTACTTTAAGGAAAAAAAAGTTTTTCTATGAATAAAAGATGTGGAAAAGTCAATCATGCTAAGATATTTTTAAGTGTACAATTGTTGGGTCAATTGAAACTTTTCCCATTAAAATAAGTTGCTTTGGTTTTATTTCCTATGTGACCTTATATAAAACTTAATAGATCGCATTAGCTTACAATTTTATAAACCAAAATACATTATAATATATTATCTTTTCTCCATCCAGATGTGATGTATCCATTCTGCTATCGAGCTTTGACAAATGTGGTTATATTTAACGATTCTAGTTGAAGGAAGGTTATTTATTCTAAGTTTAAATTATGCTCCTAGATAACATGGTGGTGACTAAATTAATTACATCTACCTATGAAATTTCCCATCCAGATACAGGAAAGAAGTGTTCAAGTTACTTGTAGGTTCAATATTTTAATATGGAAAGTCTAGCTGGAACTTTTTACATACACAAATAGCAGGACGCACTGTACTGGAATGGTAGGTTCAAATGGCAGATCTCTTTTGAGGTTACAGTTTAGAGTAAAACAGATTTATTAATAATCAATGCTCTCATATGACCATGGATGTTATCAGCTCATCCAAGATGGAAAACAACAGGAAACTTAAGCCAAGAATCATTTTATTTTTGCCCTTCTTACCATATGCGTTGGAAAAGAACCCCATTGGCCCTCTTTTAGCTAGTAATGTCTAATGCAGGAAGACAGGAATAAGCAGAGTAGAAAGTACCTGTCAGCTCTACTTCCCGCTCTCCTTGATTAGCATGAAACATTAATAGGGCTTTCAGAAATTCTGACCTGAAATGGGCTTTGCCTGAGAACGTGTCTGTCTGTACTGCACAAAACCTGCTGTCATTAAAAAAGGGCAGATAACTAGAGAAGACTCTTTCTGAAATTTATACCTTTTTATCATACAATGACAAATTATTTTAATAATGGGAATCATGCACAGTGCCATTTGTATAATGTTTCCCATAAAATCCCCCCATTAAATTTGCTCCTTTACTTGACTCATCTCTTTTTTTTTAAAGAATGACACACACAAAATGATACATCATGCTTTCTTATAAAGAATTGAAAATGAACACACAGTAATGGGTTAACATACATTTTAATAAAATTTTCATTGTTGTGCATTTCACTTTTCGATACCGAAAACCAGGGATGTTCCAGTAACCTCAGGCAATGCCTTAGGATAAAACAAATCATATGGTGGTGAACTATTTTCACCTATTTATTCTTCTACAGAAAAAAATATTCAGACATACCAAAGAAAATCACAAAATATTATACCTGGTCTTAAAAATCCCTTGCCACATACTGTTTGTAACTGTATAATAAAAATAACACCAAAAAATGCTGCTTTTGGTATTTCTAGGATTTTTTGAGGGTTTGGTATATTGTTAATTTTCATTATAGGTTATTCAGATTGATTTTGGTTTTCCAGAATGGACACTAAAATAAAAAAGCATACTGGTGTTCAAATATGAAAGTTATGGATCACAAAATAAAACTTTTGGTCCCTGAACAAAACTACAGTCAGATTCATAATTTGATGTTTGAGTTTTTGGGTCTAGAAACTTTTGATTTGAGTTGAGTGCTTCTTATATTTATGTGGTCAGTTAGTTTACAAAGAAATACGCATGTTATTGAACCTGTCCTAACAGACGGCGTGTCAGCCAACATATTGAGTGTCTGTTGTATATGATTTCCTGAGAGGACAAACACAACAGACAGCTGCCCCAGGTAAAATGAAGTGTCTGCCAGAATTTTATTAAAAAATAAAATTGTGTGGAAAAAACATGGCAATTACTCAATTTTCACCACTCAAGCCATAATGGGCAGCCCTGATGAAATGATATGCAAATTAAATATGTACCAAATTTCTTTCTGGTGATTTTGTAAGTGTGGACCTCCTGCAGCATTTTATAGGCACATCCAGTAGGCACCAGTGATAAGGAATGTAGAAAGACTAGATTGACTGCATGTTTAGTTAGGAAAAGCTGTTATTTAAAATATTGCAAGCACTTTCCATCCCATTAAGAAAGTTTTTTTTTTTTTTTAAAAATCAGTTCTCTGAGAAATGCTGATGATAATATTGCTCTCAAAACAAGAGAACGAGCAGGATCCAGAAGCAAGGTGGAAGGCAGTTTACAGAAAAACAGTAACACTAAAAAACAGAAAAGCCAAGTCCTAGCTAATGAAATTGTTTTGCAAGTCACAGTGAACTACTTGATAGTAGCAAACCTGTGGAGCCTATCAAGCACATCCTGAAAGGTAGTTTAAATCCCTTAAGTCTTAAATGTTTTTCCTTCCCATAAATGTTTCATTTTGTGGATTAAAAACAAAGTATGTAAAGAATACACATCTGATTTCTGTGTATTTTTCCAAAGCAGTTCTATGTTCAAAATATATTTTTCCAAGAGCAAACAGTCTGTATAGCAGAGACACACCCTTCATTGACACTGGAAACTACAATTGACTTTCTCACTGGGACCCTGAGGAGGAAGTATTCCAGTCATCCATTCTGATGAGTCTCTGGGTGACATTACCTGGCACCCTAATTGTCAGGAAGGCAAGTTAAGATTTTTTGACATAGCATTAAATCCTTACCAGTCCTAAGGAAGCAAATGGAAACCTCATGTATTTGAAATACCAACATGAAAACAGGTTATGAATAATGGCCGAGGGACTTCAAATTATTATTATAGAGAAGGAGGAAACCATAAGTAGCAAATGTACAACTCCACCTAAATGCTAATCAATAGGTCTACAGAAACAGAAAGCTTAATTCCAGAACTATTAATGTGGGGCAACAGAATAAAAGGAATAATGCATATTCACTGCCCGGGCTGCATTTTCTAGTAAAAAATGCGTTGCACTCTGCTAGCTTGTCAATCTTTAATAGAAACTCATCAATTATTTGTGGGCAGGAGATTGAAATGGCTAATAGCTCAAATATATTCCTCCATTTCATTGCATCAGTAGCTCTAAATTAACGCCTGTATTTTCCTTAAATTAAGTTTTAAAAAAAATATAAGGGAAACGTGTGCTTCCTTTTAACATACATTTCACATACAGGTAAACGAGTAAACATTTGTTATTGTCCCCTGACAATTAAAAAAAAAAAACAAATTTTTTTTTTGCATGCAGATGAATGACGCCCAAAAAGAAAGAACGGGAGAAAAATACTAACATTTGCACTTTTCAACATTTAAACCATTATAGCAATCCAGCTTGACTCAAATTTCATGAAATAAAGCACAGTCTAGACAATGCTCAAAACTTACTTTGCCTCTTTCATATGACTGACATCATCTGAAAACCTGCACTACACAACGTATATATCAAAATATCATCTAGCTGGAATGCAGAGCGCTCCCCATAAAACAAAGCCTACTCGATTCTACTTAATTAAAAATGAAGCTTCTCTGACATTAATAGGTAGTAAAGCAAATTTATAGGCAGACACAGAACATTTCAGTCAAAAAAGTTAGCCTACAACTTGAGAGAAGGCAGGTTTTGCCAATCACATGCCAAGAATCTACCCTCCCTGACCCCAGTCATCTCTCAGATAGCAGATACTGGCATTCTTTGCACATCAGAAATACGCCAGCAGAGACCATTCATGAGGGAAATAGGAAAGCAAGTCACATTTGAGCAGACAACAAATGCTCCCAAACCTTGACCCACTACATGCAACAGTGAGTGAGTCGCGCACCCAGCACCCAGCAACGTAAGAAGGAACAGGCACTGCAGGTTCTCTGACCTAGCCCCTGTCCTGCTGCAGGATGCTCTAGTCCCTGCACACAGCTGGCCTTTAAAAAACAAAAGGAGATTTGCATTATCATTATAAGCTAGTACCCGTACAACAGCACAGAACAGATGACACACTTACTGTAATGTCCCATGAAGCAAAGTTCCCATCTAGAGAGAGGCACTGTTTGCATTATTCCACTCCCTGAAAAAGGGTTAACCATTATGAAGAAACATTATGCCAGACATTAGCAGACAGCCTACTTAGAGATTACATTTTTCCATACATGATAAATCCTGGGTAAACCTGTTTTTCTTTTTAAACACCTTGCAGAGTGAAGCCTAGCACTGCATCTAGTTGCCAAAGCACAATCAATATGGAAGGAGCGGTATTTTATGATTGGAGAAGTTGTTGTGTTTTTGGTGGTGAAATTCATTATTTAGTATCTGAACCCTCAGCATTTCAGTATCATTTATTCATAAAGTCCCTTTTTGCCAGGAGGAAATGGATACAGCTGTAGAGAGAGAGAGAGAGAGTGCGCGAGAGAGAGGGAGAGAGAGGGAAAGAGGGAGAGAGAGTGAGGCGGATTGATGATATTGATCAGGTACCATCTTGAAACAAAGGCGAGGTGCTCTATTTTAGTTGACAACTGTGACACATAAAAAACAAGCAAGAGAGGGGGAAGGCTAGGGCCTTGAACATCACAGGCTTTGAAAAGCGTTTGAAGAAACCATTATGACAAGCAGGTCTAGGGAAGCTGCTGCAAAAATGTATTCAGAAGAGTCATTAAAAAATGATGCTTTGTTTGCCTTGTGAATATGAGGTTTCCAGCTTGCTGCAGTGCCCGCTCCTAGAGAGGAAATGAGAGGGTCTGCAAGCTGCAGTTACCTTGCTTTCTTTCTTGGGGGGTAGGGGATGGTAAAGGGGTGGGAAGGGGTGATGGAAGGAGGACCCAATATTTCCTTTCCCTTAAGGCTAAAAGTCGTGATGCCCCAGATTTTTCAAATCACTAATGGCTCTCAAAAAAGTTGACCAATTTGATATCAGAAATATTTATTTCTCATGAACGGGTAGAATAATTTAAATGCTTTTGAAAGAGTTAACTAAAAGTATAGCTTCTTTGTACATTTTCAATACAGAGACTGTAAGAAAGAAACATTATTTGAGCAGCCTGCAGCTCCTGGCATCAGACCACAGACATTATTTTTTCCATCCAGTCATCTACATGGGTGTGTGTCACGGGGCTATTTGAAATTAGGCAGAGATTCATTGTTTGCTCACTCTGAAAAGAAGCCTGCAGATCTAACAGACTTCTGAACTCCGGAGGGTATGTTCTGCAGGTCTTACGGGTTTCTGTGTGGGTATTTGTGTTTTTAAAAAGAAAATGTCCTGGAGGCTCTCCAAGTCAGCCCAGGGAGAGCCCACTTTGGAGTCCAGGTAAAATGGGGCTTGTGGTAGAAAAGATGACAGCAGCACTGACTGCTTCAAGACAACCAGACTCAAGGATGGCACTTCTAGTTCTCTTCTGGAGCCCACCTGGGCTGGCAAGACCGGAGAGAGGAAGCAAACAACATTTGGTTGTCAGGGATCCAAAATGGCTTTGCACAGTGTGGCCTTTCCAGAAAGAGGTGATCTTGCCAAGGTCATCGTCTTTCTTCTTCTCTTCAGCTCGCTTGTGGGTATTCGCCTAAATTGTGATTGTCATCCACAGACCTGTGGTATAAGACCTCTCTGTGGCCTTGTCTTCTCTGAACATCAGTTCCTCCTGTCTAAACTGAGAAACAACATCATAGGTTTGTTGCAAACACTAAGTGAGATGGGTATGACAGGTATCTAGGATGGGGCTTGGTGTATTCATACCCTAAATAGAGCTGCTGTGAACTCTGTGTATTAATACTAGCAAAGCAACCTCTTTTGATTTTTAGTCCTAAAAGGCAACTCTCTCTCTCTCTCTCTCTCTCTCTCTCTCTCTCTCTCTCTCTCTCTCTTTCTCTGCATT
This sequence comes from Choloepus didactylus, assembly GCF_015220235.1. Classification (NCBI taxonomy): domain Eukaryota; kingdom Metazoa; phylum Chordata; class Mammalia; order Pilosa; family Megalonychidae; genus Choloepus; species Choloepus didactylus. The sequence continues at coordinate 58,954,296 of NC_051318.1, forward strand.
GTTCTTCTATTTAAAGAAAACCATGTTGGAGAGAGAGATGGCTTATGTTGAAGTTAGTTCAGCAGTGTTGTGGAGAACAGGTCCCATGAGGAAAATTAACAATAAATAAAGACAATAAGATGGTGTCTAAACACACAAACAGTTCTTCTGGATTCTATTGTTTCTTCTTAAACTGCAGTTGTCAGTAAAATAACAGTGATATTAAAAAATCAGTTTGTCTATGTTTTCCCATTTTTTGTGATTTATTTTTCAAAATTGAAACACAATTTCAGTGAAACCTACAACATCATCACATCCAATTGCTCTGTTTTCAGAGTTCCCAGAGTACATTGTACTTATTAGCGCCAACCAACACTGGAGTAGGAACACAGATTTTTATCCTAATTTTCAAGGATATCAATGTACATGATTTTCATTAGACAAATATGAGTCAAGCTTAGAAGGCAGATGTTTAACACTTTTATGCCACTGATATCTACCCATCCATCTATCCTTCTATTCATGCAACAAGCATTTATCTTATCTTGTTGTAAGTTAGACACTAAGTTATGCATTATGGCCATATGAAAGCTAGTTGGTATACTTGACAATGCCACTAAATCCTGGAGATGGAAGTTTTTTCAAGTGGTCACATAATATATTTATGTCTAAGATACAAAATTGGTTGCTATCTTGGTATTCTCAGTGATATCTAAGAAGGAAATTCTATCAGCTATTGATATTTGTGAAGTTTCAGAACGGATTCTCTAAATAGCACTCCTTCTTCCTAGGCAGATATCGGGAAATACTCCATAAAATAAATAAGATTCAAAATCTGAAAGAGCAGAAGAAAAGGAAGCCATTATCTCTGGGTGTAGGCTCAGTGCTAAATAGAGGGGAAAAGAGCAACTGAGCAAATGCAAAATTTACTAGCCAATGAGTCACTATGCTTTTCCAGATTCAGAGTGGAAAGGCAGACCAAAAAAGGTTTAGGGAAAATTCATTTTCATGGAAAACAGAAGTAAGAAAAAGGGATTCCCCTTAAGAATAATTGGTATTTGAGACCCTTAAAAAGAAATTCTCACAATTCCTACTGAAAAGTCATCTTCTACCAAACTTCAAAACCTTTTAAAACTTCTGGTTTTAGATGGCAGCTTGAGTGTATGACAAATTCAGTCTGTTGTGCCTCAAGTGAAAAAAATCATACTTAAAGTTTAATTAATACTGTGTATATATGTTATAAATCACAATAAAGAAATAACTGAATTGTGAAACTGTAACCCATAACATTCTTTGAAATTTGCTTTCTAACTACTTATTAAATAGTAATTTGAAAGTTATTACTGTTCTGTATATGTGTTAAATTTCACAACAAAAATGTATTAAAAATAAAAATTAAAAAGTTGGATTAATAAATACACAACTATATTTAAAAACATTAAGGGGAACTTCTGCTAAAGAGAAGTGGGAGGTAGCACTGTATGTAAAAGAAGAGGACAGATGTGAAGAGCTAGCCAGCAGAGTGCCAATGCTGCCGCCACAGGCAAAGGCATTCCCAAATACATATAGTCAAAGAGGGACTAGAAGGAGATTTTTGTCATAGAAGGTGAATGACCCATCTAACCTCTCGGGAAAGCCACCACTGTGAAAGAGTGACAAAAATCTCAAAAAATAAAGCCACCAATAGAGAGAGTACGGTATTAAGAGAACAGTTAGACAGGACTTTAAGTACGTTTCATAAAATCAGAGAGATAAAGAAGTAAATCATCTTCCTTGGATATAGTAAGATCATGTTGGAAGCAATAGAGTTATTTTAGGTTTTTTTTTTTTTCTCTTATTCCTTTGTTTTCTTAGGGGTTGTTAATTTTCTTGGGGTATGGTAGGAACATGTTGGAAGCAATGTAGCTATTTTAGATTATTTGTTTTTCTTACTCCTCTGTTTGGACATGGTTTATTAATTTTCTTGGGGTATGGTAGGAACATATTGGAAGCAAAGTAGTTATTTTAGGTTATTTGTTTTCCTTAATCCATTGCTTTGTTTGAAATGTTGTGGGGTTTTTTTGGTTGTTGTTTGCCTGTTTGTTTTTAATTTTTTGATAAACAAAGTTAAAAAATTGAAAAAAAAATCAGTAGAAAAATGGGAGTAAAAAGTAAATGACAAATAGGGTGGGATGGGGGGATGGTTTGGGTATTCTCTTTTCACTTTTATTTTTTATTCTTATTCTGATTCTTTCTGATGTAAGGAAAATGTTCAGAAATAGATTGTGGTGATGAACGCATAACTATATGATCATACTGTAAGCAGTTGATTGTATACCATGGATGACTGTATGGTTTGTGAATATATTTCAATAAAACTGAATTAAAAAAAAAAAAAAAGAAGTAAAGTAAATCACATCCTTGAAACAGGAATAAGAAATGAAATAACAAAGAATTCAATAGATATATGGTGTGGTGGTTTGAAACTGTTTGGAATGATAGAAAATCCGGTTCTTAAAGTTAATCCATTCCTGTGAGTGTAAACTTACTGTAGGTAAGATCTTTGATTAGGGTACTTCAGGTGAGGCATGGCTCAGGGAGGTGTTTTAATCCCCTTAGTGGAGTCCTTTATAAACAGGATGAGAGAGAAAGGGGGGAGGGGGACAGAGAAAGACAGAGAACGCCATGGAAGCAAGAAGCTGAAAGCAATGAAAGCTGGAAGAGAAGGGAGAGATAAGCAGATGGCACCATGTGCCTTGCCATGTATCAGAGGAGTCCAGGATTGCCAGCCGGAAGAAACCATCATCTTGATGATGCCTAGATTTGGACCTTTTCATGGTTTCAAAACTGTAAGCTTGTAAACTAATAAATTCCCATTGTTAAAGCCAATGCATTTTATGGTATCTGATTTGAGAAGTTTAACAAACTAAAACTTATAGACAGAGGCAAAACGGAAATGTTTGTGTTATAAGATTAAAATGAAATGAATTGATCACAGAACAAAATAAATATAGGTGAAATATAAAAAGTTAAGAGACATGTGGGATACAGCCAAGAGATCCAAACCTCAGAATTCCAGAAGGCAGAATTGAAAGAAGGGAAGGTAAATATTAAGAAGTGGAATGAAAGATGATGAGAAGATTATCTAAAACACTCAGCAGATTTGGAAATAAATGAATGGAACTTATTGAAATGAAAAATATAATAATAATTCTAATTAGAAGTTTAATGGATGACATCAAATTAGATACTGTTAATGAGACAAGTAGATGACTGGGTGATAAACCTGAAGAATAACCTCAAAGTCATCAAAGAGAGATAAAGAAATGGAAAGGAAGAGAGGTAAAAGACAGGGAGGATAGAGTGAGGTCTTCTATCTCTCTAACTAGAGTCCCTTGAGGAGAGGAAAGATAAAGAATGGGGCAGAATGCATGACATAAATGAATCTCAGAAACATTATGCTAAGTCAGAAACAAAGGTAACATTTTGTATGATTTTATTTACATAAAATGTCTAGAATAGGCAAACTCTTAGAGGCAGAAATTGGATTAGTTGTTACTTAGGACTGGAGGGGAGTATGGAGAGAGGGCAATGGGGAGTGACTGCTAATGGGTGCAAAATTTCTTTCAGGGGTACTGAAAAAGTTCTAAAATTAGATTACAGTTATGGTTTCAGAAGTCTATAAATATACTTAGAAACCAAATTGAACGGAGCACTTTAAATGGGTGAACTCTATGGAATATAAATTATTCTCAATAAAGATGTAAAAAGAAAAGGGAAGGAACCTGAAAAAAATAATGGAGCAGAGGCATAATAATAATGACTAAGTATTTTCTAATTTTAATGAGACAGATCTTTAGATTCAAAAATTCGAATGAATTCCTGGCATGATAATCAAAAATTTAAAAATCCACACTTAGAAATATTCAAGTGAAAAAGCAGAACAAGAATGTTTCTCAGTTTGGTTCATTTGCTATTTCCATATGATTAGACCCAATATATGCATTTTTGGAGGAAAATCACAGAAATGATACAGTACTCTTCTCACTACATTCCATCAGGATAGAGTTTATTTGTTCCATCACTAGTAAAGTTAACTTTGATAACTTGAGCAAAGTGGGCTCTTCCTATTTCTCCACTGAAAAAGTTACTATTTCCCCCCTTTGTAACAAGTATTTTGTGAGGAGAAAATTTACGAATATGTAAATATCCCATTCTTCATCCAAATTTCACCCATTAGTTATAGTACAGTGGTAACTTTCTAATTCCATCATTCCTCCTTTATTTTTGGAGGTATTCTACTAAAGAAAGAGTTTTATTTTCTTCTAATTCATTTATTCTTTCATTTGTCTATTTACATTAGTGTAGAGTCATGGATTTTTATTTTACTTAATGAAATATAATCTATTACTGTCATTATTAATTTTGAGGCTCAAATTGCCCTGTATCTGTCCAGTGAAAGCCTCTACTTTCTTTTGGCATATGGTTATTATTCTTTTATTACTTCATTACTTTCTATCACAAAAAGATGTTGGGCTCATCTTATATCTATCCTACCTAGCCCTAGAGTCCGGCATTTCCCCAGGGATCCCTAGTTCCTTTTACAGAAGAATGATATTTAGAAACCAACGTCTGGGTGCTGGGTGTACCCAGGAAATGTACATATAGTTATACACACACACACACACAATTATATCTATATTTATTAGTATACCTATCATTTGTACCAATATCTCCAATTCCAATCTAACACCACACAGTTCATTCAGTTTTCTCTCTTGTCATATTTGTAATTCCCTTCTCTAAGATTGAGAAAGCTAGCTCTCATTGTTCTATATATATATGTATATATATTTGTATATGTATATGTATGTACATATGTGTGTATATATATATGTATATGTATGTATGTATGTATATATACTTTTTCTCCCAATTTCCATGATTATCACCTATCTCCTGAGCCCTGCAGAGCTATAGCTCCACTGAGTCATCTTCCTCTTGTAGGCTTTGACCTCCACTGGGCTCCTGCTCAGCTTGGCTGCCTTCCTTTCGTCCTGGCTCCTGAGTACTGACAGGTTGCAGCCCCACTCAGTCACTTTCCCTCTATTGACCCCGGCCTCTGTCTGGCTTCCTTTCTTACTCAGGCCTGTCTAATTTTTTAAAGTTACTTTCTGCCTTAATAGAATAGAATGTGAAACACACAGGTATCCAGAAACACAAATTAGGCAATAAGAGATATTGAAAATGCAACTATACTGCCTTAATTTGGATATTAAGGTTTCAATTGTAATTGAAAAATTCTAGATAAAAAATCCACCTGCTCTTTAAAAACATAGAATGGTGATATTATGGTAAGCCATTTCATGCTGCAAATATATCAAATGTCCACTCTACAGATCTTTCATTGTGTAGTGCATCTTGAATTTTTACATAAGTAAAGGGACATATCTGTACTTCAGAAAGCCAAATACCTGAAAAATAAAAAAGTATGAAATATGGCCTGTCAATTTGCTCCTTAGATTGAATTTTTAAAAACATGATGTGATTTATTCTCTAAAGCAATTTTGCTGACATTGATGTCTAGGATTTTTCATAATGAATTTCTTTGATTATGACAGAAATGAAATGCAGATATTTTCCAGAACTATATGGATAACAGCATTAAAGCATCAGCTTATATTCTTTAAGAATAGTGGGGAAAAGTAATATAAATTTAAGCTTCTTTTTCAGATATCTTAAAATTCCAATAAAAGTTTTTGTCCCATGATTAAATATTAGCTAAAGTACAGAAAAAAAAGATGCTGAACATATAACCAAGTGTCAATGTTTTGGTCATTTCTGTGAGGGAGCTGCTTCCAAATCCATATCCAGGACAAGAGTCCTCAGAGAGAGAGAAACCAGCACACAGTTTCTGGAAGCTCTTCACTGAAATAGAATCAACCTTTGGAGGGAGGTTCATGTTGGATTTGCCTTGACATAGGATGCATGATGGTCTCGTCTCTTCGGTGCGGTTTGTAGAACTACTGGACTGCTGTAAATCCACTGGTACCTGGCCTTCCATGTAGGATAACCTTGCACTGAAGATTCCAAAAGCAGGGTTAGGGTAAGTGCCTGGAAAATCCTGCTGCACTGCAGAGCCTCCGCACCATGACAAGAGCACACCAGCGTCTAGCCTTCCTGCACCCCAACCTCACAATTAGGAAAGTGGCAGAGTGGTCCCCACCCTTTTGGAAGTTGTCCCCAAAGCCAAATCCTAACCAGTTTCCTTGATTTGGGGTCCTGTCATTCTTGAGTGAGCTGGGAATCAGGAACAAGGATAGTTTCTCTTCTCACTTAGCTGCTGGAAGTCAGAAAACAGGTCCACCAATGCCCATCTCCCTGTCCCACACACACTGCACCACCAAGGTCCTGAGCTGAGGGGGCCCCTGGGCTTGCTGGGATCTGCCCTTAGGGAGCAGGCATTGGGTTCTAAGACCTGTTAAAGGACGGACTAGGAAGGCTTAACAGTCTTTTGCAAGTGATAGAGCTACGTTCAGGTTAGCTGATAACCTGGCACAACAGAGGGGTTTAGAACAGGCTTCTCAGATTTCACAAGATCCAGAAAGGGGCAGGTGAGTCCTTAAAGAATAATTGTCTGCATTGTGCATGAAGGGAAGGGAGGGAGGGAGGAAGGAAAATAGGGAGGCAGAGAGGAAGGAAGGAAGGAGGGAAGGAAGGAAGGAGGGAGGGAGGGAGGGAGGGAGGGAAGGAGGGAGGACAGGTTTCTTGAATCTTGGATCCATTGCTATCCTCTCAGTTTATTGCATCTCTAATCTTTCCTTCTTCACATCTCTTTTCTGTCTACTAATGAACATACTTAACTAAATACCTCTTCCTTTAACCCTGCCTCCTCCTTCTTTCTTCTGGAATTTCTTTTACTGACAAAATTCATGAAAATGCATGCTGCATTTGTACCTCAAATTTCTGTCCAGGATGGGGGTGGGGTGGTGTCCCATTTGTCTACAATTCACTGCAGTTTCTTCCTACCATTGGTCTCTTTTAATCCTCACATTACTGACATTTCTGCAGCTTTTTCTGTGCTGATGACTGTCACTGTATTTTTTAACTTTATCAAAAACTAAAAAAACAAACAATTAAAAAAAACATTTCAAACAAAATCAAAACAAAGGAATAAGAAAAACAAATAACCTAAAATAACTGCATGGCTTCCAACATGTTCCTACCTTACCCCAAGGAAATAAACAAACTATAACCAAAAGAATAAGAAAAACAAATAACCTAAAATAACTACATTGCTTCCAACATGTTCCTACCATACCCCCCAAAAATTAACAAACCTTAGTCATTCCTGAGCATTCCCATAACATTAAGATTACCCTCTATAACTTACTGTTCTTATTAGATTATCATTCCCCCTTCACTATTTACTATCTATCAGTAGGTCCCCTACATTCTACAATATAAAACCTTTATTTTACATTTTTCACAGAGTTCACATTAGTGCTAACATACAATCTCTCTCTTTTTGTGCCTGGCTTATTTCGCTCGGCATTATGTCTTCAAGGTAGTGCCATTTCAGGATGAATATGACTGCTAAGGGTACTTCCACTTACTAACTGTGTGACTTGGAAAACTTCCTTGAGCTCTCTATGTCTTCTCATCAGTAAAGTGGAAATAATACTAGTACCAAACTCCTTGTGTTGTTGACAAGGTTAGATGAAATAATCCAGGTACACCATTTAGAACAATGCCGAGAACTAAGTGTTCTATCAATGTTAGCTGTTGCTGTTGTTATTGTTATTATAATTATTAATTTTTTGGCACAGAGGAGAGGCCCTGAGCTCACTTGAGGGTTTCAGGTAAGGCTTCCTTTAAGAGGTTTTCTGTACCCTCCATTTAAAGAATTAGGAGGAAGTTATTAAGTTGTAGAAGATTGAGAAGAACATTTCAGACACTGGAAACGACATAAATCATGACACAATGGAGGCAGCAGCATGGTATGTGAGAGAAACTAAAAGCAGGTAGGTATTTCTAGAGTGTGTATGTCGAGATGGGGCAAGGTCAGAAATAAAATTGGAAAACTAGAGAGAGGGCCAGGTAATGGAGAGCTTGAATGCCATACTGAGGAATATGGCCGTACTCTCCGGGTGATCAAAAATATTGGAGAATTTTAAACATGGAAGTTATTAAACAACTCTTCATTTTATACAGAATCACTTTGGCAGCAATTAGTAAAATGTCATTAAGAGTGACAAGTTTAAAAGTAGTGCATTCAGTTGTGCAAAACGTGAAAGGCCTGTGTCCATAATCACATGTGACACATCTCTAAGGAACTCTCACAAATAATAGGAAGACTTGAAGGGGTCATGGAGATACTATGCAAGTAGTCAAAATCCGAGCGGTACTGATTGAGACTGTCTGTGTGGCCAGATTGAACAGGTTGCACAGCTAACTCTGGTGTGTGGACCAGTAGTAAGTACAAATACGGAAGTGTAAGTAAAGTACAATGGGAACAAAAAGAAAGAATTGATTCAGACAGGCAGAAACGAAACATCTCTGGAGGTGTGATCCCAAACAGCACACAAGGAGAAGCATCTGTGGTTAAATGGATGGAGGAATATGGAAGAGTGGTACAATTTGAGGCTTAAAACACAGCCTGGAGGTAGATTGTAAAAGCATTAACTGTCTTGTGAACAATTTTCAATTTTGTTCTACACAGTTATCAGACATTGATATTGTGCTATCACATTTATTAACCTTGGAATACATTTTATTTATTATTATGCAATAATAGAATGAAAGAAATGAAATAATTTGGCACACATAAAATTAGATACTGGAAAACATATTTAAATTCATATCTATATGTCTGATTATACGTATTAGGTAGTAGATTAAAAGTCTCTTTCACTTCAAGAAGTAGGAGAAAGAGAATAGCAATCAGATGAGTACTGAGGTCTTAACATTAAAATGTACTTTACAATATATTCATTACATTTGCAACTGACCCATATAATAGGTTGACCATGTTTATTACAGTTATTAATTCAGAATATCTACAGCATTAGGGTGAAGTAAGATGTCAAAACCATTTAGGGGAGGCTATATTCTGATTAAGAATATGTGTGCTGAGTTGTCTATTCATTCAGAATAATCACAGGAAATAATAGTCAATCTTATGTTTATAGACCATATTTAATCATGAGAAAGTCCAGAGCATTTGGTAAACTAAAATTATTTCAGTGCTCAGTCATAACAATAATAGTACTGAGTGAAATAGCATAATATAAACTATGGGAACCTGAAGAAAATCTTAAATATGCATTTGTTAAAATACAGGTTTTTAAATAAATGCTGTGAGTTCAAATTAATGTTCTTGTTTATATACAGAATAAAATCTTAGAATCACAGCATCTTAATAAAGCAAGATGGGACCTTTGCAATCACCTCCAACCAATTCATTTTACAGATGAGGAAACTAATTTGTAGGATTTTGATTTCTTGTTAGTTTCTACTAAACTGCAACATATCTTCATGCCATTGCTTGCAGACAGATCATATTATTCACTAAAGTGATATGGAAAGCATGTATTATTCAATTTTATATTACTATCACTGCCTCTCACCCCCACGTCACTCCAACTTCCCCAAATCAAATCCAAAGAGCTCTACCTATGACCTACCCAAGGGGTGCCAAGTTCATTGCCAGGAAGTGTTCTTAATTGAGAACCAGAAATTGGTTAAGATAAGAAATGATGTTCCTCCCTGTCCCCCCCATCTGCCCCCTACAGCCTTGCCAACCCAAGGTGAAACTCCAGGTGTGTGTACTATTTGGCAAATACACCTGCTACTCTTTGATCTAGAGAAAGAACTGATGATAGCAAGAGGCCCAGGGATACTCCAAAATACATAATTCCCCATAGGATGTTCTAGTGTTTGAGTTGGGAATTAGTTTTAATATCTACTTGAATCTGCAGGCACTGTTGTGTTGAGTAGAATACTGAAGCACAGAGAAATGTCAAACTACACAGGCCAATTTTAGGCACACACATCTTTAAATGAACTTAAAAAATATTATGTATTTATTTTTATTAGAGAAGTAGTAGGTTTACAGAAGAATCAGGCAGAAAAATATGTAGAGTTCTCCTATACCCTGCCTTGCACATACGGTTTTCCCTATTATTCACACTGTGCGTTAGTGTGGTACCTTTGTTACAATTAATAAAACAATATATTATAATTATACTATTAACTACATTCCATAGTTTACATTAGAGTTCACTGTTTGTACAGTCCTAAGGTTTTTTGTTTTGATTTTTACTCTAGTAACATATATACAACCTAAAATTTCTGCCCTTAATGACATTCAAATATATAATTCAGTGGTATTAGTCATGTTCACAATGTTGTCTATACATCAGCACCATCCATGACCAAAACTTTTCCATCACACCAAACAGAAACTCTGTAACAATTAAGCATCAACTGCCAATTCCCAACCTCCACCACGACCCTTGGTAAACTGTATTCTAGCTTCTGAATCTATGAATTGGCTTATCTAATTATTTTCATCTCAATGAGATCATATCATTTGTCCTTTTTTGTCTGGCTTATTTTATCCATGTTGTAGCACGTATCAGAACTTCATTCATTTTTGTGGTTGAATAATATTCCATTGTATGTCTATGCTACAGGTTTTTTGTTTTTTTTTAATTGATATTGTTCACATGCCGTCTGTAGTGATGGGAAATTATTTGGAAAAGTGCTAAATTACCAAACACACCTTACTTATTTATTATCACTAATTACCCAGATAGCACTGCCATACTACTTGAAACAATGACAAAGATCCAAAGTGTATCATCAATTGCCCCCGGTACCATCATACAGCTGTGCATCTATCACTACAATTAATTTTTGTTCAATTTTTAGAACATTTTCATTACTCCAGAAAAGAAATAAAGACAAAAGAAAGGAAACCCAAATCCCCCCATACCCCTAACCACCCGCCTCCATTGTTGACTTGCAGTATTGGTATAGTACGTTTGTTACTGTTTATGAAAGAACGTTGAAATACTACTAGCCCATATACTACAGTTTTTTTTATCTGTTCATCTGCTGAAGGACCCTTGGGTTGCTTCCATCTTTTGGCAATTGTGAATAATGCCACCATGAACATTGGTGTGCAAATGTTTGCTCAAGTCCCTGCTTTCAGTTCTTGGGGGGACATACCTAGAAGTGGGATTGCAAAGTCATACGGTGATTCTGTATTTAACTTCCTCAAGGACTACAGCTCCTTCATGTCACATTCCCACCAGCAATGACCAAGTGTTCCTATTTCTCCACATCCTCTGCAACACTTGTTATTTTCTTTTTCCTTCCTCTCCAACAATTTTTACTTTCTTTTTCCTTAAAATAATTATAATATACATCCTGTTTGTTCTGTTTCTCCAAGAACCCTAATACACAATTCTAACTGGTTCTGTTTAGAATAGGTCCCCACCTTTGGCTCAGCCAGCCAGGAAGAAGGGGTGTGTGGCTGTATTGTATGAATATGGCTCCTGGAAGGTAGGCTCTGACACCACAAGGATGGTAGGAGTGGGGCGAGTACACTACTTAATTGTTGTGAGTCCCACTGTTTGATTGTATCTGGTAGAGCTTACTTTCTGAATTGTGATTGTTTACTAACCACCCTCTCAGTGAACATTAGAACTATCCCTACATCCCTAGAACGTGGGAAAACCCTGGTACAGGAACCACTCGAGAAATATTTGTTCCCTTTTCCCTATACCTTATTGGTCTCTTCCATGATTGTCATTGTTTCAAGTAGTATGGCAGCACTATCTGGGTAATTAGTGATAATAAATAAGTAAGGTGTGTTTGGTAATTTAGCATTTTTCCAAGTACTTTCCCATCACTACAGAATTTATCTCTACACAGTGACAAAGGCATTGATTTTCGCCTCTCAGCAGAGGTCTGCAATGGATTAAAACATATCAAATATTTTTAAAATCCATGAATTTATAATTATACTTAAAAAAAAATAACCTCACTGATCACCACTAGAGGTTGCTAAGACACCAATCTTGTATTTTTAAAAGTGTTTACAAAAAATGGTGGGGGAGGAGGAAGAACTGAGCATTTATACCATCTTTCCTGTATGAACCATATTTCAGGGTTAAGAAAGAACTGATGAAAGAAAATTTTTCTATATTGAAAAGTTCTAGCTAATAAAAGCAGAAGGAATAATATAATTAGAAAATCATTTTGCAACTCCTAATGAATTAATGTATCAAGTCTATAATAAGCAATGGCTGCTAAAACTTTTATTTGAAAATCCAATGAGGGACTTAGAAATGGATGGATCAGGCTGGCGACACTCAGTCTAATCTTAACAGTGCTACAAATGGCCCCCAAATTAAACCTGTTTTTAAACAATCTACTAGATCGAAAGCTAGTTAACACAAAAGACTGTGGTTAGGAGTGCATGGTTCATTAGAATGTTTCCAGCCAAATCCTGAACGTGGCAAATTCTACAAGGCAAATGACCCAGATATTTTGACAAGTCAAAAGTATAAAAAAAAGGAGAGAAGAGGAAATGTGATGGGTTAAAAGAGATCTAAGTAGCAATACCAAACAAATGCAAATCTTATTTGGATCCTAATTTGGCCAAAGCATCTTTGAGACAATCAGGGAAATTTGAATGTTGACTAAGAATTCGGTACTAAGGAATGATTGTTAATTTTATTATATGTGACAGTGGTATTGAGGCTATGTTAAAAAAGAGTCCTTTTTTTGGACTTACATATTGATGTATTTATGGGTGAAATATCTTGGATGTGCCATTAAAATAGTTCAACAAAAAATGTAGGAATGAAAAGAAATGATTGACAAAATAACTGTTGAAGCTGGATGGTAGGTAGAAAGAGGTTAATTATACTATTTTCTCTCTACATTCATGATGCCTGAAAATTTATATGATACAATTTACAAATAAATAAAAATAAAATTAGAGTGGGAACAGACAACCACTTTGGAGACCAAGCCTACTTAACATGGATCATGCTCTATTTCCCATTTTGATTTGTAAAGACTCTAAGACCATGCATTTGGGAGTTTGGATTTTCCTTGGGTCAGATTTTCTTTTATGATTTCCTGGCTCTCACACCTCAGAGTCTGCTTGCCTGTGTCCTGGCCAATTCTCAGGTGTGATGGTTGATTTCACATGCCAGCTTGGCTAGTTTTGAGTCCAGTTGTTTGGGCCAGCACTGGCCTGCTTGCTAATATGACAGTATTTCAAGATGGGATTTGGATCTACAATCAGTTGATTCTATCAACAAAGGAGAGTGCCCTCAGCAATGTGGAGAGTCTCCTCATCCAATCAGTTGGAGGTCTTAAAAGCCAGAACTGAAAATCTCCGAGTTCATAAGAGGAATTTCAGATTAAGTTCTTGTCTGAATTGCCAGCCAGCCAGCTTCCCCCAGGGAATTCAGAATAAGGAGTTTGACATCACATTTCTCGGAATTTCCAGCTAGCAGCCTGCTCTACAGAGTTTGCACTTGCCAGTGATCAGCGACTTCATTCACTGGTAAATGTGTCCCAGTCAAAGTCATTAACTTGGACTAAACACATGAGCCACTCCTCTGCCCTTGGAGAGGAAAGAGAAAGGAGATGTGAGGAAAGGTGGACAGAGGGGTGGAAGTATGTCACTTCTCTATACTAGACGCTATGTTTGCAAACACAAATAAGACCCAGTCCCTATCCACAAGTTGGTTTCCACTAAGAGATACACTGACATATAACCAAATAGCAGCAAGTCTTCTAGGTAATCGGGTACACCATTTATGTTCCCAGCTATTTCCAGCTTACTCCTCCCCACTCTTCCCTTTGCCATCTGGTCCCCTGTCCCATACTTACTCCTCTATTATTACCAATTTCAAACAAATATTCTGAATTTTTTAGAAATAAAATAGATACCCACCTTAGCAATCTGTTAAGGAGATCTGTCTAGCCATTGGTTAAGATGTGAAGCTCAGAAAAACAAGTGAAATGTCTTTTAGCAAGGAAATAGGTGTTTACAATTCAGCCAGACTTGCTGCTGGAAGAAAATGGCAGAATTCTGTCACCTCAGTGCGGAAGCAGACAGGGGGTGCTGTCTCTGCGTTTCTGTCAGCTAACTGCCTCTTTACATTGGGAAGATCTTTGATCCACCATAAAACATCAGTTTGCCTTACTTAGTGCTATTGTGGCAACAGCTTCTCAATAAATACTGGATGAAGCAGGAGGGCGCTTATGCAACCTGCAAGGATCTGGAAGAAAAGCATTGAAAATTGAGGGCTTCCATCAGAGATCACTATTCGTTGATATATTCAGACCATAACACAAGATTGGAATTTGAGAACTACATTCCTGGCTCTTACTTTTTACTACCATGTTAAAATTTTCCTTCCTGTTGACTATTTTCTGCAAACAATTTCTCATTGGTCCTTTCTCTAGTATAACTCTTTTCCAGCCACCAAAATGATTTATTAAGAAGAAGAAACAGTGTAAGTAACTAGAGGGACAGAGATTTTAAAATTTCTGCCTAAATTTTAGATGTCATTCTATTAGTTCCTTTTGAGCCAGACTTATAACTGAAAGTTGACCTATTCTTCTGGAGTGTCCCTGTAAAGGAAACCATTCATTTCCCAGAGTAAGCAGTGTCATTGCCTTCTGAGTAACACTTTCACAAGCTGCTGGCGTAACCTAATTGGATGAAATCACAGGAAGCTAACATACAAATGCTGGTCAATCATGCACACTTTCCACACCATCGGCAGAAAGTGAGAGTAAGAAAATGGAAGGAAAGAGAAGCATCATGTCTAGAATAAGGGCAGGAAGTTGGGGAGAATGTGAATAATCTTCTGTGACTGAATCTACACCTTGTCAAACGGAAGCAACAATCTGAATTAAGGTAAAAAGTAAGGAGGTATTTTCCCCTCTTTGGTTCAACACTTAGTGCTAAAGTGGAGATGTCATAATTAGCTGGTAAATTGGTTCTTCCTAAACTAGCAAATTGAACTGTTCAGGGAGAGGATGGTTTCTGAATTATCTAGACTGCTTACCCACACTAATCATGAATATTTATGAAATCTGAACCTCACTTTGTGCTCTGTAAACACAGCCTGAATTATTCAGATTGTTTGTCTATACTGTAATAGGTAGAAAATTCTCCTTGTATCTTATTTTTGGCATTAAAAAATAGATTCTATAATGTTGGGGTGTCAGGACAAAATAAGTCAAAGGTATCCACCTTCCCATATTATGGAATCTGATTATATTGGCATTGGTATCTTTGAAATGATTTGTTTATGCTAAACATATATCTTGTGTTTGATGGTTCAGCAGTGTTTAACCTATGGCTATGCTTCAAATTAGTTAAGCCTTTAAAACATTTAAGTGGCGGTGTAATTCAATCAGATAGCCTAGCAGGAGATTAATTGGAAACATATGTGACACAGTGGCATCATTGCCCCTGCCATATAAAAAGAAAGAAAAGATTTGCTTTGGGCTGCTCCAAAAATTCTTGGGCAGAGCACTGGTCAGTGCCTGTAATAACTTTGGCTATGCAGCCAGCATGTGTCAGTGGGCAGAGACCCTAGATATGTATTTAAACCAAAAACAAAAATTAGGCTTAAAGACACATTACTTCGTAATTAAACCAGCAAGAAGATAGGACTACATGGTTTGTTATTTTATTCCAAAGCATACTTATGTGTGTATATATTTTTTTCTTCAGCACAGTACTTACAAGATGGCTTTAGCTTGCCAGTAAAATAAGGAATGTTTTATTTGCAGTTCTTGCACACTTCCGCAAGCAGCTGAGTGTCAGTTCATCTGGTGTGAATTGTTCTGTTTCAGGTTTTATTGTGCAATGAAATTAATTTTCCAGGTAGGAAAGAAGTGGGGAGGACACCCACTTCTTGACTTGTGTGTGGATTATATTTTAGTTTAAGACTAAGTTAGGAGGAAAGTGAGTGGGTTAAAGACTTTGGGCTCTTAATACTTAAACTCTGGGACTTGACCTTTTAAATAAGGGAGAATAGGGTTAGGTCTGTTCAAAAGATGGTACATTTAAATTCAAGAGCTATGAATTCTGCACTGTTTATTGCTATATTTTGTGTTGCTTAGATATTGCATTTGTGTTATAGGATAATTATTTATATTATTTATACATGATGGGGATTAAATGAAGGAACCCTTCCTTTATGTGATTTGCCGCAGAATGTAGATACATAGCTAGCACGATGTGATATTTTTCTAAATTTGTTAGTCTTAAAAGGTCTGTGCTTGAATGATGATGCAACTCTGCCGTAAAAAAAAAAAGTAACACCACAAATCATCTTGTGATGTGAGTTAGATTTAAAGATACAGTCCAGGGAAAACCCAACTGTCTGAACTCTGAGTGACAGGAATATCATGGTAATGGGTGTGAAGCTCTTGAACAAAGAGAAAAATCCTCTGAAAATGTGGAAAATGTGGAAACGTGTAAAGAGGTTATTTTGGATTGAAAGTAAACTGTCAAGGAATCCATCCCTTTCTACTCTGCTTTAAATGTTCAGTGGAGTAAAATGGAAAATATTCTCTATTCCTTTTGATTTAATTCTTGGGGAAATTAGTACCTGTATTGAAATGCCTAGTTCCAAGGGCAATGCACATCATCAATTCTAGATCAAGTGGAATTAATAGTGGTTCAATCAAGGGTTCAGTCAGCATTTGTTGAAAAGAACTGTTTCGCTGCCCTGAGAGAGTTAATTAGAATTGTTAATGACACATTCCAACCACTAGAGGGCACGCCAAACACCCCCTTCCCTTGGTTCCCTCATTCCTATCACATTATCTGAGGAAGGACATTTATTGAGCTATGGTGCTTGATGATGGCCTCTTTCTTTATATTGTCTCTTGGGATTCTCTAGTTCTGTCTTCCTCATTTGAAGCTAGTTCATTAAGGCCAACTCCCATTGGCTTGCTTTTAGGAATAGGCATTTTCCTGATTACAAACGAGTTTGAGCGCCCTTTCATATGTTTAATGGAGATATGAGGTTTACCTTCCGTGAGACTGTTGATTTAAGCCTTTTGATCACGTTATTCTTTTAGGTTAATCTTTTTAAAATTGATATGTAGTTCTTTATGTATTCTGGTAACAAAATCTTTTTCTTAGTTATATGTTCTCCTGTGTTCTAGATCTACAAGTTTGTGTTTGACTTTTCCTTCTAATGAATTTTTTATTGAACAGACTTCCTTAATTTTAGTGTAAATAATCATATTTTTTCCTTTATGGCTTTTTATTTTTGAATTTTGTTTAAGGAACTCTTCCAAGATATTCCCCTATATCATCTTCTGAATTTAGGTCTTAACCAAATTGGAATTGAATTTTTTTGTGGGAGTCAGGGGAATAATTATGAGGTTTAGATTCAATTTAATTTTATCATGTTTGAACAACAAAATCCCAACATGATTTTGAAAAGTTCACTATTCCCTTTCCTGCTTTGCAGTAAATCAGATAGCCATTTATGTGTAGGTTTGTTTCTGGGCTTTCCATTCTGCACCATTGATCAATTTGTTTGTGCCTCTCTCAGTTCCACACTATCTTAAGTACTATAGCATTACAAATAAGATAAGTTTATAACATTTTTTGGTAATTAGTACAGTATTTCCATTTCCACCTTTTTTTTTTGAGAAAGGTGTCTCTGCTATTCTTTGGCCTTTGTTTTTTCACTTGAATTTTAGAATCAGCTTGTCAAGTTCCACAAGAAATAAAACGACATCACTACAAAGCCTGTAAGGATTGTATTAGAATTGCTTTGAAGCTTTATATCAATTTGGAGAAAACTAATATATTTACAATCGTGAACATGGCATACCTTTAAAAAAAAATTGAACTGGATCTTCTTTAATGTCTTTCATAAAGGTATTGAAATCTTTTATAAGATTATTCCCTAGACACTTTATAATTTTGATGCTATTGTAAATGGTACGGTACTAGTTAGGGTGCAATCTAAAATGCCATAACAAAGAGACTCAAATTATAGTAGTTCAAACAAGAAAGAAGTTTGAGTGTTTATGCACCTCTCCCACATGAAAGTTGAAGCTATCAGTGGCTCTGGAGGGTGAACTGATCCTTTTATGAAGCTTTTCTCCCTGGTGGTATTCCTTTCCGAAGCCTATTTTGTCTGATATTAATATAGCCATTCTAGCTTTGTTTTTTGAGTGGCATTTGCATATATATTTTTCCCATAATTTTACTTTTATCATATCTAGGTACTTATATTTAAGGTAGGTTACTTTAGACAGCATATAGTTGGGTCTTGCTTTTTAATACATGCTTACAAAATCTACCATTTAATTGGCATATTTAGACTATATAAATTTAATGTCATTGATATGATTTTATTTATTTGTTTTCTGTTTTTTTCCATCCGTTTTAGTTCCTTGGTTCTCCTTTCATGCCTTCTTTTAAATTATTTGAATTAAAAAATTTATCCCATCTTAATTTTTTGGTTATATCTCTATTACTTTTTTGTTGCTCTGGAGTTCAAAAATACATGTTCTGTCTTTCACAGTACACTTGGAGTTAATATTTTGCCACTTAAAACACAATATAGAAAGTTTAAACCCATGTTTCCTCGTTTATATTAATCCTTTATGTTTTAGCTTGTAGTAAGTCCACCAGACAATGGTACATGTTTGCTTTCAAATGTCATACATACTTTAAAGAAGAGGAGAAAAATAGTCTTTTTCATTTGTCCACGTATTTACCAATGCTGTTGATCTTTCTCCCTTCTTTAAGTTCCATTTTTCACTTGGGAATATTTTCCCTTCAGCCTAAAGAATTTCCTTTAATATATCTTTTAGATCAATTCTGCTGACAACAAATTCTCTTAGTTTTTCTCCATCTGATAAAGTCTTTATTTCTAAAGGATATTTTCACTGGATATAGAATTTTGGTTGATAGCTCTTTTTTTCTGTCTTCTGGTCACCATGGTGTCCATAATTTTGCTTTGTACATTTAGGTCTTAACCAAATCTGTAGTCACTTAAATTTTTCTTCTATATATAATGTCCTGTTTTTCGCTGGTTGTTTTCAAGATATTTTTCTCTTAACAGTACCTTTCACAGAGCAGAAGATTTTAATATTAATGAAGATCAATTATTTTTTTTTTCATGGATATGGATTGTGCTTTTGATGTTGTATGTAAAAAGTCACTACCAAATCCAAGATCATCTAGATTTTCTCCTGTGTTATCTTCTAGGTGTTTTCTAGTTCTGTATTTTATATTTAGGTATATGATCTATTTTGAACTAATTTTCATGAAAGGTATAAAGTAAATGTCTACATTCATTTTGTTTTACATGTGGATTCCCAGTTGTTCCAGCACTATTTGTTGAAAAGACTATTCTTTCTCCATTGAATTGCCTTTGAGGCTTTGTCAAAGATAAGCTGACTGTATTTGTGGGGGTCTATTTTTGGGAAATCAAACTTTTCAAATTTAGTGAGACCTGCTTTACCTTCTCTAATGTAATCTTTAATAAACATTCCGTTTGTGGCCTGAAAATAATGTGTATTGTTTGGCACTGTTTACCATATGTAGCCATTACTATTAATTTATATTTGCTTACATATTTGCCACTGTTATTTCTTATTCTTTCTTAGGAACTGAATAACTTTATTTCTGCCTGTAATGCCTCATTTAGTTTTTCCTTTGTTGAGTTCTCCTGGTTTAAAGTGTTTTAAAATTTTTGATTGAAAATATATTTATTTACCATCATTCTTAAAATATTTCCCTGGGAGTACAATCCTAACTTAATAGTTATTTTGTTTAGTACATGTAAGACAATGCTCCACTGACTCCTGACTTCCATCTTTCCTTTTGAGAATTCAGCTGTCAGTTTAATTGTTGTTTCTATGAATGTAATCTCTTTCTTTTTCTCTGGCTACTTTTGCAATTTTTTTTTTTTGTCTTAGACATCCTGAAGTTTTACTGTGATGTATCAAGGTGTGTATTTCTTTCAATTTTTTTCTATCTGGGTTTCAGTGAGCTTTCTAAATATGAGGATTGGAGTCTCTCTCCAGCTTGGAAAATTCTCAGTGGTTGTTTTCAGATATTATTCCTACTCCACATTTGCTCTAATACCCTTCTATAAATATAATTAGAAGTAGAATATTTTCATTCTATTTTCTGTGTTTTTTAACTTCTTTCTCATTTTTCAAACTCTTTGTCTCTTCATATTTCATTCTGGATATTTTTTTCAGATCTATTTCAGTTCGCCAGTTTTCTCTGAAGTTTTTTAAATCCTGTTAAGGAAATTCTTTGAGTTTTAAAATCAATACTCTTTTTTCTGTACATTTTATTCAGCTCATTTTAAGTCTACTTTGATATTTCAAAAAATATCTTCCTGCTAGTCAGTCATATATTCCATCTTGTATTTCTCTAATCATGTTAAAACATCCTCTATTTTACAGATTTTTTTATTTTATACAGGTTTTAAATTATCTATATTTTACATGTGACCATTACAAT
Source organism: Choloepus didactylus (assembly GCF_015220235.1). Lineage (NCBI taxonomy): Eukaryota > Metazoa > Chordata > Mammalia > Pilosa > Megalonychidae > Choloepus > Choloepus didactylus. The sequence continues at coordinate 58,974,817 of NC_051318.1, forward strand.
ATCCAAATTTCTAGTACATCTGATTTTTAACCTACTTTTTTTCTCTTACCCTCATTCATGGTTGCCTTGTTTCTTTGAATATTTTGTGATTTGGCTGTAAGCTCATACTTTTCAGAGATTTACCTTTAGGAATTCTATAAGGGTTAGAATAAAGGTAATTTCCTCCAGAGAGTATTTGTACTTTTAAAAATAAACTTTTTATTTCAAAATAATTTCAAACTTACAAGACAGTTGCAAAATAGTATGGAACCCATACATAAAACTCCAAAATACTCCCCTCAGATACCCAGACCCACCAACTTTTAACTTGTTGCCACATTTGCCATATCACTCTATCTATCCTTCTCTTTCCCTGTCTTCTAAACATTTGTATGTCTTTGAGAAGCAACTGGGACCACTACTTATATAAGACTGCTTTCAGCTAATTCTCAGCTTGATGTTTTTCAGCCCACACTTATAGTAGGAATTTACATTGCAAACTCATGTGAGGGTCAGCTTTTGTTAGAAATTCTTTTGGAAAATTTTTATCACACTTTCAGTTAGTACCAAGGTTCAAGACAAGCTACTTTCTGTTTGGTCCTCTTGGCAGAGAAGTGAATCTGAATGAATCTCTAGTTCACCCTTACAGGGTGGGTGTATTCTTATGTGTTCTCAAACATGAAAGAGCCAAAGACTTTGTTTCCATCCACAAGACCTATGTAATTCAATTCACCTGGGTTTTCAAATATCCTTTGGAGATATTCCTGTTTCAGCGTTTGTACCGGGTTCCCGCCTTCATTTAGTTTTTGGCATGGGTGGTCCATATTTTCTTGCAAGTTTATCAGCATAATGAGGAGGATGTGGCTTTGTATTTTACCTATTAATTTAGGTCGTTTTCACTGGAGTTACTGAGAATAGCCAGTCAAATGCAGTACCCTTGCTTAAGTTCAGAAAGAAACCAAAGAGAATGTTTGGGAGGAAATACATCAGCTTAAAAACAAAACAAAACAGGTTTTGATTTTGTAATCAAAACAGAAATAATGACAAGGAAAAGAAAAAAGAGAAGTAGGTACCTAATCCAGCAAACAACCCTGGAGTGGGCAGAAGATGTAGAGAAACCACTTAAACATAAAGTTAAAGTTTCCAAGCTCAGCTGGACCTGCTTGAAAGGAGTAGGGAAACATTAGAGGGTAACAGTTATGGTTCAGTTCTATTCCTGCAGGAAAATGGATGATGGGGAAAAAAGAATAAGCTCTTTTGTTATTGTAATGGCAAATGTTCTCAGGCCCTGGAAAAAACCAAAGTTGTGAAAAGGCCAAGATTTGGAGTACAAAACATAGAAGAGGCCGTACTCTTTCCAACAGGTCTCTGAGTCCACAGTCAGAAAGCTACTACATGAACCTATGAAATACAGGAAGCCATGATGTTCTATCAAAGTTGGAGAAATTCAGAGAGAAGAGGGATAGTAGGAAGTGTAAGGTCATAAACTTTGCTTCAAGAACTGCTCATTAGAAAGACAGTCTTCTCTGAAAAGACGTCAGTAGAATCACAGAGAATATAAAAAGATACCATGCCCAGGACTGTTGTCCCTAAAAGCCTTCAGACTAGGCCCTTCTTCCCACGTAGGAGTGAGAACAGAAAACCTCAAGCTCTCGTAGGTCACTGGTCTGTAATCAAAAGAATTTCCAGTTGGATAGCAAAAAATAGGTCATTCGAGCAACAAACAAAAACCAAACTAAACTAAACAATTAAAGTCTCTGACTAAAGGGCCTCACTTAATTACCTTTCTAAACTCAAGGCATTTTCCTCTATCCTTTTCAGTATGGTTGTTATGCTAAGAAATTATAAAAGTTCTTTGGCAGAAAATCCTTGGTTTCAAGTCTCAGGGAAACGGGCTGACTTCTCTTTATGAAGGAACTCTAAGTTTACAATTTGCTTCCCTCTTCAGACTGATAGAGAAGCTACCTTTATTTTGTTGTGTGGCATAACTACCCACAACCCTCTTTTTTTTCAGTCGTAATTTCTTATAGACATTTGACTATGTAGATATTTCAACTTGAGATTCTAAGACAATAAAGTAATTTTAAATCAAATCAATATTAAATGATTCCTCAAAAGTCATTTTTAACCAAATCTTTAAATTTTTAAATTTAATTTTAAAAAATCACAATAAAATAAGCTCTTAACACATATTTCACTAGATTTTAAATTACAGAGTAACTTAATTGAGGAAAGAGCATTTCTTATTTAAAATATGGCCTTGAAAATATGATGCCATGTCTGTGGTTCTCTTTAAAGCCAGTTCTCTAAGAGATGGCTTCTATTTTTCAGTTCCTTGTGGTGAGTAGAAACCGTAAATATATTTGAAAATAAATTATTGGTTCAGGAATAAATTACACAGGTCACCAAATCTGGATGCAAAATAAATATGAATCATATAGGGAAATTCACCAACACTGAAATAACCCCTTCAGAGAAAGCTTTTGGTTTGAGAGAGGACAGGGGTGGTCCCCATGGGGCAGGCACAGATATGGGAAGACATAGTTACCAAAGGGAACCCCCCGGGTACTGAATGTATCACAGGCTGGGGCAGACTTCCTCATCCGTACAGGCCTTCAACTCTCCTCTCAGACTTCCTGCAGAGACTTGGAACACACTTCTGACATATTCCCAACAGTTTGTTTGTCAGATATTTTATTCAAATTGCTTCCTTCTCCTTGCAGAGTGCACAGAAGAACAGCAATATCCCGTCCCCTCTGTATCTCCTAACTGCTGCTTCAAGGGATAACGAGCAAATTTAGATCTTCATTACAATGTTAGTTTGTACAGCAGACCCTATTTATTTTCTCTACCTTGCTATTGTAATCACCAGGACGAGAAGACTGACTCTGGATAAAAGTACTTGTTTGGGGCCAGGGCTGCAAACATATTCCTGTGTTGAAATGGTAGGAACTTTCTAGCATTGTTCTAAAGGAAAAGTACTGAAAAGTCTATGTCTTAGCCACACAGGGCTTCTTTGATTACCCATGCACAGATGGCATCTTAAAAGAAGGATATTTTTAATTATTATCTTTTCTCCTTCAATGTTTTCAAATTGGCAACCACTGTACCAAGAAAGCATTTTCCTTTTGTTTTGGAGCTAGGAATCTCAGTTTAATATCCTCTTTCTGGGACCTGAGTATAAATCTTATTGATACAGCACCCTGTGTTTATTTAAAATATGGTTGAACAGAAATATAAAGGAAAGAGGAAGTGGTGGGGGGTGGGGGTATGGGAGACCTGACTTGATGAAGCTTAATTTCAAACTCATAAGACATGTTGGTAAGTATTTATTGAAAAAATGAAAGCATCATAAGATAATGGCAACCCTACTGCCAATCTAAATCTGTGCGGCAGTTTATATTATACAGAACAGTTTTAAGGTATGGAGTGCAGTGTTAGAACACTTCTTTTCAACAGAACAGGAAAACTCATCCAATTCTTGAAAATTAAGTAGAGTTCTATCATTCCTGGAGATATTTGGGAATTTCAGGGGATGAAATTCCTCCAGAAGCAATTTCCTTCTTAATGTTCTATGTCACAAGATAATCGGTCTTAACTTTACCTCTGCTAAATGTTAAATATCACGGCATTTCCGGGTTCCTTCCTTTGGCTTCTTCTCTTCCTAATGTATAACGTTGTTTCCTTTTGCTGCTGACAACCAAATATGTAGGCCCAGCCTAGACCTCTCTCCCCGACACAGACATCCATTAATGTGCCTTAGGCATGGCGGAGGTGAAGAATAGAATGAGGACCACTCATTCGAAGAATAATGGAAGAAATTTTTCCCAACCAGAGGCTAGGGCCTCTGACTGCCAAACAGGAAGAGTTGCAAAAGGAACACAACCAGACACATTACAAAACAGAACTCAAGAATGAAGATAACCTCCTACATCTTCTAGAGAGGTAATAAGAAGTTGTCAACAGAGGAATTAAAAATTGGCATCAAACTCCTTATCAACAATACTGGAAGGTGGAAGTAGAAAAAGAGCAGTCCCTTTAAATTTCTGAAGGAAAATGACTTTGAGCCTAGGTAGAAAAAAATGTCCTTAAAGAAGCTCACAACCTAATGCCAGAACCTGTGAACTTGTTACCTTACACAGCAAAAGGAACTTTACAGATTGTTTTAAGGTTAAGAGCTTGAGATGGGGACATTATCCTGGATTGCCCAGGTGGGCTCCACTTTTAGAGAACCTTTCTCCAGGAGGTCAGAGAGAGAAGTGATGACAGATAGTATGTGAGGATTCGAGGGCTATGAACCAAGGAATATTGTGGTCTCTGGAAGCGGGGAGTAGCTCTCAGTTTACAGCCAGCAAGAAAACAGAAGTCTTGGTCCTAAAATTGTTGAATTCTGCCAACACACTGAATGAGCAGGAAACGTAGAGCCTCCAGAAAGGAACATAGCCCTGGTGATACCTTAATTTTAGTCCAGTGAGACCCATATTGGATTTCTGACCTACAGAGCTGTAAGATAATAAACTTATTTCATTTTAAGCCACTAAGATCATGGTATTTTGTTACAGTCACAATAGAAAACTAATACAAATTTTATATTTTATATCCAAATTGTCAGTTCATGTGAATGACAGTTAAAGCATTTTCAAACATGCACAGACTCAGGATACTTATCTCCATTTACCCTTTCTGGAATCTTTACTTCCTTGGTATTTCAGATAAAAATACAAATAAGACAAATAACTAGAATTGAATAAGCAGTAGTACTAACCTAGAAGTTGTGAAAAATAAAATCCCAGGATGACAATCTTACATCAAGCTTGGAAAGCCATCATCAGTTCACATGAAAACATTAAGAATGTTTTCCGGAGGCGGGGCAAGATGGCAGACTGGTGAGCTGTAAGTTTTAGCTACTCCTCCAGGAAAGTAGGTAAAAAACCAGGAACTGCGTGGACTGGACACCACAGAGCAATCTGACGTTGGGCATACTTCATACAACACTCATGAAAACGTGGAACTGCTGAGATCAGTGAAATCTGTAAGTTTTTGTGGCCAGGGGACCCGCGCCCCTCCCTGCCAGGCTCAGTCCCGGGGGAGGAGGGGCTGTCAGCTCCGGAAAGGAGAAGGGAGAATTGCAGTGGCTGCTCTTATCGGAAACTCATTCTACTGATTCAAACTCCAACCATAGATAGACTGAGAGCAGACACCAGAGACTCTGAGAGCAGACAGCCCAGCAGAGAGGAGACAGGCATAGAAAAAAAACAACACGAAAAACTCCAAAATAAAAGCAGAGGATTTTTGGAGTTCTGGTGAACGCAGAGGGGGGAAGGGCGGAGCTCAGGCCTTGAGGCGCATATGCAAATCCCGAAGCAAAGCTGATCTCTCTGCCCTGTGCACCTTTCCGTAATGGCCCTGGTTGCTTTGTCTATTAGCATTTCAATAACCCATTAGATCTCTGAGGAGGGCCGTTTTTTTTTTAAATCCTTTTTGCTTTTTCTAAAACAATTACTCTAAGAAGCTCAATACAGAAAGCTTCAAAGAATTGCAATCTGGGCACGGCAAGTCAAGAGCAGAACTAAGAGAGCTCTGAGACAAAAGGCAATAATCCAGTGGCTGAGAAAATTCACTAAACAACACAACTTCCCAAGAAAAGGGGGGTGTCCGCTCACAGCCACCATCCTGGTGGACAGGAAACACTCTTGCCCATCGCCAGCCCCATAGCCCAGAGCTGCCCCAGACAACCCAGTGTGACGAAAGTGCTTCAAATAACAGGCACACACCACAAAACTGGGCGTGGACATTAGCCTTTCCTGCAACCTCAGCTGAATGTCCCAGAGCTGGGAAGGTGGAGCAGTGTGAATTAACAAAGCCCCATTCAGCCATCATTTGAGCAGACTGGGAGCCTCCCTACACAGCCCAGCAGCCCAGAACTGCCCTGGGGGGACGGCACTCACCTGTGACATAGCACAGTCATCCCTCAACAGAGGACCCGGGGTGCACAGCCTGGAAGAGGGGCCCACTTGCAAGTCTCAGGAGCCATACGCCAATACCAAAGACTTCTGGGTCAGTGGCAGAGACAAACTGTGGCAGGACTGAACTGAAGGATTAGACTATTGCAGCAGCTTTAAAACTCTAGGATCATCAGGGAGATTTGATTGTTAGGGCCACCCCCCCTCCCCGACTGCCCAGAAACACGCCCCACATACAGGGCAGGCAACACCAACTACACACGCAAGCTTGGTACACCAATTGGGCCCCACAAGACTCACTCCCCCACTCACCAAAAAGGCTAAGCAGGGGAGATCTGGCTTGTGGAGAACAGGTGGCTCGTGGACGCCACCTGCTGGTTAGTTAGAGAAAGTGTACTCCACAAAGCTGTAGATCTGATAAATTAGAGATAAGGACTTCAACTGGTCTACAAACCCTAAAAGAACCCTATCAAGTTCAGCAAATGCCACGAGGCCAAAAACAACAGAAAATTATAAAGCATATGAAAAAACCAGACGATATGGATAACCCAAGCCCAAGCACCCAAATCAAAAGACCAGAAGAGACACAGTACCTAGAGCAGCTACTCAAAGAACTAAGATGAACAATGAGACCATAGTACGGGACATAAAGGAAATCAAGAAGACCCTAGAAGAGCATAAAGAAGACATTGCAAGACTAAATAAAAAAATGGATGATCTTATGGAAATTAAAGAAACTGTTGACCAAATTAAAAAGATTCTGAACACTCATAGTACAAGACTAGAGGAAGTTGAACAACGAATCAGTGACCTGGAAGATGACAGAATGGAAAATGAAAGCATAAAAGAAAGAATGGGGAAAAAAATTGAAAAACTCGAAATGGACCTCAGGGATATGATAGATAATATGAAACGTCCGAATATAAGACTCATTGGTGTCCCAGAAGGGGAAGAAAAGGGTAAAGGTCTAGGAAGAGTATTCAAAGAAATTGTTGGGGAAAACTTCCCAAATCTTCTAAACAACATAAATACACAAATCATAAATGCTCAGCGAACTCAAAATAGAATAAATCCAAAAAAACCCACTCCGAGACATATACTGATCACACTGTCAAACATAGAAGAGAAGGAGCAAGTTCTGAAAGCAGCAAGAGAAAAGCAATTCACCACATACAAAGGAAACAGCATAAGACTAAGTAGTGACTACTCAGCAGCCACCATGGAGGCAAGAAGGCAGTGGCACGATATATTTAAAAATCTGAGTGAGAGGAATTTCCAGCCAAGAATACTTTATCCAGCAAAGCTCTCCTTCAAATTTGAGGGAGAGCTTAAATTTTTCACAGACAAAGAAATGCTGAGAGAATTTGCTAACAAGAGACCTGCCCTACTGGAGATACTAAAGAGAGCCCTACAGACAGAGAAACAAAGACAGGACAGAGAGACTTGGAGAAAAGTTCAGTACTAAAGAGATTCAGTATGGGTACAATAAAGGATATTAATAGAGAGAGGGAAAAATATGGCAAACATAAACCAAAGGATAAGATGGCCGATTCAAGAAATGCCTTCACGGTTTTAACGTTGAATGTAAATGGATTAAACTCCCCAATTAAAAGATATAGATTCGCAGAATGGATCAAAAAAAATGAACCATCAATATGTTGCATACAAGAGACTCATCTTAGACACAGGGACACAAAGAAACTGAAAGTGAAAGGATGGAAAAAAATATTTCATGCAAGCTACAGCCAAAAGAAAGCAGGTGTAGCAATATTAATCTCAGATAAAATAGACTTCAAATGCAGGGATGTTTTGAGAGACAAAGAAGGCCACTACATACTAATAAAAGGGGCAATTCAGCAAGAAGAAATAACAATCGTAAATGTCTATGCACCCAATCAAGGTGCCACAAAATACATGAAAGAAACACTGGCAAAACTAAAGGAAGCAATTGATGTTTCCACAATAATTGTGGGAGACTTCAACACATCACTCTCTCCTATAGATAGATCAACCAGACAGAAGACCAATAAGGAAATTGAAAACCTAAACAATCTGATAAATGAATTAGATTTAACAGACATCTACAGGACATTACATCCCAAATCACCAGGATACACATACTTTTCTAGTGCTCACGGAACTTTCTCCAGAATAGATCATATGCTGGGACATAAAACAAGCCTCAATAAATTTAAAAAGATTGAAATTATTCAAAGCACATTCTCTGACCACAATGGAATACAATTAGAAGTCAATAACCATCAGAGACTTAGAAAATTCACAAATACCTGGAGGTTAAACAACACACTCCTAAACAATCAGTGGGTTAAAGAAGAAATAGCAAGAGAAATTGCTAAATATATAGAGACGAATGAAAATGAGAACACAACATACCAAAACCTATGGGATGCAGCAAAAGCAGTGCTAAGGGGGAAATTTATAGCACTAAACGCATATATTAAAAAGGAAGAAAGAGCCAAAATCAAAGAACTAATGGATCAACTGAAGAAGCTAGAAAATGAACAGCAAACCAATCCTAAACCAAGTACAAGAAAAGAAATAACAAGGATTAAAGCAGAAATAAATGACATAGAGAACAAAAAAACAATAGAAAGGATAAATATCACCAAAAGTTGGTTCTTTGAGAAGATCAACAAGATTGACAAGCCCCTAGCTAGACTGACAAAATCAAAAAGAGAGAAGACCCATATAAACAAAATAATGAATGAAAAAGGTGACATAACTGCAGATCCTGAAGAAATTAAAAAAATTATAAGAGGATATTATGAACAACTGTATGGCAACAAACTGGATAATGTAGAAGAAATGGACAATTTCCTGGAAACATATGAACAACCTAGACTGACCAGAGAAGAAATAGAAGACCTCAACCAACCCATCACAAGCAAAGAGATCCAATCAGTCATCAAAAATCTTCCCACAAATAAATGCCCAGGGCCAGATGGCTTCACAGGGGAATTCTACCAAACTTTCCAGAAAGAACTGACACCAATCTTACTCAAACTCTTTCAAAACATTGAAAAAAATGGAACACTACCTAACTCATTTTATGAAGCTAACATCAATCTAATACCAAAACCAGGCAAAGATGCTACAAAAAAGGAAAACTACCGGCCAATCTCCCTAATGAATATAGATGCAAAAATCCTCAACAAAATACTTGCAAATCGAATCCAAAGACACATTAAAAAAATCATACACCATGACCAAGTGGGGTTCATTCCAGGCATGCAAGGATGGTTCAACATAAGAAAAACAATCAATGTATTACAACACATTAAAAACTCGTAAGGGAAAAATCAATTGATCATCTCAATAGATGCTGAAAAAGCGTTTGACAAAATCCAACATCCCTTTTTGATAAAAACACTTCAAAAGGTAGGAATTGAAGGAAACTTCCTCAACATGATAAAGAGCATATATGAAAAACCCACAGCCAGCATAGTACTCAATGGTGAGAGACTGAAAGCCTTCCCTCTAAGATCAGGAACAAGACAAGGATGCCCGCTGTCACCACTGTTATTCAACATTGTGCTGGAAGTGCTAGCCAGGGCAATCCGGCAAGACAAAGAAATAAAAGGCATCCAAATTGGAAAAGAAGAAGTAAAACTGTCATTGTTTGCAGATGATATGATCTTATATCTAGAAAACCCTGAGAAATCAACGATACACCTACTAGAGCTAATAAACAAATTTAGCAAAGTAGCGGGATACAAGATTAATGCACATAAGTCAGTAATGTTTCTATATGCTAGAAATGAACAAACTGAAGAGACACTCAAGAAAAAGATACCATTTTCAATAGCAACTAAAAAAATCAAGTACCTAGGAATCAACTTAACCAAAGATGTAAAAGACCTATACAAAGAAAACTACATAACTCTACTAAAAGAAATAGAAGGGGACCTTAAAAGATGGAAAAATATTCCATGTTCATGGATAGGAAGGCTAAATGTCATTAAGATGTCAATTCTACCCAAACTCATCTACAGATTCAATGCAATCCCAATCAAAATTCCAACAACCTACTTTGCAGACTTGGAAAAGCTAGTTATCAAATTTATTTGGAAAGGGAAGATGCCTCGAATTGCTAAAGACACTCTAAAAAAGAAAAACGAAGTGGGAGGACTTACACTCCCTGACTTTGAAGCTTATTATAAAGCCACAGTTGCCAAAACAGCATGGTACTGGCACAAAGATAGACATATAGATCAATGGAATCGAATTGAGAATTCAGAGATAGACCCTCAGATCTATGGCCGACTGATCTTTGATAAGGCCCCCAAAGTCACCGAACTGAGTCATAATGGTCTTTTCAACAAATGGGGCTGGGAGAGTTGGATATCCATATCCAAAAGAATGAAAGAGGACCCCTACCTCACCCCCTACACAAAAATTAACTCAAAATGGACCAAAGATCTCAATATAAAAGAAAGTACCATAAAACTCCTAGAAGATAATGTAGGAAAACATCTTCAAGACCTTGTATTAGGAGGCCACTTCCTAGACTTTACACCCAAAGCACAAGCAACAAAAGAGAAAATAGATAAATGGGAACTCCTCAAGCTTAGAAGTTTCTGCACCTCAAAGGAATTTCTCAAAAAGGTAAAGAGGCAGCCAACTCAATGGGAAAAAATTTTTGGAAACCATGTATCTGACAAAAGACTGATATCTTGCATATACAAAGAAATCCTACAACTCAATGACAATAGTACAGACAGCCCAATTATAAAATGGGCAAAAGATATGAAAAGACAGTTCTCTGAAGAGGAAATACAAATGGCCAAGAAACACATGAAAAAATGTTCAGCTTCACTAGGTATTAGAGAGATGCAAATTAAGACCACAATGAGATACCATCTAACACTGATTAGAATGGCTGCCATTAAACAAACAGGAAACTACAAATGCTGGAGGGGATGTGGAGAAATTGGAACTCTTATTCATTGTTGGTGGGACTGTATAATGGTTCAGCCACTCTGGAAGTCAGTCTGGCAGTTCCTTAGAAAACTAGATATAGAGCTACCATTCGATCCAGCGATTGCACTTCTCGGTATATACCCGGAAGATCGGAAAGCAGTGACACGAACAGATATCTGCACGCCAATGTTCATAGCAGCATTATTCACAATTGCCAAGAGATGGAAACAACCCAAATGTCCTTCAACAGATGAGTGGATAAATAAAATGTGGTATATACACACGATGGAATACTACGCGGCAGTAAGAAGGAACGATCTGGTGAAACATATGACAACATGGATGAACCTTGAAGACATAATGCTGAGCGAAATAAGCCAGGCACAAAAAGAGAAATATTATATGCTACCACTAATGTGAACTTTGAAAAATGTAAAACAAATGGTTTATAATGTAGAATGTAGGGGAACTAGCAGTAGAGAGCAATTAAGGAAGGGGGAACAATAATCCAAGAAGAACAGATAAGCTATTTAACGTTCTGGGGATGCCCAGAAATGACTATGGTCTGTTAATTTCTGATGGATGTAGTAGGAACAAGTTCACTGAAATGTTGCTATATTATGTAACTTTCTTGGGGTAAAGTAGGAACATGTTGGAAGTTAAGCAGTTATCTTAGGTTAGTTGTCTTTTTCTTACTCCCTTGTTATGGTCTCTTTGAAATGTTCTTTTATTGTATGTTTGTTTTCTTTTTAACTTTTTTTTCATACAGTTGATTTAAAAAAGAAGGGAAAGTTAAAAAAAAAAAAAAAAGAAAAAAGACAAACAAGGAAAAAAAAAAAAAAAAAGATGTAGTGCCCCCTTGAGGAGCCTGTGGAGAATGCAGGGGTATTCGCCTACCCCACCACCATGGTTGCTAACATGACCACAGACATAGGGGACTGGTGGTTTGATGGGTTGAGCCCTCTACCATAAGTTTTACCCTTGGGAAGACGGTTGCTGCAAAGGAGAGGCTAGGCCTCCCTGTATTTGTGCCTAAGAGTCTCCTCCTGAATGCCTCTTTGTTGCTCAGATGTGGCCCTGTCTCTCTGGCTAAGCCAACTTGAAAGGTGAAATCACTGCCCTCCCCCCTACGTGGGATCAGACACCCAGGGAAGTGAATCTCCCTGGCAACGTGGAATATGACTCCCGGGGAGGAATGTAGACCCGGCATCGTGGGATGGAGAACATCTTCTTGACCAAAAGGGGGATGTGAAAGGAAATGAAATAAGCTTCAGTGGCAGAGAGATTCCAAAACGAGCCGAGAGATCACTCTGGTGGGCACTCTTACGCACACTTTAGACAACCTTTTTTAGGTTCTAAAGAATTGGGGTAGCTGGTGGTGGATACCTGAAACTTTTAAACTACAACCCAGAACCCATGAATCTCGAAGACAGTTGTATAAAAATGTAGCTTATGAGGGGTGACAGTGGGATTGGGAATGCCATAAGGACCAAACTCCACTTTGTCTAGTTTATGGATGGATGTGTAGAAAAGTAGGGGAAGCAAACAAACAGATAAAGGTACCCAGTGTTCTTTTTTACTTCAATTGCTCTTTTTCACTCTAATTATTATTCTTGTTATTTTTGTGTGTGTGCTAATGAAGGTGTCAGGGATTGATTTAGGTGATGAATGTACAACTACGTAATGGTACTGTAAACAATCGAAAGTACAATTTGTTTTGTATGACTGCGTGGTATGTGAATATATCTCAATAAAATGATGATTAAAAAAAAAAAAAAAAAAGAATGTTTTCCAAGAAAACATCAAGGCAAATAGAATGCATTCCTGACAAAAGAGAATAAATTGCAACTGAGAGAGTGTAGTAATAAGGTGAAGAAATTATATCTTTTTCCTCAAAAAGTAAGTCTGAGAGGCAATTAGAAACTGCAAGAAGAGGAAAACTCCCTAGGAAATAATCAAGTCCATATTAGAAGTAGACTAAAATGTGACATGATATTGAACAATTTGTGGTGTGGGAGGAAATCCACTTAACCTTGGTGATTCCATCCCTCCCGTAGAGTGGGCCGGGATGCTGGTGGAGAAGTTAGGGAGAAATTCTAGCCCACTGCTAGGCTTTGACATAAATACTAGTTAATATAATGCTGTTGGTGTAGATTCCACATCTTTGATTGGCTTTTGACTTTTAGAATCAGCCACAGGCCTGGCACAGGGGACTCAATGATGGTTGCTAAATGGAATTTAAATGTTATCCATCTTGAAACATTAAAGTAAATGTGTAGCTGACAAAACTAAGGGGGTGAGCATGTAGAAGAAGGAAGGGTAGAGTGGTAATTTTCCCCCTCCTATGTATTTGGAAGGATGGGATTAATAAGCAATAATAAACATATAGATATAATAGAAAGTGGAAGTATCACCAAAGACATGAATAGTTCAAGTGGGACCAGTGATGGGGGAAAATGAAAAGAAGCTTTTATTATTTATTGGCAACTTCCGCACCATTTTACTTTAATTAATTAATTGCAATTATTGTTATCATTATTTTTTACCTTGTGTGTATACCACTTGTATATTTCAAAAACCTCCAATGTGGATTTGAAGGCTCACCTTCAGGTCATCTCCTGTGTGAAGCCTCTTGTCTGCCCTCTCAGTTCCCTTTGCACTAACCACTATTATAATTGTATTTTATCACCTTATGGAAACATTTATTGCATAAGCGTTCCCTACAAACTGTAACTTCCTGGAAGGTAGGAATTCTTTTTTTAAAAGCTTAGCCTACAAATTATTTATTTATTTAATTCCTTCCTTCCTTCCGCCCTTCCTTCCTTTTTTCCTAAACAAACAAATATCAGTTCAATGAATAAATGCCAAGTGAAACCCCACTGCTCATCTCAGCATCAAAAATGGATTCCCCAAAGAATACACATGGATAACATAAATATATTCAGGGGTTTCTTTATATTCAGTGGTTTTATGTATAGTCTGAAAATCCTAGCCTTAGGAGACACCCTCGGCAGGTTGGGTCATGTGGACAATATCTTATTCTCAGATTTCAGAGTTTCCTCCATGTCAGGATCTGCATGCTCTAATTTGCAAATGATTCCAAATATTCACAAGCAATGCTCTTGCTTTCATAATTGTTTGAAAATCCATTTTAATATAGTGAACACACAGTCCTGGTAGGCTTACTAGAAGTATTTTGGTATAAAAGGAAACTATTTTGTTCTGAAATTGCTCCCAATCTACAGTTAGTTTGTGCCTCAGTTCACAGTAAATTATAGAATGATCTGAACATGTGGTTGTTTTTCTAACAGGCCAGAACATGCTACATGTTTCCTACTTCCTGGAAAGTTAATGGATATAATTTTTAAGCAAAATATCAAATCACTTCATCCTGAGGAAGTGAACAAGCTCTCCTTACATGTCTTTGCAGTACTTCAAACACTAGATTCAATGGAGAAAGAAGTATTTTCTTTCTAGGTCCAACCAGATCAAAAGAGCTCTGGAAAATAAAGGGGGTGATGCTAACCCACTAGACACTGTATTTCTGAAGCTTCCATCTAACTGATTATCATTTAGGGATTAAAGGATAATCCCTCAGAGACTGCTCTGACATGACGTCACGTGACATGCCACTTCTTATGAAGATCATCTCTAAATGGAGGAGGTGGCAAGGTACAATCTGCCTCTTGGTTTCTGGCTGAGACTCTTTTTTGTTTACTGAATTTTTTTATGCCATCTGATAGTGCAGCCAAATTGTATTTTTGACTGGAAATAACTCTCTTTTGGAGAACATCATTGATTTAATGAAGACACTCTCGCAAGTGTTCTGCAGCACAGCTGAAATTTCACTTACCTTTTAGCTTTAGGCCATTGGTTTAAGTCCAAGTTGACAATTTCAGCTTGTTAAGTCCCTAGTGGACAGACATCCACAACATAAATCCATTGTACATAATCTTGTAATTTTGGCAGTCTGTGAATTGTAGGAGCCTGAAAAGGCTACTAACACAGAACACATCATTTTGAACAAAAGACAAGGGGGTGAGTAAACCACATAAGAGCAACACACACACTCACACACCCACACATCAAATCTCTTTTCCCACAATCACAGTATTTCCCTTTTACTATTGACACATTTTTAATTAAAAGAAAGAAGAACACTACTCTAGTTTAATACTATACCAGAAATAATAACTAAGAAACGGTTATTAGAGAATGGCTGGATGAAGAAAATTATATATACACATTTCTTATAAATCCCCGACAACCGATTATATTTACACAAATAAAAGTAACATGCGGATGCTAACAATACTTGCCAACAATATATTGAAAATACAAATAGAGCAATAGCAGTAGGGTAAATTACAGATGGTAGAATATAAATTTAACTACAAATACAAAAGTAAAATCAACAAAATGCATAAAGTAAACAAAAAAGCTTTTTTGAACAAAATTTATAATAGGGCTTAATAAATTTACATCATATTTTACAAAATGAGGGAAAGACTGATGAATTTCCTATTTTAAAAATCTAGCAATCTCATAAAATAATGAAATAGTGAGTTTCACACAACACAATGGAAATGAAAGAGCTGGAGCAGCCTGACATCCTACTCTATCCCATAAAAGACCGACAGCCTACCCCAATGGAACCCATGTTTTTCTGAGCCCAACAGGATGCTAAATTTTTCTAAACATTTTTTTCTTCCTTCCCTTCCTTCCCTCTTGGATTGACTTTAAAATTTCTCTCCAGACATACAGCTTTGCCTGCACAATGACCCAACAGGAGAACCCAAGAATCAAAGAATCTTTCAACTCTAGAAGATGAAGAAATGAGTGCAATCTCTCCAGCTACTGTAGGCTGTATTCACCTTTTATCAATATTTGCCCATCCATTTATCATTTTCCTTGGTAGAGAAGATGAAACAAGTAATGGCTACTGGCCAACAACAAATCTATTGATTTCTCTTTCAGGATGTTCCTTTTCCAGGCATCACTGTTTTAAGGTATATGATCTCTTGGTCCCCTACTCTCAATTTGGCAAAGTATGCTCCAAAGGCTCAACACACCCCTTACTTTCTGGGTCAGTTCTTCCCAGGCTTCCCCATGTAGAGTGAGCTAATCTTCACTCACTGAGCCCATCTCTGGATGGCCTTTCCAACCTTCTGGCTATCCCCATGTATAGTGTATTATTCATTTTGGCATCTCTAAAACCTGCACTTTGCTTGGTGAAAGGAAGAGACAGCAATACATGCTTCTTGAAAGACACAATGATTCACAAACATTCAATATGGATTCTCTGAATGAATGAATGGGCTTAACATGTAATAAATCTTGATTGTAGGAAGCAGAATAGTTTTTTTCCTGATTGCTTATGATTAGTAACTGGGGAAGCACTAATTGAAAATTTTACATGAACTAGCTCTATATCCTCTACATCCCATTTTACTGTAAGGTCCCTAAGGTGAGTTGCCATGTCTATTTTACTCAGTAGGAAATCCCCCATGTCTAATAAAGTGCCTAGAACATTGTGAGTGTTCAGTCATGACTAACTGCAACAGGTAATGTGGGAGTACTCACATCCTTAAATATGACCTACACATGTATTACTAACTCTTAGAATGCTAAGGCTGGAGAGATGCATAGACCAGACCAAAAGGACAACAGCCAATTCAACCCTCAGCACTTGGAAGAAGGGTGCATTGTCTACTGATTTTGTCAAATTTTGTTGTGTCAGAAGTTTATTCGCCGTGATATTAATGCTCTAATCCTCAGGGGTTTTCCACTCCCAAATGAGAGTCTTACCTTCCCCTTCTCTGCACCCCATTCTGTGGGGGAGACCCCTTAATTAGTCTTCCATTTAACACTTAGAAGCTTGTGCCATGTATCTTTGCTGTTCTTCATGTGTGTGTCCATATAGACATACATGCATACTACTGCTTTGTCTTTCTTGTTGAATAGAAGACAGTAGTGATAGCTTTGATAGTTCCTATCTGCAAAACTTTTACCAAGAAATAAAGAAATCTAAGAATTTTCAGAAGCTGTAAAAGTTTAGAAACAAATTCCTGCTACTCCTTTCTCTTAATTCTTACAGCATCCTCTGGTTGTTGCTGTGAAGAAACTTTTATTTTTAGCATCTATTCATGCTCACTGTTTCTTTGGTCGATTTCAGAGAATTTGATTTTTATGGCAGGGATATTACCCTAACATTATGTTGACATTGTTAAATGACTATGTAAGTGATGTTGTGGTTTTAAGAACTTTCAGGAGAAGAATTCTTAATACCTCTTGACCTGACTGCAAAATCTTAAGGGAAGATACATCTCAAGGAGAACCAGACCCAGAAAATCTCTTTCTTATGAGAAAGTTCTCATTTTTCTATAGCACTGGCTTAGAACTCACAGATTTTTTTTTTTTAATTCAATTTAGGTGTAATTACCAGATACAAGTAAGCATCATATTCAAAACAACAACAATAAACATAACAAAAAATGGTTCAATTGATTTTAATTCATCATTGCATAGAGCCCAAAGACTTTTATTTGCTTTATACTTACCTTCATTGGTCAGAAACCATGATTACCACATTTGTGTTTTGCTTATTTTCTTTTGCTTCTGTAAATAAATTTTGTTTTTGCAATAGGTGGTCATTCAATATTTATTAGTCATGTTAAACTTTGAAATAGCATCACTTTACAAATTCTGGTGGGAGAATATTGTCAATATTGTTGAACATTTATTTGATTTATCATATTTGATAGTGCCTGAAAACAATAAAATCTTATAATATGGTTATTGAAATGGTAAACAGCATGAGAAACAACCATTAAGCACAAATTGGACAGACTATGCATCTCCGTCCCCACCTAGCTGGACCAAAGTTATTTGAATTTATATAACTTTTCTAAAAAAGAAGTTTCTAAAAAAGAAATTCTATATTACCACTTTATTATTTAAATACTTTATTGCCATCTACTGCAAAAATACCCAAAGTTGTATTCTCAGAAACAGTCCACATTTGAACATGTGATGCTAAGTGTGTTAGAACAAACTAAAGATTTTGAGAGTAAAAATGGTGAGAAAAGGGTAAATTAAACATGGTTAGATTGAATTTTTAAGAGCAGATCTTCTCAGAGCCTTTACCATACTAATGAGCTTAAATCTGGGGAGGAAGGTGTCGGGGGAAGGGACCACTAGGCTTGGCAGGTTTCTCCCAATTACTTAACCACAGATCTTTTTTCCCAGCAAGGATTGGTGTTGGGAGGAACATTTTGGAAGATGCTGATCTGTAGAAATCACATCCATATTGTTTCTTTTTTTTTTTTTTTTTTTTTTTTTTTTTTTTTTTTTTTGTTTTTTTTTTTTTTTTCTTTTCAAATAAGCTTTTTTATATAAGGGCTTTAAGACAGATTTAAATATACATTACATTTGGTAAGTTTCCATTGTCTGTTTATAAAAATGACTTTAGTTTAAGTACCTTAACATTGGTTCTGGATGAAAGGAATCAAATGACGTCTTCAACACTTTAATTTTTTTCTTCTTTTTGACCCCTTTAAATAAACAAGTCAGAGTTCATTGCTAAATATGGAATTTTAGTATTCAAATAGGCCTCGCATAATAACGTAATATAAAATTGTGGAAATTTATAACTATAATCTTATGTTTCTTGATTGATGACAATCTTATTATGGATCTGACTCTAATAGCTTTTATTATTCAATATATTTATGTTTGATGAGATTAAAAATGTATGTTTATTTACAGTTTTGTTTGTTTGTTTTGTTTTTACAACCAGTGAGAAAAAGGATCTTGGGAGAGAGGCTAATGCAAGCTCACCAGTAAAATTGGAAAGGCAGACAGGTGGCCCTGATGTCAGCCTCAGTCACTTAGGAGTCTGAAGATCTCGGGCAAGTTACAAACTTTCTAAGTTTTATTCACCTGAAAAATAACCCTAATAATGCCTGAGAGCATTTGGAAAGCATTTGTGGCAGATTGTATTTTCCAAAGTTGGCTGCAACAGTAGCTCCCATTCCACATGCTCTCTTCCATGTGACTGACATATCTCCAATCAAGATATGAGGACTGTGTTCCCTCCCCTTGTATCTGGTTGGGCTTGTGACTATGGAAGAAATGATGCTAAGTGACATCTAAGGCTAGGTCAAAAAAGGAGATGCTGAGAACGAAAAAAGAAAGCAGTTGTTGGCATTCAGAAACTGTCCTGGCACTCATAGGTCAGTCATGTTATTCTTTTTTTTTTTTTTTTTTTTTTTTTTTTTTTTTTTTTTTTTTCAGGTATTGAATTATTTTTATTTATCTTGCTTAGTACTAGGAGTGCATTTTTTTTTTTAAATCATCATTTTATTGAGATATATTCACATACCACGCAGTCATACAAAACAAATTGTACTTTCGATTGTTTACAGTACCCATATTGTTTCTTGTGGCATTAAAGGTCTTGCATGTTTGCCTTAAAATTAATTTGAGCGCCTTCCTTATGCATTCTCCATTGGGCCAGATTGGCCAACTCATGTTTCCTCAAACCCAGCTGACGTCTTGCTGGTGCCAAGTCTTTATCAATGGCTGTCCTTCACCTAAAGAACTTCTTTCTCTACTTACCAAATTCTATCCATCTTTCAAGACCCAACCTCTTTTTTTATTTTCTTTAGTGATTATGGTAATTAAGGCATAGTTAATTTTAATCTTTTTAGTTTTCATTATTTAATGTGTATTAATTCTTTCAGACCAGCAATCATATTTTTTCCATATATCTTATGTTTTATATTGTCTTTAGCCTTTGAGCTCTACCTGAACTTGACACAGTATCAAGATCAAAGCGATTTTATGAATATAGCCATTATTTAATTTGTTCATGAATAATTAGATCAGAATTTGAATGAATAAGTGTCATATAGATACTCCTAACAGCTTAGAAGAAGTAAACCTATTTTCCAGGGATGACAGGAAAATCTGAGATTCCAGATAAGTTTCTTAGTTTGAATTATTTAGACTTGTTTTCTATTCAGAAAGCATCTGACTATTCCTCAGTACTTTGCTTTGATTGTTTCTTTGTTTGCTATCTGTTTGTTGAATAACAGAAAACAGAAAAATAAGAGAAGAGGGATTGTGGGGTGATGAGGAAAAGTTAAGCCACACATTTCTGCATGAAAAGAAAGAAAATCTATCTTTTCATATATCCTCAAATTCACACTGAGTTTCAAATGGTCTTAATTCTTCTTTACTCTCACGAAGTGCTCCCCTCAAAATAAGAAATCTATCAAGATAATAGAATTAAGATGGAATTGGTAGGCGTTTGTTAATTCTATCCATATAATTAAAACTAGCAATTTAAATAATAGAACAAGATCCTTCTCTGCTAAAAGATTAGTTGGAAAATGAATTTGTAAAAATATATGATAATATAGATTGGTGAATAAGGAAGCACTTAACTGATGTCAGGAACTATATGTTATAGAAGCACCTCTTTTCTTTTGGCTAGCTCATTGATACTAGGTGAGCATGAAATTGCTTGAGGTTTGGATTCCTTAAATCTAAATTGAACTCCATGATCTCTAAAATATTTTATCATGCTAAAATTCTATGATTCATTGAACAAAAGGATTTGTTGCTCCCAATTACTAGAGAGTACACTCATTTACATTTTCAAAAATGATGATATTATCATTAAAAGACAGGAGGAAGATTAATCTTTCTGATATTCTTGTAGCATGCAATAAATAGTGGACAAAATGGGTACATGGCCGGGTGGTTTAGCCTTCTTACCACCTCCATTCTATATTCACATGTGATGACCCAATGGTGGGCGGGTGCACATCAGGGCAACATAGATACAGAAAGGAGAGCAACATCCTATTTCATTACATGCCCAGATAAATTTGGGGAATGTTGTTTTCAGGGAATCTCTGGTCATGTTCCTATCTCTGTTTATAAATTAATCCTAATTCATGCTGTTTTGAATTTCACAGTTCTTAATTATTTTACACTGATACAAATGAATTGTGGCTTTAAAAAAATTTTTTTTAAATAAAACTTTCATGTGTTTTTTTAAAAATCAGCCTGTAGTGTGATCTCAAAGATCAAGGCAAAACTCCACACTCCCCTCTAGTGATCAAAGTTTGATGACCTCCAAATAACAGAAAACACAATAAGTGGACTTTAGATCATAAGAACAAAAAAATGCCCAGAAGCTACACAAGTCACTGCTGGTGTTCTTTACTTAGGATCCTTTTTATGATAGAAGAATAAAGCATTGGTTGTCAAGAGGCAGCAAATTCCAAATCTTTGGTCTGAAGCCTCAGTCTGAGTAACCAAATAGGTTCTGTACATACTCAGAAGAAAAGATATAAAACAACAGAGGGAGGGGCAAGCCTCAAGGAATAAGATTTGAAGAGCAAAATGAAACAACAGGTCAGGAGCAGAAATTCAAACTTGAAATTGGTAATCAGGTAGCTTGCAAAATTCAGCTGTACTGAAGAACTTTAGAATCCATAGAAAAGGGTTTCTTTTACAATTACTTGTTTCAGTGACATAAATATTTTTATAGATAAACTGAATTCTGAGTTATGAGGGATGTCATTTTTTCTAATAATTGAAAAAAGTTATTTCATTTGTGAAATAATATGATCACTACAGATCGACAGTATTAAAATCCCTCAGTCACTCACAAATACATACAAATATTCTGCAAATTTTTAAACTATTAATTTAGAATTATTGATGTATTTTACACAATTTTAGACTGCAAATTACCTATGTATGAAATTAGTAATGCGAACACAGATATTCTTGTTTTACTGAAGAAAGCAGATTTTTAAAAAGCACTTTCAAAATCACCATTAACAAACAGCTGAACTATATTGTTCTTTTCTTCCCAGGAAATATGTCTGTTTGGCAAAAGCTTCTCCCTACAATTCTTTTTTATTGTTATTTATTTATTTATTTATTTATTTATTTATTTATTTATTTATTTTGCCCCTAGCCCTCCTCTTTCAACTCCCTATGATTCTATAACATAATTTTAGTCATTAGTTTCTCACCACAACCTCCAGCACTACAAATGTTACCTGCTCTCTAGAGAGACTAAGAACTATAGGCATTCATGAGAAAACCCAGACATTCATGAAACCTGGGGAGGTTCTTTCACAATTCAAGTGTGGGCCATCTTGCACAATTCTGGCAGTGTAACTCCTTCAAGTGATGCTCATATAGTATCACTCTCCAATTCCCCACTGTGTATCGGATGAATCATATGTGCTTAGTATGGCAGTTGACACTTTTGTTCCTCTACTCTCCTATCCCAAAAGCCAATAAAACGTGCTTATCATTCCCCACCTCATCTGCACTCTCTTTCCTAGACTCATTTCTTCACCTGAAATGCTGAACTTTTGAATTCTTGTACATCCTTAAAGTCTCGTGTCTGTCACCTTTGCCAGGAAGCCTTCCAGGCTGTTCCCATGTAGCAGAATCCTCTCCCTGCTTTGTACTCTCATCGCATTGTGCTTCCCCTTTCCCAAGAACACCAACCTCAATACACCTGTGAATAAGTTATCTGTAGAGAACCTGTGTATCCTGGTAGATGGTGAATATTTTGAGGGCAAGATGCCATGCTTTGTTCATTCCTCAATTACATGACACATACTTTAGGCATCATTAGTGCCAATAAATGTTTATTGAATTTAATTACACAGAAAATATTTCATTTTGTTGTTGATATGGATTGAATTGTGTCCCCTGAAAAGATATTTTGCTGTCATAGTCCCTAATAATTAGAATGTAATGGCATTAGGCCAATTAAAATGAGATGATACTGGCAATTGGCATGACTGGTGTCCTTATAAAAAGGGGACTTTTGGGAGCAGAGGAGAGAATGCCACGTGACAACGGAAGCAGAGAGCACCATGGATTGCCAGCAAGAAGAAGCCAGCAGGCAGGAAAAAGGCATGGATGAGATTTTTTCTTCCTACAGAATTCAGAGGTAGTGTGGCCCTGAGGATAACCTTGATTTTAGATGTCACGTCTCCAGAATTATGAGACAATTAATTTCTGTTGTCTTCAGTAACCCAGTTTGTGGTACTTTGTTATAGAAGCCCTAGGAGACTAAGACAGTCAGTTTCAAAATACTATCATTATCATCCAAAACATTTTATTGGGCATTTTAAAATAATATATTAACTTGACTAACAACAACAACAAAAACCTTCTGCTTTAGGTACTAAAGAACAAAGAGGAAGGGAAAAAAAGCTACATTTTGATCCCCTTTAGAAAAACCATTACATTTAAATGATGCAAAGAATACTTTCAGTGTAAATTCTTAGTATTTTGTGTTTCTCTTTTTTTCAAAAATACAAAAGAAAATGAAAAGACGCTTAGCTAAGTATCTAGTGTGATCCTGCTTTGAAAGCAGTTTAGGAATTTTCAGGATAAGACCCTATATAAATCTGACATTATTATTGTTATTTTATCCCCTTATGAACTTTCTTGTGCTCACATTGAAATATTCAAGATGCTAATGGCATGCCACTAAAATGAAAAAGTATCTAGGGACCAACTTCTCATTCTGTGCTCTTCTAACAGAAAATTCCTCTATTCTCACTGAAATATGGGTACCCTGAGTGTGGAGGTATAATACCAGCTAATACTTATGATTTCTCAACAGGGTTATAATGCTACATGCAACCAGAAATTGAAAGCTAGACACATTTTCAGCCTTTGCTCTAAAGTGTTATTTAAAAAAATCTCTTGGGAATAATGAGAATTATATGCATAACTTCCTGAAAAGACAAATTATTGGTGCTGAATTGTGAAAATAGTACTCATCAATAAGCATACACAGAAACTAAATTGTTTATAAGAATGAAAGGATAATTCTTTTTATCAAATAAATCCTTCTCTTGCAATCAGGAAAATGGGAATTGCTTTATTTACATATTTTATGTTCATGGCTGATAATTCTCTGATACATGGAAGTGTGTGTATGTGAAACTTTGGAAAACTGAAAATTACATATACTTATAATATTTTTAAATCAACTTATTTTATTGCAAGAAAAAATTTTGTTAGCTTAGTATGTATACAGGATACTAGATAATTTTAATGAAAAGAAACAAATACTATTTTAATATGTTTAGCAAATTTAGTATAGATTTCTAAGTATTCCTTTCCTTCAGTAAATATTCACTGAAATTGGTTATTTTATCCTGTATTTTTTATTGATGTGGAAATTTCATATTAAAACAATTAAATTCCACTTTAAAAATGAATTCATATACAAATAAACTTTACTTTCTAGCATAAAATTCAGAGTACCTAAACCTCTACCATCTTAAGCAAAATATATATATATATATGTTCCTTACAAAATTCTGGGACTCATCCAGCAAGGATCTTTAAATTTAAAGCTTTTTTTCCAAAGGAGCATTGTACTTGAATATCTTGTTGTTGTCATTATTATTATTATTATTTGTGCCATTATTATTTACTCAACAACGACTATACCTTACATTCTTATTTTGCTTTGTGATGTTTAAAAATTCATGTAAATTATTTCATGGTGTCTTCACAACCTCACTTCAAATTAGCCATCACAAGCATTATTAGCTCTATTTTACATGTCTAGAAACCAAAGTTGAAAGATGAGGTGGGATTTTCCCAAGTTTGCTGTTAGAGAGGGACAGAACTGGGATTCAGAACAAGCTCTTCTGATGCCTCTCCCAGTGCTCTTTAGTTACCTTTCCCTCTAGTTGCTTACTTGTAGGCAAAGAGAAACCTATTACTCCTTGTCCACTGGGGAAATCCCCACAGCAACATCTTGGTCTTTCAAGGGAAGATTTCTCAGGGGTTTCCTTCCCAGAGTAGATATTTATACCAATATCTCATTATCATTAATAAAGTACAGTTGGTATCCTACATCATACCAGAAATCAGGGCTGGTTTCATGGACAAGCAGCCTGGGCAGGTTGCACAGGCCCTGCTCTTGGTTTAATACTCGGCTGTTGCCATCTTGAAATTCTTAAATGTTTAAAACTTTTCTTTTTGCACTAAGCCCCACAAACTACATAGCCAGTCCTGGCAAGAAGCAGTAAATTGACGTCCATTTCTCTAAAACAAAAATAAGCCAAAAGGCAATTAAATAACACAAATATGATGTCAGAATACTCTTCTAATGATTTGATTACATTCCTTCAGTAGATCACTTTCTTGGGAAGCATCAGTTGTGGCTTTCTCATGACAACAGTCCACTGAAGAGCAGCTAATGTCAATGTTGATAGGCAGCTGAGGGGCACTTTTGAAATGATGGACGTGACTGTGACACGTAACTGCTGCTAGGTAACAGACCCTCCTAAGGATTAAGGGAAACGTCATTGCCAACCAAATGACCTTACAATACAAGGATTATCTGTGTGATTATTTTTGACCCACAAATTGATAGCCTACAAGAAGAACTGTACATATTATATGTGTTTGATGTCTTCTTGTCTCTGGGAACATGAAAGAACTAGAATCACAAAGAAGTTTTTTTTCTTCCCCCTCATAATGGAGTCATGACCAAGTTAAGACCATAAAAAAAACTGGATACTACTGTCTTAGTTTTCCGGGACTTCTGTAACAAAATAACACAGATTAGTTGACTTAAACAACAGGAATTTATCATCAGATAATTTTGGAGGCTAGAAGTTCAAAATTAAAGCGTTGGCAGGATCACACTTTCTCTACCTCTGTCACGTGACCATCTGTCTCCTTCTGTTTCCTACTCTACTCCCACTGCCTGTGTCCAATTTTCCTCTGCTTACTAGGACTCCAGTCATGTTGGATTAAGGCCCACCCGGATTCACTTTGGCCTCACCTTAACTAGAAGGATCCTCAAAAATTCTATTTGCAGATGAGTTCATTTACAGAACTGGGGTTTAGGACTTGAATGTCTCTTTCTGGGAACATGATTTAATATATAACAACCACCATTACACTACAGACTTATGATTTGATCACAATTTTGATGTTTTTGTGACACCACATTTTAGAAAGGAATTATTTGTTGTTTGTTGATTTTTAATGCTATAAAATTGTCCTTTGTTGTGTCCTGTTAAATATCATACTTTGATTAAGGTAACATTTTCTTCCTTTTTGGCTATCATGCCACTGAGCAACTCAAAGTAGATATAAGATTTAGAATTCCCTATAAAGTGATGGACTGTTTCTGTATCATTTTTATTTATCCAATCCTAATTTTAATTCATGTGCTCTTTCCTGCCTCATCTGTGGCTTTTAAATTGTCTTTGGAGTTATGGAAATACATTAAGTGCTATTTTATTTTATATACTGGCTTTATTTAATGACTTTCGGGTCATTGAAAACACATGCTCCCTTGTGTATACTCTTCCTTCTATCTGGCTCACCCCTCGCTGTCCTGTCCATGAACCCTCACCCTTAGGTGACTGGCTTCCACATGTTCCTCTGATGAAGGCTGTTTAGATGTCATT
Organism: Choloepus didactylus; assembly: GCF_015220235.1. Classification (NCBI taxonomy): domain Eukaryota; kingdom Metazoa; phylum Chordata; class Mammalia; order Pilosa; family Megalonychidae; genus Choloepus; species Choloepus didactylus. The sequence goes on from NC_051318.1 coordinate 59,001,197, forward strand.
GCCCTGGAGAGGTTGTCCTTGACTCCCACGTCAAGGACAGGTTACGGGCTCCTAAGCTCTCTGAGCTTATTCTTATCACTGCACTCACCACATGACATTTAATTTCTTGTTGAATTATGTTTCTGCCTACTTGCACTCATTCACTTTTGATTTTCAAAAGCCAACTATCTATCTTACCTTGCCTACTACTAAGTGGATATTCAATAAAATTTTTTAGGTGGATGATGAATGATGAAGTAATAAGAAGACAATCTTTCAAACATTTCCCAGAAAACTAGTACATTGCTTTACCATGTGGTATTACCTAATCAGAATTAAAGAATCGTCTCCATTCCTCATATAACTGGTTTGACTCAATTCCCTGTTCATTTACTTATTAATTTACCCAATGTGCATTTATTAAGCACTTACTATGTGCTGAGCATGTTGCTAGGTACTGAATGAATGAGGTATGAGCCCTGTACTGGAGCACTCAGAAAACTGCATGGTACTTTCTAAGTACTGTACAAATTTTGATCCATCTACCTGGTGTGTACATCAACATAAATGATTGAAAAGATTTATTTAAGACTTTGCTTGACTCCTTTACAGATGGGGGAAAATGTGGAAATATTAAACATCCCCCCCACCCCCAGGAATTCTTGATATTCTCACAAGCACTGGGGACTACCAATTTATCTTGATCTGGGTGCTTGCCTTATGAAATTGATTCCTGCAAAGGAGAAGCTAAGCCTACTTATAATTATGCCTAAGAGTCACCCCCAGAGAGCCTCTTCTGTTGCTCAGATGTGGCATCTCTCTCTAACCCAACTCTGCAGGAAAACTCACTGCCCTACCCACTATGTAAGACATGACTCCCAGGGGTGTAAATTTCCCTGGCAATGAGGGACATGACTCCTGGAGATAAGCCTTACCTTGTCATCATGGGGTTGAGCGAGGTTTTCTTGACCAAAAGCGGGAAGAGAAATGAAACAAAATCAAGTTTCAGTGGCTGAGAGATCTCAAATGGAGTTGAGAGGTCATTTCTGGAGGTTATTCTTACGTGTTATATAGATCTCCCTTTTTAGTTTTTAGTGTATTAGAATAGTTAGAAGGAAATACCTGAAACTGTTGAACTGTAATCCAGTAGCCTTGATTCTTGAAGATGATTGTATAACTGTAGCTTTTATGGTGTGACTGTGTAATTGTGAAAACCTTGAGACTGACACTCCCTTTAACCAGTGTATGGACAGACGAGTAAGAAAATAAAGACAAAAACTAAATAAACAATGGGGGGGGTAAGGGGTATGGGATGTTTTGGGTGTTCCTTTTTATTTTTATTCTTATTTAAAAATTTTTTTTGAGTAATGAAAATGTTTGAAAATTGATTGTGGTGAGAATGTACAGCTATGTGATGATACTGTGAACCACTGATTGTACATGTTGGATGATTATTTGGTATGTGAATGTATCTCAATAAAATTGCATTAAAAAGAAAGACTTTGCTTTGGATGCATATTTTGGTATCTCATATGTCGGCTTTCTATCACCTTATATTTCCCAAATCATTTAAGAGAAGCTACCATGCTTTTAACACTTTGAATTTAACTACTGATGTAAGTATTTTCAAATATCCTACTCAGAAAATGTTCCAATAGGAAACCCTTATTATTTGGAAGAAATGGTAGGGAAAATTAGGAACTTTTTACTTAGGACAAATAAATGAAATTAGAATTTTTCTAAATCAAATGTCCAACTGAGATTTTAGTGGTCCATAAATAGCATAAGAGGAAACATTAACTTTGCTTTATAAACACTCATGGACTATCAAGAAATTGCACTTATATTAGCATCATTTATGGGACATTGGGAAAACAAACAGGATCAAATCAGAATCCTGGTATGCAGCATACCCTTCCATAGACGTACCCTCTCAGCATGGCAGAATCCTGCTTCCCTTGTAAACTCCTATGCCAATATTTGTGTCTATGCTCATTTTACTCCCATAATGACTGCTTTTCTTATTTTCTGCTTTAAGAACTGAAGAAAATAATTTATTTTTACATTTTTTAATGGATTTTTCTTTCAGATGGCAAGGTAACCTATGCTTTAGACAAGTCTCCAAATCGACTCAAAGTAGCTAGCTAATTTATTAAGAAATTCTTTATATTCAGTTATTATTATTATGGAAACACTATATTAATTATCCACAAAAAATCTTTTGCCTCAGATAGGATAAATACACGCATTCATCTGCTAAACAACAGTATGTTGTAACAACAAAATAATGGACTTTGAAGTAAGAGGACATGGGTTTAATCTGTATTTCACTTTAAGTAGCTTTTTTGATTGTGATGAGTAAAGAGGAATAATAAACTGCAAAGCAGTATAGAGATTTAAATTATCATTCATGAATTAATGCTACTTCAATTCTCATCTTCCATGAATAGTGTACTCAATACTCAATCTATCAATAATCTACTTTCCACCTTTCTTATTTTTCTATTATTAATTAATATGGCCCTGTTGCCAATAAATAATGCCATTCACTTTGTTTGTAAGAAACATTATAGAACATTTTCTGTGAAAAAGTGATTTTGAGGTAATGATAGAAATTTATCCACTTCTGGACAGGAACATAAAAGGTATTTACCAGCACCAGCAACTTTTTTCCCCCAAATTTAGACCAAACAATGAAGAATATTAAATTAAAGTGAAATTGAATAAGAATATTGGAAAGCAGAGAGCAATTATCCAAACGGAGATATTGATAAGACACCACTACTGTTTTAAACACATCAAGGTATCTTTAACCATCAAAATGTCATTTTGCTTGAATATTCCACCCCGACTTAGCGCATCCAACAGCGCTACCCATCATGGAGGATTTGGTCCTGGTAGCGCCCACGCCGGGGCAAGAGCGCCACCTGCTGCGGCTTTGTCAGAGGCCTTCCTACACTGCGTGGGGGGCTGGCAATCTGCTGACCAGTCGTGTATTACAAAAGCAACTTTCTTTCCTAGTTTAGCTCCATTACAGACACTACCTTCTAAAAAAATTAGTGTATCTCTCAGTAACTCATAACAGTCAGAAACAAATAGCAATATTACTAACATGAGTTTAGTAATATATTTAAGTTTTACAGCACAATAACATTGAATGTATATGCATTTGTTTAGTGCTTTTTCCTCCTTGAAGCTTTATATTTGCATTCTAAATTTCCAGTTTACATGAATTTATTTTTATCTATCATTTGAATAATTTCACTATGTGCTTTTAGTTATTTCTTATTGTTCTTCCCATTGTGAAGAAGCAGCTCTTCCTAGAGCTGTCTTCATTTTTAGATGTTTGGAACAAAGTTTTTTACATTTGGAGAATGGAAGTCTAGTGAATCTTAGAATGTAAGAGATTTTCTCAACAAATCAATAAAAGACATTGTAAAGTGAACTCACATCACCCCTTCTGCTCCTGCTTTTTCCACTTGGAAAATATACTTCTTGACAGCCTGAAGGAGATTCTCTCTCTTTCAGAAGAGTTGCAGATGAAGGGAGAGGGTAATTGGACATTAGCAGATACCTCAAAATGATATTTCTACTTCAATTTGGGCCTCCAAAGGGTAAAGCAGGAAGGATGTGAGTGTCAATTTCTTTTTGTGAAAGACTGATATTTGGTTTAGGAAATACAGTGGGTCAGAGGTGTCTCCAAATGTATAAGGTTTTAAAAAAGAAATTACCAAGAAAAGTTAAATGGTGCTTGAGCTATAGGTAGGGCAGATTTGTGCTAGTGCTACCCATGAAAGGAAGATGGGAAAAAAGAGCACAGGGAAAAATTTTTAGTTTAACTTTAATATACACTCTGAGGATTACTTCTTTAAAAATTTTGACATTTCTGATTTAAAATGAAAATCAACCATTACCACCAACCAGCATGTGAACAGATTCAGAGAGAGCTTTTTTCATTAGACATCCTCAAGTTGTGAGTTTAGATAGGTTCCAATTTCACCCCTTGATGTTTGTGACAAAACCTGAAAATACGAAATTTAGTGACACCATTCACGTTATGCTGCTACCAGTTACACAAAATATCTTTGTTTAGAGACCTAATAAAATTGGTCATATAAAGAGGAAATGAGATTTTTAATGCAAAATGAAGCTGACAGTGCTCTTCTATTACCAGGGTCTTATTAGGGAAAAATTCTCTGACATCTGTTTATCCCCTGCAGCCAACCTTGTATTCAGAATACAGTAATTGATTCACAGCATCCACTGGGGATCTAACTGGCTCACTTTTCCACACCACACTACACAGGTATCTCTGCAGCTAATTCTGAATGTACATCTACATCGTTATCTCCTGGTGAACTGTGACCCTAAACACTTTGGAGGCCCAGATGAAAGTGCTTCCTCCACCCTCCAGTGCTAGGGGTGTAGTGGGTTCTGCAGCGCCGCAATTCACACAGGACATCCAATCAGAACCAGCCCCTTTGAAGCCCTTCTCAGCTGGGAGACCATGAATGATTCATAGCTTCTCTACACAGACTAAAGAGGAAGAGCAAAGCTAGTGTGTATTATTCAGGACTGCATCCTCAATAAGTCTCCATGTTCAGCAAATTGCTACAATGTTTTTTTGCTTAGTCCTTACTTCTATACAACATCTCTTTTGTGTACAAGTTTTAACAAAGAAAGGTCGTCTGTTTAAGCCAACTTGTTGATTGGCTTATTTCCCCTCCTTTAATGAACGTTCATGCACTCACTGATTTAATGCAGAGGAAAAGTGCCTGGCAGGGACCAGGTTTCCAAAGAGGATTCCAAGGTCCCAACTTCAAAATTAACTCAGAAAAAGTGAATTTGGTGCCAGCTTCCCATTTTTTCATGATTAGCATAAAGATATTAATTTTGCAGTCTACCCATGTGCAGAAGCTGGTTTCATAATGCCATGGGTAAAATTAAATGAAATATTTTACCAACTGGAAGACACTTTTTGCCAGCCTGGACTGCCATGCCGTCAGGAGGCCTTAGTGCAGCTCCCTCTCTTTCTGCAGCCATACTGAGAAATCATCATGATAACGATTACTAAGCATCTTCCCCATCCCAGGATTCTGCAGACACAATAACTGAATATTACCCCCTGAAGAAACATCAGTTCTGGAAGCTTCATTATTAAGCCAAGCAGGATTTTCCTTGTGTCATCATTCACAGAGGGTTTATCTTCCAAGCTGAAATGTAAGCATCAGGAGAAAACCACAGAAATCTTACCCAAAAGGGATAATGTCACTCAACATTCTGGAGGTTTTGTTCTAGAAATATCAGTTTTCCTTTTACTTGTGAACAAATCCATAGATCTGACAGTAGCATGCATACCTATAACCTTGGTATTTCTAAACATCTTTTAGCAATCCAGATGTTAAAATTTTTCTGAACATCTTTAATTGCATTGCTTTAATAGATGTAAGATCATTGGCAGAAATAATACTTACCAAGAATTTCTTAAAATAAATTTAACCAGAGTATTATTTGGTAGTTAGAAGTCCTTTAACCTAGCCTGGTAATTTAAAGAAAACATAAAATAGGACTAAAATTAAACAAAGTTTTCCAGAATGTATAGAAAATAAAAGTTAATAAAAGATGAGAAGCTGTATTTATTAGAACAGCCAAATTACTCATTTTTAGACTGAACACAATAAACTTACTAAAAAATATTGCCCTAAAAAATGAACACATGAAGGTTTCATCCATCTTAGATCATCTTACATCCCCCCTTCCCCTCCAGCCCTGCTGGCTGGCCCAGGTTCCCATGTGGCTACCTGATTTGCTCATTGCTGAGACTGATTGACAGGTATGGTGACAAAATGCAAATGATATGCAAATAGACACATTAGGGCAGTTCCTTGTAAATAGAATTGCAGGTTATGTAGGTAACTATGGTACATTCTAACAATAGTCTTTTACCTTTATACATACAAAACATTCAATTTCTACAAACTACAAAATGCTGAGGTTTTCAACTATTTTGAAAGCAAAAGGGCACCACAAATAGATAAGTAGATATGAATTATGGGAACAATTTCCATATATAGAATTCTTACTAATGATATTATTTATATAAAATATTCTCACTTGTCTTATTGTGTCTATGTATTTCTCATGTGTGTATATGTTTTTGTGTTTGTGTGTCTGTGTGTGTATTGCTTATGGTATTGTTTAAAGACATGTTTATAGAGGTTGGCCTGTTAGGATGAACTCATATCTCTGTATCTTGGATATAGAACCCTTTAATTTCAGTGATTGTATTTTTCAGTTGTAAAATTTCCATTTGGTTCTTCTTTACATTTTCTATTCCTTTCCTAAGGATTTCTATTTTTCTGTTAGTATCAAGAAGGTTCGTGATTGCTTGCGGCAGCGTTTTTGTAATAATTGCTTTAAAGTCCTTGTCAGATAATTTTAACATCTGTGTCATCTCAGCATTGGTTTCTGTTGTCTTTTCTTATGAGAGTTGAGATTTTCTTGGCTTTTCACATGTTGCACAACTTGGGATTGGATTCTGGATGCTTTGACTATGATGCTATGAGACTCAGGGACTTGTTTAAATCCTATGGAAAGTGTTGATATTTTTGTTGTAGTCGGCAGTTTTCCTGGCTTGTTTCAGGCTGTGAGTTCCAACCCACCTTCAGTTCAGTCTTCAAGGCCTTTGTGTGCTACAGGGTGGCTTGCATATGCACTGCTCAGTCTGGGATGTGGGGATTGGTCTATGTATTTATTCAGACCTTGATGTCTTTGATATGCTCAACAGAATCAGATCTTATTCTGAATAGTAATTCTATTTTCCCTAATTTCCTCCCTCTCCATGATCTCCCCTGTACTTTCCTGCTTCCTACACTGGGGCTTTACTTACTCTGCTCTGCATTTCTGCAGTTGTGTTTGTGTCTGGGGCCAAATGACAAGACGACAATGAGAAGAAAAAAAAAAAAAAAAGGAGGCAGTCCTACCCTCTTGTAACCAATAGTTCCACTGATTACAGAGAAAGTTTCCCCTTTACAGTTTTGACTTCTGCAAGCTCCCATTATTGCCACTGTCTCTGCCCCTCAAGACTGCTTGGGGCTGAGGCATGGAAAACTGGAGAAACAAAAGGGAAAAATAAATAGAAGATTTTTACACTCTCTCTGTGTATGATGATTTCCTTTCCTTTCTAGCTTCTCAAGCCAGAACTGAGGGCTTCTGAAACTCTTTCTGTCTGTGCTTGAGTACCTACTTCCAGATTGGCAGAAGAATACTAGAAGAAGCGAAAATGGTAATCTCATGCTGATTCATTAGTATTTTAATTCTGGAGTCTTCTGCTACTATTTAGTTTTCTGAGTTCTCAAATTAGATGCTCCATGCATTCTGTCCAGGTTTTATAGTTGTGTTCAGTGGAATTGATGAAGTGGGGCATACTTTCTCCATCTCCCAGAACCAGAACTTTCTAGGATCACTTTAAATGTGAGGACGTTCCTGAGGCAAATCACCAGAAAAAAAAAATTGGATTTTCTCATCTAGAAATTAAAACTGGGAGGGAAAGTTGCACTGTGGGAATGTGCTTTGCTTAGCATTGCTCATGATAATGACAAGAAGTCTTAGAAGAAATTGCAGGGTGATTGTGTGAGAGATGGTGCCCTTCACATGAAATCAAACATGGATCCAGACATTGTTTCTGCAAATTTAGACCAATTTTGTGGCTATTTTAAGATGGCTGATGGAAGGAATCCTAGGTTGAAGTAGCTGTGGTTGAAAGAATAAAGAAGGTTGAAACAGTAAAGTGTATGGCTTAAGTATGTCTCTTTACCTTTTTTCCTATTTCTTAACTTTAAAAATTGATTTAATCTCCTAAAAGACCCATCTCAATTTATCTGTGGGAAAAGGAAATGAGAAAAAAAAAGATTCAACTTGACATTCATTCCATAAATATTTGTGGAAAATTTTTCCATAAAGTCCTAGAAGTAGAGATAAATTGAGAGAAAAAAATCTCTGATGTTATGAAAATTACATTCTAAGGATATTCTAGGCCTTGGAAATTCTGGATTCTGATCCAAGAAAGAGATTAATTGATAGTCTCATTTTCCCAGAAAAATTTTATGTTGAGTGCTCATTAAAAATTCCTTACAATGATTACTCTACCTCAACAGCTGTATTTTTCCAACCTGTCTAAAATTTACCTTATAAATTTATTAGACCATTACTTACCTTGTTTAAGAACTGGACTAAGTACTGGGGCCAGAAAGATAAATGAAACATGGTTCTAGTACTCAAAAAGAGCACATTCTAATGGGAGGTATAGACAGAAATGGATTATTTCAAAACATTTTAAGTACTAATATCATGCTAAATGCCCTCTAAAGAAGAACTTTTTAACCAAATCTATGCTGATTATTGAAAAGTCAATTGAAGCAAGATGGTAAGATCATTAAAAAACAAAAACATAATAAAAGGCAAAGAAGAGAAAGAGAAACAAGACCTGAGACAGATTGTGATTTTTGTATCATAGCATGCGTTTTGGCAGAGAGGAATTTAAGTTTAAATTTCAGCTCAGCCATTTACTAAGGGATCATGGGCAAAAGAGTTCTTTTCTTTAAGCTTCAGTATCTGCATCTTTAAGATGGAAAAAATATATTAAGTACTTCAAGGAATGTGAGGATTGAACGAGGTAATAGAGCATCAAGTACTTGCTGTGTTCATGGATCATCTCTTTCTTCTCCTCCTTCATATTATGATAATAATTATTAGTGTTATTACTAAAGTGTCTAGTATGAGATGGGAAGAGGCTGGGGATAAGAATGGAAAGAGTGATAGGAGTTAGGTCACTGAAGGTCTTGTAGATCTTTCTAAGAAACATTCAATTTATGTTGTAGTTTACAGGGAGAAATTGAAGGGTTTTAACAGAGGAGTAAATATGGTCTAATCTGCAATTCCACAATGGCTTTAAGTTTAAAAGGGCAGAAAGGGGTAAGTTGGAAGTAGGAAAAAAAAAAACGGAAAGTAGTTCAGATAATGATGAATACCTCAAAAAAGTTTGTGGAAAAAAGCAGAACAGTGGAACTGATTTAAGAAATGTGTGTAAGTAACATTCACAGTAATGTGCACTAAAATGTTGGAAGGCTTGAGAAGGGACAGAATGGGGCAATTCCCAGGTTTCCTTCTGTTTTATCTGAGTGGATGACTGGTCAGATTAACTGAGGAAGCAAATATTACAGGGGAAGCTGTTTATGGGTAAGAGACTGTGAGCTCACAACGGAAGTGAGTTTGAGGTTGGTGTGAACGTATACCACGCGTGCTTGTAAAACAGCAGTGTGGAGCCCAGGAGAGAAGTGAGAACTAGAGCTACACAACCAGGACACGTCCAAATGGTGTTAGATTCCATAGAGTGGGTGAGGGGACAGTCGCGAGAGTGCAGTAGGCCAAGAATTGAACCCTTGGAACACTAATAATTAAGGAACAGAAAAAACTGTACATTCCAAAAAGGAGACAGACAAGGATCACCCAGAGAGACAAAAGAAGGGCCATGAGAACATGGTGCCCATGAAAACCTAAGAGGTACCTAAGAGGTATCATGACATGATGGGCAGAGCAGAAAGGACCAGTGTGATACAAATTGAAAATAACATTCTTCAAGTTGGTCAGCATGGAGGTATCTGCTAAGCTTGGCATGAATCATTTTGGGAGTGAGATGACAAAAGAAACAGGGAGCTGAGAAGTAAAAAGGGAAGTGAAGAAGTAGAGAGAGTAATTTTAAGTTTTTTTCTTGCACTGAATGACCATTGCATAGGTCAAAAGAGTAGGAATTTCAGCTTTTTGGCCAAGCATTCCACAGAACAAGCACAAATAAACCACTGTACTTCTCAAGTTATTCAAGAGAATAGAAGTGAGTTCCTGCACTTTTGTATTAAGGACACTAATTTAGAAAATAATGCTATTGTTTCATATGTTAATTTATTAGATCATAAACTTACCTAGAGTAAAGAATCTTTTGATAATTTTAACAGTGCCCAGAATATTGCCTTACAGAAAAATAAGCACTTATTAAATGAATATTGAACCAAACTATTAGAAATACTCCAAGTTACAAGTTCATCAAGAAGCAAGGAGCTTCCTAGGTATATCAGCTTGCTGCTTCCATCATCCAGAAAATCTCACCATGAAACAAAATCTGCTGAGCTCAACCATGTGCTTAGTGCTGCAGTTGATTTAAATTTCATACAAAGTCATTTATCTTTTCCTGAACTAGTAACAAACAGTTCATGGACCTGCTACTTTGAATAGCGTTCCCTAGGACACTGTCTAAGGTGAAGGGGCTGACCTCCACTCCCTGGGGGAAAAAGGGAGGCACAAAATAATAGGAAACATAAACATTCTTTTAGTTTACTTTTTTAAAATCTTAAAACAATAAAGAAATAGAGCTTCATCAATATTTCATCTATCGATTTATAGAAGTACATATGTATAATTTATGAGTGAATATATATTCAGGGACTATCACATTTTTTATTATTTTATTACATTAATAATCATGTATTGAGATGACACTATGAGCAAGGTCCTGTTCTAGATGGATGTGGGGATAGTAAGATTAGACACAGACTTTTCCTTAATGGATTTTTAAACTAGTCAGGGAGACTGTATATAACAAAACAAACTGCAAAATATAATATGGACAAAAGAAACTTTTAAGGAAGGATTCAAGACAATAGCGGAATAATTGCCACCAGATAACATTTGTCACTTGAACACTGCAGACAATTTTGTACTGTTTCAGTTCAGAGGAAGATGTGATTCCAGATGAGATGAACAGAAAAAAGGGCTTGCATTTTCATTCGGTTTTCAGGACAGGCAAGATTTAGATAGGTGGAAAGGAGAGCATTGCAAAGGAAGAGGAACTGAGAAATCCAAAGCTCAGACACAAACTAGTGGAGCCTGGGGACCAGTGAGGAAACCACTGGGTTGAGTTGAAGGTGTTTGCGTAGGCGATAAATAGGAGAAAAGGCTTTAACTGAGAAGCTTCTCCCAATTGTGATGAGCCTTACACTTTCAGGTAAGCACCATGTACCTTTTGCAGACTTCTGATTAGGTAAATGGTGTGATAAGAGGAGCTTTAGGGCTTCAGGAAGAAAATTTGGATATGCAGCTGCAATACAGTATAGATATAGCATGAAATATATATTCTTTTTCTTTTACCTTTTTTTTTTAGTTGAGGTTGTTCGCAAACCATACAATTAGACAATGACCCAAAGTATACAATCAATTGCCCATGGTACCATCACACAGCAATGCATCCATCACCACAATTAATTTTTTTTGAATTGTTAGAACATTTTCATTACTCCAGAAAAGAAATAAAGACAAAAAAAGGAAATTCAAATCCTCCCATACCCCTAACCACACACCCGCCATTATTGCATCATAGTATTGGTATAGTACATTTGTTACTGTTGATGAAAGAATGTTAATACACTCCTACCTGTAGTATATAGTTTGCTATAGGTAGATATTTTTTCCTATATGCCCCTCTATTGTTAACCTCTATTTATAGTGTCATACATTTGCTCTAGTCCATGAGAGAGATTTCTAGTATTTGTACTGTTAATCACAGGCATTGCCCACCACATGAGTCACTGTTTTATACATTCCCATCTTTTAATCTCCAACTTTCCTTCTGGTGACATATGTTACTCTGAGCTTACCCTTTCCACCACATCCACAGACCATTCAGCACTGTTAGTCATTCTCACAATGTGCTGCCATCACCTCTGTCCACTTCCAAATGTTTAAGTTCACCTTAGTTGAACATTCTTCTCATAACAGGCAACTGCTCCCCATTCTTTAGCCTTGTTCTATATCCTGGTAACTTACATTTCATGTCTATGGCTTACATATTATAATTAGTTCATATCAGTGAGACCCTGCAATATTTGTCCTTATGTGTCTGTCTTATTTCACTCAATATAGTGCCTTCAAGCTTTCTTCATCAACACATTTTTTAAAGACAGTTTTGTTTACACACCATACATTCCATCCTAAGTAAACAATTGATGGTTCCCTGTATAGTCACATATTTATGTATTCACCATCCTCATCACTATCTATATAAGGATATCTCCATTTCTTCCACAAAGAAGGAAGAAGAGTCAAAGAAGGTACTGAGACAAAAGAAAAAATAAAAGAGTGAGAAAAAAATGACAGCTAGGAAGTGAAGAAAGGAAAGATAGCATTAAATCAAAGTAGAATAAAGAGTCAGACAACATCACCAATGCTAAGAGTCCCACACCTCTCCCCTATGTCCCCCTCAAGGCTCCCCCTCAAGGCTCCCCCTCATATGCATTTAGTTTTGGTATATTGCCTTTGTTACATTAAAGAAACGATAATACAATGCTTCTGTTAATTATAGTTTCGAGTTTGCATTGATTGTATTTCTCCCCCAATCCCACCCTATTTTTAACACCTTGCAAAATTGACATTCATTTGTTCTCCCTCATGTAAAAACATTTTTGTATGATTGTATGGTGTGTGAGTATATTTCAATAAAACTGAATTTAATAAAACAAAAAAAACAAAAACATATTTGTATCTTTTATCACAATCATTGAGCACCCTAGGTTTCCCTGAGTTACACAGTCCCAGCCTTTATCCTTCATCTTTTGTTCTGGTGTCCCACATGGTCCTAACCTTCCTCTTTCAACCATACTCACAGTCACCTTTGTTCAGTGTACTTGCATTGCTGTGCTACTATCTCCCAAAATTGTGTTCTAAACTTCTCACTCCTGACTTTTCCTTTCTGTCTGCAGTGCTCCCTTTAGTGTTTCCTGTAGAGCAGGTATCTTGTGCACAAACTCTGTCATTGTCTGTTTGTCAGAGAATACTTTAAACTCTCCTTCATATTTGAAGGACAGTTTTGCTGGATATAGGATTCTTGGTTGGCTGTTTTTCTCTTTCAGTATCTTAAATATATCACACCGCTTTCTTCTTGCCTCCATGGCTTCTGCTGAGAAATCTGCACATAGTCTTATCAAGCTTCCTTTGTATGTGATGGATCGCTTTTCTCTTGCTGTTTTCAGGATTCTCTCTTTAACTTTGATGTTTGATAATCTGATTATTAAATGTCTTGACATATGCCTATTGAGATCTATTTTGTTTGGGGTATGCTGCGCTTCTTGGATCTGTAATTTTTTGTCTTTCATAAGAGATGGGAAATTTTCATTGATTATTTCCTCTATTATTGTTTCTGCCCCTTTTCCCTTCTCTTCTCCTTCTGGGACACCAGTGACATGTACATTCCTGTATTTCATGTTGTCATTCAATTCCTGGAGATGTTGCTCATATTTTTCCATTCTTTTCTCTATCTGTTCTTTTGTGTGTAGGCTTTAAGGTTTCTTGTTCACCAGTCCCTGAGTGTTTCTTCTGCCTCTTTAGATCTGCTGTTGTATGTCTCCATTGTGTCTGTCATCTCTTGTGTTGTGCCTTTCATTTCCATAGATTCTGACAGTTTTTTCAAATTTTTGATTTTTACCTCATGTACACCCAGTGTTTTCATTATATGCTTCATCTCTTTTGCCATATCTTCTGTAAACTTTTTGAATTGATTTAGTATTAGTTGCTTAAATTCCTGTATCTCAATTGAAGTGTAAGTTTGTTCCTTTGACTGGGCTGTGACTCATGTTTCTTAGTATAGGTTGTAGTTTTCTGTTGTCTAGGCATCTGGTTTCCTTGGTTACCCCAATCAGGTTTTCCCAGAACATATGGACTCAGGTCTCAGAAGGGGGAAATATCCAGTATCAGGTCTCCCTGAGGGTGTGTCTTAGAAGATTGATACACCCTTTGAGGCCTCAGGCCATTGTGCTTTTATACCCAGCAGTGGCACTTGTCAGCCCATCACTCCAGACTGGTGTAAGGAGGTATGGCCCATGGCTGTTTTCCCCCAGGCTCTGGGGTCTGGTTCAGAATGGAAGGCGGGTAGTAGAGTTTGGCATCACCATTTTCCTTTTAGGGAAGATACACCGCCTAGGGAGATATCATTTGCATTTGAATAGTCTCTCTGACTCTGCTATCTCCACCCTTGTCTGGGTTAGAGTGCTGGGAACTGAAACTGGTTGAGGCTTTCTCCACTTAGCTGAAAAAAGGGACAGAAAGCCCCCCTTCAGGGCCAGTCAATGGCCACCCTCAATTTCACCAGTCAGCCAAAGATAGCACCTGGTCCTCTGGGCTCCCCCTCCCTCCCAGAGAGGTCCTCTGGCTCTCCAAGGTCAGTCATCACCAAAAGCCTCTTTATGTTTGTTGGGGATTCATAGCATGTATTAAGCAGTCAACATTAGTTAATTAAAACCTCAGTTGAAGCTGGGCTGATGTGTATTTCCTTGTTCATAGAGTGCTGCTCTCTAGCACAGTGAGACTTTGCAGTTTGGGCTGCCATTAGGGAGGAGCCCTTGGCTCGAGTACACAGTTTTTGCTTACAGATTTTATGCTGATCTTGAGCATTCCTCTCAATCCAGGTTGCTGTATGATGTGTGGACTGTCATGTGTGTCCCCGAGCAGTTATTCCAGATTATTTATTAGTTGTTCCTGGTTGTTTATTAGTTGTTCCAGGGGGGCTAACTAACTTCTACTATTACCTATGCCCTATATTCTTTAAATGATTGTGTATATCTCCATGCCAAATATTTTCATGCATTTTGTTCTCTCACAACTCCATGAAGTATCATTGTCCCCCATTTTACAGATGAAAAGTGTGAGGACCAGAGATGTAAAAAATTTTTCCAGGGTCACTCAGTGAGTTAATAGTAGACTTGCAACACAGTCCAAACATGGGATCTGAAACCTACCAACATAAACATTGTTCCATGTTGAAGGATGCAGCATACAGGAAGGTTTAAAAGGATGGAGGGAGTTGGGATGGTGGTTGGGAGAAAGGAAGCAGGAAGACTTTTGGAAATTATTGTGATAAAAGTAATAAATAAAATTGGTAGGTGGAAATGACCATGTAAAGGAAGAAAAGGATGTGTCATAGCAACCTGGCAATCTAAGACAGTTTTAATACCACCCAATGGCTTGGCCTAAAAAACAAGCATTTATTAGCTCATGATTTTAAGGTTAGAAGATGTCCAAAATCGAGATATCATCAAGGCTTCCTTTCTCTTGGGGTCTAACACTCTGGTGCTCACTGCTACCAATCTTTGGGATTCCTTGACTTCTTTCTCTGATGCCCATCACATGGCGATGTCCTCTCTTTTCTGGCTTCTGTGACTTCTGGTTTTTCTTCATATGGCTTCCAGCAATATGGATTAAGACCCACCCTGATTCAGGTGGCCACATCTTAACTAAAAATACGCCCCATTTACAAAGGGTCCATGCCCTTTGTGGATTAAGATGAAAAACATCAACCTACCATAGGATTTAAAAGACACATGGAGGGAAGCACACTGCCAAGAACAGTGCCTAGATCCTGGCACAGTACGTGGTACATGGTAGAATGTCAATGTATGATTACTGGATTAACAAGTGAATGAATGAATGTGCATGTTTTGGAGGCAAGTGTAATGATGTTAGCAATTGTATTAGCAATATAGCCTATAAGAAATCATTGCTATTGCAATTATTAGGTAAATTAATTAAATTGGGCATGTAGTTGGGGGCAAATTGTTCCAGTTAGATAAGTCAATCCCGATTTGTACAAAGATGTGTGTAGAACAACTGATTCTTTTTCAAGGCTGGAATTGTTGAAAAGTTTAAGGACATTGGCATGTTAACAAAAGGACAATGATTTCAATGGCTGCATCATGACTTGTGCTAGAGCCATTCTGACATTTACTATAAGAGAATGGTATTTTGATTGGACAACAAGCATGCAGCAAATAAGATATTTCTCCTTTGAAATGCTACCTCATTTCTCTTCTTGATGCAAACTAAGAAGAAAGAGCAAAGACTATCTGCGTGACTATATGATATCAGTTCTCGTTTCTCCCAGGAAAATTTAAGAGCATGTATTTATAGTCTGAAATAAAGCAAAAAATGAGAGCCTGTAAAATATTCTGGTGCCACAAAGCAGTATTACATTGATGTACCAATTTTTTTATTAGAACCAAAGTCATATTATGAGGGAAAACATTATATTATATACAAATGTTGATGCTCAAACCATGAGCATATTAAAAATTCTTTTGGATTTCATCCAGTCATGAACATTTTGCAAAGATTTCAATTATATAACAGTAGTATAATTCTGAGGTATTTCAGAATTGGGAAATTCTAAATTTCATAAAATAACCCAGTTGAGGCATTAGAGAAGATAAAGCTCATTGCTATTATTCTTGAAAAGTATTACATATTTGCAAAGAAGATTTCAGGCTTTATTTTTTTCTAAAACAGATTCTCATAGAAACAGAATATTTGTACCTTGTTATCTCTTTAGACACTTTGGATTTACCTCTGTGCCCAGACATAAAATAAGCAGGTTTGCCTCCTGTCATATGCCTGTTCTACCTCTCTCCTCTTAGTTACCACTCATAAGAGTTGTGAAAATAGTTAACATGGTCTGTATTAACTATTTGATGCTTATTTTTAAACTGTGGATGGGAAATGATTGTGAATTATACCAGTACCAAAATATATTATTATAAACCATAATAATAGTGATAAAAAAGTTTTCATTTCTCTCTTGCACAAAGCAAATGCAGATAAATTACTACACATAGGAGTTCTCTTGGACAATGATAAGGAATGTGGCAGAAGATCTACTCAGCCTCTTGGAGTGCTCCCTACCAGACAAGTAACCATCATCAGAATCATTAATATGAACACTTACTGCTTTGCACTGTTGGGTGTTAAAAGAGACAGCTGTGTGGAAATGGGGACGTTCCTCTATATATAAGCAAAGAGAAGTTCAGAGTTTAATAATGTTTGGGTGAATTAATGTTATGAGAGGAAACAGCTATTTTCTTTTTAAACCTCTATTATACTATTTCTGTATCTTTCCCCCTCTCAGAGATGAGACAAAAAATGAATCTGATTTTTTTCCAGTAGGGTCTTCATTACTGGTAATAACTTAATGAAGAAGCCAATAACTTATTGACTGTTCTATAATTTATTTAAAATGCATATTTCACTGTATATTCAATAAAAGCTCAGCTATATTTCTCACTCAAATAGGAATTAATTATTGCTCTGCTTTACATCTCATTATGTGGCATAATATTAGAGTCATTGGCTGTTCTTTTTTTTTAGAATTTTAAGATTTTATAAGTTCTTAACTAAGCCATATTTACATGATAAACATGATAAAAATAAAATGTGTTAAATGGCATTTGGAATAAAATATTAAAAGTAATATGTTTTATAAAATAATATTCTTTCCAACCTCCAGGGTTGTAGAATTCAAAGAAAACAATGGACGTCTCAAATAATAGAAAGGGAAAATAGTTAGAAATAATTCATCCACTGGGAAAACTATTATTTACAGTCATAAATACATGGCCTCTCAAGCTGATGATTTTGATTGACTCACACTAATCAGCAAGTTTTTGACCTTGACAAAGTTCTTACAGTTTGTCCTTCGTGCAAGCCATTACTTACATGGAGTTTTAGAGTCTTCCATCCCTTATATACAGGATGGGATACAAACAACATTAAAAACCCTTACAAGAAAATGTAGAGGAACAGCATTTTGCATGCACTGGAAAAAGTCCTGGAGACTCAGGAGATTATACGTTTAAATGTTGGGCAATTTCCAGAATATTTGAAAGTCTTGGTAAACAATCAAGAAATAACAAAGAACAGTCTCACAGTTTCCTTTATATATCCACATAGAAGATCCAAAAAGAATTTTCAAACTGATTTTTATATGTCACATCCAAGACATCTCTATTTGTACTAAATGCTGAAAGATGGCTGTTCATTTCAAAATTAAGAACCAACTTACACTGATGTATGAGTAATCTTTGTGTAAGTCCTCTCATCACTAACCACACATCATAGTGAAGAAAATTTCTTAAATGATGTTACATGTATTTGTTATTAGAATCACTGATACGTGGACAATCCCTCTACCATTTTATGAGGCATATTCAGAAATTGGAATTTTACTTCTCATCATAGACTATTTGCTATTTTGTAATGGATAGTGGCTAATTAAACTTGCGATGACCTTGTTCTAGTTACAAATACTACAGTGTCTAGAGTCACTTACTGAGTTGTCAGTGATAGATGGAGGTGCTTCTTGATAATTAGGTGGTAAACAATGTTAACTGAGCAGTAATTCACATTAGCATTGCTAAGGTATTTTACAGTAATGTGGCAAATAACTCATTATTGCCATCTTCATAAAATCATGCTAACTCCCTGGATAAATTGTTTTCTTCATCAGTACAAGAGATATTAGAAGGTCATCACATTTCAAGTCAGCTGAAGTATATAATCCTCTATCAGATTTGTCCTGTGCACAGAATATGTCTTGTAAGCTGTTATGATTTGTAGTACAAATTGGCACTTTCTCCATAGTGCCAAGGCAGATGGCAAACATTTTTGTCATACCAGCCTGACTGTCAAGGTTGACATGAGGCATACAGCAAGAACACAGTGAAGAGAATTCTAACGGTCTAGATAGGTCTTCAGAAAAACACAAAAATATATTTGCTTTTTAGAACAAATATTTGCCCCTTGCTTCTTATCTAGTTATTTTAATCACCTGTTCTTTGGCTTCCAGATCTTACTAGTGGGTATAATTCCTTAATTTTCCTTTCATTTCTATAAAAGTTTAGGTAGACAAAGACTTTTTCCTGTGTCTTATAGATTAAGATAGTAGTATAGCATGATTAGATGGCAAGCTGGGAAAAGTTAAACAATCAATGCAGAGAAAACAATCCGGGCCTTTAGATTTCAAGTTCAAAGGCACTGTTGATGAGAGAGAGAAAGAGAGAGAGAGAGAGAGAGAATGTGAGGATTTCAAATTGTGACCTCAATAATAAAGTTATATCCATGTCCTTAAGCTGATTCTGAAATCTGATTTTCATGCAGTATAGAAGCATGGAACTGTTACTATACACAGACTCTCAGCCCCTATATTAGAAATGGAAGGCAACAGGAGGTCCCCAATGCCTTCATTTTCAGATGAAGAAATCGAGAGGCAATAACTTTTTGCTGGCCTGAGGCATGGAAGTAGTTGATGGCAGAACTTAAAATCTTGTGGAGAGGACAGAAATATAAATGCCATCAGTGGCCAGGCCAGTCTGTGCCTGAGTGAGCTCCATGGGGATCACCAGAGAGAAACACGTGCTCTGACTCAATCCAGTTAAACAGACCACGGCACGCCTGCTTAAAATGCATAGCTAGAATTTAGGCTTTCTGACTACCTGTTTACGGTTGTATCCACTTTTTTTTTTTTTAATATCATAACTCTATGTATTGCCTTAGCCTTTAAATGATTATCAATGTTTCCACTCCCTAAGTAGTAAAAGAGTGATGTATTATTCTCTTTCTCAGTACAGAAATAACTTTTTGAGCCCAAAGTTTGTTCCCAAAGTAAATTTGGGAGGAGCTATAGAAATGGCTTTATTGAAGGGACAGGATAGTTGTTAACTCACTCTCTTATTTTCTTTTTAAATAGACCAGTTCATCAAATTCTGTCACTTTTACTTCTGATAGAGCTCTCAAAACTCCTCTTCCTCATTGCCTCTCAAAATTGTTCCCCCATATTCTCTTCCTTGGGTCAGTTTCCATCATCTCTCACTCAACTACAACATTCATTTCCTAACTGGCTTCTGTATGGAGTTAGAAACAATATTCTCCTTTGAATTTGCCAACATCTAGCACAGGGCCTGCCACATGGTAAGTACTCAATGAAATGTTGGTTGAGTAAAATTCAGAACTAGCCAGATGCCAAACTGAAGATGAAAATTTCTATTTGTATATGCGGACCTCGGAATTCAAAAGCCTGATTCTCAGGAATTGAGTTGCTAACTCACTGGCCCAGTGAAATAACAAAGGAAATACCCATTCCGTTATTAGCCTTGCCTTCCATGTGTACCTAGGGACCATGCTTACAGAGATTTAAAAATCTACATCTATGAAAAAAATCATTAAACTCACTGGGGAAAAAACTTGATAATTACAATGAAAATTGTAATTTAAAATTGATTTTATAGAGATGCATGCTGTTTTAGCATGGATATAAATGTCAAGGCTGTGAGTCTTTGTTGTTTGAGTCCAGCTGTTCATTTGGGGTCAAAAGTCTCTGGGGTCATAAGGAAGGATTATCTCTTAATAAATGTTCTATTTTCAGAGTCATAATTTTGAAGTCCAAATGCTGCTTTCTTCATTCATACAATTCAGTCTTCTTACCAGACTTAGAATTAATTGAGATCAAGGGAGAAACTCTAAGAAATTTTTTATATATCAGGTTCTTTACGAAATAAAACAGTAACTATCTTGAAGTCACATGCTGTTAAAGTTACTGGAGATTGATCTTTGAATCCAAGAAGTAAGTTGCAAAATAGACTTCAAATCATTTCCAAAAATTAATCAGTTCTTTTCTAAGAGCAGTTTATGTTGTTTACAAAGATCTGTATTTTTTAAGGTTAACAAAAAGATGGGGTAATTACTTTAAACTTTAGTATTCTTTTGGTAAATATTTTGAAATCTGACAATATGTTTTAGAGGTTCCTAGAGGATAAGGACCAAGTGTTAATCAACTTTGCATTACTGAGATTATTACTGTACCTGATACATACTTGGTTTTACAAATATATTTCAAGAATACAGGAACATTTGAATAAAGAAATGAAGTCAACCTACTGTGGTAGGCAACAACCAGGCCACTGCAAAGGAAATTTTGAAAAGGCTCAATGAAACATTAAGGCGTCAAGTACTCAGGGAACCAGATTGTATAACTAAAGTGTAGCAAGGTATTTTGCTTACAGTAAAAGAATGGACCCTTGAGAGCTAACATACCCCTCTCCCTTTCCTCCCCTGTTTTATGTGATATAAAAAGGCAGTGAGCCCATACAGAGATCTGGACTTCTCTATTCTGATGATTCCTCTTCCCTGTGTGGTGCAATGACCACTAACTTCAGGCATAAGTATAAAGGATGCCCTGGGGAACTCGTCTCGTCTCACCTGCACACGTCCCGATCCCTAATGCATCCTTGGCAATGCTTTTTTGCTAATTTGATATAAATAACTAGAAATGCAACCTTAATATAGTTTGGATTGTCATTCTTGCCTGTTCTTAAATCCTTGCCATTCTTTGTTGAGTGGCCAAACTTGGCCATCAAGAGGCAAGGAAGTCTGCAAAGGCATAGTGTTAACATATATGAAATGTAACTTCAACCTAACTAGCTTGAAAGTTTTATCAAAATTCCGATTGCAATGAATTACCAAAATATTCTGAACTGAATTAAATTACAAACTGTCAGGAGAGGACTGGGGCACAGGACATACCTTATGCATTTGTTTTCAGAAAGTTCTAGGAGTTCTCTACCCCTTTAGCTTCATTGCTGTTCTGCAAACCATGGTCATATTGACTTCGTGGACTTGATAAAGTATATTTACTGACCTAGCATATAATATTTTCCTTAATATCCTCTGTCTTGACTGAGATAAAGCTTTTTTTTTCTATTGAAGTGCAACTTATATATACAAAGTAGTGCAAAAATCAAATCAATGACTTGTCACAAAATGAGCACACAATGACGACCACCCAGGTCAAGAAACAGAAGATTCCCGGCACTCTGAAATCCCTCCTAGGTCCCCTTATTCTCTTGTAGTAACATCTATTCCCTCTCTCTTCCCCAAAGTTAATTGCTACACTGACTTCTAATACCACAGATTACTTTTGCATAGTTTAACTTTATATAAATGGAATTATGTAGTAGATATACTTTTGCTGCTTTGGCTCAACTTTATATTTGTGAGGTTAATCCAAGTTATCACATTTAACTTTAGCATTTTTTCTTCCATTTTCACTTGTGCATAGTGTTTCATAAAAATGCCCCCATTTATCTAATCTGCTGTATGAGCCTAGTAGCAAAATTGCTGGGCCATAGGGTATGTGGATGCTTAATTAGACATACCAATTTTCCAAAGTGGTTGTACCAATTTTTTCATTAGGTGGCAAATTCACATTATCCACATCTTCATGAACATTAGAAATTGTCAGTTTTTTTAAATTTCACCTATTCTAGTGGGTGTGTCACTATTTAAACACCTTTTATACTGGCCAGGTGTACTGAGATATCATTTTCTGTGAGATTCCTGTCCAGGTTTCTTGCTCCTCTTTCTATTTGGGTTATCTCTCTTTGTCCTATTAATTTGTAGGTATTCTTTATACATTTTGGATATAAACACTTCATTATTTTTATGTATTTCATATATTTTAACCCATCTGTGACTTGCCTTTACATGATAAATAAAAGTTTATAAGTTGAATGCAGCCTACTTCATAAATATTTTCCATTATGATTCTGCCTTTCATAGGTAGGAGCCACTTTTTTTTGTTTGTTTTTATTATTGTAAGGCTGTCTAGCTGACCAATGCCATTTTTTTAAAGGTTATCTTTTCCTTAGAGCGCCGTGAGAAAACTTTTACATAAATCACGTGTCTGTATAAGCATGGCAGCTGAAATATTTAGTATGACTTTTCTGAAAGCAAGGAAAATTACACCTCATCTCTGATAGGTTAATTATAAGAATCTGGAACACTGCACCAGGAATGATTCTGAGGTCATGTCAAGATCTGCCATTGCCTTGGGAAAAATGACTAAACAAAGGGGATAAACTATATTTTGTAAGCTATGTTATCCCAAATTTTTATTCCTTCTTAATTCCCAGCTTCCTCATGTGATGTAGGTCTTATTTAAACACAAGGAAGAATTCTCAAAGACCTCAAGACTATTTGCCTTCTAGACCTGAGCATGAAGACAAGAGAGAGAGTGAATTTCTGACCCATTTGCCCTTAGGCAAGCAACCTCTAAGATGGCGTGCCCAGACTCTGCCTCCTGGAATTTAATCCCTAGTGCATCCCCCTCTCCTTGAGTGTTGGATGGACCCATTGACTCACTTCTGATTACCGGTGTTTGGGAGAAGTGGTGGGATGCCCCTTCCAAAATTAGGTTATAAGAAGACTTTGGCTTCCATCTTGAATGCTCTCACTCTCTCGAGTCACTCACTGGGGGAAGCCCATTTGGTGAGCTTGGAAAAGGAACTCCATCAGCCTACCAACAGCCTTGTGAGTGACCTTGGAAGCAGAGGTCCCTCATGTAGAGCCTTGAGATGGCTCCATCCCCAGCCAATACCTTCTCTGTAGTCTTGTGAAAGATCCTGTCCTAGAACTACCCAGCTAAGCTGCTCCAAGATACCACCATAACTCTGTGATAATAGGCATTTGTTGTTTTAAGCCACTAAATTTGGGGGTAATTTGTTATACAGAATAGAGAACTGATACACCTTCTTGGTTGTGGTTTATGGTAGAGGACCTTTCTGTAAAAATTATTACCTTCCCCTGCAAAGTGGGTGGTTTGTTGTTTTATTTATGTCTTGTTACTGTTTCTGCCTTTAGTCATTCTTTTCTACCATCTAAAATGTTCTCATCCCTCCTTCCCATCTATCATATGTCACTTTGCCTTCAAGTTCTCCTTCTTACATAATGACTTATTTTTACTATCAAGCCAATACTGTTAAATCATCTCTAGAATCCTAAGATATGTGTTCTGCATGGTATATTTTAGCAGTTAAAATGCTTTATGTTATTTTGTCAGCTTCACTTCTTTTAGTCTTAACTTTATAACTAAGTTATTAGCCTCTAAAGAGCTATTTGAGCTTAGTTATTTTATAATATTTTCAAAATCTTTTGGATTTGTATTGAGCATGTTCAACATTTAGTAAATCTGTATTTGTTGATTGTTTTATTTAGATTCAAGCTAGCCTTAATTTTTTTCCTCCTACTAAAGTTTGAAAATTTTTCTACTTTGTTTCACTATCCTCTTACCTTGTTTGTCTGGGAAGTAGGATTAGTATGTGAAAATTATGAATAGTAATGTTTGATTAATCAATGACACAATCAAAAATATATATTTTGTGATATAAGCATACAAGCAGCAATACTCTGGTATCATGGTTTCATAAAAAGATGTGTGTGTACACCATGTCCAATTGCTACATGTCCATTTGGTCAGGGTGAGGTTAGAGGTGTATTGGGGGAAAGAAACAAACTAGGCTTCACTAGGTATGATCCAATTAAAAAGAGGAGTCAAGAGAGTCATTTAGACATAATTTACCAATGGCATAGCTACAGTGGAAACTTGAGTTTAATGATTTATAAAATGCTATTTTTCTTTCTAATTTCCCATGGGTCATATAGATATTTTAGCCAAGGTTGAAGCAAGTAATGGACATTTCAATACAGTATGTATTTTTCCTTGCTTCATGACTTTGTATTACATCTGTAAGGGCCAATTTGAGTCCATTTATGTATATGTATAGCTCTCTCTCCTTATAAGTAACACTCAATTCTATAAAGAGTTCTGCTGTCTGTATAATTTCCAATTAGAGTATTTCTTAATTATTAGAAATATATTATGTACCAAAGGACTATTGGCCAATCTTACCTAGCATACATCTAAAATGCAGATTATAAGTATCATTTGAGGGGATGAATTAAGAGGAAAATATTACAAGAGGTGTTCTGCAGGGGTCAGTCAGGGCTATTTAACATTTTTCCAATGACTAGAAGGATGGAATATCAAGTATGCTTATAAAGTCTGATGATGACTTCAGATTAAAGAAAGAGCTGATATCTTAGAGAATACAATTAGAAATAAAAATGTCTAGTGTGAACAATGGTTAAAATGGAAAGAGTGAGATTGAATGTGGGTACATTTTTGTTGCATACGTTATACAGAATATGGAATGTACAGATAAGATAACAAAGGATAAAGGAAATGCAAACCAACAAGAAAATGCATTTTGCAAGGTCAGAGGAAATAAATCTAATAGAACACTTTTTCAGTTTGAAGGTCATCTGCCTTAAAAAAAAGGCAAAATAACAGCAACAACAACTCAAAGTTCTTAAGAACAGGTATGAACTGTCTGTGTGGAATCTATTCCATAGCATAACGTCAAGACACAACAGCTACTTACCACATAAATAATGGTGTCTTTTCTGTTTGTCCTAGCAGTTTAAAAGGTAAATTGTCTACATAATACAATAACAACATGAAGTGGAAAAGTTAGCAAAGTGAGAGCATGTAAACAAAATTAAAGAACTTAAACATATATTCTTTATACACATCTGGGCCATCATATGTAAATTTTGACCTCACAGAACATTTCTTAGTAAACTTTTTTTCATGTATGTTTTGTCTCATCCATTAGACTGCACAATTATGGGGTACAAGGATTGGATCTTTTATGCTTGCAAAAATCATTCAGAGTAGGAAACTTACTGATTTATTGAACTTAAAATAGTGGAATTATCTGTTAAGACTTATTAGGTTACTCTGAAATAACACCTGTACTGCCATAACATAGCAAGCACCAAGCAAATGGTAACAGACTATCTCTTTTAGCATCCCAGTGATTTCTTTGTCTTAGCATTTTGAGAGCTATGAGGTAGGTTTGCTATATTTGCGATCCATGTGCACTGTTGTGTTCGTGTTGATTATGTCAGCAGTTCTCAAAGTGTGGGCCAGGGACCCCTGGGGCTCATCAAGGCCCTTTCTGGGGGTACATAAGGTCAAAACTATTTTCATAATACTACTAAGATGTTATTTGACTTTTTCTGTCCCACTCTCTCCTAAGTGCATTGTGAACTTTTCCAGAGGCTGCAGGACATGTGTTATTGCAACAGATCGAATGCAGAAGCAAATATGAAAACCCAGCTGTCTTCTATTAATCCAGTAATTAAGGAGATTTTAACAAAATTAAAACATTCCCATTTCTCTCACTGATAATTTTTGTTTTAGAAAATACAATTATTTTTCCTAAAAAATATGTGTTATGTTAACACATAATGAGTTCATTGTTTTTCTTTTTAAATGAATTAAGAAATAAATTAAATTTCTCATTTTAATCGACAGTAGACTAAATATCAATACTAAAGTGCATCAGAGTGAGGAGACCTAAGAGAAAAAATTTTGAGAGCCGTTTAATTAATCATGCAGCTTCTAGTTCATTAAGGAGCTTCGGTTCCATGAAACCATTTCAGACTGTCTTCTGGGTTGCCAGGGGGGCTTGTTCGGAGCAATAGAGCTCAACCTTGGCTACACATTGGAATCATCTGAAAAGCTTTAAAATAAAACCCTGATGCTTGGAATTTTGTTTGTTTTGGGGGGCTCTGCTTAGGCATCAGGATTTTTAAAATCTCCCTGTTTGATTCTAATATGTAGCTAAGGTTGAGGATGCTTGGTATAGACATCCTCTGGTCCTTTATGCAAGCCTACATGGGCCAGAGCCCAAACAAGCCTCAGCCATTGTCTATGTCATCACCCCTGGGCATCACCTATGTGGTCCTATGGTGACACGTGTTCTTATTTTTTTTAACGTTCCTTGTGAATTTCAAGTAGTTTCTGACTGCACTTTTTCTTATGGCTCATAGAAGAGAAATTAAATTATTATAATCATTAAACTAGTTAATGATTACATTATAATAATAAAATTAAATATTTAGTTCCCATTTTTCACTACAAAAGCATAAGGAACGACTTGATGTCTTGTAAAAATGTAAATAAGTTCATTTTTCCTTTGTTAGACCAAATCTAAGAAATTAGGCTAAAATTCCTTGAAAGAGCATGTTATTTTAATTATGAATTGGATAACTGGGTTAGTTTCACTTCCCATCTGACATTTGATGATTGAGGGGGTTCAGATATATCTCATGAACTGACCAATTCCATAAAGTCATAGGAGGACACCTTCAGATTTTGTTGGGAAATTAGGAAATTTAGGTTTGGGCTCCATAACTCACCTCCACGTATTTTGACCTTGGCGCTTTTCAACACAAATTACTGATATTGAATTTAGTTGTGGTCTGTGAGTTCTTTAATACTCCCCTTCACAATGACTATATATTAGTCCTATAGCACATATATTGTCCTTAATTTACTCTAACTTTATCATCTTCTGTACTTGAATAAATAATATTTAAAACAATCAGGACAAAATTGGGATTTAAAAAATGATCTTATATCTATATCAAGATGGTTACTGTATAATTAAGACATTTATCAAAATATCTTTTCACCAAAAATTTCATGTTTTGAAATTTATTGTTTGGTCCATTTATTCAAATCCTTGCAAATGCTGCTTAAATGTCAACAATATATCGCATTGTAGTATGTGGTTTTGTGAACAGGTGTAGGATCTCTTGTGAGATAGTATGTATAGGTCAAAAGGTATTCTATAAACTGTTTTCTATTTGCAATTGGAAAGAAAAAATTTAAATAGTTTTAATTTTCCCATATTTTTGCTCAGTTCCAAGTTTTTCTGTATGATGGAATGATTCCTAATGATTTTGACATCCCTCAAAATCCAGTTACTAAAAGAGTCATCTTTTACTAAAAGATTGTTAATAAAATATTAAACGGCCTATTAAAATATTTTTAAGTGAGTGAGTTTGTTCATGATGGAGATAAAAGAAAACTTTCCTAATATGCAGCAAATTAACCCTTTTAAAGTATTAATGCATAATACACTGAAGAGAAATATGTTTACCATGCCTATATACTTATAAATATATTTTTTATTAGATATAGTCTTTGCATAATTTAAATTTTATACCAGTTTCTAGGCAGTTAGCATGGAAAGCAAAGATCTTACTTTGTGATTAAAACATGGTATTATTTTAAAACATATCTTGGTTTTAGTACAGTATTTTCTTTCCCTCTTTTCTTCCTGATTACTAATTTCTTTTCTTTTTTTATTATGCTATAAAATATTTTGCATTTCTTAAAACAAAATGACCTCCTTCATTCTTTCTTACGCTAATTTAATTTACTGTTTATGAACTGTAACCCAATTTTTTTGTCCTTTAGTAAATAAGCATCAAATATTAATTACCAACAGTGAAATTTCTAATTTGTATTGTGTATGATAATGTAGTCATACAGAAACCTTTGTTTTACAGTAATATTTCTTGGTGTTGATATGAAAGTACTCATTAACACATTATTCTGTGGCAAGATGAAGGAATGGAATTATGTAATGATCATCAGATAATGCTCTAGGAATCAATTCCCAAGTAAGATGCATTCATCAAGGAAGGACTTTATTAATTGCTTGCTGGTGGGAGTCTAGATTCTATTTTTATTGATATGCTTTCACGTGAACATGTTTTTCTCAGTTTATCTGTGCTCTCTATCTTGCACAATGGTTTTAAACATCATAAAAGAGCAAAGTCCAGCTTATTTCTTTGCTTTTTACTAGCTTGTATTTACAAATCCATTTTGGGGGTTTCCCTAATTTTGTTTGGCCTTATGTTTAGATATCGTCAACTATGTTTTTCCCTTTTTATTTTCTCAAGTAGGGAAGAATATGTTGCATTCCTCATGGTTGCTCTTTCCTTACAGAATTCCCCTGACTCAGCCCTGACAGATCTTGATATCCAAGGGGGAGTTGGCTCGCAGGATTAAAGGCACCAACCGCAATTAGACGCTCTCTGATCTCTTCAGATGTTTTTTCTAATCTTTTAATATGGGATTATAGGCAGCTAGAACCTATGTTATAAAAATAGTGAATGCTCTTTGTTCTAAATCATAAGCACTCGACATTTGAAAAATGCCTATTTTTCTTAATTTGAATTAATTCTGGTCTAGATGAGGATAATGGACTTTGGTCAGCTCCTTGCGATTCTGAGTACAAAATAGCTTGATGAGCACAGTGAAGCGCACATTCTCTCCCCACTATCTGCTGGAAAACTCCCTCAGAGACTGATTAGCCCATGCTTGTCACAAATAGGGAGGATAATTATGGGGCTTAACAGTCGATGTGGTGGATCTTTTGAGAGGCAATGGGTAGATCTAAGACTGCCTTTGGATCAACCCTAATTCTTATTATTACACATATCTTGTGAGGCTTTTTCCTTTTTTAGCACATCCCCAGAGACTAAACATTGTCTCTTCCCAGAGGATGACATCACATTTCTTTTCCAGAGGATAAAATTGTCCAAATTAGATTACCTTTAATTAGTCTAATCTTATGAGCCATTCCATAAAGTTTATTGCACCTGTGCTGGCACCATATTACAAGATTCTTATTGAATGAACTAATCTTTAGCCATGGAAATGATGCTTATAAACAATGTTGCTGATTCCTTTATTACAATAAAGATTTCCTTCTCTAAAGCTTCAGGTTTCAATAGCTGTTTTATGGTTCTCAGTAATATCAGATGGCTGTTTTTTAATGAGAATGCTCACTTATTCCAAATTTCACTTGTTACTAAGTTATTCTACTGCAAAATGCCTTCATGGTGACTAAAGACAAATCATTAAAATTTCAGGAAATTTCATTTTCATGAAAGTTATAATTTCATTTTCATGAAAGTTATTTGGGATAATATTATTTATCATTTTAATATAAGGTTCATCCCATCCAAAACAGCTTCAGTTTCAGCCTTCCCTTTTGGTGAGAGACCATCTTAAGGGCCATCTATTCATAAACCTCATAAAAAGATCCCACTCATTAAAAAGTGAGTTCTAGACAGAAAGACAAAACAAATTACCATCACTAGAAATTATATCCTGTTCATTAAATCCATTTCCCTGCCTCAGTTGCTATTTGAAACCTCATCTAGGGTTTTTCACAAAAATATGCTTATTTACAAAAAGTTGTCAGTTAAAATGAATTACATCCTCTAAATTAGAATCATTGATAAGATCATCCTAATGATGTTCCAAATCACATGAAAACATCCCTGATTTTTCTAAGCTTTTAATCCCTCTTAAAATTTTACATGTCAACCTCCTCACTCAATTTTAAGAATTTCAGTTTGCTTGTGACCTGGGTCAAGTCCCTTAACATTTTGGGTTTCTTCTTTCTGATCTTTGCAATTAATGCACTGCAAAATATGGTTTTGAGAATCTCTAAAATACTCTGATTCTTCAATATAAAATGTTGTTATTCTCTTGGGATTGAAGATTGGGACCCTTTTCTCCCCAGGAAATGTTGCCCATTTTTTGAGAATTTAAAAAACTCTATTGCTCTTTCTAAAGGTGTTCCTTAGCTTCTTGAGTCATTATAGTACCTTAAGTTGCATAACTTCTGGTAAAATTATTTCCCTATCAGATCTAGATACTCAGTCCCATTTTTTTTTTTTAAATAATAAGCTTTCTTAAAAAAAAAAAAAACTCTCCCCTTTAAATGAAATGAAATAGGTGATTGTCTCTTTCCTGAATGAACATCTTCAAAACAAAAACTATATTATTGTTTTCCCTTACCTCTAACATATTAAGAGAACAATTATCATTAATATACTTCCCTCTATTGTATCAGAATAAGTGCATCCATTTCACAGTATCTTTTATAGAATGTACAATGAGAAAGGCCATAAACTTATTTTTCCTTTCATGACTTCCTAGAAAGAAAGAAAACATTTCAAATGGTAAAACCCACTTGGCAGTTCGTATTTGTAAATTTACTCAATAAAATTAGAAGAAAAGAAAAGAATTGAATGATAATAATTTAAATATTTGGATATTTTTTAAAACTAAAAGAGTGTAATTAGAGATCTTGAGCACTAAGTAAAATGATAAAATCATGGTACTTTCCTTGAGCACAAAAGACATCTTTTCACATTCCTTTTTATTCTTTCTCTTCTCTTTTGTTATTCCTCTCTCTTCCTTTTCCTTCGCTAATATTTGGATTTAAAAAAAAGAAGGTAGCTGCTGGCTTCTGTCTAACCTGGTTTGTGTAACTAGAGAAAACCAGCATTAGGCTTTTTCCACAGAGCAACTGAGGATCAGTCAATCAGACTCAGAAAGCTGCACGTCATTGATTTCTGGTTGCAAAGGCACCTGTTAATGTTAGCCACCCTGGTGAAGCTGACCAAGGCCTCTAATCCTCTTAAGCAGCAGTCAAGAAATTGAGATAAAAGCTGGCAATTCAACTTGTTCAAAAAACAGATTTGACAAATTAGGAGGGTTCAACCCTACGATAAAAAAAAATTAATCTTGGTGGTTATTACATGCTATAGTGCAACAACATAGATGAGATGCTAATCAGGTCATTAAAAGGAAGTTGTTAGACAATTCACTTTATTTTGTAAATGTCATGAAAAGCAAATTATAATATAAATGAAATGTCAGCATAACGGGACAAAAATCTTCAAAACTCCAAAAGTCAAAAATCAGATATTTCAAACTGACAATTCCTATTTCTTTGTGTGTGGAAAAAATAACATGAAAAATAAAAGTAAGGTTTGAACAAATATTAACTTTCCATAGTTTATATCTTTGGCTTAATGATACGTAAATCCTATCAGTAAATGAAACATGGGAACCTGAGCAGTTTCAGTATCTACAAATACAAATAGTTGAATAATTATGCTGAGCTGGCCATTCAAATAAATGAATCAAACCACTCTAGCAACATATTCTAAACTTTTATTGAATTTACTAAACTCACTCTTACATTCAGTCAAAAAAGTTGAGATTCTTGCTTTAAAAATACAATGGACTTTTAATGAGAATTATGTTCTACCCTTTGATGTTAGCATAAAGGTATTCTGAAATAATTTTTGCTTTATTCAACATTATATCATTGCTCATGAGTAGCACAGAATGCCCTTCATATGTGTAGAAGGAAAAAAACCCTAAATTTTAATCCAAGCTAACATTTCATTTCCTTATATATGTTAGCGAAAAAAGCAATGTATCCATCTCACCAAAAAAGCAGAAAGCCCCTTTTTATGAATTTCCTTGTTCTTTGATTCCATACTGATGTCTATACTTCTCATATTTAATCATTTCAACTGCCCTTCATTTTTCCCTTTGCTTCTGTTTTTTTTTTCTTTCTATCTTTGTCTACCCAACAGTAAGACTCTAATCCCCAGAACATAGTAAGTTGCTTGATAATTGCTTTTTTGGTGAATGAATGAATGAGTGAATGAATGAAGTAAAATCTTTAATATAGACGAAGTTTAGGAAAGAAAGTAGTGGTATGAAAAATGGCATAGTTTCCTTTCAGTGCTAATTATGCCTTCATTTCCTTGGTACTAGCCAAGTCCAACATACTATGTTTCTACATATTCAGGTCTTAAACTCTTCTCTAACGACTCTGAAGTTAACATTTAGCTAAACCTATCAGTCACCATTCATGTGGAGTCATTACTACTGTACATTCCATGAGGCAAGAGATTCAATCTGATTTGTCCATATATTTCCATCACCTAACTTATGATAGCCACACAGTGAATATTAATTAAATGAGTGGATGTAAAATGAATAAATGATTGGATGACCAACTACGCACCCCAAAATTAGTAGTATCCATGATACAATTTATAGAAGAAGTCTAGCTGATTTCTCCAGATCTGCTGTCTAGGAATCAAGGGCGGGGAGGGCAGTCGGTGCTTACCCAATTTAATTTCCCAAACATTTATCAAACAGATATTGAGCATGTGTCCCCTCTATACAGAAGATTGTAGTTGGTTTTATGAGGAGATAAAGAAGATTTGAAGAGTTTGTGCATAACAAAGAGACCAAATGAACACAAATATATGCTTTAGAATGTACTGAACAGACACCCCTAAAAATACCACCAGATGTACTACACAATGAGATAGATTAAAGAATATGCACAGCTGCCTTTTTCACATGGATGCTTGTCTACCTGCAATAATCTGAGATTCAAAGCTGGCCCTACACATTCTAAATTTTTGCTATTGCTAGATCATTGCTTTATTTGACCATTAATCTCTTCTCCCAGATCTCTTTTTAAATGAAAATTCCTTATGGAGAGTAACACAGCAAATCCCTAATAGTTGGGTGTATCCTTTCCTGTATTAGAACCATATTCTCCAGCAAGGAGGCTTTCATAGTTGGAGCAGAGGAAAGATAAAAGTGTACTAACAGGAGAAAAATAAATTTGACCAAAAAGATGTGGTTTCACCATGAGTAATTTACTTCATTTCCAGATATTTGGCCCCAGGTGTTAGTAGAAGATGATAATCCCTTCATTAGGAACACAAAGTGCTCTTGGTCTGAGTCACGGCTCTCCCAGAGTTGGAATATCCCCACTCTGGGTCATGGAGGGGCAGTCACAATTGAAAATAAGATCAATATATATTTGATGCCTATTTTCTTATTCACTTACCTAGAAAAGTAAACTAAATAATCCAAATTACAGTAATTTTTCTCTGCTATAAAAAAAATAATTAAAATCCCCAAATAATGACATGTCCTTCGTCTTTGTTAACCAAAAACAGAGGAATGAAATTTTGCTGAATCTGGTACTTTCATCTACCTATTGAAGATAGTTCTAAAAAACAGATATTAAATATTCCCAAACGAAACTTTTCAGGCAAAAGATGTCAACATACATATCAAATCAATGTAAATAAGACTAGGACATCTGATTATATCTCTTAAGGAAATATATATTTATATAATTTAATGAGAATGGAATAATCTCTCTATGGTTGAATCCTATTAATGTAGCTCATTGGGAATCACAAACAAAATTGCCTGAGTCAAAGATCATGCTGCCTGAATTATAAAATAACAAAGAAAGCCTGATATAGGAACCAGCCCTAAATCTTTAGGAAAAAAAATAGTGTCTGCAAGAAGAAAAAACATTTAAATTGATCAAAGTAGCATGAAAGTACCAGGGTCACAAAACAATGGCTGAGTACTGTTATTTGAAGCAAAATGTATATCAAATGCTACTCCGTGCTTGCTTTATGACATAGATATTTTTAGTTAGTCATAAAAATATTGGTGGTGTCCCAGTGTCAATGCTGTCCTTGCACCTTACTTGTGTTTTACCACCGCAATGATGTCAGACCATTTATTGAACACTTAATATATGCCAACTGTTTGCATCCTCATAAGAACCATTCAAGGAATATAATATCATCCGTATTTTACAAATGTATAAAGTATCAGAGCCAGCATTTGAATACAGATCTGTTTGACATTGAAGCTATTTCTCATTTTGGCACTGTTCAATGCTCTCTTTCTCAATTAAAATGTAAATATTTTATTTCAAATGGAACATAAACATTGTGCATTTGAGATCTAGAATTAATAAGGAAGGTGTGATACTTCTCTGTCTCACCTGAAATCGGGGTGACAAATATAGGGTATCACAGTTATGCATTTTCCACATGTCCCACAAATGTTTACTGAGTGCCTACTGTGTGCCACTGGGGACAGACTCATTTCTTGTTGGCTGTTTGAGAAACCAGCCAGAAATGGATGAAAAGTTTAGTTGCATGGATTTTGGCTTCAACTGAAGGAAAAAAGTATTATCAAAGAAGCAAAGGATTAGGTGGGCATAATTTGCCAGTGACTCTGAGTCAATCTCTCTAGAATTTCTGTATTTTACTCCTGAAGGGAAGCTATAGTTAAGGACACACAATTGCTAGCACAGTTTTCCACGGAGTTTTAGTAGTTGGTAGAAAGCTGCAAGAAGATCTTTATTAATTTAATGGAATATTTATTAAGCACCTACTAAGCGCCCGGCATTTGTGATCAGAAACATTGTCCTTCTCACAATGAATCCTCAATCTCACAATGTGAGATGGGCATATAAAAAAGTTTCTTCGTCTACTGCCAATATTTCTCAACTGGGTGAAGTACTGTCCACCCAAGGAATATTTGGAAATATGTGGGGGCACTTGTGGTTCTTCCATGTGACTAAGAAGCCCTGTTAGCATTTAATGAGAACTCCAGGGATTATAAATGTCTTGCAATGCAAAGGACCATCCTGCATAATGAAGAAGTATCCAAAATGCCCAAATGTCAATAATTTAAATGCCAGTAACAATGACATTGAGGAAAAGGTGTTTCTCAATCCAAAGTCAGCATGATGAGGTCATGATTATCACTAGAGTTGCTGAATTTTTAATCCTAGCTCTGTCACTTACTAGGTATATTTTGAGTTATTTAGTCTCTTAGGACTCCAGTTTTCTCATCTGCAAAGTGGATTTTGTAACATCTTCCAGGAATGAGGTGAGAAGCTGAAATGAAAAATCCAAAATGCTGGCACATAGTTGATTCTTGATATATGGGAGCTATTCTTATTATTAACACATTGCTGGAAACCAACATCAAGCCCCATCCCTATTGAAGCCCTCTGAGATCGTCCTTTCCTTCTTTTAAATAAACTCTGTTTTATTTATGGGGGCTTTTAGTTGCAAGAAAAAGAGACATGCTCAAGTTTCCTCAGGAAGGGAAAAAGGAAGTTTATTGCCTAAATATTGAATCAGTAGGGACTCATGTTGAAAATGATAGAAAACCCAAATAAAATAACTTAATAAAGAGAATATATTAATTCACATAGTTTATTGTAGACTATAAACCCCATGTTGACAACTGATGTCTACAGTAGAATGCAGGATCCAGGAGGGTAGGGTTGTTTGTTTCATTTATTCATACTTCATACAGTGGGCCTGGCAAATTCAGAACTTTACCCACTTGGTAACAATGACTGTTATAGTTCCAGATCACATATCCTGGGAAAGAGATTGTGTCCTTCTAGTAGATCCCTAGGAAAAGATAACTTCTCCCTCCCAGAAAGCCCTCATATCTCATAGGCTTTGGGGGCATCGTAGATTCAATCCTTAGCCCACCATGGTGACCAGGGCAGGAGACGGAATAAACTGGAACAAAGCTATTTGCTTAAGCCAATTAGAACCTACCCCTGAAATTGAGAGAGAAATCAACCCTACCCCCTCAAACAATTACGAATGGAAGAGAGATGATTCCCCAAAATATATGAGAATTGTTAGTAAGAGTGGGAAGGATAATGTGGTAGAAAACATGACCACTAGAGCAATAGGGGTTATGGGTTTGGATTTTCCCAGAAAGCAGAACGGGTAGGCAGGGATCTGCAGTAATTGCTTTAATAGGATAATGCCCTAACATGTTCCAAGCCTTGCTTTCAGCTCTGAGGCAGTAACTGTGAACAAAATGATCAGTATTACCACCATGCGAGATCTGGTCAGTCTTCGGGTGGAGGAGATAGTAAAGCATTCTACCATTTCGCAATAAAGGCATTCTTTGGGTATTAACAACTCTCTTTTTAAAATTGACTTTTCCATGTCACCCACTCATGTTGTGCAATCAAAAAGTAATCAGATGAATAAAGTGAGGCTAGTGGAATTAAATCAGTGGTTCTAATTAGCTTGCATGAGGACTTCTGGAGGGTGATTTTAAACACACAGTGGTGGGCCCTCCCAGAGAGTTTCTGGTTCCCTAAGTGTGGTGGAGCCTGAGAATTTGCATTTCTTACCAGTTCCCAAATGCTGGTCCAAGCACCACCCTCTGAGGACCACTAGGGAATACTAAGGTCTATATGACTCCAAAACTCAAACCCTATATAACATCATGCTGCCTTCCCAAACTATGCTTCATGGAACTCCATACATCACTATATAATAGCTGTTATCTGTAAAAAATGGGATATGTTGGAATATTGTATTAAATTATGTTATAAACAGATATTGTTCCTGTAGGATATATCAAAGTCTTTAATCTACTAATGTGCAAATCTTCAAGAGGTAGATTATAGTATATAGTGTTTCCCAAACTTATCTGTTTCTGGAAATCCCCCTTTTTTTCAGAGTAAGTCCTGGAACTAGTATTCTACAGGAGTTGTAATGTATAGAAAGCACTCTGAAACACATAGG
This sequence comes from Choloepus didactylus, assembly GCF_015220235.1. Lineage (NCBI taxonomy): Eukaryota > Metazoa > Chordata > Mammalia > Pilosa > Megalonychidae > Choloepus > Choloepus didactylus. The sequence continues at coordinate 59,038,019 of NC_051318.1, forward strand.
CTTTGAGGCAGGCAAATGTTTTTCAAGACTAGTGAGCAGGCTGCTTCTGAAGTAGAAGGTGGAAACTGATATTATCAATAATTAGTTACTCAACATGTTAAATTGACACATGCTAAGTGAAATGATTGCATATATATATATATATATATATATATATGTATATATAAAATATGCATAAAACTCAGAAAACTGAGTTTTATAAAACACAACCATTGGCATTTAAAAATTTAAACTACATAGCAGAACATTTTACTGTTCTACTATAGCTCCTTCTTTCTTTTAATCAACACAGAATAGATAATTTTAGAACATTTTTAATTTTAATTGTTCATTTCTGCTGATTAAAGAACAGGAAGGCTCTGAATTGAACTGAAAGTTTGGTTGTTAACACAACTCATAAAATGGTATGTCACAATGGCATAACAGATGCCTTTGGAGTAGGAGCAGATACTGCCACTCTTCAATAGTTCAACTTTTCTTGATATAAGTAGAACCTGAGTTAAGGCAGAAATAACAACAGGTTTTAGAAAACCAAACTAATATCTTCCTTAAGGCCAGTTTAATTCTCTGGACAAAACTAGAGTTGAAACAGTTAAAATTGACACCTGATTCTAAAAGTCTGCAAGAAAATATTTTTTTTTAATTAAAATATTTTTAAGGTCTTGATTTTAAAATTTATTTTAATTTTTTTTCTATATAAGGTCTTGGAAAACTTTTCATTCTTTCATTTTGTATTGGTTTAAAAAACAATTATGAGCCCCATCATTTAGAATGTCTTCCTATTTTCAGTCAACATACATATTGAAATGCTTCTCATGAGTAAAGTGTAAGGAAGAGAAAGTTCCCAAGAATGAGAAGGAGAAACTGATCACATCATCTAACAATTAGGTTGGCAAAAATTGGTATCATGAATCTTGAGGGGAGCTGTGCATTTAGGATCTGATTTAGAGAGCGGAGCATTGTAGAGAGCAAAGAATCCTAGAAGGAGACCACAGAGCCCCTCTTAGCATTCTGACTGACTACATTTTCTTCTTGCATCGGATGTGAAATGTCTAGTCCCATAAACAGGTCACTATTCTACCAAATTACCAACAAAGCTACACTACAAACCATGAAGATTGATATTAAGTTCTAGGTTGATTCTTACTTTACATGATGTCCTGATGGCAAATTTTTAGATATAAGAACCATCCTTAAAATTCACCCAGAGGCTCTAGCAAGTAGAACTGCCTATAAATCAAATGAATATGCAAATGACTAGAGATGTGGAAATTCAGCAGTTCAGTGGATTTGATAAACATTTCAGACTAGTTTTTAAATATTAAAGATTCAATAAAATTAAAACAAGTTAGTCTAAAGGGAAATTTAATTCTTCTGTGATGATTAAAGTGATTTTAACTTGTGAATCCTTTTCCTGAAGTCATATTTTATCCATAAATTTATATGTTTTGACACAATAACTAAGGGAAATTTACAGAAATTTGAATATAATTATTACTTATTTTTAAAGTAAAATCAGTTTTGAATGTATGTTTTTGAATGATATTTTCCCAGAACGAAGGGGGAAAAAAAAGAAACTAGTTACCTTTGGGGGACTCTAGTTCAATAGTAGAGTCAGAAAAAAAAAACAGCTAATACGTGGCACACATTTGCTGAGAACCTACATCTACCTACCCCAGATTCAGTGTCCTCATTTGTTAAAAGAAGTAATTGTCATAGAAGAATCATGACAGCCCTTAAGTCTCTGAGAAGTCTTAAAATAGTTATCATTCTTTTTTTTTTTTTCATTTAAACAAAATTTAGATGAAGGGAACTTCCACCTTGAAAAGGGTAGGTCACTTCAGCATCAAAATAAGATTCATCGGTTGGTACTCATTTGTTCCCTATAGCCCTGGCTTTCCGTTTCTACAACCTATTGAACATATCATAGGCTCTCAAAAATAAAATAAGATAATTTGGGGGAAAAATATAACAGGAGTAAAAATCTCATGTATACAGTGAAACCATAAAAAGAGAATTATAGTTTTTCTTTTAAATATATAATTTTAGATTTCAGTGATACACAGCATAATAAATACCAAAATAAATTTAGGACTAAATCAAATCCCCATTTTACCAAAAAGCACACGGAACTACAGAGATAGGGACCGATATGTTACTGAACCGAATCACTTCACTGTGATTACTTCAGGTGGGTTGGAAGTGATAAGAGATCATTAAGTTATTAATATTAAATCTTTCCAGAGGGGCCAAAATAATTCAAGATGTCACATTTCCCACCCCCAGGGCTGTCAGGGGTGGGAGAATTAACAACCAAAGACAAGCAAATATTTCTCTATGAGTACCTATGTAAGCATGTATGTTTATGTGTGCATGTGTAAGTGATAACCCTCAGCAAGAAAACCACAAGCCTGTGCACGCAGTGGTGGAAAACCAAGCTCATATTTCCAAAACAGAGACACACTGGGCCGCAGCAGGAGGCCTGACAGAGAAGCAGCACCACTTTAGAATCAGGAGGCACACGTGTTATTGCTCCCCTCTGCAGAGGGATGGTTCTGGCAAGAGATTGTGGTGCGAAATATAACGCTTTGCAAAAGTCACATAATCAAAAGGCTAGCACCTCTTTCCCCTTAGGTAAGAGCACCTGCAAGGAATGGAAGCACAGAACCAGAATATTTTAGCTCCTAGAGTCTAGGGGCTTTTCAGTTTCTTCTATATTTTCCATCATCAGAACAGAAAAATTTTACAATTACACTTGGATATTGGGCTTTGAAAATTATCATTATCCCTACATTCCACTAGAAATGTAATTTCCACTCATCTTATTTTAACTCCATCTTTGTTTATTCAGAGAATGCGAAAGTTAAAAGAAACCTTGAAGGAACTATCCAGCAAAAACAGCTTCAGTTTACACATGAGGAAAGTGGCATCTAGAAAGAAACTTTAAGGAAAAAAAAAAGATTATAAGGCTAATGAGGGGGCAGAGCTAGCATCCGAAAACTTTCTCCAGGATCCTTTCTCTAGGCCAACGCTCTATTTTCTTATACCATCCTTTGAAGACATGTTATCACAGATACACCATTAAAATTTTTAAAACTTCTTCCTGTCATTATTATGATATGCTCTACTGTTAGCCAGGTCTTTCACAGAAGAACTAATGCCCCCCCAACCCCACCTTTAGATACTTACAGTTTAAGTCACATAGTACATGAAGTTTATGATTTATATGATAACCATCAGGCCACTGATCCTTTTGAAATCTACCTACTTCAAGTGATAAAAAGTGGCTTAAACTTGGCCTGGGCAGAAGGCAGATGGACAAAGAACTTTTGCAGCTTTTGCTATGGACTTTAGATTGATTGTAACATTATCCTTGCCAAGGTATATAAAATATTTATTCCATGTTATGTTCTTTCTTAAAGTTTCAATAAAAAGAGGTCTCTTGCACAATGCATGAGCCCACAGGTGACAATGGCTGAGGAAGAAGCAGGAGTCCCGTGTAAGAAATGAAGCTGAAACCCAGAGCAGGCATTGCAGGTTTGCATATGAAATCAGAGCAACACTATAAGGAAATATGTAGCCCCAGGTTATGAGACATCAGTGATTCATTTATCAAAAAAAAAGAGAATAAAAAGAACAGAAAAATCTCATTGAATATTATCGGTCTCAAATTTTACCAATAGATTTATGACCTTATTTTAGTTAGGTGGGTAATAACAATGTCACTTATGAGGCTATATTTTATATCTGTAAGTGCGCCTATAGTTAATAGAATTCATCAGGCAGTAGGTCTGGGCACTATTTAAAACATGGGTCAGAGGGGCATTAACTCCATTCAAAATGTCCATCTGTTGCTGCCCAACTTACGCAGAGGGTTGCATAGCAACCCGTAGTACCGCATGGATAGGGTTGGCCTCCCTGTGTTGCTTTTGTTTGCCCTCTGAGTGAGTTGCCCTTGATGGGGAAACAGTAGGTGTTCTTTTATTTATATATTTATTTATTTTTTTGGCTGGAGCTCAGCCTGGTGAGTGGGGGCTCATTATAGCCTGCTGAGCAAGATAGCATTGTGAGGCAATAGCTGACATATGAATGTAATTTATCTTCCTGGCGTGATTCTTAGTCCCAAATTGATCCCCAAATTCCTAGGTCTGTGGAAGTATAGCAATTAAAAAAAAAAAAAAAATCAGGACCTTTTACTTTCATACCTAGGAAAAACAAACAGAAGAACAGAGAAAAGGTTCTGGAAGTTTGATTCAATTTTGAGACTCTCAATTTCAGCATTTTTTTTTTAACTTGTGGCTTTTTAAAGAATGCTACATACCATGCAATTTGTTCAATTAAAAGATTCCTCAGGAAATCAGACATTATTGAAGGCCACTTTGCAACATGTGTCAAATCTGGATACTTATATTATCTTGACCATTACTACATTTTTAGCTGCTCAGTAAAATGTGAAATGAATTTAAGCATCTGTAAATGTACATGAAATAAGCATTTACTTGGTTTACTTGATTTCCATTATCAGCTGCAAATCTGGAAAGCAGAGTACCCATGTGATTCCTAGATCAGATGGAACCATACAATTACCACTGATTCCTAGGTATATGACTGGGACTTTGATAAATAATAGCCTTAGCAAGTCACTGCAATTCAAAGCCATTAATTAAGTGCTCTTGAAGAAAATAAGATTTTGGCAGAACTGAAAAAAACATATTTCAAGAAACTGTTACACACCTAGAGTCGTATAGTGGTATGTAATCAGGGGGCCAGAATATTTTGTCATTTTTAAAAAATTGTCTTGGCAGTTTATTCATGATTCAGTTTGAGGCCTTCCCTTTATTCTCAACGAATCTATATATATCTCAATATTATGCAATTCTGACACCAACTTTTTTTTAAGTTAAGCTTTAAACTAACTTTTAAATAAAGGCCTGGTTATCAAGGGAAATTTTGAGAATACTTCATAAGTGTTTTTGAGGGGAAGTGCGTAATATGAATAATGAGCTTTACTATGTTGCTATGAGACTGGTATTTGGATGCTGCAAAATTTTTTAGAGCACCTGTGTATTTACAGAAAAATCATGTAGAAAATGGAGTTCCATATATATCCCCCTCCCCCAATACAGTTTTCCCTAGTGTTGTCACTTTTAACATTTTGCATTAATGTAGTACCTTTGTTAGAATTGATGACTCAATATAATACATCATATTTTTAACTATATCCATACTTTACATTAGGGTTCACTTATTGTGTTGTACAGTTCTATTTTTTTAAAAAAATTTATTCTTGTAATGTATATGCAACATAGAATTTCCCATTTTAACCACTTTTAAGTATATACAATTAACTCTTCATTCCCCATACCACACCTAACCCCTGGAATCCTGTATTCTAATTTGAATTTGAATTTTTTACTTATTTCATCTAAGTGAGATCATACAATATTTGTCCTTTTCTATCAGGCTTATTTCACTCAACATGATGTCTTCAAGGTTCATCCATATTGTAGCATGTATCAGAACTTCATACCTTTTTACGGTTGTATAATATTCCATTCTATGTTCATAATACATTTTGTTTTACAATTCATTCTTTGATAGACATTTGGGTTGCTTCTACCTTTAGGCCATTGTAAATAATCCTGCTATGAACATCAGCGTGCAAATATCTGTTTAAGTCTCAGCTTTCAATTCTTTGGAATATCTACCTATGAGTGGGATTGCCAATTCATATGGTAATTCCATGGTTAACTTCCTGAGGAACCAACAAATGGTTTTCCACAGTGGCTGCATCATTTTACATTCCCACAAACAATGAATAAGTGTTCCTATTTCTCCACATCTTCTCTAGTACTTGTTATTTTCTGTTTTGTTTTGTTTTTAATAGTAGCCATTCTAGTGGTTGTGAAATGGTATCTCCTTGAGGTTTTGATTTTCTTATCCTTCATGGCTAAAGATGTTGAGCATTTTTTCATGTACTTATTGGCATTTGCATATCATTTCTGGAGGAATGTTTACTCGAGTCTTTTGTCCATTTTTTAATAAGGTTGTTTTTGTTATTGAGTTGTAGGAGTTCTTTATATACTTTGCATATTTAACCCTTATTAGATATATGGTTTCCATATGTTTTCTGCCATTCTGTAGGTAGTTTCTTCACTTTATTGATACTGTCCTTTGATGTACAAAAGTTTTTAATTTTGATGAGGCCCAACTTATGCATTTTTTTCTTTTGTTGCTCATGCTTTTAGTTTGAAGTCTAAGAATTTATCTCCTAAACAAGGTCATTAAGATTTTCCTCTATGCTGTCTTTTTGGAGTTTTGTAGTTTTAGCTCTTATATTTAGGTCTTTGATCTATTTAGAGTTGATTTTTGCATATATGCTATGAAGTAAGGGTCCACTTTCATTCTCTTTCATGTGTATATGCAGTTTTCCCAGCACCATTTGTTAAAGAGACTATTCTTTCCCAATTGAGTGGACTTGGCACCCTTGTTAAAAATCAATTGGTTGTAGATGTGAAGGTTTATTTCTGAACTCACAATTTTATTCCATTGGCCTCTATGTCTATCCTTATGCCAGTATCACACTATTTTGATTATTTGATTTGATTAGCTGCTCAGCAAAATTTGAAATGAATTTAAGCATCTTGGCTTGGCAGTAAGTTTTAAAATCAGTGTGAGTCCTATTCAGTATGTCTTTAGCTATTGAGGGACCCTAATGAATTTGATGATTGGATTTACCATTTCTGCAAAGAAGTCTCTTGAAATTTTCTTTTCAAACTGGAAAAATAACAAATATTTATAGAATGTATCCTCCAGTTAATGCTTGGTGGGTTTTATTTAAGTAATATAATAAACTTCATTAATTTGAATTTTTCTAATTTGAAATTTAAAACCATTTAGCTCTGGAAAGGAAAATTTAGGTAATCAGAACAAGAATGCAAGGAGAATGTTGAAGCTAATTAATAGAACACATTGCTTTGAAGTGCTTTAAAACTATAGCACTCTCTATACTTAGAAGGCACACAGTAGTTATTAAACATGATGAAAACTTAGAAACCTCAAGTTCTTCCTAATCACTATTTACATGTTAATTATTGCAAAAGTACCCTTATTTTACAAATTGGTCAGTTTAGTTCAAGTGCATTATTTGTGCTTATGTGCCATTCTTTACTGGTAAAAGGTGGGTTGCCTGAGGGTATTCCTTGTCTTGCTCAGCTCTGCATTCCCCAATGGCCATAACACAATGTCTTATGTCAAGTATAGTACTCATTAAATAGTTGTAAAAATGATCAAATTGCATAATGTACTTGAAGCTAATTCACTTGTCTTATAATTCACTTTTTTTTTACTAACCTGCTCTGATCTTTCTCATAATTATTCCTATGTTTACTATACTTCTGAAGAGAAACTGTGTACTTCTTTATTAATGTTAAAATTTATTTTTGGTATAGATAAGGATACAAATATTTTCCATTTGTAATTGGTAATCTGTGGTACTCAAGACCATTTCCTCATTTCTGGCAGTGATGCATATTGCTGTGCAACTTAAGCCTTGCTTAAGAGAATGGCCGCCTTGGAGCTGTGCCTATGGCAGACTGCTCATTTCTTTTCTGGCTCAGAACAGAGAAAATCTAATTCATAAGATTCCTATTTTGCTACAGACAGAGATTTATAAATCAGCATTATTTTTTAAAGATTACAAAGATAGACCATTCTGCTTGAAATAGGAAAAAAAAAAAAGACATCTAATTTTTAGTTTATTCCTCCGTTTTTTTCAGAACAGAGATCCAACTACTTTTATAGTGCCGTAATGCCTATGTTTGGACTTGTACTTCTCAATGTATCAAATTTTGAAATATTTCTTTATAAGGTTAATGATTGTCTTTGAAATTGTTCACTGAGCAATTAATATTTTTGCCCATGCACATTCATATTTAATTACTGCTATAAATGAGATATTCATAATTTTACCAGTTTCAATCTGAATGTTTAACTTGTAGTGACAAGATGTGGGTTCTAGTAGCAGCTCTAATTAGCTGTATGGCCCTTGACAAGCCATTTTGGATTCCTGCCTTCACCCAGATCCAACACGGATAATAATACTTTATTTCACTTACTTTGTAGGTAAGCAGACATAGTATTTATGGGAAAATATTTTGCTAAAGTCACTTAACAAACATTAAAGTAAAATATGAAAGGTTTTATCATATTAATTATTTTCTAATATTTGGTTGATGTTTTTATAATTTAACCAAAATAAAGAGTGCATACTTTCAGAACTACAAAGTTCAATAGCTGTACTAAGTGAATTAAAATAGTAAAGCTAGCTATATTAATAAATCCATTCATCAATTTCTCATTTAATTATATTAAGAAATGATTCTTATAAAAATAAAAATTTCATGAAAATATTCCAATCTATTCTAGCTTGGGAGTTCTTGCCCATATCAATGGATTGCCTGGCCTCAATCACTGCATCAAACCGATTTGGCAGTCCAATCATGATGTGTCCATTAGTCCATACACCAGATCAAGCATATCATTCTCCTCATTAGTAATTGTTTGTAGTGTCTCAAAATATGTGGTCTTCAAATACGCGGTGAGGGGTAGAGCAAGCCCAAGTTCCTCCACGTCCATCAAAGCCATTGATATCTAGATTATTTTCAACCACAACATCTAGCAGAAAGTCACCAACTTTTCCTTTGGTTGCCAAAGTTTCACCTTCATGGTTTATAAAGTGAACTGTTATTTTATCTTCTGAGTTGTTTCATGCTAGTGTCAACTGTGGCTGCCAGACAAGGCTCTGTGCTCCCACGATGCCTCTGGATTCCCAGGAGCTTGCAGGCTCTGCACATGTCTGGCAAAGAGCAGCCACCACCTGTCTGTTGGAATTTTGATTAGGATTGCATTGAATCTCTAAATCACTTTGGGTAGTGGGCTGGTTTGAAACTGTTATGGACCCAGAAGAACCATGATCTTTTAATCTAATCTTGTGAAGTAGAAACTTTTGATTGAATGTTTCCATGGAGATGTGAGCCACTCAACTGTGGGTGAGAACTCTGATTATATTATTTCCATGAAGGTGTGGCCTGCCCATTTAGGGAGAATCTTGATTAGTTTACTGGAGTACTTAAGAGAGCTTGAGAGCTGACACAACCCCAATGCTTGGAGATGCTTGGAGATGGAGACAGAAGGATGTTTGGAGATGCTAAGCTAAGGGGTAAATCCCACAGTTTGCCCTGGAGAAGTTAAGAAAGGACTTCCAGATGCTTAGAGAGAAAGGCCCTGGCAGAGAGAAGCAAGGACACACAGGAGCAAAGATAGAAACCCAGAGACATTTTGCAGAAAGCTATTTTGAAACACAACCAGAAGCAAAGGACCAGCAGACATGAGCCATGTGCCTTCCTGGCTGACAGAGGTGTTCCAGATACCTATTGGTGCTCTTCAGTGAAGGTATCCTCATGTTGATGCCTTAGTTTGGACACTTTCATGGCCTTAGGACTGTAAATTTGTAACCAATTAAAACCCCTTTATAAAAGCCAATCCATTTCTGGTATTTGTATAATGGCAAACTGGAAGAGGTAGGATTGACATCTTATCAATATTTACTCTTCCAATCCATGAATGTGGAACATCCTTCCATTTATTTATGCCTCCATTATTTATTTTAGCAAAAAGGATTACCTCCACTGTGATGGTTAGGTTCACGTGTCAATGTGGCCAGGTGATGATGTCCAGGTGTCTGGTCAAGCAAGCACTGGCCTAACTGTTACTGCAAGGACATTTGTGGCTGGTTAATAAACCAGAAGACTGTTTTATTAAATCATCAGTCAATTGGCTGCAGCTGTGACTGATTACATCAACGGAGTGTCTTCCACAATGAGAGAATTCAATCAGCTGGATTTAATCCAATCAGTTGAGACTTTAAGCGAGTCAGATAGAGGAGCTTCACTTCTTCTTCAGCTAACCAGTGAAGCGTTTCCTGAGGAGTTCATTAAACACCTTCAGTGATGTTGCCAGTTTGTTTACTGAGGAGTTCATCAAACACCTTCATTGGAATTGCCTGTTTGCTGCCACCATACAGAATTTGGACTCGTGCATACCCACAGTTGCATGAGATACTTTTATAAAATCTTATATTCATAGATATCTCTTGTTGATTCTGTTTCCCTAAGAGAACCCCAAATAACACATTCACTATTCAGAAATGACATCACTTTTATACACAAAATTTAAGTTATAATTGTTTGTATATATGCTACCTTATTTCTCTTAATGATAGGGCTAAGAACACTGTGGGGATGGGTCGGAAGCAATTCTTCTCACAACCTCATATTCCTCCTCTAGATGAGGGTCCCCTCCCATACTGTGCTTGCATCAACATCCAGCTCCTCTCTTCACTCCCTTACTCACAGAAGGACTGGGAATTGAGAATAGAGGAGTTACATTCCTGACTAGCTAGTTTACCCAGAGGCTGACATACATTAAGTCCCATTAACCGGGGACAGGATTACTTCATTGAAACAGTAATGTAGTTCTCTCCTTATTTTGCTCTCTCTCCCTCCTAATCATAAACATTTTTATGTGTATGGGTTAGAGATATAACCACCCTTTATCACTATTGCCAAAGATCTCAAACTTGATTTCGACTGGGCCTGCTTCTCTTAATAACTATTTTCCACCCCATCACCTTCCAGAAATTAGATTCAACTAGGGAATCTTGCTTAATTTAGCACCAATGATGCCCCAGTAGGAGACCAAGTATGTAGTAGACAAGAGTATTTTAACTTTAAAGATGAAATGCTAGGAGAAGGCTAACTCTTAATTGTGGACCAAGACACAACCTGAGATGGTTATCCCACCCAACTCTAGGCAGGAAAAGACAACTCCATTTACTCCAGTCCAGTATAATGCTACCCTACAGGAGGTTTAATGGGTTCTAAGCCTGGGGAATGCCTGATACACTCAAAAAACACTAAGATTTTGTGAAAGTTAAGACTATCATTAGATAGTTAAAGTTCTGATTTAATAAATATCCATCATTCCTCTTGTGGCTAAGTTTTAGTGAGGGTTTGGTATATATAAATTCAGTGTTAAGAGAAATTACATGCCTCTTCAATTAATCCTCTTAGAAATCTTAGGAGGTAGTTTAATTTATTACTGATCGTGGGCAGATGGATAAAATGAGGTACATAACTTGCTCAATGATCTTAAAATTAATATATAGCAGTTGCAATTTTAACCCAGGCACTCCAACTCCAGAGTTCAAGCTTGTAAATTGTTTCACTATACCTCTTCATAGGTTGTAAATTCTGGCATTGGTCCTTTAGTAACCTATGACTTAGATATTAGGGGGTGAAAATTGCATTCACTTTCAACTTAAGATCCAACTTAGTTGGGCTCATTGACTTCTTAAGTATTCATAAAAAAGACTGATACGTGGTCAAACATATGTCTTGGCCACAGGACATATTTTAGCTACATTAATTAATGAGAACAAATGAATCCTTTAGCACAAGACTGGGTTGTTGTATGTGGTGATGTGCAGAAGATCCAAGAAGAAATTTTATCAATGTCAGTCAAACCGTAGTGACACAGAAGTATAGGAGTATATTGCTTGGCAAACATGCCGTATGTATGTATGCAATGGATCTTTTTTACTCTAAAAAAATATCTTTTTTACTCTAACAACTTTCAATCTTTTCACCCCTGGTTTTCAGCAATTTAATTATGCTATGACTTAATTATGTGATTAAAAATGTGATTTTCTTTTTGTTTCTTGTGCTTGGAGTTTGTTGAGTTTCTGGGTTTATGGTTGCCAACAAACTCAGTTAAAAACTTGAAGCAACTCCTCTGAAGATTTCTAGAGTACACGCTCTCTCTCCCTTTCCCTTTCTATAGCTCCCGTATCTCTAGTAGTCTGCTCTGCAAATTGTAGCTGCCTTGACCTCTTTGAAATCTACCCCATCTCCACATCTCAGTAAGACTGTGAAGATCTGTGGTGTGGAAACGGCCTGTAAATAGTAAGTTGGGAAATAACTGAGTTCACTTGGCTAACAAGTCCTGTTAGGAACTGGGATACCCATTTAGGAGTACATATGGGGAATGATTTTGGATGTGAATAGAGATCTATAAGGATGTATAGGAGAGAATTTGTGGACATAGGCATTGGTCAGTGGTTCAGGATTCAATGTTCTGAAAGGAACACCTCCAACCTGTTCTACTAGTCTGCTAGAGTGGCTCCTGGATGCTTGGAAACCATTATGGGTTATTGTAAATGATGTGCATATAAAAAAATATAGAATAGTACTTACATGGCAGGGAAGACACCATGGTCACAAAGGTGGTTTTTCCAGGGTGAGGCTTATCCATCGCACTCTGGATATGCTGACCCCTGCAATTTCCCCAAATGTGGGAAACTCCACTGCGTAATTTGTGGTAGTGGGGGACTGCATTTGCACTCTCCCCTGAAAAGAAAAAAGAAAAAAGAAAAAAATATATAGACTAAAGTACAGAAAGCTCAAAGAGTAGAAAGCTCAAGGAGGTGAAAGCATCCTGATGTAAGAACTGAAAATCTACCACCTGATATGTATACTGAGCCCCAGAGTTCACGCCCTTCACTAAGACAATAAGAAATGTGCTTTTGAGGGTGGGTAGATATCAGTTCCATTTGAGAAACACCATAATTGCAGTTCTCTGTAGATTTTGGTTGATTGTGGGAGATGAAGCCTAATATCAATGGAGATAACGGGATTCTGGAATTGCAGAAGCCAGGCAATAGCATTTAAAAGTCAGAGGCAGGGTAGATAAATTTCCGTATTGGGCATTAATGCCAGAAAGATCATCAGGGGGCTTTCACCTACAGGAATCTGTGGCATAGCTAAAGAATCTAGAGGCAAAATAATGAACAGCCTACTAGAGGCATGCTCAACCTATATAATAATAATAAAAAAAATGACTAACAGAATGCTGGTATCAGCCACTGGCAAGGAAAATCAGTCCTTTGTTAATTTTCCAAAGCTAAGTTGATTTCCAGACCCAGTGCCATTGGTTGAAGGGGATAGCTGGTTCTCTTGAGTAAGCACTGTGCAACACCACTGCAAGTATCTGCATTAAATATTCTTGTGGCCCTTCCCCAAAGTGACCTAGGATGATTCATCAGAGTAACTGTGCACTGGAGAAAGGGGAATATCTAAACTTTTGATCAACATTTATAAAGTCTGAGATGATACCAATGACTCTGATGCACCATCATGATCTGGTTAAAGTGAGGCCTTTTGATGAACGTATTGTAAATGGAGTTTTTACTCAAGTTAACAGTGGGTACAATGGATTCTCAAACCCATCTTTTGTTTACTTTCATAAATCACAAATTTTCAGTTTTAAAAAAATAGACCTAGAACCTGGCAGAACTGTTAATTCCTTGTGCTGAGGGGTAAGGGCCACTATGATAGGAAAGGGCAAGTAGATGTGCTGAAACTTTCCATCCTCTAGTATAAATAGAAAAATCATAAGAAATACTGAATCCTGGAAGGCAATACAGAGGAACACTTCCTTAGAAGACATAAAGGGTTCAGGGATAGTGGTTCCCATGGTATTGTCATTCGATTCATCACCTAGCCACTGCCAAAAGCAGATTGATTGTGGTGGATGATGGTGGTCCATCATACATTTAACAGCACAATAGCTGCCATGCTTGATCAACAGAGCCATTGGCACTCAGTATGCAGCTGTTGATATGGCAGATGCATTCTTCTTGAACCTCATCAATAGGGAGATACAAAAGTGGTTCATTTTTACATGACAAGGATAGCAGTATGTATTTAATCTCAACTCATCTGTTAACTCTCCAGCTTTCTGTCAAAATATAGTCCTCAGGGACATTGATTATCTTGATTTCTGAAAAATATTAGATGGGTCCACTATATTGATGGCATAATGTATTTGAACCATGTGAGCAGAAAGTGATAATGATCTTAAGGTCCTAGTGTGACACATGTACGCTAGAATTTGGAGAGAAACTTGGCAGTTTCCCTGGCGGAATTTTTGGTTGTTCAGTGGTCCGAGAAATGCCAGAGCATCATCTCTAAGACAAAGGATGAGTTGCTGCGACTTCAACCTCCTTCTGCTAAGAATAAAGCACACAGCTTGTTGAACTCTGGCTTCTGGAGGTAGAACATAACACATTTGGGAATGATGCTCCAACATATCTATCAGGTGACTCAGAAGGTGGCCAGCAAGAGTTGTCTGTCCAATAGGTCCTAACTGTTATGCAAGCTTCCTCACCATTCACACTATATGGCCTTGTAGATATGATGGAACTAGGGATGTACTTAAAGATGTACTTGAAGTACTAGGGTACTTCAAGATGCTGTATGGAGTCTCTGGTAAACCCCAGAAGGAGAGTTTCAGGGCAAGCATCTAGCATCTAGGTTTCTGGGCAAAGGGCATGACTTTTGAGTCAGAGAACTTCTCACTGTTCAAAAAATCCCCTGGTATAGGACTTAGAACCTGACCATGGGACACCAAGAAAATATGAGTTAACACACAACGGGTGAGCTTTGGGCCAGTGGCACTTGGAAGCTGGCAGATAAATTTTTTCTCCCTTCAGTTCCCAGATTGTCTTCAAATATAGTGGCAGTTTCTCAGAAGACAATCCTTTGATGTTGAGTGACCAATTGCACTAGATAGATAGTAACAACCTCAGTGGGTGTTGCATCTGTCCTGTCTCGTTCCCCTTTTCCCCTTACTCCTTATTTCATGTGATAGAAGTTTCTAATAAATTAGTAGCACATAAATGTTTGCTGCAAGCCCTGCTCTCTAGTGGAACCCAAGATTAGACAACTTTCCTGCTTAAGACTCTTCAATTGTTAACTTATTGTTACTTCTGACTACCTTTCCAGTCCTTTATCTCGTCAATATTTGCCTTGCAATTAATGTGCTAATGGTACCAAATTGCATATGCTTCACCACAGAAAACATGCTGCCTCATACCTTTCAGCCTTGGTTTATGCTTTGTACTCAATCAAGAATGCCCACTCTCTTTCTCATTTAATTGTCTTATAGTAATCAACTCAGCGGCCACCTCCTCCTTGCTTTTTCTTAGTGGTAAGACAGATTTAATGAGATACGTTAATGCAGAAACTTCACCAGTGTGGCAGGACCATGGAGCATCATGGCATTTATCTCCCACACTCTAGGAGGCATATGTCATAAAACAGGCCTCCAGGAGGAAATGGGCAGCCCTTGGGAGACAGCAGTATGAAGAGAAGTAGATCACCTATGAGAAGTGAAGGAGATTTTGAAGGTTGGTTAGGTATCTGGATGCCGGAATTTAGACTATTGAATGAACCCTAAGGGAGATCCAGACTTCCTGCCTCACTCCTCCTCTCCCTGCAAAGAACTCGCTTGAGAGAGGTAAGATTGAAGAATAGATTGAAGAATTTGTGCTTTGCTTTGTGACGAAGGAAGCAGGAAGTCTGCAATTACTGACTGAAAAAATTTACTCAACAGAAGAATCAAAATTACATTTTAGAAAACAAATGAGTGTTGCTCCTTTAAGCTCAAGCTACTTGTGCTTTGCTCAAAGAGTCATCACACTTAGAGTTAATTTTCCTTCCATTTGGGGTGGAATAAACTGATTCTCCCTTTAGTTCAGTGCTTTATCTTTGCTAAGGAGCTGCACTAGGCACTGAAGGTGCAAACATGAACCACAAAGCATCTCTGCTCTCAGTGAACTTACAGTCCATTGTGGGACATAGTTCAGTCAGTGACAATAACTGGATAACATGATAGGTACTGTGAGGGAGGTGTGCCAGGTGCTGGGGGAGAAAGGGGACATGGCCAGGTCCAGTGCGAGTGTGCAGAGAAGGCTGCCCTTGTTCTCTAATAGAGCAAGGCAGGGGTATTGTGAGTGGCGACAAAGACTCTCTCAGCAAGTAGGGTCACGAATCTGCCTCAAAAAGGAATGAAATTCTGATACATGCTGCAACATGGATGAGCCTTGATGACAGCATGTTGAGTGAAATAAGCCAGACACAAAAGGACAAATATTGCATGATTTCACTGATACGAAATACCAAGAACAAGCAAACTCACAGAAGCAGAGTAGAGAACAGGTTATCAGGACCAGAGCGTGAGGAAGGAATGAGGCTCACTACTTAATGGGTATAGAGTTTCTGCCTGGGCTGATGAAAGAGTTCTGGTAATAGATGGTGGTGTTGGTAGCACAACCTTGTGAATGCAGTTACCGCGAAATGATCTGTATACTTGAAAATGGCTAAAATGGGAAATTTTGCATTGTGTGTATGTTACCACTGTAAAAGTTAAAAATAAATGAATAAATACATAAATAAGCATCACATACTGGGCACGTATGTGAATTCAGCATATTCTGCTATAAAGAACTGCCAGATTTTGAGGAAAAGTGGGTCTGTTTAAGCATCATTTTCAGTCCTCTTTTTCTCTGATAACATTTTTTGTTCTCATTCCTGCTCTTTTGGAACTCAGTAAAAGTTTGCTGTGTATGTTGAGTTGTTTCTCTCTCCCTTTCTGCTTTGTTTTCCATAGATTTAGCCAATTTTAAAAATATTTTTGAGATAGTCCATTAGAGTTCAGTGGTCTTACGGAGGTAGCCTCTTTCACTGTTATTTGATAAGTAAACCAATATTTATTTTCAATTTCAGTATGTGAGGTTCTGAAGCTGCTTCCTTTGTTCACCCTCCAAACACCTTCTTCTTCTCTCATTGCTAATTCTGTGCCTAAGGTCCTAATAAAGGCTCCTCCTACGCTATTTTGTGCAGTACGCAGGAAGGAGAGATCTCTATCCATTTGAATTCTTGCCCATTTTAGTTCTCTCTTCCCAGGAGCAAGTACACAATTATTAAGACTTTAGATTTCTTTGAACACTGTTATTGAAGAGAGTTGTTTACTTCACAGTTCTGGAGGTTCACGCATCTAAATTTGAACAGTGTATATAGGCAGAGAACTGTATCTGGTTGCAGTCTGAGGCTGGAGTACATTTGGATGGAAGAAGTATATGTCAACTGAATGCAGGTAGCAATGGCACGTGTGTTCCGAAGACAAATGAGCAAATTTGCCTCCTTGCTTCCTGCTGAACATAGAGCCTCTTTTGTCTGGGGTTGTCTTTCTGCAAACAAAGGAGCCACTTGGCCACATAGAGCTCAAGTTTTATTTATTTAGTTCCCCCCTGTAGTGTTTTCAGACCAAGCTGCCCTACACGAAGGAATGATGTCTACTGATTAGCAAGACCAGACTGTTGCATGGGAAGTTTTCTTGTGACCCCTGCAACAGATTAATTGTTTGCCATGAAGAAGTCTCTTAACCTTGTGGTATTTCCTTTTATACTCTCCAAACGGAAGATAATAATGCTGGAAGAGAAAAACGACTTGATATCCACAAATGAGGAGCAAATCTTCAATGTCAGTGTACATACAGCCTTCCTGTTACAGTAATATTGTCATTATGTCCCATTTAAAATAATTTAGAGGAGTTCCAGAACAATGCTCTCTGGATAATAAAACAATCTTTCAAGGCATTATCGATTTGTTTGAGTATTTTATTGCATCTGATGAGAAATTTTTTTTTTTTACTATTTTGGAAGTGTTTTAAAAACAAATCAGAAGCATGGATTTACCTTCAAAAATAGAAAAGAGATGTGAAGACCACAGCAGTGGTTCATAAGAGAAATATAATAGATGAATACAAATTTAAAATGGCAGTGTTTGTGACTTGGTCCATGAATACATTTTATAGGAAATACTAACCAGGAATGGGTGCCAAAAACTGGAGTGCAAAGAACCAAAGGGAGGAAGCCAAGCAATCTACTACTATGGTGCTTGAAAATGCTGGTATCAATGCCTTTAAAGAAAAGACATAGAGAACTATATGGTTTACAAGTGAAAGGCATGAGCCCTGTGGCTGGCACAATGAAAGAAGTTGCACTCAGTTTTTAGAAAGCCGAAGGAGAGCTGTAGCAGTGAGTGAGTGCTGACCTCAGAAAACATCACACAGTAACAAAGCTTCCAGAATGATCATTGCATTTGTATGCAACTGCAGCTTTAGAAAATCGAAATGTTAGTGTTTATAAGCAGGCTGCCAACCATCTGTCATAAGAGGGAAATTTATTAGACAAGGGAAAATTGTCTAAATTTTTAGACAAGGGAAAACACTCAAATGTATCAGTGAGGATTCTACAGAAAAAAACAAACACAAATTTCTATTAGCGTATCTTCAGTCACATATTTAACCCAAAATCTGTAAAAGTAACTCTTGAGGGCCCCTTTAAAGTCCATTGAAGATATTTAAACTTCAGAGCAATAGTTTAACACATTTTTCTGTAGAATTCAGATGCATATAGTTGCCTAATAAAAGTTTGTTTTAATTTCTAATTTTCTTTTTTTGTAAGGAATTTAAAAAGAATGAAATACCACTAATAAAATAGGCTTCCAGACTTTATGTTTGTTTGTATATTTAAAAGATTAAGGTATCAAGTATACCTAGATACTTATTTTTATTTTAGGGTGTTCATTCAGTCATTTATTTTTACTCAGCAAATACTTATTGAGGTCCTATTATGAGCCAGAGATTATTCCAGGAAAATTGGCAAATAAGATCACAATGGCCCTGTGTTTATGGAAGCTTGCTTTCTAATAGGTGAAGATAGACAATGAAGCATATACAAATGAATTAATAAAAATGAACAGTGTGAAATGATACAGTGACTGGACAGCTATTTAAGATTTGGTATGTGGAGATGGCCTCTCTGAGAAGTGACATTAAAGTAGGAATCTGAAAAAGCCAAAGAACTAAAGATCTTGTGAATGAGTATTCCAGGCAAAGAGAAAAATGTGCAAAATTTCTAAAGCGGGAATAAGTTTGGAATATTTGAAGAAGAGAAAGAAGACCAGCATGTAGCAGTGGTGAACAAAGACTACAGAGGTGGAGAAAGTCCAGATTAGGGAGAAGCGTAAATTCTATTCTAAGGGAGATGGAGATACTCAAAAGGTTTTAAGTAAGGGAGCATCACAGTCTTATTTATACTTGTAAAGGATTGCTCACACTTTGCAAAGAATGGCTTCTAGGGCAGTATATGAATTTCCTAGAGTGGCTGTAACAAATTACAAACTGAGGGACTTAAAACAAAACAGTTCTGGAGTCTACAAGCCTGAATCAAGTGTCAGCAGGGTTATGCTCCCTCTGAAGACTCGAGGGGTGAATTCTTCTTCGCCTCTTCCGGAATCCTGGTGGTTGTTGCCATCTTTGGCATTTCTTGACTTGCTGTTGCATCACTCCAATTTCTTTGTCTGCCTTAACATGACCTCCTTTCTTCTGTCTGTCTGTGTCTCTGCATGGACTTATAAGAATACCAGTCATTGGATTTAAGACTCACCCTATATAACCTCATCATAACTAACTAAATCAGCAAAAACCCTATTTCCAAATAAAGTCATGTTCTGAAGTTCCAAGTAGATATAAATTCTGGGAAACACTACTGAACCCAGTACAGGCAGCAAAGGTGGATACTAGTGATGAGGCTCTTGCAAGACTCGAGGTGAGGAATAAAAGTGACTACGATTAGGGTGAGTGTAGGAAAGACGGAGAGATTTGAGATAAGATTTGGACTTGATAAGGAGAGGTGGGAGGGAAAGGAAAGAATCAAGGATGATGCCTTAATTTTTGGCTTGATTAAATGGTGGTGTCATTTAAGGAAACTGGAAAGACTGGGGGTGGAGGGGTGAATACATTTGGTGTGATTGCTTTCTAGACATTCTAGCAGAAATCTCCATAGGCAGCTGGATATGTCAATGTGGAATTCAGGGAAGGAGAGGTTTGAGAGAGAAATATAAATTTTGGAGTTGTCAGCATATGTATGTATTATTTGCCTGAAAGTAAAACAATTTTGGAAGTTAAAAAATATATAAGTTCAGTTAAAGGTTTTCTGGAATTGTGACAAATACTTGGGCTCAGTCAAGTTCGAGTATTTAGGCCTCATAATCTATTTTGTGGAATGAGATATTACTGGACCAGCTTGCATTCCTGTTTTTCATTAGATGCTAAATTGAGCAATTATAGTCAAAGAAGGAAAGCTGATTTTTCAGCCTAGAGTTAGTAGGAATCCCTACAATTGTAACTTTTGGCTCATGATCATATTTTTTTATCTTCTGCTTTGGCCACTGCATTTGGTTTTTTAAATACCAAAAACTGTGTGCTCACTTTCTCCAAAGAGTAAAGACAATCGAGTGTTAGGAAAGAGTCATGACTGATCCATTTGCCCCAGTTATTTCTTAAGAAATTCCAGTATTGTATCCACAGCATTATAAACATGAAATTTTGACCCTAAATGATTTAGTGACTAAAGATCACTAAAATATGACAAATTTAACCTAAAATAATATTAATTGGCATTACTGAGGTCATCAAAAGAATTTTTTAAATCTCAAAGCTTACTTTGAAACCTGCTAGAAGCATCTCACTCCTCAAAGGTAAATGTGTTTCAGGGTAGATGAGCAAAGTTAAAGTTAATATTAAAAATAATGTGTTATATATGTTTCCACTGTGAGCAGGGCATATTGGAGGGACAGTTCTGTTGTTTTTTTAAGTCCTCTACTTTTGTTGTAAGACCACATCAATTAAATTGCAAAATAGTAGAAAACTCGTGTTCATCAGCGAGGTTGTTTATTTAAAATTAGTTTTAAAGATTGCAATAGCACCTTGGTGGATATGGAGTGTGTGTAAATTAAATTCATTTTTTAAATGTGTAGCTTTATGCCACTATTTGACAAAGTGTTATAAAAGACAACACACTGTGAACTTGGAAGAAACTGATTCCTGGTCAGATGAAATAAACTTTTATGAACCCACACAGGCTTTACTTTTTCAGCCCCTTGTGTAGATTCCTTACACACTAGCTGCATTAATTCCAATATAAATATGTTTATATTCTATATTTTTACTGGAGTTTGCTTCAATGTTTACATTTACAATGCTATTCTACCTCGAAGCCTTGGCATTACACTTTTCGTCACTATATTTACAATTAGCAAACTATTTTAAACTATTCAGCATTGGTGAATAGAGATATAATAGTGACAGTAAAAGCAAGCAAAATTAACAAGTATTAGCAATAACATACAAATGAGATGAAAAGCTGTTAATAGATATAAATTTATACTATTAAATTAATGGGAGTCAAGACAAAATGACCAATGCAGTTTTTGCAACACAAGTGAACATTTTAAGAGTATAAGAATTATTAACAATGTGGGATTTCTGTGAAAGTTGCAATTGATATAATTGAAAAAAATGGCTTTGTCTCTTTTGTCTGAGACTGCATGCAAAGTGGACCACCTGGGCCCAGCAGCTGTGGTCCATGGGCCACATTTGGAAACGCTCTCCTGCGAGAGTGCCTTGTGCTGCCAACTTGCTCCCTGCTCCTTCTCTCCAGATGAGGAGATGCTTGGATGTCGACAAGGAAGAGGATTTTGGAGAGGCAGAAAAATGATTAAAAGCTCTCTCTTCTCTGTGGAATGTGTTTTTCTTCTTGGGACAGATTTCCCTTCTTGGAATAGAGCTGGCAGGGAATTAAGAGCATAGATTTTCTGCTTTAAAATGAAAAGAGGAAAGGGAAGTTAGCAGGGTCTTTGGGTGGCCTCTTTGGCAGCATCAAGAGCCAGAGGGACTGGCAAGGCCTCCCTGGGAAGGTTTGAGAGGAGACTGACAGACTGCACTTCTATGCTCCCAGGCTTGGGTTAAGAGAGGCTCAGTGGGTCTGTGATGACTTCCACATTTTAATTGTTATCATCTCCTAGAAACTTCAACACAGAGATCAAGTCCCAGTGCACTGAGAAACAAAAGTAACAACCTATCCAAGGAAGATGGGTCAGAACAAACAGAAGCCATGTACAGCCAACAGAGCTGTTTGAGTGGACTTGACAACTTGAATAAAGAATCACTGAGAACACTTCAGAAAATTCAAGTACAGCATCTGGGAGACATGGTGGAGCTAACCAAAATGCCAATTAATATATGAATTTAATAGATGATTTAATTTAATTTAATTTAAATTTAATAGATGAATTAAAGGAGATCTATTGGAGTGGCCTGGAAGAACATAAAGATCGATCATAAAGAAATTAAAATTAAAAAGGAAAAGAGAATACTTCAAGGAAAGGTCTAGGTGACCTAACATACAAGTAATAGAAGTTCCACAAACTAATTAAAAAACAGAGAGAAGAGAGGAATAGTTAAATAATAGATAAAAATTTCTCTAAGTTGTAGAATAAGCTACTCTAGTTTCAGAATAAAGAGAAGAGAAAAGACAAACGTGAAGGACAGAAACTTCAGGTAAAATTTCTGAACTCTAAGGACAAAAAGACAATAAAACTTCCAAGCAGGCAAAGTTACTCACAAAAGGAAAAAGAAACAGGAATCAGGCTTCTCTTCAGTAATACTGGAGGTCAGTTAAATAACATCTTCATACTAGAAAGGAAAAATTATTACAAGCCATCATATCAAAACATACCATAAATCCATTTAATTAAATAAATAAAGTATTGGTATAGAAGTACAGAAACATCTGATGAAAATACTATGAATTTCAGAAACAGATTCAAGTACATATGATAATTTAATATTTAACAAAGGTAAAGGTTCAATTTAGCTAGAAAATTATGGATTACTTAATAAATTCTGATGACACACCTGGTTGCTAATTTGAAAGAATATAAAATTGGACCATTATCTTATGCTATATTCAAAACTAAATTCCAGGTGAATCAAAGAACTAAATTGTTAAAAACCTAAACAAAATATTTTCAACTTAAATGACATGAAATTATTAATATTCATAATATACAAAAAATTTCATTTCCTCAAAAATTGGAAATAAGGTGAATGTCTAGCAATAGAGGAATGATATGAAAGTTTATGTTTTATATTTCAAGGAATATTATACAGTCATTAAACATGAATTAAAGCTATGCCAAGTGACTCAAAGGGATTTTTGCTAGTCCATTAAGTGAAAACCCAACAATAAAAGAATAAAAACCCAATATAAAAATGGGAAAACCAATGAGTAAGAGATTGGAAGTAAAATCACTCAAATGAACAGAACATTAAAAGAAGCTCAAATTCACTATTCAGAAGGAAAATTAAAATTCAGGTAACATTGAGATTTTACTCTATACCCACATGCTTAAGGACTTTAAAACTATTAATTACATCTGTTTTCGGAAGGCATGCAGGAAAAGGTATGTGTTTATCCACTAACCTTTGAAATTTCAAGTGCCATGTCTTTTGTTGAGAGCATCTGGATTGAACTAAATTGAATAGAATGGAACAGAAATGGAAATGAATTGAGTTGACTTGAAAGCAATAAAATGTAAGTTTCCATTCTTTCAGCCTCATACCTGATTTTAGAAACAAAAGAATTGTAGTTATTGAAATAACTACAGACTACATTTAGGAACTACATAAAGGAGGCCTGAAATTTTTAATATAAAGTTTCTGGGTTGTCTATGTCACCTTACTAAAAAACGAATTGGGTACCACACTGTCTTTGATAACCTTAATTACAAACGGAGGTAACACCAAAAATTGTTCTCCAAGAGTCCATGTTGTAGTTAACAACTCTTTACTTCAAGTACCTTAGCTCCTGGCTCTTTGTTAGCAATGCTTCTACCTGTGCCAGCAGTGCAGACACACTGTGTCCATCAAATAGTATGTGTTGATTAATTATTTTTATTAGTCAAAATAGACAAGCTTATGATGGCGTAACAAATTAACCTTGAAAACTTAAGATTCAAGGCTTAAGAAAGTTTTCTTACTCGTGCTATATGTTCATCAGTGGTTCATTCCAGTTGTTCAGTGACTCTGTTGGTTGACTCCACCATCTTCAGCTCTGGAACACATGGCCTCCTAAGTTACTTTGGCAGGGGAAAATGGTTTTGGAAGTTGTTTCACTGGTAATTAAATTATTTGGCTTGCCTTCTTACAACCTATTAGTTAGAACTAGTCACATGGCAACACCTACCTGAGGAGTGGGAAAGTGTAACTTCTCATGTGCTCCGAAGGAAGTAGAATAGGAATTGGGTATCACTTGAATCCTCTACCAAAATTTGTTTTGAGGATGTAGGGTTTTGTTTTTGTTTTGTTTTGTTAAAATATAAGTCTGAGTCATAAATGGTGATAGTGGAGAAGAAAGCTACAGAAACAGTAAATTCATTCAATAAAGTAAGTTCCATAAAGGAAATTTAGACACCAGGTAAGGTGGTTGAAAAGAGAGATGAAAGGTTTCAGGATGGCAGCTGTAGAAGAATTGAATTCTACTTCCTGTAACAAATAAGCTATGGGGTTATGTTATAAAAACAGTGTGTAGGAATTGCAAAGGAGGGACAAAAAGTCAGCTAATAAGGATAAAGAAAGCAGAAGAGGCCGTTATCAAAGTGATGCAGTATAATATGACGTTTAAAAATGGTACAGTGGAGAAGAAAAGAACTGAATATGATTTTATTTCTTAGACTGACATTAAGCAGCTGTGGCTGCTGCTGAGTCCTCATGTTTATGGGAAATCCCTAGTACAGTTCTATAATTTGGCATATCATGTCTTAAGATTTAGCTTGAAGTCAGGCAGTGAGCTACAGCCCTGAATTCAGAATAAGATATTAGTTTGTTTTTACTTGAAGTACTGAGATCTTCCTGAAGTTCTTTTTCTCTAAAAATACCACAGTTACATAAGTATGACAAGAGAGTTCATGTATGTCTTTAAATTACCTTTAACAACTGCCTTATTTTCATTTTTTCACACAGAGGCTTCTTCAGACACTTTTTACCCTATTATGCATCCAACATGCATAACCAAGATCTATCCAGTGAACTATGTCTGTAAACAGCAAAAGCCAAAGACCAAATTACAGAAGAAAACAAGACTCACATAGTAGATATCACCCCATTAACTATGAAGTTAGTAACAGTATATCTCAACTTTAAAATATATTGTGATTTTTAGTCTTTATTTCAACTTGGCTAGGTTATAGTACCCAGTTATTCAATCAAATACTAATCTAGGTGTTGCTGTGAAGGTATTTTGTAGATGTGGTTAACATCTACAATCAGCTGATTTTAAGTAAAGGAGGTTATTTTCCACAATGTGCTGGGCCTCATCCAATCAGTTGAAAGGTTTGGAAAGCACTGAGGTCTGCCTTAGAAAGAATAAATTCTGCCTCAAGACTGTAGCATCAACTCCTGCCTGAGTTTCTAGCCTGCCAGCCTACTCTATACATTTTGGACTTAGCCTCCACAATCACTTAAGTCAATTTTAAATATATAATATATATATATATATATATATATATATATATCTCCTTGATTCTGTTTCTCTAGAGAACCCTGGCTGATACATATATATATAGACCCTATCACACACTATTAATTTATTTTTCTTATAATAGGTGATTGGCTTTCCTTCTGCCATATTTATTATAAATTTTATTTAATATATTGCTTTTCATATGCATCACAAAATATTTGTTAAACACTTTTATGCACATGCTATTACATTAATACTGTAGAAACATGAACAGATAATGAAGTTCATTTTAAAATCAAATTTGAGAACTCATCTTAATTCATTATTATCAATAAATGCATGCAAATGATGACATTTTAATATAGCAATTTGAACAAGCATGTCTATAAAAATAATAAATCATTGCCTAAAGCACATTGTTCTGAAAAGTGCAATTTTGGGTAAAGGGCCAAAAGCTGATTTTAGTCATTGAAATAATTTCCTTTATAAAACTATCTCTTACCTTCTGAACTATAATGATTATCTGCAACATAAAATATGGCTAGAGATTTTTAGAAGAGAAAATTAACTCAGAAATATCTGAGTGATTAATTGTCCCAGAAGTTTTTATCTTGAAAAATATGCGTTTTTAATCATCTACTTTGTTAATGACTCAGCTAATATTTTAGCTTCCATATATTTTACCTATAAAGCAAAGCATTAAGTTTAACAACTAAGACAAAGACACATAAGTGCTATTTCTAAAACACTGACCAAATGATAAGGAATTTAAAGTGATGGAAGAATGGAAGTGTGAATTAAGAGTTTGATTTTTAAGTTATCTATTTAAATAAGTAGAAACAAACAACTAAAAATATTGTTCCTAAGATGTAACTATTGGTATTATTGTATGTTATGAAAAGTCGGTGTTTAGCTGTTATTATTTGGGAAGACATAAAAACACCCTCCATATGAATTTCTCTCATACCCCCCACCCAGACACTTTAAATCATGATGTACCTAAGTTCCTCAACATTCTGTCTGGTCCCATTCTAGATGTGTTTCTTCACAATCCTTGAGTTTGCTGTTCTATTCCCATAACTTTATTCATCATCTGAAATGATTTTCAAACAATACAGCTCTTGATCTGAGTTGCAAGCCTGAAGAGACAACTGCCTTCTGGATTCTCCATCTCACTGTCCCACAGGTGATTCAAACTCAATTTTTTTCAAAATTGTCCTTCATCACTACCTTGGCCTCAGCAACAAGACTCTTCCTTCAATGACATCAAATTCAGTGAATGACACAACATTCATTCATTCATTCATGCTAAATTGCTCTTGGCATCACCCTGGACTGCTTCCCTCCCTTCTTACTCCTCATTCCCAATGCATATCGATTAGATCATTGTCAAGCCTAACAAGTTTATCTCCTAAACACACCATAAATCTTTTCTTTTACACTTCCTAATATCAGCAAATACATTTGGACCAGGACACCTCAGTTAAATTACTGTAATTACCTCCAAAGTCATCTCCATAGCTCTGGTCTTACCCCTTCTAATCTGTTCTTCACATTAATATCCCTAAAATGTCAATTGGAACAAGTTACTAATGTCCTCATTAAAATTCTTCAATGACTTCCCTTCATGCATAGGATAAAATCCAAAATCCTAAATTCATCATGTTCTTCATGATTTTGGGCCCTCCTCACTTAGCACTCTGGGAACATCAAACTCAGGCCCTTATATATGCTGTAAATTTTGAATATATGCATAAGTTTTTTCTTCTGTTTGGAACATATTCCATTTCTTCATTGGGTCAATTATGGATTCCAATGTAGATATCAATTCTTCTGGAAGGCCATTTGTTAAAACCTCTCCAAATGTCACATCCAAAATAGTACATAATTTTTCATAGCATTGTGATTATCACACTTAATTATAATTACATAGAGGCAGTCCCCACATTGCATGGCTCCAACATGTGCAAATTTTCATTACCCTAGTTTGGTTAAATAATATCAGTCCCCAATAACATGGTTCAAATTTCATTCATCATGGTATATTAACTTTGAGTAACTGTATAAAGTACAAACTTTGCTGCAAGCTATCCAGTCCACAAATCACCAAACAAATTACAAATGTGCATCATGATCCATGACCAATCACATCACTTCTTTCAAAGTCGGCTGGCAATTGGTCACTGAGCAACTGTGATTCAGTTTACCACAGACAGCAAAGCACAAAGCTGTGATGCATTCTATGCTCCCTGTAGTTAACCCACATGACATTTTACCAAAACAGATAATCAAAAGAAGGACTTGGTCAACAAAAATGAAAATGCAGCAAAAAAACACACACAAAAAAACAAAAAGGGATAACATTGGAAGTTAAATAGAATTGAACACAAATAAATTTTAGAAATGTGAGAATGTCAATATTGCCACTGTCTGAGAAACTCTAGATATGATGCTAGAAGAAATTAGGGCAAACTTTGACATAAGTAAGGAAAGGAGTCGGGTTGGAAAGGATGAGTATTGTCCCAGCAAAATCTTCATATTAAAGGAAGATCCAGAGATGTTTCATTGAAAGTGCTAAGGATAAAATGTTGCAAGTTGATCCCAATTTAAAAGGGAATGCGACAATTCACCAAGATGCATGCTTCATATCAAAATTTATATAAGGAGGAGAAGACAAGCACAACTCAAACTATGCTTGACAAGTATGTTTTTACAAAGAAAGCACTTTAATTCCTAATATTTCTAATGTTTCAAATTAAAGTGTACTAAATAAATATTATTTTTACTATTTTCTAATTTCCCTATGCATTAATATCCAACAATAAGAGAGTTTTTAATGTTTTGACAAAAAAGTTAAAGGTCATGTAACAATCATAATTTTTCCCACTGATTATGAAGACTGTGTTGCACAGTTTCAGCTTTCACAATCATTTTTTTTCAGTACCATATACTGTGTAAAGTGAGGACTACCTGTGCTTAATTATCTCACTCTGCCACTTAACTTCCATTATTGAATTCTAGTGCATAGCATAGTGCCTGGAACATAGTGTTCCATAAGTACTTGTTGAATTGAATTGAAAAGATATGTTCTTTAGCCTATAAAGTGGTGAGCTTGAAGTGATCTCCCAAAAATCATCTAAAGTATAGCATTGTTTGCCAGAATAAAAAATTGGAGACAATCTAATATCCAACATGAAGAGAAAGATTCAGAAGATTACTGTACTTTGTAATTTTCTACAGTGGGCATGTCCTATTTTCCTCTTTTGGAAAAAAAATAAGCTTTAATTTAAAAAAAATTAGTTCTGAGGTTCTTATCAGATAAGACACAAAATGAGACTGCAAATGTTGTATGTACATTTCTCATGTATTTATTTACCTGTACTTTCGTAAGAGTGTATTCCATGTGCTCCTTTAAGCACTTTGCATTAACTCACTTAAATGTTATTTCTCTATTGACTCTTTACTCCACATAGCTCCTCTTGCATGTTGTCTTAGCACTGCAACTGAAATTCTCCTTTTGTTAGAGATGCCACATAATTAAGATCAGAGAAAATCAGGTGAAGAAGTAAAAATGTTAAAAAGATAGGAGCCAAATAGAGTGCACTGTACCCTAATTTATATCCTTAAAGACCTCTTTGCATGATGACATCAAAATTTATCAGCCTGACAAACAGTATGCCCCCAATAAAATTTTGTTGGGGAAAAAAACCAATGAAAGAATGCTCCCTCTTCACCATCATCACCAATTAGTCAGATGTCCACCAAACTATCCTACCATCCAGCCTTATCTGTTGTCTCTTTGCTCATGGACATCAGAAGACTATTAAAAACACCTCACTGACAAATCTATTCCTGAATTGTAATGGCTATCTCCAAACTGAGATGCTGATCCATTTGTGTATAATCTGATCATTCTCTGGAATGTTGGGTATCTGTGTGACACCTGAAACTCAGAGCTAGAGCTCAGGAGATATGAATGTCAGTATTAGCACACACAGCAACCGTCAAAAAAAAAAAAAAAAAAAAAAAAAGCTGAATAAGAGCCCAAACTTCAATTAGAGATATGAATGAAGCAGATCTGGTTACAGTCAGTTTGTTCAAACATCATAAATACATGGAACTTTGAATAGGTAGTAAGATATGGTCAGTTTGTGTAGGTTAGAGCTAAATAGCAACACATCCCAAAGTACTTTGGAAGAGAATAAAAATATATATGCAGGGCCCCCTGAGGAGCTGGGGGAGGGTGGAATGCATAAGTGTTGGACTTCCTCACCTGGATTGTTGCTGATGTTCTCACAAACATCGGGGACTGATGGTTTGGTATGCCAAGCCCTCTATCTTGGGGCTTGACCTTATAAAACTCATTACTGCAAAGGAGAGACTAAACCTGCTTATAATTGTGCCTAAGAGTCTCCCTCTGAGTACCTCTTTGTTGCTCAGATGTGGCCCTCTCTCTCTAGCTAAGCCAACTAGACAGGTGAACTCACTGCCCTTCCAACCATGTGGACCTGACTCTCAGGGGTGTAAATCTCCCTGGCAATGTGGGATTTAACTCCCAGGGATGAATCTGGACCTGGCATAATGGGATTGAGAACATCTTCTTGACCAAAATGGGGATGCAAAATGAAACAAAATTAAGTTTCAGTGGCTGAGAGATTCCAAATGGAGTTGAGAGGTCACTCTGGTGGACATTCTTACACACTATATAGATAACCCTTTTTAGGTTTTAATGTATTGGAACAGCTAGAAGTAAATACATGAAACTATCAAACTCCAACCCAGTAGCCTTGACTCTTGAAGACTATATACAACAGTGTAGCTTACAATGGGTGACAGTGTGACTGTGAAAACCTTATGGATAGCACTCTCTTTATCCAGTGTATGGATGGATGAGTAGAAAAATGGGGACAAAAACTAAATGAAAAATAGGGTGGGGTGGGAGGTGATTTTAGTGTTCATTTTTACTTTTATTTTTTATTCTTATTCTTTCGGGTGCAAGGAAAATGTTCAAAAATAGATTGGGGTCATCAATGCAACTGTATGATGATACTACAAACAGTTGATTGTACACCATGGATGATTGTATGATATGTGAATACATCTCAATAAAACTGAATTTAATTAAAAAAAAAAACAGAAACACCTCGCTGAAATTCATTCCCACTTGGTCCACAGAACTACCTTGATTTGCTAGTTGATTAGTCTTATCAAAAAAAGGGACAGTGGTACAATTTGAATTTACATGATCTTATTGAAAGAATGATTTATTCTAATGCTTCCTACGATGATGCCTTAATGCCTATGAGTATAGTGTTCTTAGCCTCCTCTAGTGGTTCCTAACCCTGACCAAATCAGAGCCTGGCACAAAGACTTACATGCGGATAGCCTACCTGGTAACATATTCCCAGGAAACAGAACTGACTGAATGATAGGAGAGTGAGCAGAGAATTAGGGAAAGCTAACACAAAGGAGCACTATTAAATGTGCCACTCCTGCAGGCAACAGTTTCTTGATGTAAGAAACAGCCACATATGGAATGAAAAGAGAAAATATTTTCAATCGGCTCCCAATGTCCATTGGATTTGGCTTGCATCATAGACTGTTACCTTCCTCCCACTTCTGAGGTGCTCCTGTGCTGGCCATGGCACCTGAGAAGCCCTGGGGAGAAGCAAGATCTCAAATGAGGTATTGATAGCCCCAAATGGGTTGAAAGCTTCCTAGAACTGTTCCCCCAGCCATAGCAAGAATCATGTTTGAGGCCCAGAGGATGTGAGATAATTAAATAGAGCTATCTTTCACTTAAATAATATAATAATAATAATAATAATATATTATATATATATATATAAATGACTCTCTTGCATTTAAAACATATATAACTTATTTGACATCCCCTTCACAACAGAGTATCCATTAGTTGTGGTATCATTTGGACATTTGTCTCTTTTCTCACTTATATCCTGTTAATTCCTTTCTGCCTCAGTGTACTCTTGTGAAACATGATTAGTGAACTAAAATCATAGGTTTATATATTTGGTTGATCTATTCAGTATTTCTATACCAAGAACTGTGAAAGTATGAGATTTTACCCTACTTGCAAGTAACAAGTAACAAGTTAGCCTCCCACAGTTTCTTGGAGTATGTCCCATGATACCCCTGGGTCAAAATAGGACAGTGTATTAAGAAATAGCAGTGGCTTGAGTTTCAGCATTTTTCCCTGGTTTCCCGAGTCCCAATTCCTATAAAGCAATGTGCAGAGGACCAGAGAACACCTGCACACACAGTAGGTTGCAATACAGGAGGGGATCTCTGAGTTTAGGGAACCCAAATCTTTCATAATGGGCAGAAAACATGATTTCCCTTTGCTCTGAAAAGAGACAATTTCTCCATCTTCCAAGGTTATTCTGCCATACAAACATCTTTAAAAATATAGTTCAGAACAAAAGGCCGTTGGTGCCTTACTTGCACTTACTTGCAGAAAGCAAGAGACCCAGAGAGAATTGTCTCCCAACATTACGTTCTAATAGTGAGTTACAGGGTACTACTAAAATGAAACTTCCTAGTCAGCAATCATTATCCAGAAATCCAGACAGAAGTCCTTTAACTATATAAATCAGTGCATATACTATGGTGGCAGTTTAACCTGAATAAAATAACTGCATAATTCATAATAATTATTCTGCAATGATATAACAGAAGGCTTGTCTGTCTTTCAATCTAAAGCAACCAAAATTGGGGAAACACTAGGTAAGTTTATTCTTTGTTGTCCTGTTTTTCTACCTATGCCATTGCATAGTCATTTATATTTGAGTGGCATAATGGCTATTCAAAAAGGAGGAATGTATTTAGTGATGCATTTTAACTTAGTTCTGGGATGAGAGATGCTCAGGAGAAGCAGGGCATAAAATAGGACATTCAGCTCCAGAACAGGCTTCACTGAAGTAAAGATTCTTCGGGAGGATATTATCTTAAGGTCTTCTGCAGAGCAAGGAGATTTTGAGGTTGGTTTGTTTTGCCTCAAGGGTCAGGCAGTAGGAAGACACAGCACAGGGTCCCTGCTGAAGGTCTGTAATTCTTGGGGAGCTGCCTTGTATAATCTATAATCTCATGGTACAAATAAATGAAAGTTGCTCTCCCTAATCCCCTTGCAGAAAACTGTAAGAAAAAAATAGCCTGTTGGAGAAAGGAGGGGGAAAATACTCCTCTGAGAACTTACAATCACATGCCTGGTATCAGGGGATTTCCTGCGTAAATTTATATTACCAGGTTGGCCAAAAACTACCAAACAAGCCTTAAGCCTATAATTAAGTCGAAGTGGCCCTGAGCTCTATTGCTCCCCAGACACCTCAATAAAGCAAGTTCAGATCCTGTCTGAAGGAACCTGCTTTCAACCCAGGCCACAGAATTTTTACAAAGCTCCCCAAAATATGAGATCTCAGTTAAAAATCACAAGTTGACCATAGGTATTGGAATTATCATGTATAAAACATAAAAGAAATATATTTAATAGATTTAAAGAAATAAAAGTCATAATACTCAAATTTAGAAAACCTGATAAATCCTAAAAAGGAAAAAAATTAATTTACACCTAGATACACATAAAATTACAGAATAAGTCCCAGAGAAGACTGAAAACTAGCCAGAGAGAAGAGACAGATCAGTTTCAAAGGGCTAACAATTATGCTGAGAGCTAATTTCTCTATAGCAACAAAGGGAGGGGGAAGACAGTGGAATGTCTTCAGTGGATGGAGAGAAACTTGCTTTTAATCTAAAATAGTATGTCTAGCAAAACATCTTTCCAGAATAAGGATAAACTAAGGATATTTTCAGACAAAATGTAAAAATGGACCAAGATTTCCAACAACAGAACCTTGTTAAAAGAAATTCTAAAGGAGAAAGTGATCACAGATGGAGGCTCTCAGAAGCCAGCAGAAATGATGTGAAGAGAAAGTAATAAATATATGACTAAATATATATGAGAAACTTACTAATGTCTTGTTGGGAGGTGGGAACAAGATAGAATTAATACACACAGCAGAAATATCATATAGCCAGTGAAAGATGATTGAACCAAAGTGTTCACAACTTCATTTTATTCAAATGAAGGGTAAAAATATTAACTTTAGACTCAGACTAAACACAACTAAAGGAGAAAGAAGAAATAATGATAAGAAAACCAAAGTTAATGAAATAGAAAACAAATATATAATATAGAGGCAGTCAATAAAGCCAAATGTTAGTTGTTTGAAAGGAATAATAAAATTGGCAAATCTATAGCAAGGCTAAACTAGAGAAAATGAAGGGAGGCACAATAAATATTAACAACAAAAAGGTGACTTAAGTACACATACTGCAAATAACAGGGATATTACTGAAATTTGTATTTATAGTAACTAAATTTGAAAAGAAATTGACACACCCTTATAAAATAAAATTTGCCAATAGTGATTCAAGAAGCAGTAGAAAGACTGAGTAATTATTTAACTATTAAATAATTAAATTCTTAGGTAATTATCTTCACGCAAAGAAAACACCAGGCCCAGGTGGCTACACCAGGCCCAGTGAATTCTATCAAATGTTCAAGGAACACATAGTTCCAGTCTTACATAAACTATTCCAGGGTAGAGAAAACAAGGTATTTCTACCCAATTCATCCATGAACAAAGATATAAAATTTCAAACTATAACATTAATGGATGAAATCATGCAAAATATAAATAAGATAGTACACCATGACAAAATTAGATTCATTCCAGGAATAAAAGATTCGAAATAATTAATGTGATTCATTATATTAGCAGAGTAACAGAGATTAATCAGATGATCATCTTGATAGATACAGAAAAAGGATACATTAAAATTCAATATTCAGTTGTATATTAAAACTCTTAGCAAACCAAGAATAACTTAACATATGATATCCATAAAAAAATTTCTATGGTAAAATTGTATTTAATTATGAAACATTGTATATAATTGTGAAACAATAGTTCCAAGATTAGGAACTATCGATGTGCCCATCTTCACCATTTCTGTTCAACATTATATGGGATTTCTTAGCCAGAATAGAAGAGCAAGGAAATCAAAATGTGTAAGATGTGGAAAGGAAGAATCTGTTGTTTTTAGTTTGAAAATGATAGGACTGTCAACATAGAAAACACAAAAGGATCTACAGCTAAATTATTAGAACTACAAAGGGGAAGCTTAACAATTTTTCTTGTTAAAAACAGATACAAAAAAATAAGTTGCATTGCTAAACAGGAGTAATGAATATTTAGAAATATAATTTAACAAAGGACATCATTTACAATAGCATTAAAAACTATAAAGTATGTCATGACAAATCTATCAAAAGATGTGCAAGATCTTTATCCAGTAAATAGAAAAGCTTTTATTTACTTTATAAAATACCTAAATAAAAAGTAAACAGAAAAGCTTTTATTTACTTTATAAAGTACCTAATAAAGAGATACACTATGTTCGTGAATTGAAAGACTCAAAATAAAAGAGATGTCAATTATTCCTCAACTGATCTATAGAGTCAATATGATTCTAATAAAAATCCTAACAGGTATTTTTTTGTGCATCTTGTTAAGCGTATTCCAAATTGTATATGGAAGAGAAAAATGCCAATAGCCAAGACATTCACAAAGTAGAATAAGGTTATTCTATATGAAGGGATACACTTTAATAATATCAAGACTTATTATAAAGTTATAATACTTAGCTTAGAGTTCTGTTGGAGAGACACATTAATTGAACAAACAGAATAGAAAGTCTAAAACAGCCCACATGGATTAACTACTTCACATATGACAAATGAGGCATTAAAGATCAGTGAGAAAAGCATATATTTTCTTTGGGGGGAGGGGCCGGGATATTTATTATCCATATGAAACCAATAAAATAAACATTAGTTCCAACTGGACTAATGACTAAAGCTGTTCTATCATAATTAGTAAAAGCATTAGGAGAAAACAAAGGTTAATACTTTCATGATGTTTGGATAGGAAACAAATTCTTAAATAGGACAAAGGAGTGCAAATAATAAAGGAAAAGATGAATAAATACCATTACATTAAAAGTGAGAACTTTATTTCACCCAAAATCATCATTAAAAGAGCAAAAAAACAAGCCACAGACCTGGAAAAGATGTTTATAGTACATGGAAATAAGAAAGTATTAGCAACTAGAATATATCTGGAATTCCCACAAATCAGTAAGAAATGGCAAATTGCCCAATATAAAAATGAGCAAAATATTTAAACAAAGACTTTACAGAAATGGAAATCCAAAAGTCCAATTAGCATATGAAAAGATATTAAAATGCAAATTCTAACCAAGAAACATGACGTTTCACACTCGCCTCCTTAGCAAGAGTTATGAAGTTTGACACTCAAGTATTGAGGAAACAGGCACCTTACGCCCTGCCATGGGGATCATGTCTGTTAGAGAAGGCTAACTGCATAACAAACCCAACAGTAATATGATTGTTCGGAAACTATAGAAATGTATTTCTTGCTTACATAAAGACCAAAATAAATATTCCTGATTGTCAAGAGGCAGGGACCCAGTTTCCTTCCATCTTGTGCCTCTGCCGTCTCCAACATGCGGCTTCTGAGACCATCCTGGGGTGGTCTTCTGTCAGCCAACAAAAGGGGGTAAGACTTTAGGGGATACATATGAAAGAAGTTTATGGGACAATCATTGCTGTTTAGATTCCATCGTACATCAGTCTCATGGTCCCTCAGACTTCAAGGGAAGCTGACAAGTACGGCTTTCCTTTGTGCACAGGAAGAACAGGAAAGAGGTAGAGGGTCTCCTCCACAGTGTGTAAATTGTTAGAACTACTTTTACTAGGTGTTACCTGTTAAAGCTGGATATGCACACGACCTATCACCCTCTCCTACATCTATGTGCACCAGCAGACCTGAAGAAGAATGTTGTATTTTCATGGTATTGTGATGTCATATGTTACAACAGCAAAAATTAGGAAATAACCTAAATAGCATTACATTAAATGGATAAATAAATTGTAGGATAGCCTTACAATTAAATATTATACAGCAGTGAAAATTCATAGAACATAATTATTTTCAATATAAATGAATCTAAGAAAGACACATATACATGAATCCAAGTGAAAGTATGATGCCATTTAATAAAGTGACCAACATTCAAAACAAAATATGGCTCAGGGGTATAAGTATACGTGGTAAAAGCATAGAGATAAAGACAGAATTCAGAACAGTGACTAATTCTGAGGAGGGAAGGAATGGAATGGGATGAAGGGAAAACAAAGGTTCCTTCATAGATAGGCAATGGTAGTGTCATCTTCCTGAAATGAGGCGGTGGATGTATGAGTGTATATTATATCATTGTTCTTTAATCTTTGCATTTTACATATATTTTGTAAATGTTCTTTTCCAATGGCTCA
This sequence comes from Choloepus didactylus, assembly GCF_015220235.1. NCBI lineage: Eukaryota > Metazoa > Chordata > Mammalia > Pilosa > Megalonychidae > Choloepus > Choloepus didactylus. The sequence goes on from NC_051318.1 coordinate 59,074,783, forward strand.
GTATTTAATTTATTAAAAAACATGTTTAAATAAAGTAGTTATGGAAGCAAACAAACAGACAAAGGTACCTAGTGTTCTTTTTTACTTCAATTGCTCTTTTTCACTCTAATTATTATTCTTGTTATTTTTGTGTGTGTGCTAATGAAGGTGTCAGGGATTGATTTAGGTGATGAATGTACAACTATGTAATGGTACTGTAAACAATCGAAAGTACAATTTGTTTTGTATGACTGCGTGGTATGTGAATATATCTCAATAAAATGATGATTAAAAAAAAAAAAAAAATGAGGGAGAGATTAAGACATTCCCAGACAAAGAAAAGCTGAGAGAGATCATCACCCCTAGACCTGCCTGACAGGCAATACTAAATGGAGTTCTTCAGACTGAAAGGAAAGGACACTAGACAGTGGTGTCTATTTCTAAAGAGAAATAAAGACTTCCAGTATAGATAACCGTTTGGGTAATTATAAATGCCAATACTATGTATTGTATTTTATGTATCTGTACTTCTTACTCCCTATAGATAATAAATGCAAATGCATAAAAAAAAAAAATAAAGTAGTTATGGTCTTATAAATGACTTTTAGTATAAAAGATCACACAATTGAAGTGTGTCTACATTTCTAAACATATAGAATTGAGCCTTTTCTGATTGTCTTTAGTGAATATTTTATACTCTCACAGGCACCTCTGTTCTGAAGGTTAACGACGGCTGCTGATTTAGCCATCGTGTTTTAATTTAACGCAGTGACTCTTATAGAAGTTACCATCAGTGTTACTTTGCTATTAGAACTCTGTCCTTGCTGACCATGAACCTGATGTGTATTAAAATAATAACCTTATTCCATTAAGCCAACAGCATGTCCCTTATTTCCTTCTCATTTCGTATTGTTTTACTTTACTGGTCACCAACCTTTTCTCTAGCAAATTGCTTTACGTTTCCACTGACCATTTATTTCCCTTGCTCCCTCTACTCCCCCCTCATTTTAACAATTATATAGGCAAAACTCTTATTACTTTCTCCAGTTTTATCAGAGTTTTAGGAAACATAATCAATTCAAATTTTAATATGTTTTGGTGTCTTTTCACTTTAACTGTAAAATTTAATATGATGTCTTGTATTTAACAGCATGTTACTATATCATTTCTGCCATGAAATGGTATCATTCTTTCCACACAGTCTCATTTATCATGGTGAAATACGTTCCCTCCAATTAATTATTAATATAATTTTAGCATGAAGAGATCCTGTTTTATATCACAAGATTTTATAACTACATTCCCATGAAAATAATCTTGGAAAACTGAAAATATTTTAGTACATAGTAAACTATGCATTCTTCCAAATTGCAGCAACTGTTAAGAAAATACTACATTGAGAAAATTATAAATTGTGTGACAACAAGTTTTTGGAATATTAAAAAAAAAAAAAAAAAACCTTCTTCTTAACTACTTTTAGTACAGGTATTTAAAATAACATTTGAGAATTCGATTTAAAATCTTCTTTTAGTTATGTAAACAAAAAGGCAATGGGAGTTCCACCAATTACTTCTAGGTTATTTGTGTTAATGAAACATAGTTAAATTAAATTGCCACCTTAAGATATCCTCAAGAGGATATTATGTTACATTCTAGAGAGAGAGAGAGCACAATGAGAGAGGATAGATATATTGATTGATCGAATGATGGGTCATTAGATAGGGTTAGATAGGATAGATAGACATAGATAGATAATTTTCTTTCACTTTTCTTATTTGGTATTAGGACACCACCATTACTGAAAGGATTTAGTGGCCTGAGAACTTATTTGGTTTGGGGAAGTTCCATAACAAAGTCCGTGTGCCAATTTCTCACCCCAAAAAATGCTAGGCCTAAACCCAGTAACACTGGACTGCAGGATGGTGAGAAACATGCTAATGTGGAGCACAAAAAATACCCAGTCAGCGCTGTGCAATCTCCTGTTAATATCCAGAGACACCCTTGGGGTAGCAACAAAGTTGTTTTGATTAAGGATCCCCTGCACAGTTACCCAGACTAATATGGAAAAAAAACATCCATTCATGCCTCTTAACTGCAGAGTCAAATCACTTTTCTAAGGGCCCCTCAAACTGGACATACCCTAGAACTTCTAGATGATCAGTGTCAGCCCCTATAATCCTGAGCAGTCCAGAGTCCCTCATCTGGGTATAGAATGCAACCAGACTGATATCTAGGTGGATAAAGTGAGGACTTACAGCCCACTGCCTGTGGCCCTGTGTGAAACACTGTCTTGAGTCAAGCTTTGATGTAAGTATCTTATATTCTAGGGGAAATATAAGAAGAGGGTGTCACTATGCTCTTGGGTTTCTTCCACAGGTCAATCACCCATTCTGAGTTCCTCTTGCTCTCTGCCAAATCACTGTGAGTTTTTAGCATCCCCTCAGTAAAATATCATAGGGGTTCTGCTTCTAGGCTAGGATGGACCGGGAGATGTTTGGAGCAGAATTTAGTAACTTGTGACATTTTCTGATCAATGTGAATGTTCTGAAGAGATCCAGGAGCCAACACTAAAATTAATGCCCCTTCCAACACTGGTCTAGAAAAGAACTCCCTGTGTCTACTGTGAGCCGTTAAGTTTTTGGGTCAATCTCAAGAAAACACAAAGGATAGGCAGACTTGCCTACAGAGAAACATCTCCTTGTTCTCTGGATAATCTAGTCCTATATATGTTGACTTCACCTAACTAAGAAATAGAAGCATCATCTTGCCTTCCCTTTCTTGTCCCCTCTGCTCCAAAAGCGTAGTTCCAGGCAAATACATTTCTGGATAAATGGGAGGAGATTTCAGTAGGCCTATGGAGAGAACTCAAGCAGGCTACGGCATACTTAAAAAGCACCATATCCCTGCATCCTCTCCTTTCAATACTGTGGTGCACTGACTCCAACTTTCTAAAGTTCATTTCCACACTCACAATGCCTCAGACATATTTTTAAAAAGGGATACATGCACGATTCTTTGGACATGTGTCATTGTCCTCACTGCATACTGAAAATAATTAAAATGCCTCAAAAACATATGACCCAGAGCACTAACTCCCTGCTTGTCACATTCACCTGCCTATAAGAGACCAGCTCAGGCTCCTCTGGCTGGCTGCAGCAGAAGTCTGAGCTGTTATAAATGATTTTAATAAATTCAGACTACAGCCAGACACTTTAGGTCATATAGGGTTGGCCCTTTAAGTTGATTATCAATTTAGATGTTATTTTGTAAACCATATACATGAATTTTATGGAAGTAATGATGTTATATGTACACAAATCTCATTCAGCAGTGAAATGTCCCATGACCCATTACTGAATTTTTTGACCCCAGAAATGTTAAAGATTAAGATAGTGAGAAGCTGGCAAATTTAATGAAATTAGGCCTGATTTGCCCAAACTGATATTTGGTGGCAGTATTTCAGTCCAGTCACTAAATAGATACCAGTTTCTTCCCCTTTCTAAATGGATTGGTAAACGTAATTTACATCTACTTACCTGCTATACAGTGTCCCCTGTGGTTTTGTGATAGTCTTTTATATGAAATCTATTTATAGCTTTCCCTAATTGCACATTCTACCTTGTTCACAATACTTCTTGTACATCTGCCATTAAATTTATGAGGCCCTTGTTCAATTGCTCACTTTTATCTTCTAGACTAAAAAGAAATGGTTAATTTTGCATTGTGGTTATTTTTCCTGTGAAGAAATCTGCCTGCAAACTCTCTTATAAAAAGTTCTGTGCAAGAACTTGTATGTTCTTTTAGTTGACCTGATGGAGTATTAGCAATGCACCAATCCAATAATTTGAATGGTCATCCTTGCTTAAGTTATACTCTGTACAAAGCACACCATATATTTCATCTAATTGTTGATAATAACTGGGACTCATTTGAATTTCTTTGGCTTTATTCCAATAGACAATTGTTAGATGTTGTATATGAACATTTACTCACTTGAGCTTAAAGCTTGCATGTAAAAATATCAAACAGTCTTAAAATGGTTAACTCCTCCTTGCAAAGCTTTTATTTCCTTATTTTTACCATTATAGTTAAGCACATCACCAAGACAATTTCTTATAGAAATGAATGTAATTGATAGCAGTAATAACATGTAGAAAAACATTAAAAACAGATTAAATGGGTGGGAAAAAAAGCAATTTTAAATAATGCATCTGTGTTAGTCTCCCACTCTCTGCTTTGTGATATGCATCTAAAAGAATGCACACATAAAGCTTATTAAGGTTAATAGTCTGGATACCTGAATTTCCTTTGCATGTCTCTAAATATTCAAGTCAGATTGTAATGAAACTGTGTACTTGTTCACTTGGCAAAGGTGCTTTGAGTAGATAAAATGACAACAACCTATTTTATCTGTAAGATTTGAGATTAAGCAATATTAATGGTTGGTTAATGGTTTAATGAGTGGGCTACAAACCATTTAAGCATGCAATGAACCTTAGTTTTTCAGTGACTTTCCTAATGAAAGATCTATATGACTGCATGTCTCGTGTCACAATAGAGATAGTAGGGAAGGTACCTAATCAGTTGTGATGGTAAATCAATTGATCTGTAGCCCTGTTTTCATACAGTGAGAAAGATATGGAAAGAGCATTTTACTATAGCCTTATTTCTAGCTGAAGATCAATAAATAAAAGAGACAGCTCACTATTTGAAAATGTTCCCTTTTACTGTGCTTGGAAAGCCGAGGCAGGCAGATTGATATCCTATTTCATAGATTCGTCGGTTTCCTTTGTCACTTCTCAAAGATTTAAAGTTCCTCAAAATTAAATATGTGATAGAGAATATCTGTGAGTCTAGACTTTATTGTCATGAATAAGGTTAAGATTGAAGATAAAGCTGTGGCATGATAAAATTTGCTATTTGGTCTTGTAATATTCATAGATACCATTTTTAAATTGTCCATCAAAGAAAAAGTTCTATTATTCTCATTGATTTTCCTTTTAGAAAAATGTAGAACATTGGAAACTAATCATAATACTATTGCTGAATTGGTATTTTAAAATATGATAGTTTGAGATACTGTTATTAAAAAGAGAAGCCACAGATCAAAAGGTAATACTTGCAAAACACATGTCAGATAAAGGGCTTATATCCAAAATATACAAAGAACTCTGAAAACTCAACAATAAGAATATAAACAGCCCCATCAAAAATGAGCAAAAGATCTGAGCAGACATTTCACTGAAAAGATATATGGATAGAAAATAAACATATAAAAATACATTCAACATAATTAGTTATTAGGAAAATGCAAATTAAACTCTGAATGAAATACTGCTGCATGCATGTTAGAGAGACTAAAATAAAAAGAACTGACCATACCAAGTGCCGATGAAGATGTGAAGCAACTGCAGCTCTCGTACGTTATTGGTAAGAATTCAAATGGTCCAGTCCTTTGGAAAACAGTTTGACAGTTTCTTCTAAAGCTAAATATACACTTGTCATACAGCCCAGCGATCCCACTCCTAGGTATTTACCAAAAGAAATGCAATCTTTAGATTAAACAAGAATTTGTACACAAATGTTTAGAGCAGCTTTATTTATAATCACCAAAAACTGGAGACAATCCAAACAGAATTTTCATCGGTGAATAAACGAACAAACTGGGAAAAATCTATGCAATGGAATAAAGCAATAAAGAGGAACAAACTATGAATACACACAATATCTTGTATAAATCTCGAATGTGTTATGCTAAGCAAAAGAGGCCAGACTCAAAAGGCTACATACTGTATGATTTCATTTATATGACCCTCTTAAGCAGGCAAAACAGATCAGTTATTGCCAGGAGTTGGGAGGTGGGGGAGAAGTTGACCACAAAAGTGAACGAAGGAATTTTGAGGAAGGTGAAACTGTTCTATATCTTAACTTTGATAGTGTTTATACAACTGCATGCATTTGTCAAAACTCATTGAATTGTACACTAAAAAGGGTAAGTTTTACTACATGTAAATTATACTTCAATAAACCTGGAAATCACGGTAACATGGAATTAACACAAAAAAGTTATAAAACATTTTGTTCTTTAAAAAACTATATAGGAATCTTTACCCTTTAACTGTGAGATGTTTAACCTCTAATTGGTCTAGGGCAGGGAGTTTTTGTCAAAAACTGGCCTATTACCCAAATCCAGCCTACACTTGTTTTGTAACTACAGTTTTTTAGACACAGCCACACTGAGTTTTTACACTGTCTATGACTGCTTTCACACTACAATGCAAGACTTAAGCATTTGTGACAGAAACTGTATGGCCCATACAACCTGGAATATTTATTATCTGGCCCTTTGAGAAAAAAGATCACTGAACCCTGGTTAAAGTTAAATACTGTACTCACTAAAATTCTTGAGCATCCTATAAAATTTAGTATTTTCTTAAAGACCTTGATAATTTATACAAATGCAAATAAAGGAAATGCCATGACTAATAAAGTCAATCAAGTTTTATAATAACCATTTATTAAACACCTACTGTGTACCAAGCACATAAAAATGAAATGACCATTTTTACCACCACAGAGCTTAAAATTCAATTGGTAAAATTTGAATTTTTTCTTACAAAGTGAAAGTTCTCTATTGAGATTATATTCGAAAGAAGAGCTATTATTTCAATGAATATTTTCTTCGTCCTTTTCCTTTCTATTTCTACTGTTCTTTTTTGGACTTTGTGTCTTTTGTGGACTCCTGGACTTGCTTCCATGCTGATCAACCTGCACACTGGCTTATCATGCCCCCCGTGATAAAGTATGACAAATCCATGTTGGTCTTAGAATTATTTCTAAATGCCTTAGCAAGTACACATGGCCCTTCATGAACTGGTCTCAACTTCTTTCCTTACTAATGTCCTACTCTTACTTTCTACATGCCATATTTCTGCCACTCGAGTTTATTTCCAGCCCTCAAACGTGCAACAATTCTCACCAGTTATGCATTTATTTCTTCACCTTAGAAGGCCCTTTTATTGGCTTTGCTGCCCCTGTGATTCCAATTACTCCTCAAGGCCCACTCACCTGCCAAATTCTTGGTGAAGTCTTGTTTGAGGACTTGTTCGGAGTAATTGCTCCTTCCTGGGTGTTGCCACAGTACTTTGTTTACACCTCCACCTCTAACCCTCATGCTCTGTTGCCCTATTAATTGTTTAATGTCTGTCTCCCTGTCTTGATTACATGTGCATTACAGGGAGGACCATGGGCTGCTTGGTGACATCTGAAATTTCGGTAAGCTATTTTTGTAAATTCTTATTAATAGCAGTGATGACAAACACAAAATCCATTGACCATATTAACCTATAATACTTGCACCTCCAACTATATTACAGACATATTTTTACATCTTCAGTGTTCATAGCCATCAAATACAATATATGAAATTTAGTGCCCATTTTTAGTACTCTTAGTCAAAACTTATTTGGTCCCTTGAATCTTCTTAATCATTTTTATGTTCATTCTACAATTTCTTTAAATTTGTCTTGTATTTAGGTTCTTGAAGGTTTATAGTGCAGTTATTGAGATTTGGCTTCACTAGAGCCAGAGGGAAAAAGAGCTGATACTTGTAGAATTGAAGCAGCTCTCCCTTTTTTCTGCTTCTCTGTGGTTTGTTTCCTTTTTCAGAAAAACATGTCTGGGCCTGTGAGATTCTTTCTGTTTGTACAAACCTGCTTTTGCACATAGATGATGACAACACACCAATCCTGTGTTGTCCACCTTCATTCCCCACTGCCACTGAAAAAGTGGAATTGCTTTCAGGTGTGTTTCTTTTACTGTCAGATTGGAGTATGTTTTCTTTTTAATTAAAATAAAACACTCTTTTCCCAATTGATGCAGTGCGTTGTTCTTAATCATTCTGCTCTGAAATGTAATATTGAGCTTCATCCAGCTATTAAGTGATGAAGCCCAGATTTAAGCCTCTGCAGCTGGTGTCCACCAGTAACCACTCTGCAGAGGGCCCCCTGCTACTGATGTCTGCTCTGCGTGTCCTCACTCTTAGCATCAAGACTTCTGGGGCCAGAATGGGCACAGGAAGGACATCTTTGATATAATGCTATTAAAAACATTTTTTTTTTCTGGATTTGTCATGTTACCTTGTCAAAAATGACAAAAACTTTTAAGTACTTATCACACTGTATTTAGTTTTTTATTTCTGTATCTAGATAGCTGGTACATCATGGAATCCCTTAAGGTCCAGCATTTATTTATATTTTCTTAGCATTTCTAGCATTGCCTGTCTTTTAGGAAGTCCTCAATATGTGTGGATAAATAAATGAGTGAAAGCATGGCTGTAATCCTAGGCCTTCAAGCTCTTCTTGTGCCTCAAAAGAAAGTCATATTTCTATCTTCCAATGGTTAAAATGAAAGAGTCAGGTAGCTAAATATTCCCTATAGAGTTAAGTTTAAAGCTTATGGCTAAAATAGAACCCTATAAGATACAACTATTATGAATTTGTGTAAAATGCTTAACTCTAACTCAGTAGGTTACAAGTGATCTATTAATTACTTTTTTTGCATTGCACAATACTCAAACATTAGCACATTTTGTTTGATTATTTTCAGGGGATTATCAGCCTAAATAAAATCATGTTAATGCATGTTGGAAGCTGTATATACCTCAGAAAAACATGTTCTTAAACTCCCTGTGAGTGTAACCCCATTGTAAGTAGGACCTTTTAATGAGGTTACTTCAGTTAAGGTGTGGCCCACCTGTTTCAGGATAGGTGTTAATCTTATTCCTGGAGCGTTTTATAAGAGAATGCAATTCAGACACGGAGAGGGTAAGCCACAGAAGCAAGAAGCTGAAAGCAACAAACCAAAAAGAAAAGGGGGAGACCAGCAGATGCCACCCTGTACCTTGCCATTTGACAGAGGAGCCAGGGTCTTCAGGAAGAAAGCATCACCTTGATGATGCCTTGATTTGGACATTTTCCCAACCTCAAAACCATGAGCAAATAAATTTCCACTGTCTAACCTGACCCATTTCATGGTATTTACTTTGATCAGCCTAAGAAACTAAAACAATGCACATCTCAAAAAATTTTAAGCCTCATGATTTTTCAGGTTTTTTCCTTTATTTTTTAAATTTTAAAATTTTCAACAACTACTATACTTCATGCCCTCACCTTTATTCTCCTAGTCTCTGTCACTTCCCTAGGAAATAACTTTTTTTAGTTCCAGAATGTTAGTGCCATTTTCAGTGAGCTCTGGTAAATGCATCTATAATTTATATAGATGGTGCAATAGGTGTGGCACCATTCTGCACAGCTTCCAGAAATGTACGACAGGGCCTGTTGCCCCACGGTCTTGCCAACAGAGCATATTACAACTTCTAGATTTTTTTGCTGCTCTAATAGGCAAGAAATGAAATCTAGTTTCATTTTGCATATCTCTTATTATGAGTGAGGGTTAGCCTCTTTTTATATTTTTAATGCCAGTTCTATTTCTTTTCCTATGAACTTATGGTATATATCCCTTGCCCTTTTTTTTGCTATTGGGTTATTTATTGGTCTTTTTCATCTCTATGTCTGGTAGCCATTTATGTATTACGAAAATCAACTCTTCTTATCTGTATTTGTCTTTTGACCTTGCTTATAGAAGTCTATAGGTAAGGTCTTTTGTTTGTTTTATTATTTTTGTTTTTTTGTTTGGTGTTGGAGATGGACAAATATACACACATATATATTGATTGCTTGATTTTTATATAGCAAAAGTGGTCAGTCTTTCTTTTATGGCTTCTGGATTTTGGATCATAGTTAGAAAGCTTTCTACACTCCAAGGTTAAAAAAGAATAAACTCATGTTTTCTTCTAGTGCTTCTATGGTTTACCTTTTTACATTTAAATGTCTTCTCTATTTGATATTTATCTTGATATACAGCATCTTGTTTAGCTAAGGACCCAACTTTGATTTTTCAAAAATCTACTTGCTTCAATGGCATTTAGTAAAATAGTTCATCATTACATCATTGATCTGAGTTGCTACCTTTATTATAATCTAAATTCCTTGCATATTTGGGTCTATTCTGTACTTCCTGTTTCCTCATTTATCTGTTTGTGATTCACACACCCTAATTGCATTTTTATCTCATGCTTCTTTTAATTAACAGCAGAAATTCAGAATGATTGGGGGGTATGATTTGAATTTAAAATTAGTAAGATTTCATTGTAGCAGATTGTCAAACACTACCATGTTAGCATGACAATTATTTGTCACTCTGTCTCCAGCTCTTCCTAAAGTTTGGACTACTGCCTAGATCTCATTCTCAAGTTTTTAGTCTGGTATATTTACATATTATGGATCACATTGCAATATATACACATTCTTTTGGAGCTTTGAGCTCTATATCTCTTTTAGACATCTGTAGGCATGTATCGCATTTCTCTAGAGCAGACTGGTGCATAACTTCAAACTTCAAAAGCCTGTGAGTCTGTAGACACATGCTGACAGTACAGGAGAGTCAACAGTAAGTTCATGTCATCTTAAGTGTACTAGAAGTCCAGAAACATAATTCCTCCTAAGACCACTGGAGATGTGGAACAAACTGTGCAGATACTATCAACACAACATGCATTTCCAGCAAGCTCAGCTTGTAACTCATAAAGCTCTAAGTGGAAGCAAGCCTACCAACTGCCTAAATGTGGGCTGCATGATGATAGAAAATTCCTTTAGTCAATTTAATGACAATATGGATGTTTGGAACCTGTCCCTGGTAATGTTCAGGTGACTGGCATACTGTTCAAATCACATCAGTTTTCCCAAGTTGGTACTTAGTACCTACATTGTATGTTGGATAGCAATAGAGAATATTTGATACAAAGAACTTCTAAATGGTATTTTCAGGCAGTGGAGGAGTATTGGGGTGCCCAAATAGAAGTGCTTTTTTCACCAATTTTTCTATTAATGACAATCATGGTGGTCTTCTTAAAATAGGCCTTTGAGGAGATATCTAATAATAATAAGTAGTCACCATTTATTGATCTTCTCTTGTGTGCTAGGCCCACCTTTACTCATTAGCATTGACTGAATGCTGCTAAATGGTTCTGCACTGGAGAGAAACCTTAAAATTATGAAAATCTGAATTTCTTCATCTTTGTTTAAACTTCTTTGACTTGCCAATAAGAAATGCAGATTATCACCCTTGCATTAAACATGTGGCCTTCAAGATTTTATATTGAGAACTTACTGAAGCATCTCCAGGTTAAACAACTGGGTTTCTGAGTTCAAATCTTTTAAGATGAGAAGCATTTATCTAAGTTTAGTATAAACTCTAATGTCAAAGTATTATGATTTGCTGCAAAACTAGAATCAGTTTTATGAACTGTGAACTTTTTTTGAAACATCTAACTCAATTCCATATCTGAGACTGAATATCTATGACAGGATTTATCAATTTGTGGGAAACAGAAAGTAAGAGATAACCTTCTTCTTTAAGAAGTTTATAATCTAATATCATTATGATAATGTTTTTGCTAGATCCATACCCCTTATGCTGCTTAATAAGGATATGTCTCTACCATAACATAGAAAGCTGTATAATAACTGTGCTAAGAGTGTCAGAAACAAAGTTAGATTGGTTCTTAAAAATGACTTTTATATTTTTAATCCAAATTGAAGAAGCCATTTATAAACAAATTACTTTTTACAAGCTAAACATGACATAAGGAAATTGGAGTCTTAGTCTGTGTTTCTGCAGAAGCTGTCCTATCATGAACAAAAGATAACATGGTTAACAGGTAATTCAAATGTGATTGTAGTAAAACATGGGTAGAGAATTCTTTAACATTTCAGGATTGCACATCTCAAGTTCTTTATGATACCTGCTTGCTATTCTGGAAGTTTCCAACGGCAATGCCCTCAGGGAGAGCTAACCTGGAAAGGAATGAAGTGGCTAATATCTGGTTCATATTTCTGCAATACGGAGTGGCTAGCTACTTTTTAAAAGATGGTCAAAATAGTTTAAATACATCAAACGTTAAAATTATTTCTTAGTTCTCATTTTATAGATGCATAAACAAGCTCAGAATGGGTAAGAACTACACCTAGTATCCCACAGCTAGTTAGTGTGGCAAGTTAGAACTAAAAGTAAATCATTGGGGATTGGGAAAGGGGTGAGGGAAGAATTGAGAAATAATACAATTAAATATTAAATGGAAATTTGTCATCTTGACAACCAGATGATGTAGCAAAATCTCCAGAAATACTTCCTAATATTTAAATATGTAGAGAAGTAGAGTTTTTTTTTCATGCTGTAATTCTTCTTAAATTTAATCTTTATTTATAGCTCCTATTAATATGATAGTGATAGGGAAAATGAATGTTTGAAACTCTTTTTTTGTTTTTTTAGAAAGGGAAGAAAATTCAGTGCCCAGGTGACTTATGCTAAAGATGAAAGGATAAAAGGACGTAGGCAATGGAAATTTCTTCTTGTATTATTAGTAAAAATCAGAAATATGTGTATGCATGTATATATGTATATATGTGTGTATATACACACATACACACTTCAGGGATTGCATTACCAAACGCATTTGATGTACAGAACAGTAGAATATTAAAACTATTTTTTTAAATGCTGTATTACCTAACCTAAGTTCTTCATTTTACAGGTGGGGAACTGGAAGCTTAAAAAATGAAGTTACTTGCATAACTACTTTAATAGCTAATGGTAGACTTGGGGTTTGGTTTTATAAAATGTATCATGATTATAATGTCTGATTTATTTTCTTTAATGTTTTCCATATCCTCTCATTAGGCCACTCCTCTTAGCAGCTCATAATTTGCAGATGATATATTTCATAATTAAAATTTTCACATAGACCAGAAGGTCCTAGAAAAGGAAAATGTTTCCAAATGGTCTCTCTAGCGTTGTTGGTGCCGTCAGTAAAGGGGCTAAAATGGACCAGGTGAAAACTGGCGTTACTCGAAGGAATGGTGAAAGAGACGAAATGCTTCTCTTGTCTGCCTTCATAGGTGGAGTGCTTCTTTTCCCTAGTGAGCCTAGAAACTGTCTGACAGTCACTCCCCACCCCACCTCACCCCTTTTTTTGGGTAAAATTTCTCTTTGGTTGCTGTAAACTAAGATATTAGCAAACAATGAGTTATTTTTGTTCAGACACACAAATGTTTATTATGTGTATAATTGTACCTTCCCTCTAAGGGAGAGAAGTCAGGGATCCCTGACTGGAAAATATCAGTACTAAAGTAGAGAGCATGTTTGGTTTATTTTTGTGTATCCACCTGAAACACATCAGGTCTTCAAAAACATTTGTGGATACATAAATACATCCTCAAATATACTGATAGGGAGTATTGGGGAAAGGTTGAATTATAAAAGCATGGAGCCAAATTCTGGCTCTGTGACTTTCCAGCCATATGATCTTCTAAAAATTTCTTAATTTCAGTTAGCCTTTTTACCTAAGTGACTATATGTTCTGATCCCAGGGCAGTCCTAGTTTATATTTGTTGTCCTGATATAATTAATAAGATCTTCCTCTCTTCCTCTCAAAAGTTTCCATTTTGGAGAGTAAATGATGTAATCACTCTGCATCTTACTTCGTCTTTAAAATTGTAATTGAACATTCCAAACTCTGAAGTGGTTGCACAAATTAAATGAGATGATATATGTAAATATAGATAGATAGATAGATAGATAATGAACATGTGTAACTGGAATTTTAAAAAAAGGAGACGCAACAAATGAATATAAGTTTAATGAAGAATGGAGATTTCATTTGGTATACAACCTTCTCCACATAAGCTTTATTCCCTTATGTTAGATTTATTTTTCATATTATGAACATATGCCAAGTGTTTTCCTCAATATCTCTAAGTATAAGAAATAAATACCTTGTCCTCATAAATAAATCTCAGGTATCTAATGGCATTGATTAATTTTTTTCCTCTTGATACCATTTAAGATATAAAGAAAGAAAACAGAATGTGAATGCCATTTTTTTTTTTTTTTTTTTTTTTGCATTCTGAGGGCTTTGTGGTCATTAACTCCTTTTCCCCCCAATAGAAGGTAGGTAGCATGTAATATTCTCTCTGAATCACATATGAAAAAGCAAGGCCTTGCTTCTCAAACTGTAGAACCTGAGAGAATTGTTCTGCTAGAATAACAGCTTGCAAAAATCTCTCTCCCAAATATGATTTGAAAAGGAAGATTCACAATGTCCTTTCATTACCAACATTAGAACTAAAAACTCTTGAAGACCTAGGGGTTTTTTCACGCCAATACTTTGTTAAATAGATTAACATTATAAAATAGCCTAAATAAACTCAGTATTGATATTGTTTGTAAAATATGGAAAAATAAGTATAGAATTAGTAAGTGTGCTTGTAGAGCCTTAAAAAGTTCCATTTAGATCAAAGGCAACATGGCCTCCTTATCTTTCTAACCTGTGTAGCAATAACCCAGGTTTATGGCTTTCTTGCTCACCTTGGGAAATGGTAATAACAGCTATTATTTTCTGTGGAAGCAATGCCTCTAATCATGTCATCCTCTGATAAATCATACCAATTGCATCTTATTATCACACCAATGGGTCAATTAACTAACACCACCATTCAATTTATCAAATTAAAAAGGAAGGTTTTTGTGTGTTCTAATAATTGTTTCATTAACATAAAACTAGTTAAGAACCATGAAGCTCTGGATTCATATCGTCTTTATGAAGTTTTGTTTTGCGTTTGCTCTGATTCTCATATTCTGACATGGCTCTTCTACTCTATTAGTTGTCATTATTCATGTTTATTTTATCCTCACAACAACCATGTGAGTTAAGTATTATCATCCCTACCTTAAAGTCTTAGGAACCAAGGTTCAGGGGGGTTACATGAGTTCTCAAGTGGCAAAGCTAACATGGATCACGGATCTTCTGGTTATAAAACCAGATTTAAGGTATAGACGGTCTGGTTAAGAGACACTGGCCTTCAAGTCAGAAAACCAGCTTTGCTGCTTATTAATTGAGAGAGCTTGGAAAATTCACTTAAACTCTCCCATTGCCATGTTTCTCAACTCTAAACTGAGGGATACTACCACCTAGCATACTGATTGTGTTAAAAGAAATGTAAGAGAAAAATATTTTCTACATTGCATACACATTCAATAAATACCCTTTCTTCGTTTCTCCTTGTGTGATTTCTTCTACCTTGCTCATTTGCCTAACCCACTACCAAACGGGCCTGGATATTTGGACATTTGGACTGTGTTTCTGATAATGTTCACAGCTGATTCTGTGCTCTTCTCCGTCCCTTGTATTCTCAGTAACAGATTTTGTGTGTATCCCCATAGAGGTAACCGAGAATGACACTTGTCTGGTCATCTCCATTTGGATAACCACAAACTCAAAATTTCTCATATTGAATTCATCACCTTCTCACCCTAGTAGTTGTTATTCAGACCTCCTCTTCTCTCCTTATGCCATATCTTTGTGTCACTGTGCAGTTTTTAAACAGCTTCCGTGTATTTTAAATTAATTCTGGCAAATTAATATTTGTTCTCAGTTTGAATTAATTTTATCATCATCTTCTCAGTCTTGGAGACTTAGAGCCTTCATGTGATTTCAACTCTCTCCCCTCACACCTGATGCCCAAGCCCAATTAGGCACCAGGTCTTGTTCTGCCAATTTCAGCTTTAAATTGCCTCTCACTTCCTTCCTTCCTTTCTATTCTCTTTTTCCTCACTTTGGTTCAGGCCCTTTGGCTACATGACTGGACTGTTGGAAAAACTTTCCAATTTGTCATCCTGCCTCTAGTTAATCTCCACACCACTCTAATCATGCTTATTTCCAAATTAATCTTCTAGAACACTACTTTAATCATGCCATTCCTTAGTTTAAGACCTGTGAGTATCTTTCCATTGCTTGCAATGCCAAGCCTGTACTCTTTATCACGACCTTAACGTTTCACCCTCACTTTTGTAATTTTATATGTGCCCATATAATAGGGCTACTGTTATTTCCAAGACATATTTTGCAGCTGTATAGCTCTAGGATTTTGTTCTCACCATAATCTCTCCTTGAAATGTTTTTGTTTTTCTCAGATTTTCTAAAACCACCCTGTTCTTCAAGATTCTGTGCAAATTCAAAGTCTTACCTGAAGCCTTAACTAGCTCTAAAAGCGTCTTCCTTGCCAATTAAATTGACCTCTATAATCTTCTCTGTTGACTAGGCACACTTTGGGAGGGTGGTTTTGTTTTTTGTTTGTTTGATTGTTTTTTCATTCTCGCTATTCCAAGTCTTAGTCTTGCCTTTCTGGAATACCGTATTTGGTTTCTTATATAATTAGCTGCTGCATATTCTTACTGAGCTATCCCTATCCACTAGTCCCTGTGCTGAAAAAAAAAAAGTCTTCTGAATTTTTCATCTTTTCCAGATTCTAAATTGAAATTAAGGCAGAAACTAATCTAGGATACTGGCCCCACTTATTATTTTGTCTAATTAAAAAGCTTCCTTTGTTGAGTACAGGAGCTGTTAGGCTCACAAAACCCTTCTACTTTCTGGACATGTCTGAGACTATTTCTGATTTCTTCACAATTATGAGAGGTGAAAGGAGCAAAATAATAGCCTCTATAAGGCCCTACACTGGAAACATAAGGCTGGTAGGAAAGTTTCTCATCTACTTCAAGTCTCAACAAAATTTATTACTCCTCTAAAGGCGAGCCTTCTGTAATCCATAAACACAGCTATTGTATATGGAAAGACAAACTACATACGCCTGACTCTGTATTAGCAAACAAAAACTGGTATCATATGTTTTTATCATTTTGTCTTATTTTCTTTATTTTGCCTCCTTTTTTCAACCTCCTTCTCTCCTTAACTATATACTAAAGAATAAGGTATTGTGGGTCTCTTAACCCCTATACTGTCTGGCCCATCAGTGCCCAACAAATACATGCTAATTAAATCATAAATGACAAAATACCCAGCTAAGTGAATGCATAACACATAATTGATATTAATTTTCAAATAAATTTAAAATAAAGAGCAACTCCATTAAAAAGGACAGAAAGGAAATTTTAGTTCTGTAACATAAACTCCAATTTTAAGGGGTATTCAGCATCAAGATCTGCTACCAGTCTTAATTTGTGTCAAAAATTAGCTCTTTCATTTACTTAATAATTATGTAACAGAAGATTTGATTGCTGTGCAGGTAGTCACAAGTAAAAGAGGATACGCAATGTAATTATCTAGTTAATTCAAGAAAAGACGAATAGTTTTATAAGTCACGTAGCTCCTGTCTCTATCTGGAGCCACAAAAGAATCCCTTGTTAATTGTGACCAAATTGATTGATAAGAAAAGACTTATCCTATGAATACCAAAGCATCCATGTGCAGTGACTTGCTCAGCAACTTCAAAGATCACTGCCAAATAAAATACTTGGTAGGATTTTTTCCAGTGACTCTGTCAAGATAATTTTAGAAACCATTTTTTGGCCTGTATGTTAGAAAGCCTTCTGACACGTGGGTAAGGCCTGGCTGCTACTCTGAATGTGCTACTTTCTTCACATCTCTCAAGTGGGAAATCACCAGAGATCTAACCAGTGATTAGTGTTCATCCGTGCTGGAGCGAGGCTTCAGTGGTTCATGAACGTAGGCTGATTCCTACTCCTGCTGCCTTTGATTCTGGTTTTAATATCAGATTCCTATCTGTGTGCTTGTCATGGGCATAACCCAAGCAGAGATGGCAGCTGAGAAACCAGGAAGTGATTTTTCAATCAGGTATAGGCTGCTTCATCAGCTATAACAAAAATAAACAAATAAACGTACCCTCTTTGCAACATGACAGTCTTGAATGCATTGTTTATAAGTGGTTGTCAGCGTGTAAAGATCTCTCCAGTTGTGTGGAATTAGAAGTGATTTTGTCTTGAGATTCCTTTTAGAAAATGTACTTTAAAATGCCTGTTCTGTATTACTCTTTTTCCAGGGAAGCTAGGAATTTTTTTTATATGACCAATAAAGAATTGCAGCATCTTTTGATGTGTTAATACAGAATAACTCATCATGCTCAAAAACTAGCAAGGAAATAAAATAAGATGACTAAAGAAAGGATACCTGGAGTTCATGTACCAAAAGTTTTAATGGTGTGGAGACTTCTTTAGTAGTCATCCCAAAGAAGCAGCGACTCACCAGATGAACTAAGCAATAATGAAAAAGAAAAGTGTCAAAGAATGCTTTAAAAATCCGTTTGTATCTCCTCTATGGCAAAATACTGCCTGGAGGTTTTTTTCTTTTTTCTTTTAACAGTAGGGATAAGAAGTCTCTCCTGAGTAGCTCTGTATGGTGGGGGAGGAGAAAAGTTGGGGATGAGCTTAAGGCACTAATACAATGTGAAGTGCCTCCAGCCTAGGTTTGCACAAGCAGAGTCCCCATTTGAACCAACACCATGAGATTTTATGAGATCTCTGGCCTTTAAAGTGGTCGCATCAAAGCAAATGGGCAGTGGAAGATGGAGGGGATGATGCTGCCTTACATTTCACTAGGTAAATTAAAAAAAAAACAAAAAAACAAAAAACAAGGGCACACTATGCAATATAATGTCCTGGACTGGGCTCTGGAAAACAGAAAGGACATTAGTGGAAAAGTTGATGAAATACAACTAGTCTGTGGTTTAGTTCATAGTATTGAACGAAAGTTAAATGTTAGCTTTGAGAAAGTACCATGCTTAAGTAAGATGTTACCATGAAAGGAAGCTGGATGAAGGGTAGATAGGAACTCCTGTATTATCATACTGTCTTTGCAACTTTACTCTAAATTTCAAATTATTCCAAAATAAAAAGTAAAACGAAAAAGGGATAGAGAAAAAGTATGGCTCTTCAGTCTCTTTCAACTATTGGGTTATTGCTATAGGAGAAATTTAAGATCTAAAATAATAACTTATTCAGTGCATACAAAAATTGTAACATCAACAAGTTACATAACCACAAAAATAAAAGACAATTGACTTTCATTAGGCTGGATTCACATAACCCCTTGTACTAGAGTTTCATTTTCCTCCTTAAGCTTTGTATGTATACAGTCCACCCTATCATTTCACATGTGTCTAGAAAACATAATTCTTATGTTCTAGATCATATTTAATTAAAATAATCGAGTGCCCACAAAGTATGTATACTGGCCTTGCACAAAGGGTAGTGACTGATTATTTACAAATTAAAGAAAATATAAAAGTAGCCCTACATGGAACCATTTATCTGGGGTGTTACGTTTATACTGCTTGAATTTAAGCAAAGAATGAAACTTATTGCTTAATAAAGAGATTTCTGAGGGAAGATTGAAATTGTCCTGAATTATTCTGTCTTCCCACAATGCTTCATTATTATAGCTGTGATGTCTTTGCAACACTTTTAACTGCTCTATGCTTCAGCTCCTTTAGCTGACAAACAAAGCTGGTAATAAGTTAATGTAGGCACCTTCCTGGCAGACTAACCTTGTATAAGGGTTTCAGTGTCACTTGGAAGGTCACTACTGTTGACACAAAGGCAGTTGTTTGGTGAAAGTAGAGAATACACAGATAGGCATTATTCTAAACTCCAGAGACTGAAGTACTCTGTGTGCTTTTGACATAGCAGAAAACTGCGGATAAATAGACTTGGCTGCATGTAGGAAGCAATATATGCGGGTGGATGTTAGATGAGTCCAAATCAGAGCTGAATAAAATTCAGTATTTATTTTTAATACTAATGTGTAGTAGAATAAAAAATATGTTCCCACATTTTTTTCATAATTTGTTTCAATCTTGGGGTACTCTGTAAAGCTAATGGACGCTGACATGACTTTGAGTAACTTGCCAATGCAAACCCAAGCTAATTACCAAACAGATAATCTATCCAATTCCATTGCCTGGATTGGGGCAATTTGCCATATCAATAGAGAATTTGGGTTTTATAGATGATAGGTTCTCTTAAAATAAGAGAGATTGCTTATAGTCTTTTTGGGAACTTAAACACAGGTGCCCGGCGTTCTGGGCGGATGGACATACTCTGTCTTGGAGATCACCGCTGACCAAATTAGAAACCTTCCTTCAGAGGCATCTCTTACCGCCAGTGACAGCATCCCACAGTGTTTAACACCGGTGACAGACGCTGTGATGTCATTCCCTCAAGTGCCACTTCCTTGAGGAATGTAAAAACCCCGCGGCCCCGATTAGCTCAGAGAGCCTGGGGGCAGGTCAAGAGCAGTACCGGGGGCGGGGGGCGGTAGCTCTAGTTCTCGAGAGCTCTCCACCCCGCTGTTGTTCCTGAAATGCACAGCCGTACACACTATCTGCTTAATCAAGTCTACCATCTAGTGGCCACTTTTCGTTACTACTATTCTTTTTGGGCTTTCTGTGTTTAATTTAGTTGATGGACAAGTATTTAAGCGCAAAGCCTGGGGTGCTAGTTGGTAGTGGGTGGGGAAGAGGGAGATAGAAATGGTAACCCTCCTCCAGGAAAAGCAATCATTGGATAAAAAAAAAGAGAGAAGCTCCTGGGGCGTTACCTCCAGAAAACCAAGTGAACAGGTAGGAGTCGTGCTGGGCTGTGTGGCTTCAGATCAGCAGACAGCAGCGACACAGAGACCACCTGTTAAGTGAAAATCCAAAAATCTTCAAAGACCTTCCGATGCCAAAAACCTGTGATGAAAATCCCCCTGGGTTTCACCCACCTTTGAAGGCAGCCCCTTGTTAGCCCTGCCTCCTCCTTTCTCTGAGAACTATAAATTCCCCCTCTGGGCTCCAAGCTTATTTTATTTTATTTTATTTTTTTTTTTTTGAAGAAAAAAGTAAAGGTTATGTGTAGTCCTACAGATATACAGGAATGATATATGATTATGTCTAGCTCAAAACTTTGTTTTCTATTGTAATTTACCTATCTTATTTCCAAAAACTCTGAAAGTAATGAATTACTATATATTGTAATCATCAAGTTAAGACAATGCACTAATAAAAATATCGTCTTATAACTGAGACTGTCAAGCACTTCATGTTGTTTTAGAGAAGAGATGCTGACGCCTTTGGATATACTGTTGAGTTAGGAAAATAATTGTTTGCATGGTTAATGAAGACTTTCCAGAGCACTGTTTTAAAAACAAGCAATGGAAGGTTTATTCAAAGATAAAAGCAAACTTTTGTTACATACCAAAATATTAGGATTGTCTGCAGCATTTCAAATAAGCCTAGAACTCTCTGGGAAATGTATACATTTATCTTATCACTGATGTGACAGCAACGTGAAATGTTTTTCTCAGTAATCACTATGCTGAATGCTTCAAAACAGAAAACTTCACAATATTTTTCTCATTATAAAATAAATACCAGGCATTAGTATTTTGTAAACCAGAAGAAATAATAAGTTAGACAATAATAATCTAGAAAACAACAATCATTTGTATTCTCACCCTTCTAATTTTGATATTATTGACACATTGATATGTGCCACATTGTCTAGTACATGCTTTTTGTTCCTTTTCATTTCAGCCTTTCTATGTCATGATATACTAAGTACATCTCTTGTAAATGGCATAACCTTAGCTGGCACCTTTATCTTTTAGGATATATATTTTCACTAGTAAATACTAGAATTATTATCTTTATGCTCTTCAACAATACAAGAACCTTAGGATATATTAAATATCAATTACCCTTTCCTACTTTTTATGCAATTTCTAGCTCATATTTTAGTTCCAACTTGTTTTTAAATTCTCCTAAATTCACCATGATATCTTTATTCATTATTTTTTTCCCATAGTCAGTACACATCTAGATTTGTGGAAGTATTTATCACTTTTTTTTTTTTTTTTTTTTGCATATCTTTTCCTACTTTCCACACTTTTCTGGTTTGATTCATACTAACAGACTTCTTCAATTGTCCTTTTAGGGGGAATCCATAAATGATAAACTCAGTTTTTGTCTGAAAACTGGTTTCACCCTCGTTTTTGAAAGATTTTTTTTAGCTGAATGCAGCACTCTCAGTGGAAACCTTAAAGTGCCTCTGGGTCTCCACAGTAGCTCATATGATGTCGTTAATTCTGAAAAATTCTGCCATGAAGTCTTCAACTACTACTTAACATATTACTTTCCCTTCTATTTCATTCCTTCTTGCACCTTGTTAGCACTTGTGCTGCATTCTAGATAATTTTCTCAGCCATCTCTTAGAGTTCACCAATTTTCTAATCAGTGGTGTCTAATTTTACTTTTTAAGCCACTCATTGAGGTTTTATTTTAACATCAATGAGTATATTCTTATTGTTAAATTTTCCATTAGTTTTTCTCAAAGAAGCATTTTCTTCATTTTATTTGCATGTTCTCTTTTTGATTTCTTGTCTTCTTTTATGGCCTGCATTATGTTAAACACACGTATTTTATACTAACCTTTGGATTATTCAGTTGTCGAGGATGTTCTTGTTTGTGTTTCTGACAAGTTCCTTATGGCTATCATTTCCTTATGGAGTTCATAATTTTTATTATGATCTCATTGTCAGTAGGTATTTTATCGTTGCTGTTGTTTCTGTAGTTGTACTTTTTCTTTTTGTCTGTGGAGGTCCTGTGCGTTCTGCATTATGGAAGGGTCCCTATATTTGTTTTTTTTGCAGAATGTTCCAGAGATTTTGATGATTTAGGACCAGATGTAACATTCATTTCTCTGTTTGAGAATTCTACACATATGGATGCATAAATTTGGACTTCACAGGTGAGGTTTTTATTTATCATGAGAGCTTTTCTTCACCTAGAAGCAAGCTTTTTTGACTTTTCTCTGGCTCATCCTTTAAGAAAGGGGCAGCTCTTCCATGGGTCTGGCTTCATGCCTTATGCCTCGTACAAGTCTGAAGCCCACTTTCTCTTTCTTGGATCTATCTACATTTGACGGTCAGCTTCCCAAGTCCAAAGCCCAAGTTCACAGACTTACCACTCTGCTTATGACCATTTTTCCTGACTCTGCAACTAAGGGTATTCCTGTTTTTCTTCCGAACTCATTTTTGCATGTTTAATAAAGCAATTTTATTATTATATTCTTTACAGCATTTCATGAGTTTTAGTGGGAAAGTGGCTAACATTAGGTCAGTTTGCCATCTTGCTGGATTCAAATCTTTTACTAGCTATATGATTTTTTAAATAGTTGAAATAGTACTCCTATTCTTACACAAAATTTCTTCTCAGATTAGAGGGGAAAAGTAAGCCCTGTCATTCAATTCCTTTGAAGCTTCCAGCATTAGAAACTAAGTCCTGTTCCATCTGTCCTTCTACTTAGAATCATCCAGCATTGCCATCTGTTTCTAACATGTTTTACATCACGATGTTGTAGCAATTGCTTTTTGATATTTATTAAGATACCACTTTTCTTAATATTTATTAAGAAAGCAGCCAAAATCTACAAATAACAGATTTAACTTTCTTATGCAGCAAGGCATTCACTACACAATTATAGGATATAATATTAAAATACATAAACTCTATATTTTAGAGCTGGAAACTGCCTGAGAAACTATCTTAGTCTAAACTCTTATGAATGAGGAAACAGAGCCCATGAGAGTTCAAGAAAAATGTCCCAAGGTCTTTGCAACACCTCTTACAAAATTGATTAAGGCACCAAGGAATCAACTGAACATTCCAACATTAAAATGAGAATCCGTATAACTTCCTCATTAAATTTGTTAATTAACCTTAAGGCAATTACCTGGTGTGGTGTGGACAATTGTCCAATCAACTTAGTAACATTTTTTTGTTTTAATTTTCTAATATTTTAGAGTCCACTTATGCTGTAATTAGTTCAAACAATTCCAGTTTCCCTTTTAAAATTTAAACATAATTAATGGAATCATGATTAATACCAACTAATACAAGTCATTTGCCCTCTATATTTTAAAATGTTTTAGCAATGTTTTACTGTATTATCAAAAGCTCTGAACATATATTACATTTTTCTTCTCTCATTTTATGCTTAGTTTTACATTTTGTAATTTGTGTTTGATTTTTATCTTTTATTTGTTCTGATGAGAATTTTTATGGGAAAAGCAAAAAGAATACAATGAAGATGGCTTGATGAGTGAGACCAGTAAATTTTGCAAGAGCAGTTACTTTAACCCCTATTGCCCTGCCTTGGGGAGATCACAGATCTCAGTGAGAGAGGTTTTTGTTCACAAGGATTTCAGGATAATATTTTATCTTTTTCCCAAGGGACTTGATGTTTTTTTCCTAAAAACTTGGAG
The DNA here is from genome assembly GCF_015220235.1 of Choloepus didactylus. NCBI lineage: Eukaryota > Metazoa > Chordata > Mammalia > Pilosa > Megalonychidae > Choloepus > Choloepus didactylus. The sequence goes on from NC_051318.1 coordinate 59,098,994, forward strand.
GTAATTTGTTTGAAACTTTTCATTGCTCATTTTTAATCTATGAACATTTACCTTATAAGTCAGAAATACAGATGTAATGTGAGCAACAAAGATTAAATAGTTTGATTCTTGATTCTAAACATCTGAAAAGAATGCATCAACAGTGATTTTCCCAAGGGCCAGTGCTAATGCTGGGCTAGAATGACAATCTAAAATTCATTTGGTATTTAGATTAGGGCAGATATTAGTTCCCTCCAAAACACATAACCTCCTGGCAGGCATTTTGAATTTACACTCTATCAAGAGGTAATATTTAGGAGGTGGTATTTTCAAAAACTGGCACCAACATTAGATAACTAATATGTGAAAAGGCACATTGATATTAAAATGCTACAGGAGGTCTGGCTTTCCAAGCTTTTGGTTTTAGAAAGTAGTACATGCCAGATGTTTCAGAGAAAAGCATAAAATCCACATTATGTGCCTAATTGTACTGTATTACATCACAGGGATGGGGATTTTTTTTTTCCCCTGACCACAGCTGGTGATAACAATATGCCCTGCAGCATGGAAAAATCAGACACCCTGTATACAGGGCAGCTCCATGGTATGTTTTTCCTGGGAGGGTGGAGAAGAATTTTTGCTTCAAAAATCTCCGTGTACACAAATGGTAGCCAACGCTCCGAATATAACAAAATCCATGGATATGGACTAAAATACTGAACTAACTAGACTGGACCACCACTGTGGGAAATGAATTGGAGAAAGAACCTGGCAATAAAACCCAGCTACTGCCGATCTGGATACTGAACAAACTACGTTTATGAGGGAGTACCGCTGGGCCTCCCAAATGTCCCTCGCAGTAATGAGGATCTTGCCTTGTTAAAACATGTCACGGAATTGAGCCGCTCCCAATAGGCTACTTTTCTCTCATTATGTCAGGAGCTGGTCATAAAAAGGAAGGGGTGGAAGAGTGAAAAGCGTTAATCAAAGTGCAATAGTCATGTGGCACCCTTCAAAACTTACATTCAACACTGAGCAATTAAAAAAATAAAAGGAGTAGCCTTGCCATCTCTATGTTCCTACCTAGAAATGTTGCATTTCTCTATCAGCAAAGAATACTACATAGGCATGGAGTCTATTGTGCTTTATACATAGTAATTTAGGGATATAAAAAGTTTGGAGTTACTCTCTCATTTTTTTTTTTCTTTCTGATAACATCTATAATCCAGGCATTTAGTAGAGGAGTAAAATCTTTGGAGTAAATTATATTCCATATACTATGTTCCAATTTTGTATAGGATAACCGCCATCTCCAAAAAGGAATTGGATTATTTTCAAAACAGATTTATTGAACTTCCATCTTTTCTTTAAAAAAAGTATTTATGTATGCTAACTCATTATTACACAAAACCATATTTATGTAAATACCTAACTCAGGAACTCAAAATTATTGTCCTCTACACATGTGTAGCGATAGGTGGAATATATGTTACTTTTTATTTTGAAGTTGGAGAGGTCACAGAGTGATTAAATAACTTTCTTTTTATTTTTATAATGTAATAATTTTGACCAAAAGTTTACCAAACATTACCAGGTTATCTGTGCCCTCACCTGGTTGACAGAAGCCCTGTTTGTCTTCCAGAGATAATCTTTTCCCTGTCATCAGCTTTTACTTTTTTGCTGCCTTTTCCATCTTCTTTGTCTCTTTCTCTTTAAGTTCTGCCTCATTCTCTTGTAGCAGTATCTCCAATTTGCATTTCAGTTTTATTTAAAAACTTAAATAAATGCAGTCTGCATGTATATAAATTATAATACAAACTGATTTTATTTTGCAATTTATAAATACTGTTTTACTTGTTTTTTAATGAATCAATCATTTTGTGTCATACTGCCATCTAATGGTGTCTGTGATGGTTGACCTCTTTCACACTCAGTTAAATATATTTAACTGATGATCAAGTTATCAACAAAGACATAATTCCCATATTTAAAGAATTTTTTTAAATGTTTTATATAATGCAAAGGTTGAACACATTTGGAAAAAGCATCTTATGTTGTTTGTGTTTCTAAATAATGGCTTCATTATAGCTGATTTTAATTTCAAGCTGATTTACCCAAGCCATTTAAGTTTTGTGGCTTGTACTCTGATAATTTCTCTCTAGGTTTTATTAAAGGTTTTCAGTTGTCAACCTACCTGTTACTTTTATAATTTACAACTAGCCTACAAATGTATTTATTCATTTGTGTACCTTTCCTGAGGTTTTGCATTGGGACTGGTCACAACCCATAGTTATTTCCTACTAAAGAATAAGTCTGCATTTCCTTCCATACTTATATCAAGCCCATAGGGGCTAAACCTGTGAGGTACTGATAGCACAGAGGAGGGGAAGAGCTTGCTGAACTACCTCTAGTACTAGTCCAGAGCTACTACCAGAATGCAGTGCCACCTTGGCTGAGGTATTTACTTCTCTGAACTTCAGTTATCTTATCTCCTAATTGAATGGGTAGAGTAGCTAACTTCTAAGTTTTCTTATGGCTTCAAAAGTATGTCATTTTAATGGCATTTTCAACTAAGATGCACGTAGGATCATAGTTTACTTCTACATCATGGGCCAAAATTCTTTACAGTCAAAACTCTGTTCCTGAAAACATTTAAAACAGCCAAGTGGGAAATAGTGACCCCATACCAGATAAAGGACTTCTACCTAACCATTAAGGACATTATTGTCTTTGTGTTGCAAATCTAGTCTATCGCATGATCTGAGAAATAAGTAATTGTAAAATGATATTTTAACCAAGAAGGAGGAAATGTACAAAGAATTAAAATGAGTCTAATACAATTCACATAATATTGAAGATTATGTAATTCATATATGTGTTTGCTGTATTTACATACTATGCTTGGAGGAACAAAGAAGCAGACTAATTATTCTTAGATATTGTATTTTAGGTTTAATAGAACTTTATTATAAGTTACCATCAATGTAAGATAGCAGGAGAGGAAGAAAAGTATAGGATACAAAGATAAGAGTATGGTAATAACCAGTCAAAATCAGGATTACAGAAGCTTGTTAAATCTTGTGAAGACAGCTAGCTATCCAATTCACAAAGAATAGCTAACCCTGGAACAACACTGGCAAAATTCTCTTCAATTTTACCCAGACTCCTAATTAAAAGCCTTCTATATGATAAATGAATCTAATAGTTCTGTATCCAAATTGAGGATCATGATTTCAGCAGCCTTAAAAATATAAAATATCTCTTAAGGTGATTTACATGTGTTCAGTAGCCTTACTAAGAAGGCTAAAAAGAGAAATATGACTATGTGCTATGGAAAATTTCAGCCAAGGAGAATCAGGGTGGGATCAGGGGGGTTGTTTAAAAACAAGCAAACAAAAAAGCCTAGTGACTGAAGAGAATAGAAAATAGCTGGGAGTTCGAACTGAAATGTTCAAGATTATAAAAAAAATTCACACACTCCCATACTTTTCTTCTTCCCTCCTCTCTTTCTTTCCCTCCACTTTTTTTCTATTTTATCTCCTTCCTCCCTTCCTTCTTCCTTCCTTTCTTCCATCCTTCCATCCTTCCTTCTCCTCCCCCCCCCCCCTTTTTTTTCCTTTCTCTTCTTGCCTTTTCTCTCCCTTTTGGTCATTTTCAGTTATGGTTAGCAGTTCTTAAAGAAAAAATAAAATGAATAAGGCCCATTCATTTGGTCTTCTCTGCCAGAAGGTAACTCAGGACCGACTGGGAAGAAACAATCAACCTTCTATAGTCCTGTACACATCATAAACTGCCATGTTTTTATAGTGAAATAAAAATGTTTAGTACCTGTCTGGATGCATTTCACAGAAACGGAGAAACCGAAGCCTAATTCATGGTACTAGGAAAGTTATCTGATACTACAGAGAAAAATGTAATATGTATTTTTGCACAAGTAATAAAATACTTGAGTAAATTCTGAAGGGAGACAGGCGAGCCAGAGGGAAGAGACAGGGGTTAGAAACCATTAAGAAGATTTCGATTATAAAGCAGAGCCCAGTCTGTGTACCAAAGCAAGAGAGTCCCAGAATGGGAAGATTAAACTATCTCAGAATTTGGCAGGCATTAAAAGAATAATTTTGAATTCTTTGGTCATTTGTATGTCCTATTGTGCTTTTCTGACCTAGATTAGTCTAGTTACTCAGAACACAGCAGTATAGCTTTGCAGTAACGTTGCCCCATGGCTTAATATCCCAATTAAACTTAAACAAATTTCTCAAATGCTCATAAAACCCTTGGTGGCAGGATCAGTGCACCTGAATATTTAATTATTTGAATGTCAGTCTGAGACATAGGCAATTGGCAGCTAACAGAAAATGCCCAAGACCAGAAAACAAAAGATTCTGCTATAGCTAATCAAGGAATGAGTCAATACTTTTATTAAAACAGAGAAAAGATTTTTTTGTATTTATCCTAAAGAAGCGGAAAGGTAACTAGGAAACCAGGAAAATATCAAAAAATAATAAACAAGAAAGAAGAAAAAGCGTCACTGAATTGTAATTATGTTCTAGATGCTGAACTTTGCAGTGAAATGACAGAACATATCTGTATACGTTTCCAGACTAAATGATCTTCTAACATAAAAAAGCAGGGTTAGCATGACCAAAAACATTCTTTTCTTTGGTTGTAATGTTTCCACATATGTATATATAAAGCTATGTAAAATATATATGCATATCAGACAACATTTGACAAAATAAAATTAATCTTGTGACCCTCATAAATCAATTTAATTATATACCTAGTAAAATGGCTTGAGAATTGGCTGGAAGATGATAAACCAGAGGTGGTGATAAAAGAGTTATTGAGCTCAGGAGAGTTCCCAGTGGGAAGCCAAGGGAATTAGTCTTGGGCTCAGTCTTACTTTACATCTTAATTACTGATTTCAAAGAAAGGCTAAACTGCATATTAACTAATTTGCAGATGGTACTAAACTGGCAAACACTGGGAATTGCAGATTAAAAATCTAAAGGGATTTAAAAGGTTAGAAATAAGAGTTAGCGAAATCCAAACCTTTAAGCAATAATAACAATGATGATGTGGTGATAAAGCAAAAGTCCTGTCTAAATCCTTTTGTGGAGGCATCATTAAAGATGTGGGAAAAAAAGAAAAAAAATACTCTTCTTCAAGACACTGAGTCAAGAATTCTAACATGCTGAATCAAGTTAGAAATAAGGAAAACACTGAACCAGATGCAGTTGAAAGGACAGGAATAAGGGATTCTAGAATTACTACAAGTATATTTTATTTAATCAAAATCAACTTGGCCCAGTCGCTTCTTTTCTGAGACTGAGAAGTATGATCAACAGCCTATTGCTACCATGCATTTATTTCCCTTATACCACCTGAGGAGGTAGCAAACTTTTTTCTTTTCCTCCATATTATAAATCTTCCTGGAACCTAGAAATTCTTTAAAAAGCTAAATTACATGGTGTCTCTTTGAGCCTGAAGACAATATGATTGACATCCCCATTTGCTTTCTGTTCTTTTTTTTGAAACACCAATGGGGACAGGGGTTAAATGGGATAGGTATAAAGTACAAAAGAAATATTCCCATAACAGTTGAGCAATAGGATGATGGCTGGTAAAATGTGCAAGCATTTTTTTTTTAAATGTCTGGAAACCAGAGATAAAGGAAGTGAGTTGTGGAATGAAACCATGGATTACAGTCAGCCCAGAACATGCTACCAGGGAGTAAGGATTATCTGTCTAACTAAACCCCCAAGGGACTCTGGGTCTGGAATTAGTAGATGACCAAGTGAAGGAAAGGGAAATGCAGCTGAAACAGGGGAGTCAATCAAATATCTTTCTGTGTGCCCATCCCACTACCCCACCCCTAGCACAGAGCCCTGAAATTTGGCATTCCCTCCAGCAAAAAAACCACAGAGCTCTTCTAGACAGAAACTGAACCAAAGCGCAGGAGAAAAGCCATAGCTTTCCCCATAGTTATTTCCCCAACCATTGAAAGCATCCACTTACCCTGAAGTCAAGCCTCATCGCCTTTGGGCTCCCAGAGCAGGTTTGCTTGGGTGGGGAAAAAGGAACATTTAAAAATGGTGGCCACCATCCCCTTCCACAGCAAGAAAGGATAGAATTGTATAACATGCCCGGAGTTGAGGAGGGACTGGCCCCCTCCCCTTGGCCCTGCTCAGCCTCACAGAGAGCTCCCAGTCATAATTCGCCCTCAGGGAAAGACCTGAGTTGAAAAACAAACCTGTTACACAAGAGCAGGGGAAGTTCATCCCAGCTACCCCTTTACTCTATGTCAACCCTGAATGGATAACTAAGGATGGATCACCAGGCATGTGAAGAAAACCAGTAGCAGGAAAGAGAATCACAACCAGAGCATAGACTCTGAAGAAAACAATCAGAAAGACTCTCATATTTTTAGAGAGATCAGGACATTTGGGAGCATAAGATGAGAACAAGGAAAAAACAGGATATAATGAATATGACCAAGACAAGTTAAAAAGAAAAGCAATTAAAAACCTTGAAGAAAACAGACAGAAAACCTGGCCATAAAATTCATTGTCTAGATAAAAGGCAAATTAAATGTGACATGAACTTAATAACTAATGAGATATTTAAAAGGAGAATCAATTTGGCCCTAATTCTAAAAACATTTTCTTTGGGTGACAAAGGGTGAAGTCACTGACCTATAAAGAGGAAACTGATTCAAGGATCCAACTTGACTCGGCACTGAATGACACAGGTTTGATCAGACCAACATAAATACCGGTTATTGATTTACAGATTTTAACACGATACATTGTCGAAACATGAAAGACTTGGTTGATGCTGACAGACAGATTGCAAATGTTAATATCTTGACAATATCACAGTAAAAGTGTAGCTGAAAGTTGGAGATGGGAGAAAAAGGGTGTGTGGAGAAAATGACCAGAACATTCCCTTCCTTGTCTCCCAAAGAGGAGGGGTCAAGAAGGATTGTCAGAAGTTGATGGAAAAATGAAAAGAGGTTAAGAATATTATTGAAAGTTACTAAGGTAGCAAAGAAAAGGACTAAAATAATGATATTAGTATTGAATTCAGGAGAAGGGGGTGGTATGAGAGAAATCCTCATATTTTGTATCAAAAAGTCAAGAGATATTTTCTGATGTTTGTTAGATGAGAAACAAGCATATTTAGAGTAATAGAGATGGAAGGATTGAGAGGCAGTTGTTTCCATCGTAAGTTCTTTTGCCATGTTTGCTGTAACCCATACATGTGTATTTCTCTGATAAAAATGATATTCAGAATATTTCACTCATGGTACTTCATTTGTTTTAAATGAAAGAAAATGGAAATCAAATAATAGAATAAATACTGTTAACGGGTATTCACTTTTCTACTACGTGACTAATTAGTTTGGACAAAATTTGAGAAATCATATCAGCAGATATCACAGGAAGACTGCCATAGGTAAATAATGTGTGTGTATGGGGGTGTATTAATCCCACTGGCCAGTCTTTCCACCTACATCTCCTCTACACAACAAGTTATTTCATTCACAATTCAATATTCCACAGACGTGAAGGTTGCCTTTTTGCCTACAAGGCAAATACAAATTCCTTAATGGGGATTTGCATAATTTGGTGCCAAGCATCCCTTAAATGCCTCCATGATCCATGAGTTCTCTGTTCCAGCCGACTAGACTACTCACTCTCCTTGGAGAATGATGTGTGTAAATCCATGTCTCTGTGCATGGCTGCCCCATCCTCTCAGTTAGTACAAACCCTCCCCATCTCTCAAGTTTAACTCAAGTTGGGTAGGGTTTGCACCTCCTCCATGGAGCCTCCCTTTACTATTACAACTTGTAGGCTGGGAATCTACTCTTTAATCGCGTCTTTTGCCTTCTTCACCAATACTTCTCCACCTTCCCTTTCTGATCTCCCTTTTTTCTTCTTCCTGACAAACATTTACTGAGCTCCTAATGTGTGAAATACTAATTTGGTAACTCATCATGGACTGTTTGTAAAATGTCCTAATTGCTATTGAGCATTCCATATTTCTTTGATTGGTCTCCCTAACTTGCATATAATCTTTATGAAGATAAAGACCTCGTAAATACTTCTTTATATCTCTCACAATGCTTAGGACATTTCCTTAAACAAAGTAGGCTTGATAAATATTTTTGGTTGAACAGATCAGTGTGTAATAAACTGCATTTGTAACTTTTTAAATAGAATGATGACATTCAATTTAGTGTAATTTACCTTAAATAATTTTGAAGTTTTGTTTGTGAGACAGTGTAGAAGGAAAAAAAAAAACAAAACTGAGGGAGATTAGAGACTGGGTTGATTCCTGGCTCCATCACTTCCTAGCTGTGTGGCCTGGGACAAGTTATAAAATATGGTGAAGGACTCAGTGAGACATGTAAAGTTCTCAGGACTGTACTTGGTTTGTCACATGTTCTAAAAGCATCAACTGGTTTGTTACTCTCAAGGGGAAAGAATCTCAATTTTTCAACTGGTTAAGTCCTAAGAGTTTATTTCTCAGTCATCCAAAGTTCACTGTGGGTCAGCTGGATTGGGGTCATGCAAGGGGACTCCGTTCCTTGCATTCACTCAAGTAACAAGGCTGACAGACACTCCACCGTCTGGAAGGTCTACAGTGGCCACAGCAGCAGAGGAGACAGGTGGAGGATTGTGAGCTGGCTTTTCTATGTGTGGACCCATAAGTGACAGCCATTATGGCTGCCCAACTGTAAGAACTGCAAGTGTGGGGGAGCAGATTAAAAATGATTGGTGAACCCCCTTCTCTACCATAGGTAATGATGGGATCTGGAGAGAGAGAATTACAGCAAGGGAGATACAATCTAAAAGCTCAAAAGCACTTAAAGTTGTTCTGGGACCAGATTCTGAAATATCCTTTTTTTTTTTGAAGCTATGCCTCGAATTAAAGACTTTAACCTTTAACTTAAGATTCATATTTGGGTTTGGCATATGGAAATTAGTGTCTACAACCAATTTTATTATTCCTTTTCATGTTTTAAATTCATGTTTCTAACTTTTTCAGAAATCAGGGCTGAAACAGTTCTTGTTTTTCAAAATACAGAATTGATTTCATATGTAGCCAGGAGTCTCTGCGTTATTTTTAGGGTAAACATACTTAAGTTTTCCGTATTAAAGCTGCACTTCTGAATGGCTGCCAGCAAGGGGAGTTGTAAGAACTCTGGAGCTTCCTCACTAAGAAGTCATGCTAAAAAGAGAATCTAAAAAAAAAAAAAATGGAGAAAGTTACAGATTTAAATTAATCACTTCCCTAAAATCATCAGGATTTCCTACAGAGGGACAAGGATTATCTTGGGATGTTTTGGAAAATTATATCCTTTTGTGTGAAAAGGGGTCCCTTTTAAAAAACCTTTTTGGTGCAAAGATAAACCTTAGGTTTTTCTCTTATTTACTGTTTTTTCCTAAATAAAATTTGTGACTGTAGGCTGACTCACTTTTTTTTTAATGTTCTCCTCTTTTTTCTGAGATAGAAATATAGAAACACAACATCTTTATCAAAAATGCATGAGTTCCCTAAGCCTGCTAGGGAGCTTGAGCCTTTCCCTCTATCCTCCATTCTTCAAATTTCCTTATACTTTCCTAGCAGTGACTTCCAACTTCCTATAAGTGATTGCACAATTGCTGTCCAGCTGATTATTTATCAGAATGCATTCCATTGTTAGATCTGTGGTTCGGAGATGGACTTCTAATACAGCAAGCACGTTATCTTACATAGTAAACTAACCCAGGGATGTGATGGAAGGCACTTTTTGTCCTCGCCTAGCTCATAAGAAAAGCTTTCTGAATTATATGTAATTTTTACTTTTCAATGTAAGTTAAATTTGAAAAAGTGAGAAATATGAAGAAAAGATAAAACTAGAGAAAAGAGATGCTAATAAAAACTGTCTCTAAATTAAGAATTATTTTATTGTGCTTTTATTTTTTAATTTTTCTTATTTTTTTCTACTTGTTATTTTGTGTGATCAATCCAAATAATTCAGATCAAGAAAATATCTTTTTCTTTCATTCTCATATTATATAGCAATTAGTTTCTCTTTGTCTTTTTCAATCCAAATACTATCCTATCTCTTTTTGTCTATATAGGCATGGGCTGTATACCTGATTTGGAACTTGGCATATTGTCCATCTTTTTATTTGAATGTCCTTAGTGGATTATGGGATCATCTAATTTGTTGCAAAAATGTGTAGGAAAATATCTTTATGCTAGGGTTACAAAGAGTTAGGCTCCATTAATCAGAGTTTTTTTTATAAACTTATTTTAAAAATTAAACTGACTAAATAAGTCTTTTATTAATAGCCTGTATGATTTTGATGAAAATATTATCTAAATCATTTCAGTTTTGAACATGTTCCCTAGAAATTATAATTTTTAATTGCAATTTCCCACACTCTTCCTACTTTCTTTTAAAAGGGCTGCTTTCAATATTTTCTGCTTGGATGGAAATTTTATGACCAACATATTAACTTTTAAAAGAAGAGTACCTTATATCAGAGTGTCTTTAAAGTTTAACTGGTCCTCTGTTAGATGTAAACAGTTTCCCCACTATGGGAACATGAGTTCATATAGCTGGAGCGTAAAATATCTGGGCCTGGCTTGGCAGTCTTCTCCTATGCTATGGGGTCAGGACTGTCTAAACTGCTTCTTACCACCTCCCTCTGATTAAGTGGTATTTGAGCACCCATCTGAATGAAGCATAATAGCATGGTGGTTAGAACGTGGCGTTTGGGACCAGAGCACCTCAATTTGAGTCTCAGCTCAGTTGCTTACTAGCTGTTTGTTCCTGGGCAAGTTAGTGAATCTTTCTGTCTCTACACTTCCTCATGTTTCTGAGATAGGAGAAAATTGCCCCCAGAAAGAAGATGATCACATGTTGATGACCACCACGATTTGTCTGGCTTTGACTTATTTTCTGAACTGCCCTTTCATCATTTCCACTTGGATATCTTGAAGTCATAAACAGTCAGCATGTTCATAAGGGTACTCTTCTCTGTTTTCCCCAAAATATCTGTAAATGCAACTCCATTTTTCTTCTTGTTACTTAGGCTGAATTCCTTGTAACTATGCTTGGTTTTTTTCTTTCTCTAACATTTTGTAGCTATCCATCAGCACATTCTGTCAGCTCTACTTTCAAAATACATCCATAATCCAATCACTTCCACCATCTTAACTGCTAATAACCTGGTCTATGTCTCTCTCACCTGTTGTTTGGATGAGTGCAAGTCCTTTAACTAGTCTCTCCACTACCACACTTTCACCCCTACAATCTAGTCTCAATGCAGTAGCCAGAATGATCCTTTTAAAAATATCAGTTAATTTCATTCTGTTATACTAAATGGTTTCCCACCTTACACAGAATAAATTCCACAGTCATTAGTATAGCCAAAATATTCTACATGAATTTCTGACCTCTTGCCCTCTCTCTGCTCTGCCTCTCTCCAGCCACGCTGGCCTTCTTGCTGATTCTGGAACATGCCAAACACACTCTTACCTTGAGGCCTGTGCACTAGCTACCCCACCAGCCTGGAGTGGTCTCCCACCAGATGCCTATGTGGCTCTCCATGACCATGGTCTGGCCCCAAAGCCCAGGTTCTAGCTCCCATGCTAGTATGCTATGCTGTCTCCCCATTCCTTTGACCCCTTTCTTCAAGATTTTGTCAGATGTACCTTTGTTTTCAATGTGCCAAGTTTCATAAATGTTATGAAATGTTTTCTTTTCTGCTTCTCATAATATTTTCTGCATATTATTTCTATAATAACATCTCTTGCATCCTCAATTTTTCCCCTTAACCCCATGATAACCCTTCTTTTTAAACATTGCTTTAATATAATTGGTGAATTTAATAAATTATCCAAAACATTCTTGTGTTGCTCAATTCATATAATTACTAAATTTTTCTATTGTGTGATGAACTTAAAAGGAAATTGTATCTGTTCCTTGGGGTGTGTTTTCTTTGGGAACTAGTCCCATGTGTGTATGTGTGTGTGTTTAATGTAGTATATTTTCACAATTGCCATGCCAATTCATGCCATCTTTTTACTGGGTTGACATGAATAACTATCCAAAGCTATTTCTGGGATATAACATGTGAAATTTTTCTTGACACCCACTACACTGTGTTTAGAAGCTAATTCTCTGCCTTCTCAGAGATTGAGGGCTGAGTGTTGGTGTTTTACCCACTTCTCTGCAGCCCCAGGACCCTGGCTGGGGCTGAGGAGGAAAGTGGGCATGGGGTGGGGGCTCAGCTGGGTCCATGAGCAGCCTTGGTTGGAATTTGCCAGCTCTGCTCTCATCCTCTGGGATTTTGTTCAATGTTTTGTTTCATTTTGCCTTTCTGGGGAAGGACTTCAGTCTTGAAAGGGAATCCACTGGGGCCTTGATTTGATTTTTTTTTTTTTTTAACCAAATTAATCAGGCACTCCTAAATAATCAAGCCCTGGAGGTTTTTTGTTCAATTCTTATGGTTCTGTGGGAGTTGGTGGAAACTTTTCTCTACAGGATTGGCCCTTGAATTTTCCTGGCACAATCTTCTCACTCTCCTACTGAAAATTTTTAGAATTTTGTTGATTCAATGTTTCTCCCTAATACCTCGACTGGAATGTGGGGGTGGGGGGGGTCAGGAGCCACTTCTCCGGGCCCCATCCCAGAAACTGTGGTTTTCAGTTAAACCATAATGGATAACATGTGGTTGTTCCCTTCCTTTATATATATATATATATATATATATATATAATCCATTTTGTTAACTACTTGGGAGGGGGGAGTGAGATTCATCTCTCCAGCTTTATTCTGTCATTTTACCCCAAAACCTGTAATATTTTAATATAACTTTATCATTGTGGCACAAGCAATATGTATTTATACACATACACTATATGCAAGAAAAAGGGAAAAAATAAAAGCATCTGTTATTCTTCTAAGAAGTTATAATCTTTATTAACATTGGGATAATACTGTTCTGTGATAATATAGAGAGAACCTTTAATGGATATAATTACATTTTAATAAATTTTCTATATATGGATATACTATTTTAGCAAAATAATATATTGTTTTGTTTGTTACCTTTCTTTCAACCTTAAGGTGCTTTTTTTTTTATTTTCAACTTTCATAACATTTTCACTACTCCAGAAAAGAAACAAAGACAAAAAAAGGAAACTCACATCCTCCCATACCCCTATCCATGCCCCCCTCCATTATTGATTCATAGTTTTGGTATAGCACATTTGTTACTGTTGATGAAAGAATGTTAAAATACTACTAACTGTAGTATATAGTTTGCAATAGATATATATATATTTTTCCCTATATGCCTCTCTATTATTACCCTCTAGTTATAGTGACATACATTTGTTCTAGTTCGTGAGAGAGATTTCTAATATTTGTATAGTTAATCACGGACATTGTCCACTACAAGATTCACTGTTTTATACATTCCCATCTTTTAACCTCCAGCTTTCCTTCTGGTGACATGTGTGACTCTGAGCTTACCCTTTCCACCACCTTCACACACCTTTTAGCACTGTTAGTTATTCTCATTACATGCCACCATCACCCCTGTCCATTTCCAATCATTTAAGTTCACCCTAATTGAACATTCTGCTCATAATAAGCAACCACTCCCCATTCTTTAGCCTCATTCTATATCCTGGTAACTTACATTTCATGTCTATGAGTTTACATATTATAATTAGTTCATATCAGTGAGACCCTGCAATATTTGCCTTTATGTGTCTGTCTTATTTCACTCAATCTAGTGCCCTCAAGGTTTCTTCATCAATCCATTTCTTTTAAGATGGTTTTGTTCAAACACTATACATTCTGTCCTAAGTAAACAATCGTTGGTTCCCTGTATAGTCAAGTATTTATGTATCGAGCACCATCGTCACTATCTATATAAGGACATTTCCTCCACAAAGATGGAGGAAGAGTCAAAGAAGGCAGAGAGGCAAAGAAAAAGGCAAGGGAAAGAGAGAAAAACAAACAAACAAACAAAAAAACTTGATAGCTAGAAGGTGACAAAAAGAAGGATAGCATTAACCTAAAGTAGAATAAAGAGTCAGACAACATCACCAATGCCTAGAGTCCCATACCCTTCCCCTATTCCCCACCCCCCCATATGCATTTAGCTTTGGTATATTGCTTTTGTTACATTAAAGGAAGAATAATACAATATCTCTGTTAATTCTAACCTCTAGTTTGCATTGACTCTATTTTCCCCCCAAATCCTACCCTATTTTTAACACCTTGCAATGTTGACATTCATTTGTTCTACCTCATGTAAAAACATATTTGTACCTTTTATTACAATCGTTGAGTAGCCTACATTTCCCTGAGTTACACAGTCCCAGTCTTTATCATTTGTCTTTTGTTCTGGTGTCCCACATGATCCCAGCCTTCCTCTTTCGGCCATATTCACAGTCATCTTTGTTCAGTGTACTTACATTGCTGTGCTGCTATCTTCCAAAATTGTTTTCCAAACCTCTCACTCCTGTCTTTTCCTTTCTGTCTGCAGTGCTTCCTTTAGTGTTTCCTGTAGAACAGGTTTCTTGTTCACAAACTTGGTCATTGTCTGTTTGTCAGAGAATATTTTAAGCTTTCCCTCATATCTGAAGGATAGTTTTGCCGAATATTTGGTTGGTGGTTTTTCTCTTTCAGTACCTTAAATATATCACCCCACTTCCTTCTTGCCTCCATGGTTTCTATTGAGAAATCCACACATAGTCTTATCAAGCTTCCTTTGTATGTGATAGATTGTTTCTCTCTTGCTGCTTTCAGGATTCTCTCTTTATCTTTGATGTTTGATAATCTGATTATTAAGTGTCTTGGTGTAGGCCTATTCAAATCTAGTCTATTTGGGTTGCGCTGTGCTTCTTGGATCTGTAATTTTATGTCTTTCATAAGAGATGAGAAATTTTCATTGATTATTTCCTCTATATTGCTTCTGCCCCTTTTCCCTTCTCTTCTCCTTCTGGGACACCAATGACACATAAATTCTTGCTTTTCGTTTTGTCTTTAAGTTCCCAGAGATGTTGCTTGTATTTTTCCATTCTTTTCTCTATCTGTTCTTTTGTGTGTAGGCTTTCAGGTGCCTTGTTCTCCAGTTCCTGAGTGTTTTCTTCTGCCTCTTGAGATCTGCTGTTGTATGTTTCCAGTGTGTCTTTCATCTCTTGTGTTGTGCCTTTCATTTCCATAGATTCCACCAGTTGGTTTTTTGAACTTTCAGTTTCTACCTTATGTACGTCCTGTGTTTTCATTGCATGGTTCATCTCTTTTGCCATATCTTCCCTAAACTTTTTTAATTCAGTTGTTATTAGTTTTTCAATTCCTGTATCACAGTTGAAGTGCAAGTTTGTTCCCCTGACCAGGCCATAACCTCATTTTTCTTGGTGTAGGTTGTAGTTTTCTATTGTCTAGGCATGGTTTCCTTGGTTACCCCAATCAGGCCTCCCCAGAGCAGAATGGGCTAAGGTCCCAGAAGGAAGAAATATTCAGTATCCGGTTTCCCTGAGGGTGTATATTAGAAAATTGTTACACCCTGTGATGCCTCCGGTCACTGTGCTTTTCTGCCCAGTAGGTGGCACCTGTTAGCTTATAATTCTTGACTGGTGTAAGTTCTGAATGAAAGGCAGGTAGTAGAGCTGGGCCCTACCCCTTTCCTCTTAGAGAAGATAGATGCCCTAGGGGGCGGTCATTAGCATTTCAATGGTCTCTCTCTGCTTGTGCTATACCCTTGTCTGGGTCACAGAACTGGGAACTGAAAATGGCTGAGGCTTTCTCCACTGAGTTGAAAAAGGAACAGAGCTGGTCTGAGGCGACCCTCCGGCTCTCCAAGGTCAGTAGTCACCCAAAGCCTCTGTCTACTTCTTGGGATTCGTAACTCGTAGTGAGCAGTTCTCACTCACTAATTAAAACCGCAGTTGGAGCTCAGCTGAGCTATATTCACTTGTTGGGAGAAAGCTTCTCTCTCGCACCAAGAAGCTTTGTAGCTCAGGCTGTGGGGGAGGGGTTTCCCTATTTGGATCCGCAGTTTTTACTTACAGATTTTATGCTGTGATCTTGGGCATTCCTCCCAATTCAGGTTGGTGTATGATGAGTGGATGGTCATGTTTGTCCCCCTGCAGTTATTCCAGATTATTTACTAGTTGTTTCTGGGTTTTTTTTAGTTGTTCCAGGGGGACTACTTAGCTTCCACTCCTCTCTATGCTACCATCTTAGATCCTCTTAAGATGCTTTTAAAAATTATTTTCATGTCAATAAATATACCACATCATTTTAAATAGATCTAAGGCATTTTGTTTTGTGAATCTAATTCATTTCACCAGAATTTTTAGATTTTTAGATGTTTTCCAGTGAATTCTACTATAAATGATGTAGAGAGGCACATACTTGTACATCTACATTTTGTGGTATTGCTTTTATTTCCTTCAGACGAAGTCCAAGAAATCAGTTCAAATGCTTATTTCAAGAAAGAATCTATATTCAAACTGAGGCTGCAAACATTTCTCCAATTTCGGTTGGCCTTTGTTAAGATTTAGTCACTCCTAGAATTACTATGATTTCTAGAAGAATTAACATTTGGATCTAAGAAAAGATTGTAGTACTAGAATATGTGGTACATTGGATGTAGTTATAGCCTTTAGCAACTTTCTAAGTGGTTATATATCAACTGCTTTGTATCTTAAGCCCTGTTGACAGAGATACTGAATTTTAAAAATTATTACATAGCTGATACTTGACTTGTGTTTTGCTAGATCAGAAAATGTCAAGCTTTAATCTTAAGATTAGTTATTTAAAATGGTATTAAAAATTTTAAGACTGATGAAATGATGAAAAAAATGCTATATTATGCCTGGGCTACTAGCCCAATGAAGGACAAAGTATAAGGTGGAGTAACCTCTTAAAAAAGGGTAAAATCATGATTTATTTCTAATTTGTCCTTACTACTTCTCTTTCTTCTCACCACTCTCAGCTTCTGGGGAGGGGGAGGGGAGGAAAAAAGAGGAACTCATGAACTCACAAATTTGCCCCTGGTGTAGCCATCTGCAAAGTCATCCCACAACCATTAACATTTGCTGGAGCTTGGGCAGGGCAGCTCTGAAGGGAAGTTGTGGGAGAGAAAGAAGTGGGGATGTTGCTCAGTCTTTGCTTTCTTTTGATGCTAGTGCTGGTTCATCCTCTGTAAAGCACCATAATGGAATAATATTCTGTTGTCCAAGACAACAGACACCATTGACACCATTGTAGGAACCCTAGAATCCCCAGTGCCAGGTTACACCATTCACCTCCTTCCAGGTTGGACTGAGTCATTTCTGGTACCAGCCCAGGGGTCACTTCATTAGTGGCCAAAGGTCTTGCAGAAAGAAAGAGCTCGTGAACTCCACATGCTGGGGACAAGGGAGTTCAACTCCCAAAGCACAGTGTGGCTGGACAAGTTCCCAAATTCCATTCCTCTAGGAAAGCATCCACTTTCTGACTCTGATCAAAGTTTTTCTTTTTATTAATTTTTTCATGTTGGAAGTTAGTTTTGCTCCCTCCCTTTTATTTTAAGGACTTACCTTAAATTTTTTCTTATTCCAAAATTCCAGTCCCATGTAAGAAAGCTACTAAAAGTGGCTTTTGAATAGCTTCTTCAGCAAAGTCACAAGATGGATAGATGGGGCAGCGAGTCCCCTGGGAATGTCATGTGCACAGAGGCAGTTTTGTATTCTCATCACCTCAAATAAAGCCAAACTCAGTGCATGAAGCTATGAACTCAAGAGACATGATAAGCAGATACGTTTGCTTCCAAGAACAGAGAATAGCAAGGCTTAGGAATACCTGCCCTTTCCAACCTGTGACCATCCCCTGTTACCCAGGAGGTCTTTACTTCAGCTCTGCAGTTATGGGAAGATGGAGCAGGATTTGTTCAATTAATCTGTGAATTTACAAAGTACTTATCAAGTTCAACTAGTTCTGTGCTGGGTGACTTAAAAGAGTCAGAAACATCCAAATACGCATGTGTACACATACACACACTCACACACACACACACACACGTCTGTTGTCATCTGAAAAATGCTAAACAAATTTTGGGAGTGATGTTTGATATTTGGGATACTCTTACTTAGAATAAGGACCATGCAGCAAATGAAAATTTTTCTTTGGATGGTGTTGGACAAATTCTAAAAGCTAAGCAATCATATTTGTGGGAGCTAAAACTAAGCTACATTAAGGTGTTCACTAGACAGAGTTCACAAGTGGAGGCCCCACTAGGGCAGGATGTGCTCATGGGTTTCTGGTAGCATCCAAGTCCTTTGTGGCTGTAGGATTCATGTCAGCTTTCATCTTCACAGCTACAGCAAGGGAGAAACATAAAGTCTGCTAGCAGGACAGGGTCTTGTATAGCTTATATACTCATGAGAGTGACATCTGTTGGGGATCGAATCATATCTCTCATAAAGACATGTTCAAGTTTTAATCCGCTTTCCTTTGGGTGTGAATCCATTTGTAAATAGGACTTTGTGAAGATGTTATTGTTAGTTAAGATGTGGCCAAATTGAATCAGGGTGGGTCTTAATCTATATGACTGGAGGCCTTATAAAGAGAAGAAATTCAGGTGCAGTCAGAGAAAGCTACAGGAAAGAGCTAGAAGTCAGAAAAGGTCAGAGAGGAGAGAGAGATCAATGAGGTGGAGGACTGCCATCAGACAGTCGCTACTGACACTGGGAAAGAGATTGCCCTTGAAAAAATAAATTCTTGTTCTTTCATCCAAACAAACTAAGCTATAACTGGAATGAGATTTGCAGAGTGAGAAAGACTTGCCATGCCATGGATGGTGAGGAGCAGAGGTTTAAACCTGAGACCCAAATTCGAAGACAAATGGGCAGATAGTCAGACTGCTTCTCACACACACAGTCCCCAGTGTGAGTAACAGCAGGATCCTATGAACTGCTATAAGGATTACATGTGTGCTTCTTCATGGCTCTTATGCAATAGTAGTTTATTTCTTATTACCTGACACCATTAACCAATGGGGAGAGTGGCTTGGCTTGGTGGCCGGAGTAACAAAGGCTCCATCTTCTTTAGCACATGGAGTCCGTGTCTCCTACCGTCTCCATTCCAGCTGGCTGGGAGCTGGAGGAGGGCACGTGGGAGGCTTTAATGGGTGGGGCACACTTTGTCCCCTGACAATCTATTGGCCAGGACTCAGTCACAGCAAGGGGTTGGGAAATAGAGTCCATTTGAGGGCCCAGAAGGAAAAGAAGGAAATAAGTTGTGGTGAGCAGCTTGCAGGCTCTGCCTCCAGAGAATCCTTTTAATTACGTGAGGATGGATGATGATTCTCTTGCACAATGTTGAGTAATAGAGAGAAGAGATAATGATAATAGGTAATGCTTGTTGAATGTTCTCAGTGTATTGGATACTGTTCGTTCAGCCACACATGTACAATAATTCACTCCTCAAAAGTCTCTGAGGTACATAATTATCCCCACATCCATGTAGATGTGGCAACAAAGACCCAGAAGATTTAAATAATCTGTCAAGATTACATAACTAGCAATTGGTGGAGCCAGGAATCCAGGGAGACTCACTCCAGAACATTTACCTATAGGTAGAAAAGGACATCAGTAGTAGGTGGATAT
Organism: Choloepus didactylus; assembly: GCF_015220235.1. Lineage (NCBI taxonomy): Eukaryota > Metazoa > Chordata > Mammalia > Pilosa > Megalonychidae > Choloepus > Choloepus didactylus. The sequence goes on from NC_051318.1 coordinate 59,118,647, forward strand.
ATGCTTCTCTCAAGACATGTACAACCTAAGTGAGAATATAAAATCAACGTGCATGGAGAAGAGCAGTAAACCATAATATATGGTCAGGTCTTGTGTACTATGCCAAGGAAATTATATTTAGCAGGAGTTATGTAAGTAAAAGTAAGCTTTCTATCTGGGATATGTATAGACAATGATGGTGCCAGATGGGCCCGATGTTGAAAAAAGGGAAGAAGGAAAGTAGGAAAGCAGAGGAGACTGGGATGAGCACCCCAAACCCAAGAGAAGCAACACGTGGAGATTGGTATTGGGGAGACAGGCCCGACCTCAGAGGCCAGTGCAGGATCCCAGACCAGACACCCTGAGTCCTGGGGTCTGTCTAGACCCTCCCCCAGCTATCCGCCACGGGAAGGCAGTAATTCCACTTTCATACTTAGTATTTGCTTAAGGCTTTTAAAAACAAACAAAGCATAACAACAACAAATAAACAGCCACTTGGCTTTTAATATGTACTTTTTCTAAAAGCACATTTGCAAAATATATAAATTTTGTTGTTGAAGATCATGAATTAAAAGCCACACAATATATTCCTCTCAGAATTTAGTCCTAGTATAGTTTCTCTCTCCTGATGAACTAACATATTATATTTTATTCAAGATAGAAGTTGTATAATTCATCATGGTGCTAAAGATATTGGGAAGCTGAGATTAAATTCTTTCTCAGTTTCAGCAAAAATAAATTGGCTGAGATTTTCTAATTCAACTATCTTCTCTCCCGTTTCCTCCTGCCTGCATTACACAACTCTTAGTTTTTATTTTTATTTCAATGGGTCAATTCTGTGTGTCTACTTTATAGACTGCCTCAAACTATTTCCAGAAAGGGACTGGTTAAGATAGTTAGGAATGAATAACTAAGAATTGGGATCTGAAGGTCCTTAAAAGTTTGGTAAGAATGACAACCAATAAACCTTAAAGGAAATTGAGTTAGACAACTTAGGAAAATTGTCTCTCTAGTTTTGACAAACTCCATATCTCTTCCTGTCCTCCCTGCATTTTAATTACAGGGACAACCAAAGGAGGTGTTAAGGGTTTAAACAGTTCATGAAAAAACATGTAAGGGAATTGTTGGAAGTATGAAATTTTCCTCTTTGTTCTAGAAATTTTGGTATCTGATCCACTTCTCCTTATTCACAAGTGATGCATGTTCTTTGTCTGACATAGTTTTTCATTAAACTTAATTTTAAGATAATTGTAGATCACATACAGTTGTGAGAAATAGTATACCCTTTCCCTAGCTCCCTTCAATAGCAACATATTGCTAAACTATACTACAATATCCCAGCCAGGACATTGACATTGATGTAGTCTAGATATAGAGCATTCCATCACCACAAATAACCCTCGTGCTGCCCTTTTATATCTGCACCCACTTCCCTCTCCGCCCCATGCCCTCCTTAACCCTTGGCAACCACTAATCTGTTCTTCATTTCTTTAATTTTGTCATTTGAAAAAGGCTGTATAAATGGAACCATAAAGTATGTAACTTTTTGAGATTGTTTGTTTTTGTTTTTTCGTTCAGCATATTTCTCTGGAGAGTCATTGGAAGCTGTCGTGTGGATCAACAATGCGTTTGTATTATTGCTGAGTACTATTATGGTATGGATGTACCACAGTTTGTTTGCCATTAGCCAGTTGAAGGACATGTGGGCTGATTCCAGGTTTTGGCTGTTACAAGTAAAGCTACTGTGAACGTTTGTTGTGTACAGGCTTTTGTGTGAATATGTTTTCAATTCTCTGGGCAGACAGAAGATGTGAAAACATTTTCTTTCTTATAAGACTGCCCCTTTCTTGGTCCTTTGGCTAGACACAGCAGACTTTTGTTAGCCTTTCTTTGTCTGCTTTCATTGGTATTTCTGGGTTGCCAGCTTCTTCAGCTCCAAGTTTGGAATATATGAGTTAAAAAGACACCCAAGAACTCACCGCTGCATCATTCCGTAGGTCCTGAAATCACAAGCAAAACCGTCTTTTTCTCTTTACCTTTCAGAGTCTTTTAATGTTTATTTTCTTCTTGTCCAGGGGTTTTAGCTGGAGACATAGGAAAAATATTTCTACTCCATCTTCCTGGAGGTGGAAGTGCACTGACATGTTTTTAAACAAACTCCTACATAACCAAGTTATGGTGCTCCATTTGTTTCAATCTTACATTTTTATTCAGTTGGAGCTTTGGTGGCAGTTGATGATGGCTGATTTACTTTAAAAGAAATTCTTTTGTGGTAAGATTTGCGAAGTGTTGAATTCAAGATACTAGTGAATTTTAAACACTGTGGTTCTATTTATTCACACAATTTCTCTCACAAGAGCACTGAATGTGAGGAATGCACCTTATTATGTCATATACTAATGAGACTCTCTTTTAGGCAATTTTGTAATTAGATAGTAGCCACAGGCAGTCAAAACCAAAATTAACTTAATAAAAGATACTTAACTTCAAACCTTGCTTCCTCTACCTTAATTTAAAGCTCTATTTAAAGTTAGGTTACCTTTTCAAAGACAAGCACAATAGGGAGATAATTAAAATGTTTAGAGCCCAGACATTGAAATTTTGCAACTATTCAAGAACTGTTAACTTTTAAAGCTAATAGGCAATAAAGGATAAAAGAGGACATATAAAGAGTAATTAAGAATAAAGCCATAGAAGACAACCTCAAGGTAATGCATAAATTTGATACTATTCATCAAAAAATAGGAAGCATATATGCAGGAATGAATTTTATTTGTCTTCCAATAAGAACCACAGTTCTATTTATTCTGAAAGCATGTATTTCAATATTTTCTCTCTAAAAGAAAAATTAATTTGGAAATTTAGCTGGATACTTTCCAAAATCTAATAGCTGCATGCTATGAGATTGTACTGGTATTTTCTATGACTTTAGAAAATACATTTGAAACTACAAACTTCCTTATTTTCAATACTGTCTTAAAGGAATCCATATGTAAGTAACCAATTGAAAGCAGATCAGAAATGACTACAATTAGATTGCACCATACACAAGTAATTCATTAATCAATCTCTCTTCCTTCATTTAACATTTATTTACTGATACCTTTTATATGCCAGGCACTGTATGCTCAATGAACATCTCTTACAGCTGAAGAACTTATGAGCAATATGCAAAAGACATAGCATAATCTATAAGTGTGATGTCAATTTTTGGAAATGAAATGTATTACTACTCTATCAATCTATTGTTCAAATTATTTTCTTGAATGAAACAGACAATCTCAGGGTCTTTATTCTATTTTGCTGTGTTATTGTGACCAGAAATTCATAACCAAGAGCAAATCCTCCAAAGGACAATGGAAACAAAAGTTTGTCGCCCATGTCTGTTGTGTGCCACAGAATATGTCAACATTATAAGACACATACAGTATATTTTTCTGACAATTTTACTTTAAGATTTTGAGGGAAGAAGTTATGTGATTGTATCAATAAATAGTTTTAGTATTTATTTATATTAAAGCACATATGACTATTGTGCTGGTTTGGCTGTATTATGTCCCCCAAAATGCCATGTTCTTTGATGTAATCTTGTGGGGGCAGACGTTATTATTGTTGATTAGATTGTAAGTCTTTGATTGTTTCCATGGAGATGCGGCCCACCCAACTGTAGGTGATAACTCTGATCAGATAATTTCCATGGAAGTGTGGGCCTTGATTGGTTTACTAGAGCACTATATAAGCTCAGACAGAAGGAACAAGCTTGCTACAGCCAAGAGGGACACTTTGAAGAATGCACAGAAACTGAGAGTAGATGAAGAAGAGAGATAGTTTGAAGATGGCTGTTAAAAGCAGACTCTTGCTCCAGAGAAGCTAAGAGAGGACAAATGCCCCAAGTGCAATTGAGAGTGACATTTTGAAGAGGAGATGTGGCCTAGAGAGGAATGTCCTGGGAGAAAGTCATTTTGAACCCAGAACTTGGAGCAGATGACAGTCACGTGCCTTCCCAGCTAACAGAAGTTTTCCGGACACCATCGGCCATCCTCCAGTGAAGGTACCCGATTGCTGATGTGTTACTTGGACACTTTATGGCCCTAAGACTGTAATTATGTAACCAAATAAACCCCCTTTATAAAAGCCAATCCATCTCTGGTATTTTGCATTTCCGGCAGCAGCATTAGCAAACTAGAACAACTATATTATAGAGGAAAAACCAAATTTCATAAGAATTTTTAAGCTTAGGAAATGCAACTTCAAAAATCCTTGGTCATTCAATAGGCAGCTCCAGCCTATACCTAGGCATTTATTTTTTGTTGAAAAAGTTTTCATAGGGCAGACCTAAGTTACTTTTCCCTATTATAATTAATTCATTAGGATTAAGATCATCAGAAAATATGATCTACAATTTTTCATCTTTAGACCTGAATCCAAAGGACTTCCATCTGTCCCCCACTTTTTCATCCATTCATAAGAGGGTAGCCTGCTCATGTTCAGACCTGCCTCTTGTGGCTTTATGTGCCGTGAGATAAGGCCTTATTCAACCAGTGGATTACCACTCCATCATGTACAGTATCAAACCTGCTCTAGAGTTTTATCAGAGACTTTAATAAGTCATGATAAAGTAAATAAAAGAATTTATGTATTCATGATCCTCACTTGTGTGATCTGTTTTACTCATTTTGCTTCTGCTTTAATCCAAAGGTTCTAGATTCACTGCTGGAAATTTTCCACAGCTCTTAGAGGCCTTTCTCTGCAATGAAATATTTGCAAATTTCAGTACTCCAAGGTGTAAGGCCAATGCCAACTGCCAATTGAGCATGCAAATGTAAGCCCCTATACATTTGTAACTTTAAAGGAATGGTCACAGATGGAAAAAAGTATGCAAGAAAATAGCACAGGGAAGAGAAACAAGAAATTGTTAATCTTTATATTAATATTGCTTTCAGGTGGGTCACAAAGGGAAAAGAAAAACACCAAATCCTCTATTACGCTCCAACACAGGATAATGCAAATTGAGGAAATTAATAAATCATTTCTTAAAATGTAAATAGGCAAAGTTTCAATGCATACAAACTTTGAAAAATATAACTTACAAAAAATTACTCATTTTAAAAAGTGTAATATTAAGGGATTATATAAAGGATCATTAGAACATCAAAAGAATATAACATTATTGCATTGTTTTACAAAACTAGAATGGCATCATTATATTGAAGGTAGTGAAAAATAACCATGGGCTAAATCTTCAATAGATGAATGAATGACTGTTTTATGGGGTAAAGGAAATTATATTTAAGTATTACTTACAATAATTATAATATTTTATATATTTAGCATTTATATATAGTATACATGCACACTTAAATATATTTTATACACATACATAAGTACTTTGAATCTATTATGTACCCCAGAAAAGACTATGTTCTTTTGATCCATTCTTGTGGGGACAGATCTATTGCGGGTAGAACCTTTTGGATAAGCTATTTCAATTGAGATATGACCCAGCCCATTCAAGTGGGTCTTAATCCCCTTGCCGGAGTCCTTTATGAGAAGATAAAAGACAGATGAAACTCAGAGAGTTCAGAGAAGCTAAGAGATGAAATCTGGAGTTTGCTTTGAAGAAGCTAAGAGTGGAAAGCCCCCAGGAAAGCTGAGAGAGAGAGCCACTGAAACCAGACCCCAGGAGAGAAGGACCGGCAGACATTGCCATGTGTCTTCCCATGTGACAGAGGAACCCCAGATGACAGCAGCCTTTCTTCAGAGAAGGTATCCTCTTGTTGATGCCTTAATTCGGACACTTTCACAGCCTTGGAATTGCAACTTGTAACTCAATAAATTCCCATTGTTAAAAGCCAACTCATTTCTGGTCTGTTGCATTCCAGCCAACTCATTTTGGTCTATTGCATTCCGGCAGCTTTAGCAAACTGAAACAGTACTTATATATAGTATTTATAAGTACTTATGGTACTTAAGTATAACTTACAACTTAGCTTTAATCACGAGATCTTGGGTGCTGTTCCTTACACATACAAATATGAGTTGTAAGAAATGACTTCTATTCCTATTCTCCTGAGTTGATTTCTTCCTCAGCCATTGCTTAAATTATTCTGCACACAGAGATGTCTCACCATTTCATTTCTCAGGCTAGATCTTACTTCTGAGACCTTGATCATTCTTCCACCTGTCTACTCTACAGCATTTGAATCCTTCAAAGTTACCGAAACCTCAGTATGTCCAAAATCAAATCCACATTCACTGCCTCCTTCCATACAGCATCTTTAAACCATGAGAGTGAATAGCAAAACCTCCCATCTTGTTATCTGAGCAAAAACATCAGAATCATTTTGACATTTGCTCTCTCTCCCTTACCTCCCATGTCACATCCATCACAAAGTCCTGCCAATCTTGCTTTCTAACTGTCTTCTGCCTCCATTCACTTCTTTAAATGTCCACTGACATTACTCTGATCTAAGCTACCAAATTCTCTTGTTTGTACTATTCAGTTGTTCTCCAATTGCTCTATTTGAGTTTATTCTTGTCAGCCACACTTCCACCATCATTTCTCTAAAACTGCAGTCAAAGTGATATTTTCATATTGTAAATCTTAGTTTGCACTGCCATTCTTACAATTTATCAATGGCTTCCATTTGTTCTCAGGATAGTGAACAAAATCTTACTGTGCCCCTCAAGGCACTGCTCTGTCCCCAGTCTCATCTCCCACTCAGCAACTATCAGTTGCTTTACTCCAGCCATTGGAGGATTCAGTTGCTCAAACAATATTCCTCTTACCAGTAGGAGAGAGGGCTTTGAAATGCTGTTCCCTCAATCTGGAACACTTCCCTCACCTCCTTATCTAGTCAACCACTCATCTTCCTTCAGCTTTCAGGACAATCTTTACTGCATCAGGTAACCTTCCTTTATGCACTTTTATTATACAATTTAACATTTATTTATGTGATTCTTTGATTATTTCTATCTTTCCCACATCTGTAAGCTCCTGGAGGACAGGCTGTATCTGTTTTTGTTCCACAATGCATGTCTGACACCTACCAGAGTGCCTGGCACTAGTAGGCATTGGATAAACATTTGTTGAAAAACTGAATGTATGCAGGAAAGAGTGAACAATTAATTAATGCCTACTCTGCTGTTTTAGATTCATTTTCAATTTCATTCCCATAGCCTCATAACAGTCTCAGACAAGTTATAGGATCTTGCTCGAGAACACAAAGCTAATAAGAGGTTAATTAGGGATCATAATATATCTCCTGCCTCCATGTCCAGAATCCTTATGTGGTAGGCGTTTGATGTTTCTATCTGCCATCCACTTTGTTTTGCTAACAGTACTACTAATTTCCTTTGCAGAAGCAAGCTTTCCAGACTCTTATTCACATGGTTTTGGTGAGTCTAACTTACCTTTGGTTCCAGGGAAGATAAACCAGAGAGAGCAAAAGAGAGAGACTGAAACAAAAATGGACATTAAATAATTTTTAAAGTATGTATAATGTGATTATTTATTTGTATAATTATGTTTACATAAGAAGATATATGACATGATAGTCATCAAAAAATAATTGTCATCATTTCAGAGTGTGAGATCTCAAGTGATTTTTTAATATATATCCTTGTATGTTTTGTTCGCCTTTTTTCTTAAGCTTTTTATTTTGAAATAATTACAAATTTGCAAGACAGTTACAAAAATAATACAAAACCCATACAGACAACTCCAACATAGCTCTCACTCAGATACCCAGATCTACCAATGTCAATATTTTGCCACATTTACCATATCATTCTATCTCTCCATCCACCCATCCATTTTTTAAACATTTGAGAATAGGTTGTTTGCATCATGATCTTGAACACGTAATACTTCCACATACATTTCCTAAGAAAAAGTATTTTCACTTAGGTAACCACCTCAAGGGCAGGTATCAAGTTCAAGGAACTTGATTTTGATAAAAAGCTTACAGTTTATATTCTAATTTTTTCATATGTCCTAATAATGTCCTTTTTCCTCCATTGTTAGATTCAGTTCAGGATCATTTTCTCATTAGGTGTCCCTTTCTAAAAAAATTGTGGAAACAATTTTTGTGGAATCCCCATTTCAACCATTTTCAAGCATACCATTCAGGAGGATTAATAAATTAACAATGTGATGCTACTCTCACCACTGTCCATTACCAGAACTTTCCCATCACCCCAAACAGAAACTCTGTACCCATTAAGCAATAACTTGCCATTCCTCTTACCCCCCCAACCCCTGGTAACCTCTAATCTACTTCATGTCTCTATGAATTTGCTTATGCTAGGCACTTTATGTAAGTGGAATTATACAATATTTGTCCATTTGTGTCTGGCTTATTTCACTCAACATGATATCTTCAGGGTTTATTTATATTATAAGCATGTATCAGAACTTCATTCCTTTACATGGCTGAATACTATTCCATTGTATTTATAGACCATTTTATTTATCCATTCATCCATTGATGGACATGTTTGCATCCACCCTTTGACTACTGTGATTAAAGCTTCTGTGAACATTGGCATGCAAAGTATTTGTTTGAGTCCCTGTTATAAATTATACCAGGATGTAAATGGACATGTAATGGATGGATCATATGATAATTCTATGTTTAACTTACTGAGGAACTGCCAAACAATTTTCCAAAGTGGATGTACTATTTTACATTCCCACCAACAGTACATGGGGTTCCTATTTCTCTGGATCCTTGCCTACACTTGTTTCTTCCCTTCCTTCCTTCCTTCCCTTCTTCCTTCCTTCCAATAGCTATTCTATTGGGTGTGAAGTGGCATCTCATTGTGGTTTTGATTTGCATTTCCCTAGTGGCTAATGTAATTGAGCACCATTTCATGTGTTTCTTGGTATTTGTATTTCTTCTTTGAAGAAATGTCTATTCAAATCCTTTGCCCATTTCTTAATTGGGTTGTCTTTTTCTGATGAGTGGTAGGAGTTCTTTATACATTCTGGATATTAAACACTTATCAGATTATTGATTTCTAAATGTTTTCTCATATTATGTAGGTTGTCTTTTTCACTTTCTTGATAATGTCCTTTGTTGCACAAAAGTTTTTAATTTTGATAAAATCCAATTTATCTATTTATTATTTTGTCACTCATGCTTTGGTATCATACCTAAGAATATATTAACTAATACAAGGTTCTGAGATTTTCCCTGATGTTTTGTTCTAAGAGTTTTATGGTTTTGGCTGTTATATTTTGGTTGTTGATCTGTTTTGAGTTTTGTGTGTGTGTGTGTATAGCATGAGGTAGGGTTCCAATTTCATTGCTTTGCATGTGGCTATCCAGTTTCTCAGCACCCTTTGAGTGGACTTTGGCACCCTTGTTGAAAATCAATTTGTCATAGATGTATAGGTCTATTTCTGAACTTTCAATTCTAATTCATTGGTCTATTTTTTTGTTATTGTTCTTATGCCAGTACCACACTGCTATGATTAGTGTAGCTTTGTAGTAAGTTTTGAAATTAGGAAGTATGAGTCCTCCAACTTTGTTTTTTCTCAAAGTTTTATCTATTCAGAACCCTTTGCCATTTCACATAATTTTGATGATTGGCTTTTCCAGTTCTGCAAAAATGACTACTAGAATTTCAATTTGGATTGAGTTGAACCTGTAGGTCACTTTGGGTAGTATTGGCATCTTAACAATATTAAGTCTTCCAATTCATGAACATGGGATGTTTGTTTATTTAATTTCAATCAGCAATGTTGTTTAGTTTTCAGTGTATAAGTCTGATATATCCTTGGTAAACTTTATTCCTAGATATAGAATTACTAGTTGAAATTATTTTTCTTTCAGCACTTTTTTATATCATCCCACTGACTTCTTGCATCCATGGTTTCTGATGGGAAATCAGCCCTTACTCTTATTGAGGCTCCCTTGTACATGATTAATTGCTTCTCTCTTGCTGCTTTCAGGGTTCTCTCTTTAGCATTCAACAGTTTGATTATAATGTTTCTCAGTGTGGATTTTTTTGTGTTTCATAAATCATTTTCCTGATTTCTGTAGTTCTTTGTGTTTTTCTTTAACTCATTGAGCATATTTAAGACAACATTTTAAAATCTTTGTCTGGTATATCCAATGCCTGGTTTTCCTCATTGATGGTTTCTGTGACTTATTTTGTTCCTTTGAATGGGCTATTTATTCCTGCTTCTTTGCATGCCTGTGATTTTTCATTGTTGTTGAAAACTGGGCATTTGAATATTTTAAAGTGTTAACTCCGGAAATCAGATTCTCTTCATTCCCCAAGGTTTGCTGGTTTTTTTTCCCCCTTCTTATTGATGAAGGCTATATTTGTCTATTTGCATAGGAATTTTTCCAAACCATTTATGCAAAGATGTATCCCTTGATGTATGTAGTTACTGAAGTCTCTGCTCCTTAACTTGTATTCAACTAATGTTATGACAGGGATTTCCTTGAATTCTAGGACCTACAAAAAGAAGAGGAGGAAGGAGGAGGAGGAGGAGAGGGAAGAGGTGGAGGAGGAAGGAAGGAAGGAAAGGAAAGGGAAGGGGAGGGGAGGGGAGGGAAAAACTAAAAGAAAATGCCTTTCCCATCTTTGCAGATTGGCACTGTGCTGTTGTTCTTCAGTGCTCAACCTACAAAACTTCCTGAGGTGAAAGCACAGAGTCCTTTCAGGTGTTTTCTGAGCATGTGTCTTGTTTTGGGCATGCGGGCAAGGCCTTATCAAACCACTCATGTACACAGATATTCCAAATGCACCCAACGGGAAATTCATAGCCTATTCTCCAAGTCAGGGTGCAACTGTATGTCTTGGCCGGTAATCCTTTGCCCCAGGGAACTTGGGTTTGATTGTTTTCTCATGGTGTTTTAACAGCCCTGCCAGCTACTGACTGAGTGAGACCTAGAGGAGCATCCTGGACCAGTCCTCAGGCTGTCACCCAGTGGAGTGGCACAGATATACATGCACCCCAATATGGGCACAAGGGTTACTCTTCTCCCTCTGGAATCTGGAACCAGGGATCTGCATTGGGAGAGCTGGCTCCACACTGACCCAGAGCGGGAGTTGGGGAAGGGCCAGTAAAGGCCCTGCAAGGATTTCCTACTGCCTTTAAGTTGCCCTTTTCTTGATTCAGGCTCATCCAGTTACTGCAACCCTTTCTCTGTGTTCCGGTGATCTGAGGAAGTTGGTTCTGCCAATTTCTGCCAGGATTTTAATGTCACTGCGGAGACATGGAATCCTGGATACTTTCACACTGCCATTTTGCTGATGTCACCTTCCTCAATGTGTCTTTTATTGATTAAAAAAATATTGTCAGCCTTACTCTCTCAATTTTTATCATTTTTTGTGAATTCTTAAGCATAGTATTTCACTTATTCATGTGTTTCCAACCACAATTAGTACTTCTATGTGGAAATTTATAGAAATTAATAATTTGATTAGCATGCACAAGACCAAATATCACTGAAAGAAAACCAGTCAACTTTGGAAACTAGTAAAAATTTGGATGTGTGGTATTATGCATATTAATTCAAACTAATGATGATAAAATCTCCAAGTATATAAAAATAAACTAGAAATTGATTTTTCAGGAATAATAATTAAATTAACTAGAAGCTTCTTAAGTCTGAAAACATATTAAGAATTAATCTTTTATCTCAATAATAGCAAATTCTTGGCAGTATATCCAGCATAGAGTAAGCACTTAATCAATTTTTGTTGACAAAATGAATAAAAGTTAGGCAGGTATTATAACTGATTATGAATAATTCTATTATACATACAACACATATTATTTCTAGTTTTGTATAGTGACTTCAACATTTTCCATTTAAAAATGGATTTTTTTTTTAACACTAAGAGAAAAAAGATTTCCATTTCTACCGAAGATGGAGTCAAAGGAACCAGATTTACCCTCTTGCTTCTTTACACAAATATACTCATGAAATATATACATAGAAGTCTATATATATGTGTCCTATATATAAGACAGTGATCCCTAAAAGAGGGGAAATATGAGTGAGCCCTTCAATTTCATCAGCTTACTGTCTGGAAACATTTCCAGTCCTTAGTGCAGGGAGAGGGAATCCAGACAGTGTCCTGTGATCTTCCAGAGCTGAGGGATGGAATTGGGAGTCCAGGGAAGCCAAGGTGACTAAAGTTCTCAGGGCAGAGTGTCAAAGAGGAGAGAGACCTCCAGAGACCTGCAGAGAGTCCCCCCCACCCCAGTCATTATCTGAGTACTAATAAGTGCAGGTGTGTGTGGGAAGTGGCGTGAGGGGAAAGAACCATTTGAAATGAGCAGGCAGAACAATCCTTGGAGCTCACACGGGACCAAGAATACTTTGTGCTTCCACCAAGCAGAGTGGAGAAACTTCATAATACACAGCGGGCAGAGTACTCAGATATTGCATCAGTAGTAGGAAAAAATCAGCCCAAGGTTAAAGATTGCTCTGAATCTGCCTAACAAAGCTTAAAAGCAATCCATGAAAGGATCAAACCCTTTCCAAGTAACTTAACCCTGTCTCAGATCAAAGCTCAAGAAAATAAAACAACAACAACAGCAATAAAAATACCTACTACCCATCAAGGGGAAACATATAAGGTCGGGAATCCAATAAAAACTACCACTCATGCAAAGAAGCAGGGATATGTGATCCAGAATAAGGAGAAAAATAAGTCAATTGAAACAGAACCAGAAATGACACAAAGGATAGAATTCATAGACAAGGATATTAGAAGAGTTATTATAGCCATATTCTGTATGTTCAAGCAAGTAGAGGAAAACCTAAGAATGTTAAGGAGAAACATGGAACATATAAACAAGACTGAAAACAAATTTCCAGAGGAAAAAAATGCAACACCCAAGGGAAGAAATATGGAAATTATGTTAACAAACCTCTTGTCCTCAAGTATTGGACATTCTGTTGATTTAAGTGAGATATTTTTTAAATAATTGAGACAAAGTATGCGATAAGAGTAGGTTTTTTTTCTTCTTCTCTACTTCCCTCCCATCCCACCTTTGCCCCCAAAGAAATCGCCTCAACAACCCCTCACAGCCTCTCCTTGGAAGAGCATGTGGGGACCTAAGCCATTCTAGGGACACTGTAGTGATGGTGTCACTGGCTTGCTTGGTCACGCTTGTCATCCTGGCATCTCCTTCCCTTGGAAGCATGCTCTGTTCCTACTTCCGTAGGCATAATGGCATAACAGCTTCCAAGGAAGATGATTTATGGGAGAGAAGAATGCAGATATAAATTGTTATTTTCTAAAGAATGCACAGTCTTGTAATAATTTGATTACAAAGAGCCACCATAGCCAACTTTTTAATTTAGGAGTATACCAGAAAGATTTTTTTTTTAATCAATCTCATTGGAGTTACCACCTCTTATGGAGCACTTTTGAGAATGCTCTAGTTTGTTCCCCACTGTGCACAAAACGCATCATTGGGGAAATCTTGTTTTCAGTTATCAGATAGCTACAATCAAAGCTTCTGTTAGTTGTAAAGAATGAGATAAGATAACATTTTGTTTATTTACTTACCCAAAATAGTTTTATTCTGCCCAATAATTTTAATTATGTTTTAGTTGGTTTGAATTCAAGTTCATGTTCTCAGCATTGACATTTCCCTTTCTAAAAGCTATCACCTCCTTGAAAGTTCACATGTTAATTTCACAAATAACAGAAAGTAACCCTGGATGATTCTGCTCGAAAATGTGAGCTCCTAAAGGACACTGAACTACATTTGACTTTTAAGTTTTGTTTTGTTTGTTTGTTTTTTTTTAAAGCATTTCATGTTCTGACCCAAGGTTGTCCCCTTGAAACATGTCTAAAAGAAAAATATTTATGCAAATTTTATTGAGTTATTTATGTTTTACGATGCACTTACGGAAAAAGTTTTGAAGGAAGAACTAGTTTGACGCACTTTGGCATCAGGAACTGAACTTTGAATATAACAGATGAGTTTGTCAGATTTAGAACTGTTTCACATGGACAAAGCAAAGATTTTCTTCTATTTTATATGTTAAATATAAATATCACAGAGTTTTTTACAAGTCAGTGATATAAATTAAAATAGAATGCTGTCTAAGGATTTCAAAATGATTAATACCAGCAAAAATCCAGTTTTTGTATTTTAAAGTGTTTTGTAAATTGTTGCTTTTATACCAAAATCCCACTAGCAAATGATCACAAGAATGAAGGCAAACTGCATTCTTCAGACTTAATTTTTCATCTACACCATGAAAATGAACATACTGTATACGTACATAACCATAAAAAATAAAGTCTAAACAAACCATCAAGCAAAGTATGTCTGACAATACTGATTTTTCAATTAGGTCAAATTCAATTAGCATTTATTTATAGAACAGATGCCAAGTGTAAAGCATGGTGTGCAATCTACGGAGGACAGAGAAATGATGACAAATGTATATTTCTTGCCACCAAGATCTGTAGAATATATTAAGAAGGCATATAAATTATTAACTAACACAACACAATAATAATAAGGTTACACAATATATAAATGTATTTACTGAAAATATTCTATATATGAGGTGCTTTGGGAAGTGCTTTTCAAGAATTAATGTATTTGGTCTCCCAATAATCCTATGAGGTAAACACTCTTACTATGCCTATTTTACAGATGAGCAAACTGAAGCTTAGAGAGAGAGAAGTGATTTACACAAGGTCAGGAAAATTAGTGGCAGGATTTGAATCAAGGCAGAGAGTTTGCAGAGACATGACCAAACTGCCACAGGAAACAAATACAGTAAAAGGAAAAAGAATGGACTATAGAATCAAGTCATATAGATTTGAATTTAAATCATGGCTATGTTTTTCACTAGCTGTGCAAACTAAGTAAATAATCTTTCCTTTTCCGAGGCTTATAATCTGTCATTATGACCTGGGGATAATATTAGCTAAAGCATTAAGCTACTGTGGGATTAAATGGTTTCATATATGTAACAAACCCGGAAGAGAGTCCTATACTTGGCTACTTCCCCAGAAATTATAGCCTTTTTTGTTTTGAAAAGAGACCTATATCAGAATAACAGAAACACCAAAATAACAGTGGCTAAAATCCTTGCATGTTTATTTTCACATGTAAAAGAAGACCATGATAGAGTGTCCAGGTGGGTGTGGAGCACCACGAAGTCACCAGATATCCAGACTCTTCTATCTTTTGCGCTACCATTCTTGGTGTGCAGTGTTCATACCCAAGTTACTCTCATGATCCAGGATGGATGCTGCAGCTCCCACCATCACATCCACACTCCAGACAGCAGAAAGAATAGAAGAAGGCAAAATGAATCTGCCTCTAATGTCCTCTCATAGAGTCTTCTTGGAAGTCCCTCACAACACATCTACTCTCACACATCTACTCTCACACATGTCAACTGGATGGGTAGAACAGTCCCAGCCTGCCTGGGAATTGTCATCTGTATTCCAAGCCACGCTATGGTCAGCTAAAAATTGACATTCTGTTATTAAGGAAGAAGGAGAGAAGGGATATTGGATTGGCAATTGGCCCTCTCTATAGTGACTCTGATGCGAGCACATTTAACTAAACATAATGTAGAAGATTGAGGAAAAAAAAACAATGGAACCAGTTCCCTCTGCCTTATATGAGGACATACTAAAACACCCTCATGCGAAGGACAGGAATGTTCTACCCTACAAGGGAAGGCGATAAGGGAAGTCACAGACCCTGACACTGACCTTTGTGTAAAGAAATTACATAACCCCCAAAGACGGCTACAGAGATAAGAATTTCCTTGTGGAAGAGTGTAGTTGGCATTCCCATAACATTGACTGAGTAAATTAGGTGACAGTAAGTCTTGGAATACAATTTTTAAGCAATTGCAGAAAAAGAGGCAAAATGGGTCTGAATCAGTAGGCTTTAAGTGGCTAAGTTAGAATAAAACACAAAAAGGGGTAAATTCATGCTCTTACGTGCTGTAATTAATCCTTTTGTCGGTCGTCCCTGTTCAACCTAGGTGTTGGGAAAAGAAAGTCTCTCAGGAAAAATCATCAAAAGCTTCCAGCTAAAACCACTTCTCCGAGCAGCTTCACAGGTAATTCCAGTAAGACACAGCAGGGGGAGCACATGGGATGGTAAGGTCTGCTTGGAAGTTTCACCTGGCAAATGCCCTTTCTCAGCATTTGCAGCTGTCCTGACTGATGACGGAAAAATATACTGGGCTCTACATAAGGAAATTCTATAAGCTCATTCTGTCAGAATCTGGGTTCATGTTTTAACTGTGCAACCTTTTGCAAGTTAGGTACCCATTTTAAGCCTTGGTTATCTTGGTAAAGCAAGAATGATCCTATTGGTAGTACTAACTCATGGAGTTGCTTTGAGGATTAAGACTTGATAGAATACTTCACACTTAGTGAACACTCAATAAACAGCCATCCTGCACTTTGGAGTTAAATTGATGTATGGTAGAACCCATCTACTAGCTAAGATGCCTAAACCTGTAAGCCTCAATTTTCTGAGTATCTGACACCTAATAGGAATTTAATAAAATGTACCTATTTTGTGGTTATTATAACATATACCTTGTCTTGAAATATAACATAATATATACACATAGGTATATATGTACATGTATACATGTGTATATTGGTGTTTATAATGTGTATATTCTATATAAAATCAAATGCTTTGTCTTTCTTCTTGTGTATGGAAAAGTCATCAGTTGCAGCAGAATCATTATAGGAGCACAAGGTATATTCTCTCATCTGATTCCTCTGCTTTCCCAGGACTATCCAAGAAGAATTGAGTTTTCTCAGCCTGATTTCTGGAAATTTTCTCTTACAAATTATTTAATGCCAGTGCATTTTATTATAACATTCCAATGAACTCTCTTGATATATTTCCTTCTGTTTTCGTATCCTCTCAAGTGATGTTATAATGAGATATATTATTTATGGGGCAGATATGCATTTGACTTAGTCATGAACCAGTGTAAAATAAGATCCTTGCCTCTGAGATCTGACACAAACTGCTCTCTTCGAATGGTTGAAATAACTCTGAACATGTAAGCTTGTATTTTTATTCCATTAGAATGTGCAAAACCTATTGTGTTTAACCTAGAGTCTCAAAAGGGATCATCTCTTATGTGCCAAATATTAAAGACTCTAGACTTCTGATTTCCAGAAATGAGTACATTGAGGTATACATTTGGAAAAGGGGGAAATGCATTTTCCCAAAAAGGAATTAACAGTTGAGGGTGGGGGCAGAGATTACCCTTGGAACAAGCATGCTTGGATTTACATGCAGTACATTAGTGGATGAGGTATTGAAGCATATTGTGAGTGTCAAAAAGGTACAGTAAGGCCGGGACTCTGCACCCAAAAGTGTTAAACATCTGTTTTCAGCAACCAACTTATTTGACTGGGTATAATTGGCTATTTTCCTACTTTCATATTTTACATAGGCAGAGCACCAATTGTCTCAAGATCAATGGCATATTTTCATGGTAAAAAAACAAATATTAGGGAATTGTTTGAATTATTTTGAGGATGCATTATAAATCCAGAGGGTCATAACTTATTGTGAAAGTCTACTATATTTAGGATTGGACTTTCAAGGTAAGAGCTCTATGCACTAAATTTGAAAAACAGGTGAGGGGTGGCATTTTCTAGAACCATTTTCTTACTGTTAGGCAGAACTCCCCACCCCCAGCACACACAAAACCCACCTCTAGTGAATATTCCAAGAAGCTCCCTGTACCCACAACGAACGTGACTGTTTTCATGGAGACCACCCTTAGCTGACGTGAGGGTTTGAGCAAGAACAAAAATTTTCCATAATGTAATAACCTCCCTGCTTAAACTCCAGACCTTGGGCAAACCAATCCCCTGACGTCAACTCCTTATCTTACCCCCCCAAGCAAACCAATCCCCTAAGGTCAACTCCTTACTTCCCTATTTTACCCTGAGCAAACCAATTCCCTAACAACAACTCCTTACTTCTCTAGCTTACCCACCAACAATTATTCCCCCAATCCCCCTCCCAAAAGCTATAAAATTGTACTCCCCCCTTTGTTCGGAGCTGTCACCGTTTTTAAGGCTTCAGCTCACCTGTGCATGGCTGCACAATAAAACTTTCTCCAATCAAGTTTTGGTCTCTTCTCTTCCTGGTGGAAAAACCTAACACTTACTACAGCTTTAGGTTACCTCAATATCAGAAGATGTTATTCCTATGGCTTCAGTTTCAAAATGATATGTGGTAGAATTATTTGGATGCAAATCATGCCCATATGCCATAGATCTCTTCAACATCATTATTCAATAGATATACAGGATATAAGGACTGCAAATGGAACACAGGACTTGAAAAAAAATCAGCTTTAGGTTTCAAATCTAAATACTCCCACTATTTATGAGTTTTGCCCATGCCCCAAACACTCCCTTCCTTTCCCTGAGAAAGTTTTCATCAGGCATAGGTGACTCTCAGAAGCAAGGAAATTAACACACAGTGTATTCATTTATTATTTTTCGAGGAAAAAAATTACTCACCATTGTAATCCTTTATTAAGTAGCTGAACAACCAAACATGAATTTACACAAATACCATGAAATCTTTGGTACACTAGAAAGAAAACTAGAACACTGCATTTGAATTTTAAAAATCAGAGTTCAAATTCTAAATGAGCTCTAGCAAGATTTGTGACCTTGGTCTAGTCTCTTAATTCCAGTTCTTTGTTTATTCATTCATTCATCCATTCACTGAATGCCAAATGTATTCCAATCACTGTTCTTGGCTGAGGAGTATAGAAGTGAAAGAAAAAGAAAACTGCCCTGCTCCTTTGGAGTATACAATCACAGAGACAAGAAAGACATTTAAGAAATATGGTGGAAAGTGCTAGGAATAAAAATATAGCAGTGTAAGAGATCTAGTGCAGGGGGTTGTGTGTGTTTTTTGTAAAACAGGTAAACAATGGATTTTCTGAGGCTTGAATGAAGTCTCAGGACTTCACTGAGTGAAGATGGGGATGTCTAGGGAGAGGATACTCCAGGAATAAGGGATAGTAGACTATTCAGGCTGGGTTTTGTAGCCCCATGGGTGAGGTAGAGAAAGGGGGAGTCTAATCATGTGGGACCTGGAGGCCTAAGTGAGAAATATGGACTTTATTTCAAGGGCAATGGGAAGCCAGGGGAGTGACATGAGTCAGTAGTGCTTTTAAAAGGATCACTTTGGATACTGTGTGGAGAGTGGGTTGCTGGAGTCCATGGTGGAAACACGGAAGATAGGGATGGTTATGGATTGAATTGTGTCCCCAAAAGATATACGTTCAGTTCCTAACTTCTGGGTCCCGTAAATGTGATCCATTTGGGAATAAGAACTTTGAAGATAATATTAGCTGACATGAGGCCAAACTGGTTTAGGGTGGGTCTTATAAGTAGAGGTGTTCGTATAGGCAGAGGAAATTTTGATACCATATGAAAGAGACAGGATTGGTCATGTGACAGAGGCCAAGGTTGAGTTATGTTGCTACAAACCAAGGAATGCCATGGAGAACTGGCTAGCCCCCAGGAGCCAAGCAAGAGGCATGGAACAGATTATTCCCTGGGGAAACCTGGCCTTGCAACACACTGATTTCACGCTTCTAGACTCCAGAACTGTGAGTCAGGACATTTCTGTTGTTTAAGACTAACTAGTCTGTGGTACTTTTTTTTTTTTTAACTTTCTAAACGAGAGTGCTTTATTGATAAAAGGTTAGCTTTAATGGATACAAAACTGCTGTGTAAAATAAGTGTTTTCAAGATACATTTCTATAAGTAGAGATTACCTCTTAGTAAAAGAGCAATTATGTAATAGCAAAAGCATATATTTCTATTAAGGCAGCAAAACAGAGAGGGATTTACAAGTGTAATGTGAATCCAGTTCCCTTGAATGCTGCTTATCAGGTGGCAGTTTGCCCTAAGTAGGACTTTTATTCAAACATAAGCAAGGCTTATAGTGGCAACTTGCTTTTTTTCATTTTTAGTTTTCTCGAGCATAGTTAATAAATGCCAAAATAACCCAAATAATTGACCTTGTATGGAGGTATTCTACAGTCATGGAACCCTTTTCCTTGGTAAACATGTTGCCCAAAGCACCTAAACATAGAGCGTATAACCACTCACAGTTCAATGGTAAAAGGGCAAAGTTAACGAGACCAGATGAGTTTATCAAGTACTGCACCTTCATAACTAGTATATTACTGCCTCATTTTATTTTGTGTTTGAGCAAAATGAAACAAAAAACAAAGCAACAATCCTCATTCTCAGATTAAATGTTTCTCAACCTCAGCCACTGTGGTGAAATGAAATGTGGAACCAGCACCCTGCTCACCCGCCCTGGCGTCCGAGAGAAGGTGAAGAAAATCCCCTGGTAGGTGGAAAGATGAGGGGGGCAGGTGAGGGCCTCGGCCTAGGGCTCAGAATGTCCAGCAGCCTGTCCTTAGGATATTAAACATCTTTCCTCTTATGGGAGGCGTGGAGAAATGTGCCTTACACAAAAGGAAGGAGGTGGCAAATAGGTGAGACAGTACGCATGTAAAATTATCACTATTTGCCTCCCTTTAGAAAACCACTCAAAAAGGGACCAGCAGAAGCAAGAAATAAGAACTGGGAAAACCTGGCAGGCCTCTGGGTCTCTAGGGGTCCAGGATTCAGAGCAGGACAGAGACACATCTACACAGGCCCGAGTCCCAGGGCTGGGGCTGATCTTCCCCAGACACATTTACAAAAAAACACATTTGCGGTCGCAGTTAAATCGTCTGGGGGGATGGCGGCCGGTTGCTGAACCCTCGGCTCTTGGCGTTGCTCGGAGGGTACCGGCGGCGGGGGCTCTTTCCCGGAGGCGAGGGCGAGGCGGGGGACTTGGCCAGGTCCCCGGCGGTGGCGTGCAAGGTATGGAGGGCGGCGAGAAAGGAACAGGCGGGACGCTTTTTTCAGGAGGGTAAAGCCAAGAGCGTTTATTAGGGGTGAGCACAGGTTATATAGGCTGGCATAGAGGGCGGGGGGTTGTTACAAGCCAATGCTGAGGGGATAAAGGCTAGGATTGGTTCTGAGAGGGTGCGGAGGTTAGGATTGGTTCTAAGAGGGCGCGGAGGTTGTTTGAAAAGGGGCGGGAGTTGCTCTGGCAACGGTGTCTGGCAACAGTGTATGCGCACTGGTGGTGGCGGGAGTTGCTCTGGCAATGGGGGGTGTGCGGGCAAGATAAGGGGGTGGGGAAAAGGCGGTTCCCTCCGGCAAGCCTCCCCTAACGGTGGTATTTTGGGTGAGGAAATGGGGCCTGCCTCCGGCCTCACTTTCTCAGGCCTGGGGGGCTGTGGAGGGCGCTGTCGCCCGTGCCCACCACCCTCCCCAGGGGCTGATCAGGTCCCCCAGCCCAGGCCCGCCAAGTCGAAGCACGTAATCAGTATCCCGCACACATTCAAGGACAGTATAAAATTACAAAATGGTTGGCTTCTGAACAGGTTGATTTTCCTTAAAAAGCTGTTTTTAAATTGAGTAAAAATATTTTTACTGACTCTCAGTCTTATGTAAGAAAGAATCTCAGTTGCAATCTGAAAATTGGAGCCGATATCTACTTTGATTTTCTCCGTAGCACAGTATGATCAAGACCAGTGAAGAACACTACAAAAGCGGCTGGTTCTCTGCCATGGTGGTTTTAAAAATTATATAGCATCAGAATTGTGACACTTCTTAAAAATTCACCTCTAAAAGCTTGTTCTAAAAAAGGCTAAGCATAAACATATGTCTCAATGGATAATTCTGTTCCATTTTAGTTGGTAAACAGATGAACGTGCAAATGAATTAATGATGTTGAATTCTAGCAGTAAACTGGTTTTGGTGTTGTGCCCACACAAAAGCAAGGAAGTGAGAGTAGAGTCTCTGCGTGGTGCTACTGCTAAATAATGGCCTTGCACTGGGTGGGTGTGTCTACCACTCAGGAACATTCTGAGCAAATCTGAATTTGTTTCTAGATACAAATCAAGAGTGCTCATCAATGACCAGTCATTTAGGCCAGCTGAAAGGAAAAACCTCAATATCAACTAAATATGCTGACTGACCCTTGAAACAGTTGTAACAGTAGTGGTTAGTTAAGGAGAAAGAAAATGGTGAAAATGGACAGCTCACCTCACAAGATATGAAGTATAACATAGCAATGAAATACAAATGTTAAAAATATTTCATACATAAAAATACACCAAAAGTTTTTAAAAAATTAAATTCTGAGGCACAAGTACTGTAGAACTTGGGTAGATGACCTTCCAACCATATCATGAAAAACCTGCAACTGTATTCCTCCTCTGGAATGTCTTTTTTATCTTGGAAAGTAGTTCCTTACACGTGGGGCCCGTGAGCACTGCCATCACTGTCTCCCCCTTGCATCTGCATCTGCATCTGCTCCTGCATTCTTGCAATCATCTCTTGCATGTGACGAAGTTCGGCTTCCTTTTACAGCAAGATCTGGTCTTTGTTCATATCCTCATTCTCCACTTTCCTGCCGCTCCACTTGAGCAGCTCAGAACGGAAGTTTCCGCGGCGCAGGTCCTGGGTCACCTCCTGCAGGTCCTGCATGTGGGTGATGAGCACTGTCCTCAGCTTCGGGAAGTCGTTGTGCCCCAGATTTGCCACCTCCACGACGCCCCATGGGTAGAGGCGGCCTCCAACCTTCTTGCCTTCGGCTTCAATAAACTGACTGGATCCAACCACAGAAAACGGAATGCTCTCCTTGAGAAGTCTCGTCTGCTCTTTAACATCCTCCTCTTCATCTGATTCTGCATCAGGTAAGTGATAGATTTTGATGCTATGTTCTTCAGTTTCATCCAGAATCCTCTTCAGCTGCTCCCACTCCTTCAGAGTCAGCGTGTCGGCCTTGGCGATGACGGGCGCGATGTTGACCTTGTTGTGGATCGCCTTCATGAACGCCGCGTCCAAGTGCTTAAGTCCATGTCCAAAGGTGAAATGAAGTAAAAGCAGCAGTGCACTCGATTATCTGTGATGTGCCGTCGATTCAGCCCACTCTTGTCGTGCGGGTACCGTTCAAACTGCTCCTCAGTGCAGGAGACGGTGGTCTTAAAACAGTCTCTGCAGTTGATGGCATCACAGTAGCCGGGCGAGTGCACCACAGTCAGGCGCAGCTTGACTCCTCGCTCTTCAGTCTCAACCGTTGAAGCCTCAATTCGGACAGTTCTTTCAGTTTTCTCTTCTGCTCCAGGTATGATTGTTTCTGGGTAAAGATCAGTAAAGAAAAGGCTGTTTATGAGAGTTGATTTTCCTAGACCCAATTCACTGATCACCGTTAGTGGGAACTTGAACCCTTTTTTTTATGGATTTTCTGTGCACTTGATTTGGAAGATTTGTAAATCCAACATAGCCAGGAGTTTCTGGATTCACAAACTGCATTGGTTGCTGCTTAGACATTTTCAGGGAAGTTTTGTCAATCACTGACGACTGAAGACCAGGCGCCAACTGACTGCCTGTGGTACTTTTATAACAAAGTAGCAGCCCTAGCAAACTAAGACAGGAATTTATAAAACCAAGACATGTGAAAATTCCCAGCACATTTCCTGTTGATCTTTAAATTTGTTGGACCTGAAAGTGAAGAATAGCTTGAAGCCAGGGATGATTTCTTTGTGGATAAACTCAGCTGTCATCAAACACTTGTGTGCATGTAGAGATTCCCTTATGGAGCTGTCCTCTCCAGGACCTTTTTACCTTCAAGTCTTAGCTGCTTATACAAAAGAGTTAAATAGTATTTGAGTGCTGGTCTTAGAACCCCAGTTGTGCTCTCTTTCCCTTGTCAATACCAGAAGATAACTCTAAATGGTTTCACTAAATTAATGAAAACTCTGCATCCTGCTCCTCACTGGGCTTTATCCTCTGATCAGTCAAAACTTGCTTGTACAACATGCAAGCACAACATATAGCACAGTCAGAAAGAATTGACTTTGCTAAGGTAAAACTTTGTAAAGGGTACTGCATAACACAGTCAATCCTCATTAATCGCAGATTCCATTTTTACAAATTCACCTACACACTAAAATTTATTTGCAATCCCTGAATCAATATTTGCAGCATTTCCACAGTCATATGTAGAGAGGCAGAAAATTTGAGTCACCCAACTGTGCAACTTTCCAGTGAGGTCAAACAAGGTGTCACCCTGCCCTCTTTTTTCAACTTTCATACAGCAAATAAGTATCCTTTTTGTGGAATATTTAGTGCCATGTTTTTCACAGTTTTGTACTTTTTGTTAATGATTTCACTGTTTAAAATGGCCCCCAAGCAGAGTACTGAACTGCTGTCTAGTGTTCCAAAGGTCAAGAAGGCTTGCTGTGCCTCATGGAGGAAGTACATGTGTTAGATAATCGTCAAACAGGCATGACTTACAGTGCTGTTGGCTGTGAGTTCAATGTTAGTGAATTAACACCTTATTTTTTTCCAGGTTTTAAAAATTAATTTTATTTACAAACACTGTACACCCACCAAGCAAAACCTCCCCTTCTTACAATCCACCCCTCCCCTGCCCCATCCCCTGGTAACCTCTAATCTACTTTCTGTCTCTGCAAATTTGCTATTTCTAAATACCACATATAAGTGACATCATACAATAGGTCATTATGTGCCTTGCTTATTTTATTCAGCATAATATTTTCAAGGTTCATCCCTGTTGCAGCCTGCTTCAGAATATCAATCCTTCTTATGGCTGAATAATTTCCCATTGTTTGTATGTACTACACTTTGGTTATCCATTCATCGGTTGATAGACTCTTGAGTTGTTTCCACCTTTTGGCTATTGTGAAAAATGCTGCTGTGAACATTGGTACACAAGTATATGTTTGAGTTCCGGTCTTCACTTTCCTTGGGTATATGCATAGCAGTGGAATTACCATATTGCTTTCCACAATGACTGCACCGTTTTACATTCCCATCAACAAGGCACTTGTTGGCATCCTAGCCAACACTTGCTATTTTCCTTTCTTTATTTAATGATAGTAATCCTTGAGGGTGTGAAGTTGTATCTCACTGAAGTTTTTATTTGCATTTCTTTAGTGGCTAATGATGTTAAGCACCTTTTCATGTGCTTGCTGGCCATTTGTATATCTTTGGTGAAATGTCTATTCAAGTCCTTTGCCCATTTCTTAATTGGGTTTTTTTAATTGAGTTGTAGGAGTTCTTTATATATTTTAGATATTAAACCCTCTTATCAAATATATGATCTCCAAATATTTTCTCCCATTCCTTAGGATTGTCTTTTCACTTTCTTGATAACGTCCTTTGATGCAAGTTTTTAATTTTGATGAAGTGAAATTTATCTGTTCAACATCTTATTTAATGAGCTCCAATTACCTGTCCCCCAATGCTTAATCTTGCTTTGCTTCCAGTGCTAAATCTTGCAATGATTAAACGTGCTTAAATTTTTGTTCAGAGGCTTTGTTTAAATGTTGCTTTAAAATGTTCTGAAGGTAATGATACTTTTTTGGATGGAGTTAAATTGGTGTAATCCCTAAAATGCTGGTGAAACAAAGAACTTCCTGGGGAATCATTGTATGCAAATTTAAGGAGGAAGCAAAAGATATAAGGTGTCTTTAAATAGAAACACACCAAAAAAGTGGTTATGTAGCGAGCAGTTGATGAATTGCTGTGAACAGCAGTTTGTGGAAGCTTAACTCTGTATTTCCCCAAGGGGCAATGGTTCAGTATCACTAATTCAGTGCTGGAGGCAACATCATAGAACAGAGTACTGCGCATAATGGGAATCAACTGTCTATTGCCTATTCTGGCAACAGATACTCTTTTTTTAATGCTTCTTTTAATTGTGAACTTCAACATATATACATAACAGTGATAACTTTCAAAGCATGATTCAACAAGTAGAGAACAAATTTCAAAGAATGTCATGGGTCACAGCTATTTCCATTACTGTAAAATATAACATGCATACAGAAAGGTGTTAACTTTTGATGTACAGTTCAATAAGCAGTTATATAGGTAATTTCAAAAACTATTATGGGTTACAGTTCCACAGTTTCAGTTCTTTCCTTATTATGCAATATAGAGTATATGCAGAAAGGTGAAGACTTTCAAAGCACAATTCAATGAGCAGCTACAGAGTAAAACTTCAAAGGATGTTATAGGGTACAGTTCCACCATGTCATTTACCTCCTTCCAGCTATTCCAAAACCCCAGCATCTAAATATATGTGTATGTACAGTGGCTGTACCATTATACAGTCCCACCAGCAACAAATAAGAGTTTCAATTTCTCCACATCCTCTCCAGCATTTGTAGTTTCTTGTTTGTTTGATGGCAGCCATTCATTGGTGTGAGATGATACCTCATTGTGGTCTTGATTTGCATCTCCCTAACAGCCGGTGAAGATGAACATTTTTTCATGTGTTTTTTTAGCCATTTGTATTTCCTCCTCAGAGAAATGTCTTTTCATATCTTTTGCTTATTTTAAATTGGGCTGTTTGCACTATTGTCATTGAGTTGTAGGATTTCTTGATATATGCAAGATATCAGTCTCTTATCAGATACGTGGTTTCCAAATATTTTCTCCCATTGCATTGGCTGCTTCTTGGCAACAGATATTCTTGACTCCAGTTTTCAGGTAGAGTTCATGCTATCCAAATATATAAAACATCCCAAAGGAGATTCTTTTTAAAATTATTAATTTTAATTCTATGGGTAATACAGATATAGCTTTCCTCTTAGTTAAAAAAGAAAGAAAGAAAAGCACAATCAAGCAACTAAAATAGAACAAATTAGACTAAATTCCCCTCTGAACACCACCCCTAGTCTTAATCTCTCTTCTGGGTTAACCAAAAGGAAGACTCTGGTTTGTGTCCGATAGAGCTTTCTCTATGCATATATGTTTCTAACATATATCATGATACTACATGATATGATTTAGTGTTTATATTTCTTCTTACACATTTACATGTATGGTATACTTTTGTGGGTTTATTCTTTTGTATATTTACATAAAAATTATCACACTGCATCATGATGCAAATTACAGTGTGCTTCTAACAATACATCTAGTAGAATTTCCTAGGAATAAACATATATCAATCTTTTAATGGCTGCAATGCAATCTACAGTATGGATATGCAATAAATCTCTTCTGATTTTCTATTAAAGCTAAAACTGCAATAAAAACCCTTGTCTAAGCCTCTTTGCGCGTATGAGAACATCACATGTATTACTCTAGAATAGTGTAGACAGCAAAAAGTAAAACTGCTAGATCATATGCTATGGTTATTTTAAAATTAATTAGATAATGCTAAATTATCACAAAGTGGAACCAATGTATGCCCTTACCGTATGTTGTATTTTCCTACACCCTGGAGAAGACTTGACCTAATCGATTTTTTTTTCATTTTGATCAAACTAATAGGTAAAAAGGCTATTTAATTTTTGGTCTAATTAGTTTTTCATATTCCTGAAAATCTTGACTAGCTTTCCATATTTTTATTGACCGCTTGTAATTTCATTTCTGTCAATTATGTGTTAAATTCTTTATACATTTTTCCATTAGGTTATTTATGGTTTTCTTATATATTTCTTCTATAAGATCATAGAAGTTATGTTTAGATTATTAATTCTTTATAATATATTTTGCTAATATCATCTCCTGGTTTATCTTTCTTTTAGCAGTTTTAGTGTGTCATTTGTCATATAAAATGATGCTGTCAAATATATCTTTTTCCTTTATGGTTCTTCCATTATAAATTCGTTTTTCATTTCTTGTTCAGAAAGGCCAACTGTCCTAGTTTGCTAATGCTGCAGAATGCAAAACACCAGAGATGGACTGGCTTTTATAAAAAGGGGGTTTATTTGGCTACACAGTTACAGTCTTAAGGCCATAAAGTGTCCAAGGTAACACATCAGTAATCAGGTACCTTCACTGGAGGATGGCAAATGGCGTCCGGAAAACCTCTGTTAGCTGGGAAGGCACGTGGCTGGCATCTGCTCCAAAGTTCTGGTTTCAAAATGGCTTTCTCCCAGGACGTTCCTCTCCAGCAAGCTTGCTCTTCTTCAAAACATCACTCACAGCTGTACTCCGTCCAGTCTCTTTGAGTCAGCATGTTTTATATGGCTTCACTGATCAAGGCCCACCCTGAATGGGTGGGGTCACACCTCCATGGGAGTATCCCACCAAAGTCACCACCCACAGCTGGGTGGGGCACATTCCAAGCAAATCTAACCAGCACCAAAAGTCTGTCCAAGCAAATCTAACCAGCACCAAAAGACTACATCAAAGATAATGGCGTTTGGGGGACAAAATGCATTCAAACCGGCACACCAATTTATATGCATATGTTTCTGTATTTACTTCTTAGATTTATGTCAGTTTATTTATTTATTTATTTTCATCTATCTATTTACATTCAGGCATTTAAGCCATTCTGGATGTAATTGTATTAATAATATAAGATGAGATCTAAAAATAATTTTGCAAATGGAAAGCTCATTTATTGAATCATCTCAACATCATTTATGGAATTGTTCATCCTTTCTGCCCAGTTTCAAAAATTCCACCTTGATTATATACTAGATTTCCATCTATATGGAATCATTTTCAAATTCTGACCTGTCCATTGATGGAGTTACCTCCAAATTCCTCTTCTTTTAAACTTGAGCCTTCATATATACAATTGTATTAGGATGCTTTGAATTGCAAGTAGTGGAGAACTCAAGTGAAATTGATAAGCAATTAGAGAAATTACTGACTCACTACGGATTCAGAAGTAGGTTCAGATCCAGGAAAGACCTGAACCAGCACCTCACATGAGAGGGCAAGGACAGTTTCTTAGTGGCAAAACAGTTTCTCTCTTTAGGTTTCACAGCTTTGCTTCATCAGTTTTAACTCCATTCTCAGCAGCACCCTCTTTTTTTTAATTAAATTCAGTTTCATTGAAATATATTCACATACCATACAATCATCCATGGTGTACAATCAACCGTTCATAGTACCATCATATAGGTATGCATTCATCACCCCAATCTATTTTTGAACATTTTCCTTACATCAGGAAGAATCAGAATAAGAATAAAAAGAAGTAAAAAAGAACACCCAAATCATCCCCCCATCCCACCCTATTTTTCATTTAGTTTTTGTCCCCATTTTTCTATTCTTCCATCCATACACTAGATAAAGGGAGTGTGATCCACAAGGTTTTCACAATCACACTGTCACCCCATGTAATCTACATTGTTATGCAATCATCTTCAGGAGTCCAGACTACTGGGTTGCAGTTTGATAGTTTCAGGTATTTACTTCTAGCTATTCCAATACATTAAAACCTAAGAGGTGTTATCTATATAGTGCATAAGAATGTCCACCAGAGTGACCTCTCGACTCCATTTGAAATCTCTCAGCCACTGAAGTTTTTTTTCATTTCATTTTGCATCCCCCTTTTGGTCAAGAAGATGTTCTCAATTCCACGATGCCGGGTCCATATTCATCTCCGGGAGTCATGTCCTGCGTTGCCAGGGAGATTTACACCCCTGGGAGTCAGGTCCCATGTGTAGGGGGGAGGGCAGTGAGTTCACCTGCTGAGGTGGCTTAGCTAGAGAGAGAGGGCCACATCTGAGCAACAAAGAGGCACTCGGGGAGACTCAAGCACAATTATATGCAAGTTCAGCTTCTCCTTTGCAGTAACGAGCTTCGTAAGGGCAAGTCCCATGATAGAGGGCTCGGCACATCAAACTGCCAGTCCTCAATGTTTGTGACAACATCAGCATCAGTCCAGGTGAGGACGTCCAACACTTCCGCATATTCCTCCAGCTCCTCTGGGGGGCCCTGAAAATATATTTTTATTTTCTGCCCAAATTACTTTGGGATGTGTCACTATTTCACTCTAACCTATACTAACCTACCATATCTCACTTCCTATTCAAAGTTCCATGTAATTGTGGTGTTTGAACAAACTGACTGTAGAGTTATACTGTTTAGAAAATATAGATCCTGCACCAAATAGACATCTCTTCCCTTGGTCTCACATGGAAGTTGAAGTTGTAAAACCCAGTCAGTTTCAACCTTTACCCTTTGGCTTGGTTTGCCCTGGTCTTAACCAGATCTTCAGCAGCCCCTCTTGCCATGGTCCAAGAAAGTGAGAAGAAAAAGTCTGTGTCTAGAATTCCCAGAAAAACTGTCAACAGTTTACTTTGATTGGTTCAGCTTCTTACTGGATAACATGACCATCCCGAAACCACACACCGTGATCAGGAGGGGGGAAAGTCAATGAAGGCTACCAATGTAGTAAGGTTAGTATCTACCACAAATCAGAGATTTTGGCTTGAGCCACTGGGTGGAAAATGGTGACATTTACTGAAATAGGAAAATTTCAGGGAAGAAAGTTGGGAGAAGGTGGGGGTGGGGTGGAAGTGAAAGATCAGGAGCTTATTTTAGACTAGTTAATGTGAAGTCCTTGCAAAATCTCTAAGTGTACATCAAGTAGGCATTTGATATATGGGTCTGAAACTTATGGGAAAGCTTTGGACTAGATATAGAAAAGTGGGAATCATCCTAGCTTTATATTTCAGAGATTAAATATAAAGCTATTGAAATAGAGATTTTTTTTTAGGGAGAGAATCTAGAGAGAAATCAGAGGCAGGCCCAGGACTTAACTTTGAGGAACTCTGATGTTTAAAGGTTGGAGAGAGGAGAACATATTGTAAAATTATCTGAGAGTGTGTCCTCAGAGAAGCAGAAGGAAAAGTAAGGGAACATGATGTCAGGATCTTGGAGGAGTTCACTAGGTAAAGCAGACAACCTGAAGCATGGACACACATTCATGGGGCATCTATCCAAATAATAATTAACCAATTCATATGTGCTTGTGATAAAAGCCTTTTAGAAGGCATGTTGATGCCTTCGGTGAAGCAGGCATAATTCTGGAATCAGACAGACTAGTGACTGTCTATCTTGATGCTCTAAGATTAGCTCTGTTGAAAATGGCAGAGTGGTGAGGTGTAGGTTTTAGTTACTCCTCCAGGGCAGTGGGTAGAAAGCCAGGAACTGTGTGGACCAGACACCACAGAGCAATTTGACTTTGGGCATACTTCATACAATACTCACAAATGCACAAAACAGCTGAGATCAGCAAAATCTGTAAGTTCTCATGGCAGGGGACCTGTGCCCCTCCCTGCCAGGCTTAGTCCTGTGGAAGGAGGGGCTGTCTGTGCTGGCAACAAGGAGGAGAACTGCAGTTGCAGCTCTGATTGAAAACTCAGGCTGCTGATCAAAACTCCAAACATAGACTGAGACCAGACACCAGAGAATCCGGGAGCAATCTACCCAGCAGGGAGGAGATAGGGCTAGCAAAAACAGCAAAAAAACAAAACAAAACAAAACAAAAAAAAAAAAAAACAAAAAAACCCAAAATAAAAACAGACACTTTCTGGAGTTCTGGTGAACATAAATAAAACAGAAAAGGGCACAGCTCAGGCAGTGTCAGGCTCTTATGCAAATCCAGAGGGTGAGGTCCCTGGTCTGAAGAGCCAGTTTCTCTGCTTTCTTTATTGTTCCTTAATGGCCCCAATCTCCTTGTCTCTCAGCATTTCAATAGCCCATTAGATCTGCAAGGAGGGCTCTTCTTTTTTTTTTTTTTTTTTTTTTTTCTCTTTTTCTAAAACAATTACTCTAAGAAGCCCATTACAGAAAGCTTCAAAGACTAGCAATTTAGGCCCAGGCAAGAGAGGAGCTAAGATAGCTCTGAGATACAAAGCAATAAGTCTAGTGGCTGAGAAAATTCACTAAATGCCACAACTCCCCAAGAAAAGGGGGGTATCCCCTTACAGCCATCTTCCCAGAGGGCTGGGAATGCTCCTGCCCGGCACCAGCACCACAGCCCAGAGCTGCCCAAAACAACCCAGTGTGATGGGAAGTGTTTCCAACAACACAAGCACAACACCACAACATAGGGTGTGGACAATAGCCTTTTGCACACCCGCAGCTAATTGTCCTGGAGCCTGGAAGGCAGAGCTGTGTGAAAAGGGGGAAATTAACACACCCCATTCAGCCATCCTTTCAGCAGACTGGGAACACCCCTACATAGCCTTGCAGCCCAGAACTTCCTTTGGTGGATGGTGCTCACCCATGACGTAGCACAGTCTTCCCTCAGCAGGGGACCTAGGAGGGCATGGCTTGGAAGAGGGACCCACTTGCAAGTCCCAGGGGCCATATGCCAATACCAAGGACTTGTGGGTCAGCGGCAGAGACAAACTGTAGCAAGACTGAACTGGAGGATTAGACTATTGCAAGAGCTTTAAATCTCAATGAACACCTGGGAGATTTGATTATTAAAGCCTCCCTCCCTCCCTAACCTCTCAGACACACACCCCATATCAGGGCGGGAAGCACCAACTGCACATGCAAACTTGGTGTGCCAGTTAGACCCCACAAGACTCACACCCCTGCTAACCATAAAGACAAAGTTGGGGAGAACTGGCTTGAGGAGAATAGGTGCCTCGCGGATGCCACCTGCTGGTTAGTTAAAGTGTGCTCCATGAAGCTGTAGATCTGACAAATTGGAGATAAGTGTTTGAATCAGTCTACATATCCTAAAAGAACCCTATCAAGTTAAGCAAATGCCAAGAGGCCAAAAACAACAGAAAATTTTAAAGCATATGAAAAAACCAGGCGATACGGATAACGCAAACCCAAACACCCAAATCAAAAGATCAGAGGAGACACAGTACTTGGAGCAATTAATCAAAGAACTAAAGACAAACAATGAGAGCTTGGCACAGGATATAAAGGACATGAAGACCCTAGAAGAGCATAAAGAAGAAATTGCAAGAGTAAATAAAAAAATATACGATCTTATGGAAATAAAAGAAATTGTCAACCAAACTAAAAAGATTCTGGATACTCATAGTACAAGACTAGAGGAAGCTGAACAGTGAATCAGTGACCTCAAGGACGACAGAACAGAAAATGAAAGAACAAAAGAAAGAATGGGGAAAAAAATAGAAAAACTCGAAATGGACCTCAGGGATATGATAGATAACATAAAACATCCAAATATAAGACTAATTGGTGTTCCAGGTAGGGAAGAGAAGGGTAAAGGTCTAGGAAGAGTATTCAAAGAAATCATTGGGTAAAACTTCTCAAATCTTCTAAACATCATAAATACACAAATCATAAATGCCCAGTGAACTCCAAATAGAATAAATCCAAATAAACCCACTCTGAGACATATTCTGATCAGATTGTCAAATACTGAAGAGAAGGAGCAAGTTCTGAAAGCAGCAAGAGAAAAGCAATTCACCACATACAAAGGAAACAGCATAAGTCTAAGTAGTGACTACTCAGCAGCCACCTTGGAGGCGAGAAGGCAGTGGAATCACATATTTATAATTCTGAGAGAGAAAAATTGCCAACCAAGAATACTTCATCCAGCAAAGCTTTCCTTCAGATTTGAGGGAGACCTTAAATTTTTCACAGGCAAACAAATGCTGGGAGAATTTGCTAACAGGAGACCTGCCCTACTTGAGATTCTAAAGGGAACCCTACTGACAGAGAAACAAAGAAATGAGAGCGAGATATGGAGAAAGCTTCAGGACTAAAGAGATTCAGTATGGGTACATTAAAGGACATTAGAGAGAGAGGGAAAAAATATATCTGACAAACATAAACCAAAGGATAGGATGGCTGATTCAAGAAATGCCTTCACTGTAATAACGTTGAATGTAAATGGATTAAACTCCTCCAAAAAAGATACAGATTGGCAGAATGGATCAAAAAAAAATGAACCATCAATATGTTGCATACAAGAGACTCATCTTAGACACAGGGACACAAAGAAATTGAAAGTGAAAGGATGGAAAAAAATATTTCATGCAAGCTACAGCCAAAAGAAAGCAGGAGTAGCAATATTAATCTCAGATAAAATAGACTTTAAATGCAAGGATGTTATGAGACACAAAGAAGGCCACTACATACTAATAAAATGGGCAATTCAACAAGAAGAAATAACAATCATAAATGCTTATACACCCACTCAAGGTGCCCCAAAATACATGAGACAAACACTGGCAAAACTAAAGGAAGCAATGGATGTTTCCACAATAATTGTGGGAGGCTTCAACACATCACTGTCTCCTATAGATAGAGCAATCAGGCAGAAGACCAATAAGGAAATTGAAAACCTAAACAATCTGATAAACGAATTTTATTTAACAGATATATATAGAACATCACATCCCAAATCACCAGGATATGCATTCTTCTCTAGTGCTCACAGAACTTTCTTCAGAATAGATCATATGCTGGGACATAAAACAAGGCTCAATAAATTTTAAAAAATTGAAATTATTCAAAGCACATTCTCTGAACACAATGGAATACAAATAGAAGTCAATAACCATCAGAGACTTAGAAAATTCACAAATACCTGGAGATTAAACAACACTCTCCTAAACAATCAGTGGGTTAAAGAAGAAATAGCAAGAGAAATTGCTAAATATATAGAAGTGAATGAAAATGAGAACACAACATGTCAAAACATATGGGATGCAACAAAAGCAGTACTGAGGGGGAAATTTATAGCACTAAGCACATACATCAGAAAGGAAGAAAGCGCTAAAATCAAAGAACTAATGGAGCAACTAAAGAAGCTAGAAAATGAACAGCAAACCAATCCTAAATGAAGTAGAAGAAAAGAAATAACAAGGATGAAAGCAGAAATAAATGACATAGACAACAAAAAAACAATACAGAGAATAAATAACACCAAAAGTTGGTTCTTTGAGAAGATCAACAAGATTGACAAGCCCCTAGCTAGACTGACAAAATCAAAAAGAGAGAAGACCCATATAAACAAAATAATGAATGAGAAAGGTGACATTACCGTGGATCCTGAAGAAATTAAAAAAAATTATAAGAGGGTACTATGAACAACTGTATGGCAACAAACTGGATAATGGAGAGGAAATGGACAATTTCCTGGAAACATATGAACAACCTAGACTGACCAGAGAAGAAACAGAAGACCTCAACCAACCCATCGCAAGCAAAGAGATCCAATCAGTCATCAAAAACTTCCCACAAATAAATGCCCAGGGCCAGATGGCTTCACAGGGGAATTCTACCAAACTTTCCAAAAAGAACTGACACCAATCTTACTTAAAATCTTTCAAAACATCGAAGAAAATGGAACACTACCTAACACATTTTATGAAGCTAACATCATAAATACCAAAACCAGGCAAAGATGCTACAAAAAAATGAGGGTGAGGAGTGCTCACGCAAGCAAGACTGAAGGTGATTTATAGTTTTCCCACCCAGTCCATGTAAATATCTATCTGTGCCACACAGATTTATAATTAAATTTAATTCTGGGAATTCACAGTTAGGCCCAGAAGCTGCTAGTGTTCAAATTTACTATATTGTTTATACATGATTTTGAAGTTAAAATATTTGTCAAAGAACATGTTCTCTGGAAGCTCTTTTTTTTTCTTTGCCCTTTATAAGCCTTCGTGTTTCTTTGTTTTCATCTGTGGAATATGAATTTTATTTAAAATTCCAGATGGTAGCCTGTTCCTGGTTGTGTGTTTATTCTTTTATTTTGGGCTGCTTTTTTTTTTTTTTTAAAGTACTACTCTCACCTCAATGACTTATTTTGCTTTCTTCTGTAGTTTTGATTATTAATGGTTTAAATATTTATATATTTAAAATGAGCAGCTTTGTATCAAATTGTGTAGTATACTTAATAAACATTCTTAGTTTGTCTATTAAAAAATATTAGCATTGTTCAATGGTAAACAGCTACTGCAAGAGGTTATTGTGAAGACTGATGAAAAAACACATCTGAATCCCCTGATAGATAGGTGCTACTCCTTTCTTTATTCTCACTGGAAATGGGAAATAAAGGGCAGAGGGAATTACCTGTAGTGTGTATGGGTCTGCATATCCATGTCTACATCGGTTTGACTGAGAGGCTAATGGCTTTTTAATTACACAGTAGGGCTTTATTGAGAATTTGGCTTGTCAGAGGTGTTTACATGACAGGAGGGACGTGGCCTGGTTGTTCCTCCTTGACTTCTGATCTCTTTGCTTCTTCTGTTTCTCCCCCCTGCCCCCAACACATTAGCTGTAGAATTCACTTCACAGTTCTGCATCATTCCTTCAGTTTAATCACCTCTAAAGAAAGTACAATATTCATCCCTAGGCAATGTCCACCATATCTTGAGTATATGTCTGAATTTCTCTTGACTCTGGGTCACATAGACATTGCCTTCTCCGACTCAATTCTCTGCTGTGGCAGTGTTTCTTATTACTTATTCTTTCAGTCATTGTTTTTCTCATGACTTCGTCATGCATTCATTGACTTCTAGAGCATAGATGGTGCTTTGAGAAGTAATCTAATCACCCATCACTTTGATTTACTTCACAACTCCAGGGTTATGAGATATTTTTGCTTAGACTTAGGCCTTTAGAATATTTTGACATTACAAAACACTGGAGAGTACACTGTACCAAACAATGCTGTCCTCAGTACAGAGATCAACCAGATGATCTAATGTGTCTTTTCAGTTTCTAATTTCTATGATATCTTACAGTATGGCATTTCTTTATAGCATAATAAGTCCTTTATATGAAGAAATGAATATATCATCTATTTCTTTATTGCCATTTTGCTCTTGAACCACAATGTAGCTTCTGACTGATCCGTGCATTGAAGTTAGAAAGCAGATGCGCATCCTTCAACATGTACTATAGTTTTTTCATTAAAAGGTAGCTCAAAATTGGTGAGAGCTATACATTTTGTAATAGTCTGAGTTTTTCTCTGGTAGACAGTGAAAACACAGAAGAATACATACTCCTTCCACTTCTAAGTTTTATTTATTTTTCATCAAAATCTTTCACCCAGTTATAAATCAGTTCTAAAATCAATAAATGACCCTGTAACATCTTTCGTTTCAATACATCAGTCCCACTTGCTCCACTAGATACAGTACATTAATAACCTGTTGTTTTATCATTATCAGGATTCAAGTTTAACAAGTACATTATGTCTTCAAAAATATTTATAATTGCTAATTATAATGATATAATTAGAAATACAACAGAATTTGAATGACTTGGATGGAACGTTTTTGCCAAGAGTTTAATTTTATTAATGCTTTCTAAGCAGTTTAAGAAATTCTTAACTTGTATTTTAGAAACATTTACTTTCTTTGCTTGCTTTTATACACATTAACAAGGAGAAAAAAAACTAAATTCCATTCAGTGCTAAACAGAATGGCAAATCTTTTGATTGTTCATTCATCTCTTAAGGACCACGTGAGCCAATTAAGACTTCACTGAAGCACGATAAATTAGCACCAACCCAAGTGAGCACTACATTAACTGCTCTCCCAGCTTTCCTATCACAGGAAACTAAATGACCAAATCCTGAAAGTGTCCTGTATTAGCTAATATATACATTTCGGTCCTTGTTAATGCCAACTATGGCATCTCTGATGCCAATTATTATGTTTAAACTGCTGACATTGCAATAGAGTTTGGCAACTCACAGGCTTTGTCCCAGTCCCAGAGCCAATCCTGACCATGACAGTGTGTGTGACTATGGAATTAGACTGCCTCCTGCACTAGTTAGTCTGGAATGAAGGGTGAGTTCCAATGCTCTTTTTACCTCTGGATCCTGGATTACTGACATCTCCTGGCTGGTTGACGCTACTAGTCTTTTTCCCTGGGTATAGTTGCCTTGCCTTCAAATTAGGACTCCAGGACTTTTTGAGAGTAGCTAAGTGTTCTTTGTTCATTTCTCTTCTTCCAAAAGGAGGCTTGAGTACTAGGAAAAGCCAGAACCAGGAGTTTCATTGTGGCTAGTTCTTAATGACCTTACAAGGAGGTCATTCTTAATTCCTCCCCTAATGGGGACTCGGGTCCCTAACGGTTCAGGCCTCCTATGCTTTCTCAGGGGAATTGGATTCACAAAATCTGCTTCCCAGAATAGCCCTGACAGATGGTGTTATGGTTATACATGCAGCCATGTGGAGTAGTTGTTTACTGGATGATTTCCAACAAAGTCATAAAAGAAAAACTATTTCTCATAGATGATTAAAAATACTATTCTCCCTTGTTAATAATTTTCATACCAGTTGAGACAAGAATTGTCACATATGTAAAAGTAAGACCTCTTTTCTAATGGCACTTCATTTAGTACATTTATTCCAGGCAAAGAAAATAGCAAGGTAAATGTAATTGATACAGCAGCACCAGCTGGAGGTCACCTCACCCACGTGCACGGCTGAGTAAGATCAACCCTGCTGAGCAGCTCGAACACTCCAAGTAGCCAGCATAGGCCCTGGGCACATGGCTGACTGTGCCGGGAATTGGGGATGAGGGTGAGGGTGAGACAAAGGGGCGGCCTAGCTCCGAGGGAAGGGACGGAGGAAGGTCTTTGGAAGCTGTGAGAACCCAACATCAGAATCACATCTCCAAGGTCATTCCAGTCAGGGACATTTTAATAAATGCTTTATAAGTCATTCTGAGGGTTGGTGTATTCTGACAGTACAATTACACTGCAAATAGAGGACTTTCTAGCATCTGCAATACATACGTGGAAGACCCAAGGCCTTTAGTTATGACTTCCTTAAGACCTTGACTCTGAAAGCAGGTGCATTCAGTGATTCTCATGAGGTCTCATGTGACCTGAGGGCCTCTTTTCACTCCAAAAGAATCGAAGTTGACCAAAGAGGAAACTCCGTTGAACTGTCCAAGGGGCCATTACAATCTGCCCTGGTGAATCAGAAAAACTCAGTATGGTGTTGAGTGACACTGTAGGTGCTTACATGAACTGCATTTTATGGTTTTATTTTTTTCATATTATCACAATCCCAACTCAAAAAGCTTCCTTACACTTGATTTAAAAATTACTCAATAAGAACTGCTTAGTAGTCCAATTTTTTTTTCCAGTTTACCTAGGTAAGAGAAAAGGTTTCCTCATTTCTCACTGAATTTCTGGGGCATATGAGAAGTCATGAGAAATGGGAAATCTGAGCCCTGAAAACCTATCTTCATGTTGTACAGATTTATAAATGCCTCAGAATAATTAACAACTTTTTAAAGTAAGAGGTTGCACTTCAAGTTTTTTTTTTCTTGAAACTACTTATGCAGTAATCCAGAGATTAATTTCAAACCCCTCTACTTTTAAAAAGCACAGTTATGAGGCATGGTAATAAATAATATTGTGATATGTGCTACAAAATAAATAAAAGTAGTGTACCTCTAAAATGTAAAAGTTATTTGCATTTATGCTGATTTACACGTTTTCTCATGACTATCCTTCTCACGACTCATAAATGACTGCATGTCTATCAAAAATATCATTACTTGTTATGATTCTAGTCTGAATACAGCATAATATTTCTAAAATACCAAATGGTATTTTTATTTTACCAATCCAATTGTTACTCCTCTGCACAAAAATCTTCAATAGCTTTCCTCCATTCTTACAATATCGTGTTAAATCCTAACATGCTGTTTCCAGCTATAATCTGAATTCAAGCTACCTCCTTGGCCTTACCATCCTCTTCCCATAGTCTGTGTGTCCTGGAGAACAGGACAAGTGTCTCCTTTCTAATTTGCAAAGGCAATTTCTCTTTGCTTTGGCTCAAACGCTTCCTTCTGCTCTATTTTGTCCTCCCCACTCCTTGCTTCTCCATCATCACTGCCCTTCAAAATCTACCAAAGCCTTAAGGTCCAGTTTAACAATCATCTTTTTTTGAAACTATGACCTTCATCTTTCGGGCTACCATAGCAATTGGTATAGTTATTCATCACTTGGCACAGTTTTATAATTATTTTTGGACCCAGTTGGTTGCCATGTCAATACTCTCCCCTTACGGAGTGTATTGTCCACTGCAGGCCCTCAGTGACCTTGTTTTAAATTTAATTGACAATAACCAAGTACTAAAGCTCTTAGGCTGTATTAACACTAAGAATTTTTGGTCCAGTGTTAAAATACTATTTCTTCATAAATATAATAAGAATTTCTTGGTCTATTTTCAGCATGTAAGTAGTCATGTTTGGTAGTTACTAGTCTAAGGAAAAAAACGTTTAACTTAAATGATGAAACAAACATTTAAAATATCTGTAATGGCAAAGAGAGTCTAATATCAGGGCCAAACTGAAAGACAAGGGAGCCCAATAAAACTATAAATACCCGGAGTAATTTCATTGGTTAATAAGGAACTTCTCCCTGTTTGTTCAAAAGAGTATTATCAAATGTATACCCATTAATGTTTAAGGTAACAATTATGAATTTTACCGAGGACCCAGGAGTTGCCTTTGGGGCCTGGCTTTTACCACTCATTCTACTCTGGTTTCCTGAGGAAACCCTGCCAATCTGAACTGCCCTAATGCTATCTGGCCCTGTCAGAAGGTGGGAGGCCTTGTAAAGTTCTCATTAAATGCTCCTAATATAATCAATTTCGGTGTTGCAATTATATACACTGAGACTTGTTATCTTTTAGAAGCTTTGTAGCTTGGATTCCTTTAGTAATTACACAGTAGCTTCCAATCAGAAATTGAATCCTCCTTTTTAATCACTTACCCCAAAAGCAGTACCAAGGCCAGAAGACTGGGAGAATTCCCACTGTCACTAAAAGCATTCTGGCAGAACGGAAGCCTGGAAGCCTGGAACCATCTTACCTTCTAATAAAGCTTGCCCTGCTCCTGTCTCCTCCTCCTCTGGCCCTTTCATAAACACAATGCCCAATGTTTATATTTCCCACCCTTGAAGCCTGGGAGCCATCTCAGAAGTATTAAGAAGATAAGAGTACCTATAAAAGCCCTTAGGAGGGCTTGACTTTAGAGCTAACAATGGACTATTTACTTACCTTATCTGAGGATGGGTGTTCCCTTCAGTTCATTAGAGAAGGCTGGGGCAGAGGAAATTTACACAAGGGGCTCTGGACCTTGAAAATCTCCTAGGAAGTGGCCAGACACTGAGGGCACCAGCCTCTCTGACCTTGACCGGTTTGGCCGGGCTCCAAACTAGTGTATTGTTTCAGGTAAAACCCTCACTCTACTTGTTAAAACTATAATTATTATTTTTTATATAACAGAACCAAAATACACACAGGTAGATCAGAAAGATTTTAAGATTATTGTATCATTCAAGTGGGGAAATAAACATAGGCCACCCAAATAAGAACAAGCAGAGCGTGTTTATTCAGAGCTTGCTAAAGCAAGGCAGTCAGCCACCACTACTTGGATTTGGCAGAGACTGGAAGGTAGGCAGGGGGGAGTTTGGAAAGCTTTACAGTGAGGAAAAGGAAGGCTTTGGGTCTGCTCTGATTGGAAATTTAGGGTATGGAATATTGGAGCAGGGCTAACTAGAAGTGCGGCATCCTATGTGATGGATTTGAGGAGCATATTTGGCTTTTTCTGGTTAACTATGACTTGGAAAAGGGGGCAAAATTAAGGAAGCTAGCAGTTAATGTCTAAATCCTGACTGTTTGGGACCGACTGCTACAGAGGCTGTCTTTTGACTTCCCAGCTGGTTATTTCAGAGATTGTGGGTCAGAATTCTATTTTAATATATGGTCTGGTCATTGTCCTTTTGTATATTCAGTTTCTTAGAAGGATTTTCTTGTTGTTGTTAGTTTTTTAATCACCCTAAAATGGGATAATATCCAGGAAAGTATAGAAAACTTAAGAGGAGAAACAAACTACACCCTTATCTCTGGATATTTGTTAAGTCTAGAAGCACTTACTTTCACTAATTTAAGTGAAATTAGGCATATAAGAAGGGAAATATTTAGAGGGTATATTCAGGAAAGAGAAAACAATCTCAGGAATGCCAGGTAAGAAACTGAATTAGATAAACAGAATATGGAGTCTTTCATTCTGCAAATATTTTTGAGTAGGGAATTCAAACAACTCATAGTAAACAACTGAGTAGTAAGTGCTAAGATGAAGCTAAAAGTACATCTTACAGGGGAAACAGCTATTTGGGAGGATCAAGAAATGCAGAAGTGATATGTAAACAACAGGCAATACTTGAACTAGTGGGGGTTAGCAGGTCACGGGGGAGGGATTATTCCTGGCAGAGGGAATGATGTATGTAGACTGCACTAAGACAGGGAGAAGAAGGCACAGTCAAAGAACTGAAAGGAAGCTGATGTGGTTATAGGAAATGAAAGGCTAGTGAAATAGACAGATGTCTTGTCACCCAGGACCTCGTAGGTCACATTCAGAATCTTAGATTGTGAATTTTATCTTAATGTAAAAGGAGAGCCATTAAAGGACTTTAAGATGAAGAGCTACATGAAAATATGTGCATGTTAAAAAGATCATTTTGACTGCAATGAGGTGAGTGTATTAAAGGAATGCAAGTGCCATGTGCGGAACCAGTGTGGAGGCTATTAGAATAGCCTAGATGAGAGATAACCAGGACCTGAACTATGGAGGTAAAAAGAAAGAGGCCCATTGGGAGCTAATTATAAGGAAAATTGGATAGCCTTAGTGATTAGTTGGATATTGAGACCAAGGAAGGGAAGATGTCAAAGATAATTCCCTACTTTCTGGCTTGTGCAATTGATTAAATAGTAGAGGCATTCCCTGCAATAAGGAATATTGGGGAACAGCCATGTGTGGAGAGAAACTTGTGAATTTAGTTTTGGAGATATGAAGTTCTGGGTGCCTGTGAGATAAACTAGTGGAGATGACAAAGAGGCAGTTGATTCTACAGATCTGAAGCTCAGAGAAAGGTTGGAGTAGAAATAAAAATTGGAAAGTTATGATGATAACTTTAGCCCAGGGTGATAGTTGAAATTAACTAGGAAAAAAAGTGTAGAGAAAATGCCTACAAAGGCTTTGAGAAACCTCACTTATTTAAGACCAGGTAGAATAGAATGAACTGGCAAAAGCTGAAGGAGAAGGAAAACCAGAAGAGTATAATTTATAAAAGGCGAAGGATAAAAGTGCTTCGGTAATGAGGGTGTAACGAACTATCTCGGTACTTCTGAGGAATCAAGTAAAAGGAAGCTATGGAAATGACATCTGGCTTGGTGACATGCATGTTATTGGTGACCTTAAAAAGGGTGTTTT
Organism: Choloepus didactylus; assembly: GCF_015220235.1. Classification (NCBI taxonomy): domain Eukaryota; kingdom Metazoa; phylum Chordata; class Mammalia; order Pilosa; family Megalonychidae; genus Choloepus; species Choloepus didactylus. The sequence goes on from NC_051318.1 coordinate 59,161,714, forward strand.
TTGGTGTAGCAATTGTAGTGAAAACCAGATTGGAGCAGACTTAAAGAACTGGAGATAACAAGTGTGGACTGTGCTTTCAAGAAGTTTGGCTATGAAAAGGAGGACAGTGGTGACAGCTGAAGTTGAAGGAGATATTTTCTTCGTTTTTTAATTTTAAAATTGTTAAGACTGGAGCAAGTTTAGTTGGAATGGTTGCAGTAGACTCAAAGGGATTGAAAATACAGTTGTGAAAAAGGGATAATAGACAGTGTAGAGTGTCTGAAGAGGAGAGCAGAATGAACACAGGTGGAAAGAGGAAGTCACTGGCATACACATAGTGCTAATTAAACCACGAGAGTGGATTCCCAAGAAGTGCAACCACCTTACTCAGTATGAATGAATATAGATTCACTATGTGATCTCTCAGCCTTCATGTGAAGGACTATGATGTTACCTATTTTTCAAATATAAGCCTCAGAAATTTTCAATGACTCATTTAAAGATGGATTTCTATCTATAAGGTGTCCCATTCATTTATGACCTTGTATTATTTACAGCTAAATATTTGACCCAGATATACTAGGAGTGTGGAAATTAAAGAGTAACAATAGCCCCAATGATATTGGGTAAAACAAAATGTAGCACTGGAAGTTTAGTCCAACAACTGGGATCCATGCTTGGTGCCTTTATCTTCTACTGTCCTTCAAGTTTGCTGGCACACTATGGTGAGTGTGCACCAGAAGGAAGGGTGTGTAGTAACAGCAAACCAGATCAACACTGAACTATACTCAAGAGAAATGAATTCTTGGCTGACGTCTCACACCAACTTCTCTAGTTCTATAATTCTAAAATTCTCCAGCTTTGAGTAAATCACAACCTCTCTGAAGACCTAGCTAAAAGATATTTAATAACTCTTGCAGGTCTTAGTATATTAACTGTGATGATCCAATAGCTTGGCATCATAATACTTCCAATGATGAAAACAGCATGATCTGAAGACACCCTTTATTAAATGAAAACTCCTAACCAGAGGAAAATTATAATCTTAGCCCTGCTTAATCAAATTCCAAATGATTCTTATTATCAAGAAAGTTTAGGAAACACTCTTTTCAGTCATCAAAACATTGGTGGAGGATAAGGACAGAAAATTATTTTTATGACATAACATTGAATATTAACTATAATTATACCTAAGAGTTCCAGAATGAAGAAAATGAGTTCAGGCTTAATGCTGGGAGGTGAAGGAGGTAGATGTGAAAGTTGAGTCTGGTAGAAGGAATAGGAGGGAGATTGTCAACTACCTAGTCTTCAAAGAGGCCTTGAATGAACAGAGCAGAGTGACATTCATCTACTTCCCCAACAAATCCTAGGAAGGGGCTTCAACTGCACCATTCCTGGCTTATCATTTCTATAAAAGCAGGGGCTATTTTCCAGAGGAGAAAAAGGAAAAAACTATGAACACTCCATGGGTTTTCCCTCAGTCTGCTCAGATGGGTCCCCTCACCATTCCTGCCCCCTCACCAATCTCTTAGCTTATTCACTTATCACTACAATTCAGAAGACACATAAGGTTCCAGAATTGCAGATTAAAATATTGCTTATAGTATCCAATTTAGTGAACATGAGTTTTAGTCGTGATTTATCAAGTAATTGATCAATAAGTGTAAATGATATCAGATTCCTTGAAGTTGTGATGGGTAACAAGGTTAAGAGATCAGGCAGACACTAGATAGTCTAAATAGAAGGAAAGCTGGCAGAAAGAGATAGAAAATCAAAAGATGAATCGTGAGGAAGGGTACGTGCCCTGCCTATAGCCATCAGCACTCATCATTACAGCCCATGCCTACGTCATCCTGCTGCAGCCACCTGTGACTCCAGGCCTGAAGGTGTTCTCCCGCTGCACCCAGGGAGCAGGCCAGAAGTGCCAATGTATGAGGGGTCAGGCTCCTGAAAGCAGATGTCACCCAATGGCAGATTGGAGTTGTAAGATAAATACTACCAACTTCTTTGCCCCTTGGATGGTATACATGGAGGTATGTTCTACCCTGTCTCCCAGAGCCCCCTGATGGGATTGAGAACACAGAGGTAACCTGCTAACACATCCATCCCCATCTTACTTTTCCACTCCCCTACAGATACTTACTGGGTTTATCTCCCAAGAAAACTGCTTGCTCACAAATCCTTGCCTTGTGGGATTCTATCTCTGTGTTACAGTTTGCTAATACTGCCATTATGCAAAATACCAGAAATGGATTGGCTCTTATAAAGGGGGGTTATTTGGTCACAAAGTTACAGTCCTATGGCCATAAAATTGTCCAAATTAAGGCATCAACAATAGGATGCCTTCACTGAAGAATAGCGATGGCATCTGTGAAAACTCTGTCAGCTGGGAAGGCACGGGACTGCTGTCTGCTGGCCCTAGGTTGTGTTTTAGCTCCTCTCTCTCCTCCTGTGAGTCCTTAGCTTAGTGTCTCCAAACGTCTTCCTGTCTGCAACTCCAAACATCTCTAAGTATCTCTACATGTCAGCAGGCATCTCTTGGGGCATTTTGGTCCTCTCTTAGCTTCTCCAGAGCAAACTCTTGGTTAGCATCTCAAAGCGTCAGCAAGCATCTGGGCCTTGGCTTAGCACATCCCTGGGTGTTTTCGTCTCTCTGCTCTCTGTGTGAACGCCATTTAAAGGACTCCAGTAAACTAACCAAGACCTACCCTGAATGAGCAGGGTCAAATCTCCATGGAAACTTTCAATTAAGAGGTCACACCTGTAATAAAAAAGATTAATAAATCTGCCCCCACAAGATTGCATTAAAGAATATGGCTTTTTGAGGGACAAGGTATATCCAAACCAGCACACTCTGGGTTAACCGAACCTATGAAAATGTCCAAATATTGTCTGAATTATTTAGGTTTCAATAGATAAAAAGAAGCTGCACCCAGCTTCCAACACAAATGCCAGCTCAACTTCACATGACCCATGAGCTATGAAGTGATTTGTAAGTCTTATTTATTTATTTATTTATTTATTTTAGTGTGACTGGCTTCATTTAAAGGAGTTTTGTTCTCAGAAGTCTGGTTAACTGATGTTTTTCTGCATAGACAACTCTTCACATAAATATAAATTTTGGTGCTCCTGCCTGTTCGTCGAAGAACACAGGTGAGAAAATCAGCCCCACTTCCTCTGCCCTGCCATGTGAGTGCTCCTTGCTGATTTGCTTCTCATGTGGAAAAGATAAAATCTGCTCATAGACTTGCAACAGCCCATTAAACCAAGTTGCCCCAGCACTCCCGTCATAAAGCTGTGAGCAGATAATCAATACATACATATTTCCAAGTTCCTACCCAGACACAGAAGCTCTCTGCTGCTGTGTAGAAACTGCTAAGAACATATCATGGAGCTCAAGGATGCCTTTCTGCCTTTGATGTCCTATCCTAACATCCAACCCAAAAGGATTTTCTCATGGTGCTTAACTCATTGAGACCAGAACAGGGAGTTCTAGTAGTGTGACTTGGAGCTGACTTCACTGGTAAGCTGATCCTGGTGCAAATTTTAACAATCAGGGTAAAATACAGCTTGCCAGTCACTGGGGCTAGGATTGGATTAAGATTAAGCTTAGAAGCAATACCTTCTATTTGATCTCCTATTATTTCATGTGTCTTCTAAGTGAGTAAAAAAAAAAAAAATAGACCCAAACAAAAAAGAAAGTAGAAGAAAGGGCCTAATTGCTGTGGACAGGATTGTAAGTTGGGGAGATAGGGCAACATTCCACCATAAACAAGGAAGGGAGCTTTTATTTCTCTGGACCTCACAGGCCATCTGGGAATTTTCAAAGCTGGAATATTCATTACCTCATCTCTAGCAACTTCTCTATCTGTATTTAACCTAATGAAAGAATAAGAAAGATCAAAAGACTCTTAAAGCAAATAAAGCTCAATGCACTATACAACGGAATTTGGTGTGGCCACAGGAAAAAAAAATACTTTAAGAATCTCTCTACACCGAGAGACACATTTAATAAATAAATGATAATATATTTTAAAAATTATATTCTGTATAATTCAGTGTCATTGGATATTTGATCAAACTGATTAAATAACAATAATATACTATGATATGTATGAATAATTTTAAAAAGGGAAAAATGTTAATAATTATAAACACAAAAACTATTACATATGACCAGCAATTTACTGGAGTAAATTCCCTTTAAACTCAAAAAGAGTTTTTACTTTTATATAGCAGCAGACAACATTATATATTTCCTGACATTGTCATGGGAATAGCTTTGTACATACACAAAGCACTAGCAGATAAGCAATGGACTTGGAAAAGCTATCGAGTCTTATTTCACTGATTCTAAGCTGTACATTTTTTTTTTCACATTTTGATACCTCTGAAATCTGGTGTGTCTTATTGTCCACTGCATCTTAAGATTACTCTTGGCCATTTGGTGCTAATGGCATGGTTGTTGTTACCTACTCATGTCCAACTTTGGTCCAAGTTGTTGATACTGTCATTTCAATTGAGTTATATGCACTATTGGTACTACATGCATTAAGTTTATTTGCCATTAAAAATGTCTTCCTAGGAGTTGTTTGAAAAACTCTTTCATTGATACCTTCTGGTAAGATCAGCAAAATGCCAGCACCAAAATTTGTAGAACGAGTATAAATAGCTTGGAGGGAAACACCAGAATTAATATCATGGAGCATCCTTTTAAGAAATGCTGCTTCATCAATATCCTCGATGGCATAGAGGACAACATAGTATGGAAAAATTATAAATGATATAAAAGCATTGTGTCATAGTATAATTGGAAGTGATTTTCCTTTCACAATGGTATAAAAAATCATGAATCATAGAATCAATGACATATCAGATTTTGTGAATTCATTGATAAAATAATTTTAGCATTCAAACCTGAAGTTTTCTTAAAAGAAACATTCAGGTGATATACCAAATTCAGATGGGCTGGCAAGTCTGAGGTTAATAAAGTCAATATTTTGACTACTACTGCTAACAACAATAGCTTATTAAGAATTTACTATGTTACAGGAAATATGCTAAGCATTTTATATGGATTGTCTTATTTAAAACCCTTAATAACCATATAGCACATGACCATTTTATAGATAAAGTCTAGAGGGATTAAGTAATTTATATGTTCATATGGTATATAGAGCTGGGACTTAAATCTAAGTCAGTCTGACCATTGTGGTAATGTAGCTCATTAACAGCCTACATATATGTTAGTATTTGTACTGTGCTATCTACATTCAACCCTTGACATATCCTGTCGTATTTCCCTGTTGAATTATACTTAAATCCCAACTTCCTCCATCAAATCTGTTAAGTAATCTAACACAAAGGAACTCAAGAAAATTCATTCACTTCTAAAAACTTTTAGGAAATTTAGTTTTTAACTTCTAGAGCAAAAATGTAATATCTTAAATACATTATTTTAAGATGGCCCATGAAAACTATAGTTATCAATTGAAATAAATGATATTTTAAGTTAAGAACATCAGAAACAATTTACTTATTAAGATCAGGTTAGATGTGTGGCAGTAATTTTTGTGTAGGGATAGAGAAAATGCACTCTAATGTAAACTTGTTTGTGACTTTATGAAAGAGTCTGTAAGATACTTGCTAACATATCTAGGAAGAATTGGGTAATGGATGCTGCAGTGGGTTTGTCTGCTCAAATCCAGTCTTCTCTTTTTCCGTAGTAATCCAGTTTAGAGATAGTGTGCTTCTAGGTGTGTGTCCTCCCAGCTACAGTCTACACTTCCAACCTTTCCAGAGACTAAGTGTAGTGATAGGATTAGGTTCTCAACAGTGGAACCTGAGCTGAACTGATGTCTGCCACTTCCACATTACTTAAAAAGAATGAGTTACTTTAGACTGGTTCCCTACTGCCTTCCACAGGCTGAAACCCAGTTATGAATCGACCCAGCTTTGACCATACAGAGGAAAACAACACCTCATGAAGGGACAGAGCAAAAAAATAAAAGGAAACTGGGTCCCTGGATGGCATCATGTAGCAAGTACCCCATCAGCGTAAACAAAGCAGACTGTTACAAAGGGCTTGATTGTACTAAAGCATACTAAACAGGAAACATCATCTCATTTGTCTGTTAGTCAGCCATCCATAGTAATTTGTGCTCAGTGAGGTTGTTGCTGCATTATATTCTGCTTACGCTGTAATTTTTAATTTTTAGAATTGGATATTTCCTAAATAAGAGCATAGAGCCTAGCTTGGTATTTATACTCTCACATTCATTTTTCTATACAGTTTACAGAATGATAATATAATCAGACTCCAAATATCCCATTTTCTTTAATACTTTCACATAGTTTACTTACTAAATGCTTTGTGAGTAGAAATAACTTGATTGTTACAGCACAGACAGCACAGAGATAGGACAGCAGAGTGTTAAGAGTCCTGGAATCAGGGAGAATTGGATTTAAGAGCAAGCTTTAGCACTTGCTATTTGTGTGACACTGAACAAGTTACCTATCTTTGTTAAGGCTTAGTTTCCTCATCTGCAAAGGAGGAAAAATTATAGTAACTTCCTCATAGGGTTATTATGTGAATTAAATGAAATCAGTCATGCAAAATGAGTCCCTGAATCAAGTAAACCTTTGAAAATTTTAGCTATTTTTGTATTTGTAGATAAATCAAACTGCGAACATTTAATTATGAGCAACAGATAACAATATATTTATGTTAGCCTTTTCTCTATTATGTTAACCTTTTTTCTACTGTTATAATATGATATAATATAATATAATATAATATAATATAATATAATATAATATAGTAGCCTTTTCTCTACTGTTCTCAATGCCTATTGAAGACACTAATGTAATAATGGAGGTAAGATGGTGTTCTAATTTGCTAATGCTGCTGGAATGCAAAACACCAGAAATGGACTGACTTTTATAAAGTGGGTTTATTTGGTTACACAGTTACAGTCTTAGGGCCATAAGTTTCCAAGGTAACACATCAACAATCATCCGGAAAACCTCTATTAGCTGGGAAGGCATGTGGCTGGCATCTGCTTCAAGTCCTAGTTTCAAAATGGCTTTCTCCCACGACATTCCTCTCTAGACTTCAGCTCCTCAGAAATGTCACTCTTAATTGCTCTTGGGGTGTACGTCTTTTCTTAGCTTCTCTGGAGCAAGAGTCTGCTTTCAACAGCTGTCTTCAAACTGTCTCTCATCTGCAGCTCCTCTCTCAGCTCCTGTGTGTTCTTCAAAGTGTCCCTCTTAGCTGTAGCAAGCTCGCTTCTTCTGTCTGAGCTTATATAGTGCTCTAGTAAACTAATCAAGGCCCATGCTGAATGGGCGGGGCCACACCTCCATGGAAATTATCCAATGAAAGATCTTGCCCACAGTTGAGTGATCACATCTCCACAGAAACATCCAATCAAAAGTCTCCAACCCAATCAACACCAATACATTTCCTGCCCACACAAGACTACATCAAAGATAATGGCATTTTCGGGGACGTAATACATCCAAACCAGCACAGATGGCAAAAGAGTTTTCCTACCCAACAGTGTTCATAGATCCTTTTGAAAAACAAAAGTCATTATACTAATGCCAGGTATGTTAAAAATCGTTATATAATGTAGACAGGGATACAGCGGCCCTAGAAAAACCCATGTCAAAGTAATCTCTTAGGTTTCATTGCCATTTGGGTGCAGAAGGTGTCCCTGCTATCACTCATATTACCACTGTGCTCTGAGGTCACAAAAACATTCTTCAGGAAGAAATTATAAGAAATAATCTAACCCAGGAAAATCCTACTTCCAAATGGAGAAAGGATTAACACACTTAAGTTATATAGCTTTACATCTTATTAAATACATATCTAATTATTATTGTTTAGTAGAAAACAGTTGACTGCACAGTCCTATACTGAGTGCCTAAAGAGATGATATTATCTTCAAAAGACATCCCTTATAATCAGGGAGATCATTCTGTAATGGGGAAGAAAAAACTACAAAGTTTTCAATATTAGTATATTTGATTATTTGGCCACTGGGTGCATCTAGCCAAGCACATTTCAAATCTTGTTACTTGGGTTGGGCCTTTACTCATAACTCTGAAGCTAAGAGGCTATTCTCAAGCCTCCATGCCAGGTAAAAGAAAGGAAATTATCACTCTGAAGAATATCTGTTTACAGAACTAAACTTTTAGGCCCTGACTCTGGTCAAATCTGCCTACACTTTCTCCAAAGAATCTCAAATGGTAGCAATATCATCAAATTATCATAGGTCAACATAGATATTAGTTAATAATCACATAGTTTATTGCTACTTGCTGACTGGTACCATCAATTTAAGCATGTGATAGACCATGTCAAGTTGTCATTCATCTGTTTCTTCATTCAAAAGATATTTATTGGGTTTCTAATAAACAGCCAACACCATGCTAGGGGCTAAGGATACAGTGTTTAAAATGTGCCCAATCAGCTCCCTATTGCCCTCAGTCAGACAATGTTGAACACTCAAACACAGCTTCTGCCTTCAGGAGATGCTTCTTATTTAATATGTTTCTCTCAGAAGGATAAAAAAAAAAGCAACAACTTATAGTCATTGAAACCTGAAGGCAATTCCAGTCAATCAAGATGGCTGTATTAAATTCACCGGGATGCTGTTCCCCTATTTTATCTTTGAACAAATATCAAAAATTTGTGGAACCATTTTGCTCAAAACTGTGGAAAATAATTAAAGGATGTCAGTAATTAGATGAGTGCTGAGTCAAGAAAATACAGATTTTTAAAGGATAGGAGAAGCTTTAGGTTCCCTTGCTGGAAACTCCCCCATCCTTCTACCCAGAATGGTGTGGAGCCAGCCTGCACTCCCATTGTGTTTTTCTGGCTGTGTTCCAAAGGGAGCAGAGTAACCTCTATGCACATACAGGGATGCCTGTATGTTGGTGCCAATGCATGGAGTAGCAGCCTGAAAGACTGAACCAAGACACATGTATCTGACTTGTTCTCCCAGAGCTTGCCATGTAGACAGAAGCAGCTTTCAGACAGCTAAAGCAGTTTAAGAAAAAAGTCAGTGTGACCTGGGGGCAAAGAATTACATGGTAGTGAGGTTGGTATTCAGAGTTCTGTAAATGGGAGAATTCCTAAAGCTAATAACAATTGCAAGCCCATTCCTAAAGCTAATAGCAATTGCAAGCCCAGGGCAAGATGCAGACTCAGAAAACACAGAGAGGACCCTGAACCTAACTTCTGCTTCAAGATGATCTTCTTGATAGGATGGTTAAACTCTGAAGGAGAGCACCAGTCAATGCAAGGCAATTTGCAAAGACTGTGAAAGGTGTTTTTGATTTGGCTGCTTGGTTTTCATTAGTTCCTGGCACTCAAGGAAAACTTTGTCATATCACTATCTGGATACAAACTTAAGAAACAGACATCTCCGGGAATAAATTCAAGAGTTAACATGTTAAAATATTAAAATGTACAATGTGCAACAAAAGATTACAAGACAAACAAAGAAACAGGAAATGAAGGAATATTCAAAGGAACAAGATAAAATTCAGAAACCATCAATTAAGATGACCAAACTTTAGATATACCAGAAAAAGAGCAAAAAAAAAAAAAAAAAAAACTTCAATATGCTCAAGGATATAAAGGAAAACATAGAGAAAGAACTAAAGGGATGTCAGGAAATAATAAATGAATAAGAGGAGACTCTCATGAGATTGAACTTCTAAAAAAGGAATCAAACAGAAATACTGGATTGAAAGACATAATAACTGAAATGAAAAATTCCCTAGAGGGTTTCAGCAGAAGATTGGTGGTGGCAGAAGAAAGAACGAGTAGGTGAACTCACGGATAGGGCAATTGAAATGATTCAGGGTGAAAAGCAGAATGAAAAAAGTGAACAGAGTCTAGGAAACTGTGGGAAACCATCAAGTGTATACCAATGTACACTTTATGGGGGTCCAAGAAAAAGAAGAGAGAAAGGAATAGAAAGAGTAGCCAAAGAAATAATGCCAGAAAACTCCTAAAATTTAACAAAAGACATGAATATACATATTCAAGAAGCCAAAAAAATACCAAACAGGATAAATTTAAGAAAATCACATCCAGATACATAGTAGACAAAGTGTCAAATGCCAAAGACAAGGAGAGCAATCTGAATGCCACTAGAGAATAGCAACATGTTATTTACAAAGGAGGCCCCAAAAGATTAAGTGCCAATTTCTCATCAGAAGCCATGGAGGCAAGAATGCAGGAGGATGGAATTTTTTTGATGCTGAAAGAAAACAATTTCCAACCAGTAGTTGTATATCTGGTGAGACCATCTTTCAAAAATGAATGAGAGATTAAGACATTCCTAGATAAGCAAAAGTGGAGAGAATTCATCACCACTGGACCAGCCCTAGCAGCAATGCCAAAGGGAGTTCTTCAGACTGAAAGGAAATGACATTAGACAGTGGATTGAAGTGGCATAAAGAAATAAAGACCTCCAGTAAGTATATGGGCAATTATAAATGCCAGTAACACTGTACTGTATTTTTTATATGTAACTCCACTTTTTACTTCCTACAGTTTCTAAAATGCAAATGAATTAAAAAGTAATGATAAATCTATGCTTTGAGACATACAATGTAAAAATATGTAGTATGTAACAAGTACAACAAAATAGTGGGAATGGAGGAGTTTTTGGAAGAGTGTTTGTGTGTGCCATTAAAGTTAAATTGGTTTCAAATAAAATGTTATTGCTATAGGTGTTGGATGTTAAATTTAAGCCCTATAGTAACCACAGAAGGAAATGAGAAGAAACTTAAGATGGTACACTATAAAAACTGAACAAATATGAAAGAGGCATTAACAGAAGAAATGAAGAACAAAACAGGTATAAGAATTATGAAGACTAAATAGCAATGACAGAAGGAAGTCCTGCATTATCAGTAGTTATTTTAGATGTAAATGGATTGCACTCTCCATCAAAAGGCAGAAATTGACAGAATGGATAAAAAAGCATGACCAAATTACATGCTGTTTAAAAAAGACAAACTCACCTTACATTCAATGACACAAATAGAATGAAAGTGAAAGAATGGGAAAAAGTATACTATGAAAATAGTAACCAAAAGAGAGCTGGGGTAGCTGTAGTAATATCAGATAAAACAGACTTTAAGTAAAAAACTGGTATAAGGGACAAAAAATGTACTGATAATGGGGTCAAAGAAACAAGAGGACATAAAAAAATGATAAATATATATGTAACTAACAGGAGGGCTTCAAAATATTTGAAGAAAATATTGAAAGATTTGAAGGGAGAAATAGACAATTCTACATTAATAGTAGGAGACTTCAGTATACCACATTCAATAGTGGATAGAACATCTAGGCAGAAGATCAGTTAGGGCATAAAAGACTTGAATGATACTATTAATCACCTAGACCTAACAGATGTATATAGAACACTTCACCCAACAAAAACAGAATACATATTCTTCTCTACTGCATATGGATCATTCTCCAGGATAGGCCATATGTTGGATTGCCTAACAAGTCTCAACATATTAAAAAAAAAAAAATATTGAAATCATACAATCTATCTTCTCTGACCACAAGGGAATGAAGCTAGAAATCAATAACAGAAGGGAAACTCAAAATTTCACAAATATATGGAAAACAAACAACACACTAAAACAACTAATGAGTCCAAGAAGAAATCAAAAAGGAAATACCTTGAAGTGAATGAAAATGAAAACACAACATATCAAAGCTTTGGGGATGCAGCAAAGGCAGTACAGAGAGGGAAATTTATAGCTTTAAATTCTTACATTAAAAAAGAAGATCTCAAATCAGAGAACTAATCTCACAACTGGAGGATCTAGAAAATGAAGGGTAAACTAAACCCAAAGCAATCAGAAAGAAGGAAAAACAAAGATTAGAGCAGACATAAATGAGATAGAGAATTAAAAAAAAAAAAAAAAAAATAGAAAGAACCTACAAAACCCAAATCTGGTTCTTTGAAAAGATAAGTAACATCAGCAAATTTAGCTAGACTGACAAAGAAAGAAAAGGGGGGGATGCAAGTAACTAAAATCAGAAATGAAGGGGGGCATTACTACTGATCCCGCAGAAATACAAAGGATTAAAAGAGGATACTATAAACATCTGTACACCAACAAATTAAATAACCTAGATGAAATGAACACATTCCTACAAACATACACTACCCACACTGACTTAAGAAGAAATAGATGATCTCAACAAACCAATAGCAAGTAAAGAGAATGAGTCAGACATCAAAAATCTCCCAACAAATAAAAGCCCAGGATCAAATTCACTGATAAATTTTACCAAACATTCCAATAATTAACACCAATCCTGCTCAAACTCTTCCAAACTATTGAAATGGAAGGAACACTTCCTAATTAATTTTATGAGGCCAACATCACCCTAATACCAAAGTCAAATAAAAAAAAAAAAAATACAAGAATAGTAAATTACAGGCCAATATCCCTTATAAATATAGAAGCAAAAACCCTCAACAAAATAAAAACAAACTGAAGCTAACATGACATTAAAAGAGTTATACACCATAGTCAAGTGTTATTTATCCCAGGTATGCAAGGGTGACTCAACATAAGAAAATCAATTAATGTACTATACCACAATAGTAGAACAAAGTAGGGAAGGGACACACACACAGTCATTTCAATAACATAGAATGGCATTTGACAAAATCCAGCACCCCTTTTTAATAAAAACACTCAGAAAACTAGGAAAACAAGGAAACTTCCTCAACCAGGAAAAGAACATATATGAAAAATCCACAACTAAAAGTATACTCAGTGGCGAAGACTGAATGCTGTCCCTCTAAGACTAGGAACAAGACGAGGATGCTTACTGTCACCATTGTTGCTTAACATTGTGCTGGAAGTTCTAGCCAGAGCAATTAAGCAAGAAAAAGAAATAAAAGGAATACAAATTGGAAAGGAAAAGTAAACTTTTCCTATTTGCAGTTGACATGATGCTAAATATTAAAATTCCTGGAAATCCACAACAAAGTGCCTAGAGCTAATAAGTGAATTCAGTAGGGTATCAGATCAACAAGCAAAAATCAGTAGTGTTTCTATACACTAGTAATGAAATTCCCCTTTGAATTTTATGAAAGGGAAATCCAGAAAAAAAAATTCCATTTACCATAACAATAGAAAGAATCAAATATCTAGTAATGAATTTAACTGAGGATGCAAAGGACTTATGTGCAGAAAACTACAAAACATTGATGAAAGAAATAAAAGAATACCTAAATTAAATGGAAGGATATTCCATGTTCATGAATTGGAAGACTGAATATTGTTAAGACGTCAATGATACCTAAAGCAATCTACAGATTCAATGCAATTCCAATCAAAATCCCAAGAGCCTTAATTGCAGAAACAGAAAAGTCAATCATCAAATTAATGTGGAAGAGTAAGAGGTCCCAGATAGCCAATACCACCCTGAAAAAGAAGAACAAAGTTGGAGGACTCACACTTCTTGATATTAAAACATAATACAAAACTACCATAATCAAAACAGCATGATACTGGCACAAGAACAGACATAGAGACCAATGGAATTGAATTGCAAATTCATAAATAAACTCTCCTATCTATGATCAGTTGGCTTTGACAAGGGTGCTAAGTGCACTCAATGAGGAAAAAATAGTCTCTTCAACAAATTGTGCTGGGAAAACTGGATAGCCATATGCAAAAGAATGAAGGTGATTCAGCCACTTTAGAACACAATCTGGCAGTTCCTAACCCTAAACACAGAGTTACCATTTGACCCAGTAATTCCAGTCCTGTGTATATACCTAAGAAAAATGAAAGCATATGTCCACACAAACGTTTATAGCAGCACTGGTCATAATAGCCAAAAAATTGAAACAACTCAAATGTCCATCAGCTGATGAATGGATAAATAAACTGTAGTATATCCATATAATGGGATATTATTAGTCAATAATAAGAAACAATGTACTGATACGTACTACAGTATAGATGAACCTTGTAAACATTATGATAAATGGAAGAAGCCAGTCAGGAAGGAAATCATATTGCAAGATTATATTTATGTGAAATATCTAGAAAGGACAAATTCATTAAAACAGAAAGTAGGTTAGTGCTTGCCAAGAGATGGAGGAGATGTGGGAACTAGGGGGTGATGGTTAAGGGTGTAGAGTTTCTTTCTGGGGTGATGAAAATATTATAAAATCGATTGTGGCAATGTTTGCCTAGCTGTAAAATATAATAAAAGCAATGGATGAAATGTATGTATGTGAATTATATCTCAAAAAAGACATTGGAAAAAAACTTGAAAGAGCTTTTTAGGCATAGGAAGTGACAGTTCACCCTCAAATGCTCTGGAGTGCATGTAGATTGCCAAGTGAAAGAGATTTATTTTTCAGCCAAAGCAAAAATCATAAACTTGCCTGAATTTATTCAAATAGTTTGGCTGGGGACATGTGGGAACAAGATTCTGGCAGACGTCCAGCTGGTATTTCCAGTGATCAGTAGCTATGATGTCAGGGTGACATATTGTTAAGTTTGTTACTGGCTGAAATAAGCAGTCCTGCCTCTGGGCGACTCACTAACAAGTAAAATCTTTCCAAGTCTCTGTTATGAACTCTGCATCCCTGGGTATCTGATCACTAATCTGACCACAACCTTATGCCAGCGTGTGTCAGATTAATAAGGAAAGTGAAAGACTTTAGATGAGTGAGTCTAATTAGAAATATCACATTTCCTCCATGTTCTTCTATTTGTTAGAAAGACTCACAATTTTCAGGTGATGCCCAGCTTTTGATTAAAATTTTTGGATGTGTTAGCTAGAACCAGCTCCCCATGATCTGTTTCCTCAAAGGAAACCTTTTGTCTGACTCCAAATTTTTATGTGGCAGGGTCAAACTGAACTTAGTGAAGCTTACTCTAATTTGAATAAGAGGTTTTGCCATACACCCTGTGGGTTATTTATCCTTGACTGAGGAAAGTTTTGTTCTTCTGCAATGAATGTGATATTCTGTAACTTTCAGTATGACATGAGGGGACTCTTTGGGAGGAAAGGTTATCTACTTAGCCAAATCAGTGACAACCATTGAGATGACATTCACTTATTCAGTCACTCATTCTCGGTAACTCACCATATGCCAGGCACTGGGCTAGACCCTGAGGACATGGCAGTGACTAAGGTAGATATGTTGCTCACACTCATGGAACCCATCAGCCAAAGGCGTTGCCCTCATGGTCAACTCAAGCTGCCAACCTGACTAGGTATCGATAATGCAGATTATTGTTTCCATGTCTTGTGGAGTATTCTTTTTCTCAACTAAAGGAAAAGAATATCCTGAGTCTTTGTATTCAGAGGACTATTCATCTTCATTTCTTTGTATGTCTGCCTCAAAGAGGCTAAAAAAATGAAGTAATGGATTGGTGGTCTTTACACAATCATGGCAAACAGCATACATTAATGCATAATTACCACCACCCTTGCTGCCTTTTACTCTGTTATTTGTGAAATTGAAATATACCAAAAGCATCTTTCTTATATACCACTTTAAAATTCTCAAAAGTACTCTCACAATTTTTCATTGCGAACTAAAATTATAATATTTAAAAGTATTTAAAAAATTTTTATATTTAAATTATAAAAATTTAATATAATCAGAGAATGGTCAGAGATTGTACTTTTCAAGAGAATCCCAGGAATACAACAGTTTCAGTGTACTGTGTGGATCACAGCAGAGGAGTCAAATTTTGTTATTATTGTTCAGGTTGGAAGAGGCAAACCTGAATTTAGTGACAGAGTAAGAAAATAAATTGTGGACTTTTCATTACATTACTTAAGCTGGTTCTTATGAAAAATGATAAGTAAAAATGATTTATATCACTCTAGAGATATCTAAATTATCAAAATTGAGGTGGGGATGGGGAGCAAGAAGATTAACAAGAGTCTGCCCTTTGTTGTTGGAATTTAAAGTGGCAGAGAATGCTTCTTCCTCCCTTTCACTCAATCTGAACTCACAGTTTAGAATCAGCCCTGGTGAAGGACTCCAAGTTCTACTGATGCTGAGGCAGTTCCCTACAAAGGATAAACTCAAAGAGAACCAAATCCAAATACATTGTAGTCAAACTTAGATGCTTAGGACAAGAAGAGAAAAGCACCAATAAGATTAACTGCCAATTTCTCATTAGTGCTATTCTCGTTTGCTAATGCTACTGGAATGCAAAACACCAGAGATGGATTGGCTTTTATAAAAGGGGGTTTATTTGGTTACACAGTTACAGTCTTAAGGCCATAAAGTATCCAAGGGAACACATCAGCAATCAGGTACCGTCACTGGAGGATGGCCAATAGTGTCTGGAAAACCTCTGTTAGCTGGGAAGGCACGTGGCTGGTGTTTACTCCAAAGTTCTGGTTTCAAAATGGATTTCTCCCAGGATGTTCCTCTCTAGGCTGCAGTTCCTCAAAAATGTCACTTTTAATTGCTCTTGGGGTATTTTTCCTCTCTTGGCTTCTCTGGAGCAAAAGTCTGCTTTCAATAGCTGTCTTCAAACTGTCTCTCAGCTGCAACTACTGTCTCAGCTCCTGTGCATTCTTCAAAGTGTCCCTCTTGGCTGTAGCTCCTCTTCAAAATGTCACTCTCAGCTGCACTGAGTTCCTTCTGTTTGTCATCTCATTTATATGGCTCCAGTGATTTAATTTAGACCCACCCTGAATGGGTGAGGTAACACCTCCATGGAAATTATTCAATCAGAGTCATCACCCACAGTCGGGTGGGGCGCATCTCCACGGAAACACTCACTAATCAACACTGATACGTCTGCCCACACAAGATTACATCAAAGATAATGGCGTTTTGGGGGACATAATACATTCAAACTGGCACAAGTACCCTAGAGGCAAAATAGCAGTTTCATGAAATATTTAAAGTATTGAAAAAAAAATGATTGCCAACCAAGAATTTTATATGCAGTGAGATTGAGGAAGACATTAAGATATTCCTGGATAAACAAAAACTGAGGGAGTTCATCACCACTAGACCTGTTCTACAAGCAATACTACAAGGAGCTTTTCAGACCAAAAGGAAAGGACTCTAGACAGTGGATCGAAGCAGCATGAAGAAATCAAGCTCTCTGGTAAAAGTAACCATATAGGTAACTATAAATGTGAGTACTAGTGTACTGTATTTTCTTTTGTATGTCACTGTTTTTTACTTCTTACATGTTTAACATGCAAATCCATAAAAAGTAATGATAAATCTATGGTTTTAGACATAACACATAAAGATAAAATTTGTAACAAAAAAAGATGCTATATTTATTAAATAATAAAGCTATTTTTTGTTCATGCTGTCAATGTTTCATGATTATAGATACAAGGATTCTTAGCTATCCTTTAGCATTGCTCACTACACATTAAATTTCTGTTTCATTTGTTGAAAAATTAAAAAATTTTCGTTTATCCCTATTATATTTTGGAGGGTCCCCAGATGCAGAGATTCTCTGCTGGAACTGGCTTGGTAAAGCACCCCCTTTCCTAGTCACTCCCACAAAGGGAATACTGGAACTTGAAGAAGCAGAGTTTTCAGCAACTCTGAAAGTAGCATGTTTCATTATTAAAATTTAAATCCTAGCTCTGTTTTAATATAGATTTTTCCTGTACTGGCATGCATTTTGATGGGGCCTTTGCTAGTTATGCCAGAAGGCAAGACTGCAAAGGCCAATTTGCATTCTGTTTGTGATGTCTTTGATTTGTTTCTGAGAACCAAAACAAGATAAAGGATTACAGATGTTTTAATTGTTAAGTCACTCCCTTGGCTCTCCCCCAGTGCATGTTAGTGTCTGTGACTGCTTGCCTCTCAGCCATTGGCCTGGCTACCCTGCGGAAGCCTTCCAAGAGCCCCTTGGCACAGACTGGGGAGTTGGGTCTCTCTCTTAGCCATTAACTGATACTGTGCTAATATGAAAAATAAAGTGAAACAAGCTGGTGGACTCCTTTGGTTTACTGTGCTCTGTTCACTCTTTGGCCATATTTAAACAACTGTTTCTCTTCTCTAAGTATATTCTTAGTGAGATGATTTTCATTGCTACCCAAAGATCTGTATCACATTACATTTGTGTGTAAGTGTGTGTGCACACATGTTTGTGTGCATTCATGACTTATTCACAGACTCTATTAAAACTCAATTGTTAGGGGACAGTTGGCCACAGTGGGTTATATCCTGGAAGAAGAGGAGCCAGGAGTCCTGAACTCAGCTTTCAAATCTGGCTCTTATTAGCTGGGTGACCTTGAGCAACCTCTTTTGCTCAGTTCCCATATTTGAAAAATCAGGTTGATGATGGATACTTCACAGGGATATTGCAATGAATAATATATGTGAAAGTGTTTGTTAAAACTAAAAAGCCATATATGAAGTAAAATACAAATAACTTTGTAGCTCTTATTTATTTGGAGCTTATATGTGCGGGCACTGTTCTAAGCAATGTAAATAGATTAAAACTTTTAATATGCACAACAACCCTTTGAAATATATATGATTGTCCTCATTTTACAGATGAGCAAACTGAGGCACAGGGAAATTAAGTAATTTCTTTTAATATGCACAACAACCCTTTGAAATATATATGATTGTCCTCATTTTACAGATGAGCAAACTGAGGCACAGGGAAATTAAGTAATTTGCCCAAAGTCACGTAAGCCAGGGTCTGGCTACAAAACCTGTGCTTTTGACCATTATGCTCTAATTCCTCGTGTACCATGTCTTGGGCATAACAGGCCCTGCAGAAGGACAGGTGGGCAATTGATTAAATTAAACTATATGCTGAATAAATAAAATTGATTAAATTACACATACCAAATAAAATTAATTATTCTATATACTAAAGTATTAAAAGATTTTAGTACTGTGCTTTGATATACACAGCATCCTTTACTATTAAAATAAGCCCATTAACCTTCTAATTAACAGTCTAAATCTTAAAAGTAATTTCATTTCATATTTCTTTTCAAAATTATTTATGAATGGCAGTCATCTATGAGGCTTTCATGGATATTTATTGTAGTTGCCTTCTAAGTAGTCATTCTTTCTAGATGAACAAAAATTTCATGCAAGAAGCCATGAATGCTGAAAATTTTTAAAAATTTCTAGTTATTGGAGAGCTTTTCATTTCTTATATAAGAGATCTCATGTTTCAGTAAAAATCTTAATTTTTGAGGCACCAAAGTTATTTAAAAATCTTTTCCATTTAGGTAGGAGAACCCTTAGATTTTCATCTAGTTCCAATTTAAACAACATAATTTCCCCCTCCCATCTTGCAGAAAATTCTATTACATTTTTATTCTTCCATACTTTGGGGTGTGGTTAGTGCATGTAAATATTTATAAAACAGACCTGTTGCTTTCCAGGCCAACCTTATCTATCATCTATCTACTGTGGTTTGGCATGGTAAGTACTCCAGAAAATCGTGTTCTTAATGCTAATCCATTCCTGTGGGTGTAAACCTATTGTAAGTAGGACCTTCTGATTATGTTACTTCCCTTAAGGCATGGTCCAAGGTGGGTCTTTATCCTCTTCTGGAGTCCTTTATAAATGGGATGAATACAGAGAGAGTGAAAGCCACAGAAGTAAGAAGCTGAAATCAACAAAATTCAGAAGAGAAGGGAAAGACCAGCAGACACCACCATGTGCCTTGCCATGTGGCAGAGGAACCAAGGATTGCTGGCAGCTTGTCTTCAGGAAGGAAGCATCGCCTTGATGATGTCTTGATTTGGACATTTTCCCAGACTCTAACCGTAAGCAAATCAATTCCCATTGTTCAAACTGAACCATTTCATAATTTATTGTTTTCAGCAGCCTCTGAAGCTAAAACACTATCTTCAACCTCATCTATCCTAGCCCTTAGGACTAGATACCTCCACTTCTGCTCATTGGCCACTGGTGGTGACTGATGCCGTCATTGCTCAGTAGTTCAGTTTTATCCTTCCCAAGAACATATTTCAGATGCCCCAAGCTGGGAACTTTTTTCTGTTTGTTTCAAAGAATGACTCTAAAGCATTCAACTTGATGTTCTCATGTCTCTCAATGTGTGAGGCTGAAGTGCAGCTAACAGGAGACAAGGTATATTTAGACCTTGTCTGATTTAGACTGGGTTGTGTTCAGGCCTAACAAATCTAGTAGCATCAGATAGGGAAGGAAGCAAGAAATTGGTCTGCCCTTATTTCCAATTGTCCACTCCCAGTCTTTGATATGGATAACTGCTGGTTTTCTATATTTTATTCAAAGTGTGATACAAAATAGCTTTGAGCATTTCTTTTAAAAATTTGAGGAGCAGCCACTGTATTTCAGAGATTGAAATCCCAGTCCTGCATTTGCTCATTCTTTTATCCCTGGTCCTACAATTCTCCCCATGACTAACATTTCATTTTGAGAGCTCTGGGCATTTCTAACTGGTCTCCTTTTCTTTCTCTTAGAGCATCTAATTTGGGGATCATTGAATGGGAGGAATGTCCCCTAATTTAACTTAATCTCCATTGTGGTAAATTTTGTCTCGCCTCTTCTAACCCTAAGAATTACTTTTTTTCCATGGTTTTTGTTAGTAACAATTCAACAATAATGATAGTTGATTAATGATTTGAATACTTGTTTAAAGAAAAGTTGGTTTAAATGCTATGTAAAATGTAAACTATCAATTTCAGAGAAACATGAGATGTTTTAAAAGAGTATACAGGAAGTTGTTGCTCTGCTTGGATAATGTTTGCTTCTGCCTAATGCAGTGAATATTTACCAACCAGTCTACCACCCAGCCCCTCCTGAGAGCAACCCAAATGAACTCCTTAGATTCCCACTACAAACATGGTCTTCCCACCACATGCAAAAACTTGAGAATGTTGCAGCTATTGCAGCTGTATTCCTCCTAGAAAAAAAAGCAAACGAAACCTTGTAATGTGCAAAATCCCAGTAATTCTGGGCCTAACTTCTGACAATGATGAAAACTCTTTTCTTCCCAAGAAAAGACCACACTGCACATTATCCAGGGGTGGGGCATGGGAAATGGGCCAAGAGTTAAGCTATCTCTGGGTCCAGGACATCTATAATTCCTTTCTGACAAGTTCATTTGTAATGTACAATACACATTGATAAGCTATCGGTCACGTGAACAGTTGAAGGAAGACAAAAATAATAAAGGACTCACTGAATGAAAGATCATAAATCTTTTATGACATGGATTCAAAGCTTGTTAGATACTATTTCAGTCCTGCTCCCTGAGTATTACATTGAAAATATCTCATCTTTGGGAGACAATGAGGTATTTAAAAACATGTTTCCAATAACTAAAATGAAATAAAATGTCCTTAAACTCAGCAAACAGAAATTTGTATTGAAAAGAGTGTATACAACAAATTATATATTGCAAAAAACAACTCAGTTTTCCTATTTTTATTACATAGAGGAATTGTATTTAATTCTATTTTATTCCCTCTCCAAGGGCCACTGAACACTATTGTCTTAAATAAGAGGAACATGAACATCACAACGAGCAACTGTGGTATCTAGAATGAAAATTATCTTAAATATATATGCCATTCCCATTTCATTAAATAATAAATAGTTCTCAGTCCATGTGTTATAAATTCACACCATACCCCATAGGAATTATAAATGAAATAAAATAGCAGAAATTAGAAAGGTAAAACTACTCTCAAAAACAAGATACTCATCTTCTTGATCAGGAATGGAAAAGAAATAAAAAGCAGTAGGTGAGGTTTGCTGGTTCCAGTAGCAGAAGCAGGGACAGACAACTGCCAGATGTTGGATCCAGTGAGTATTAAGGATCCTTAAAGTGCTCCATAAGAGATGGGAGCAAGCCAGAATTCACATCCTGAAACTGGGAGCTGGGGTGGCATTCTATACCATGAATGGAAGCTGAGAGAAATGGCACCTACCATTTATGTGAACCTATGGTTAGAGCTTTTATAAAATGCACCCCTAGAGAGACAAGAGGAAGTAGATAGGACCTTGAAACCAGGGCAGAGAGCCCACCACTCACTAGCTTGGTTGCTGTACTGATTTGCAATATTTACACTATTACTGTGGGATAGAGGCCTAAGCAACCACTAGTAAACATGACAGTCATGATGGACCTGCAAATCAAAATTCCAAAATTCATAGAAAAACAATTTAGGAACAACAGCCAAAAAATACATCATGAGATAAATTCACTCTGGGTAAAATGCAAATGTAACAGAGCAATATAAAAATCATTTTAAAGTACACGTATTACAGCTCTTCAAAGAAATATAAGAAAACAGAAGTCCACTGAAAGAAAGAAAAAAATATAAAATAAGAACAGAAAATAGGGCAGTGAAAGTACTGCAATGAATAATACAGTCATTGAAATAAAAACAAAACCAGAAAAACTTCTAGACCAGAACCAGAAATAGTGACAATTAGTGAACAAGGAGAAAATCCTGAGACATTCTGCCAGAACATTGCACAGAAGGATAAAGAAATTAAGAATATAAAAGAGCACTTAAAAGATATCAAAAATAGCTTGAGAGTCTCCAACATGTGCTCGTTTGACACTCTAAAAAAAAGAGAATAGAGGGAATGCCAGAAAAAACATTTAGAGAGAGGGTAGCTAAAATTTTTTAAGATTTGGAGAAAGCGATGAGTATTCAGTTATACCGTGAACACCAAGATTCAAGCAGGATAAGTAAAAATAAGATCATGTTTAAATACACCATGGTGACAATGCAGGTTCTTAAGATAAAGAGAGAAATCTCGTAGGGTAACAGAGGAAAAAGCAGATTGCATTCAAAGGCACACTAATCAGATGAAGATGAGAGTGGGAAACAGGAGAGAGCTGTCTTGTTCAAGAAGAACTGAGAGCTACAGAACAACTTTTGAGTTAGAAATGTTATAATCAACTATTCATGTGAAAATAGAATAGAAAACACAGTCTGTAACTTCCAGATTAGCAGAAGAATAAAGGAAAAAGTATTACCACCCCCATAGAAAGCAAGAAAGAGAAGAAATAGTAACTAAGTGATAACAAAGAAGAAACAGCAGGAGGAGGAAAATTTTTGAAAAATTATTAAAATAAAAAATCTAACATCACTGGTTAAGAAAAACGATAAATATAAAACATCAAAAATATTTAGCAAAGGAAAAAGGAATATAAATACAGATACAGTGAAGAAAAATAAATTATTGCAACAAGAGGTTAAAATAATTCAGTTAGTGGTTCAAGTGTTTATAAAATAATGTTCTTTATTTCTTACCTTGGCATAAGCAAGCTCACTCAGCAATCTCACCTATGCACATAATTTTAACTGCTTACTTATTCTGATTGTTCTAAAACTTTTATTTCCAGAATATACTTCTAATAAACAGATCCATAATTCTGATTACCTCTTACTGGACAACTATAACTGAATGAGCAACAGTATCCCCAAATCAACATATTGTTCCATCTCTCTCCCTTCTTTTCCAGCAATCATTCCTTGAAGCTTCAGTCTGGGTTGCAGATTGAAATGGCCACCTACCCAGACCCCTAGAGATGAAACCTTAATTACTTCTTTCTCTCACTCCCATTCCATCAATTTGGTAATTTAGTTCTGCAGATTCTTCCATTAGGTTTCAAGAAAAAAATACTGAATACTTAAACTATATTGCACAAAATATGTATTGACACTATAAAAAATTTCTTGATGACAACTAAAATAACTTTATATTTTACTTAGATATTTAAGATTATTTCTGGTTCATTTTAAAAAAATGCATTATTTTGCTTTCAAAGATGAAAATAGTATATTAAGATCTAACCAGAACCAAGTCCATGCCTTGCTGATTTAACCTTGAATATTTGCAATTATCCCTTCATAGATTATTCATAATGCTAAAATACCCTTCCGTGTTGCCAGGATACAGCAATTGAAAGAGAATACTGAATAACTTTAAACAAATTTGGAGGAGCCATGTGTTTAGGAAAAATAAAAGGATTTCCATTTGTCCATTTATTAATATATGTTTTTTACATTCAAAAGCAGTAAATATTATATTTTAGATATTGACTTCCAAATAATAATCTGGAAGAAACTCATTTTTTTCCAAGGAGCAACATCTAAAAGAAATTGCTCACTGTTTTGCATTCACTTATTCAACACATATATATTGAATGCCTTCTAGGTACCAGGCATCTTGTAGGTTTTGGGTGAAGATACAGTAGCAAATAACAAAGTCTCTAATGGAGTTTACATTTTAGTTCTATGAGAGAGAAAAATGCACAGATAAAATTACAATGTATCTAAGGGGGAAAAGTGCAGTGAAGGAAAACGAAGCAGGGTACGAAGGGAAGAGTTTTGAGAGAAGCACCTATTTTATATAGGATGGTTTGCAAGACCTTTGTGATCAAGGAATATTTTAAGTAACTTGAAAGAAGTCAGCAATGTGTATAGCAGAGGGAAGAGCATCCCAGATTTTGAGGACAGCATACGCAAAATCCCGAGTGTTGGGCATGTTTACGGAAAAGCAAGGCAGTCAACGTGGCTGTATAGGGTAGGTTGGGGGTGAGAAGAAGGGCAGGAGGTGAGATGGGGCAGATGACAGGTAACAGGTAGAATGGAATGTCTGGGTCATGCAAGGCCTGGTAGACCACTGTGAAAACATTGTCTTTTACACTGAAGGAGGTGGGAATCTATTGATGAGCCAACACTGCTAGAGTGTGCTATAGCAAATCATCAAAAGGAAACCAGATCACCAGACAAATGAACATTCTGGGTATACATTTAGTGTTCCTGAGGTAAATTTAGAATCACATTTATTGATAGAAAAAAAAAACAGAAAATGTCCTTCTACAATACAAATATAACTTTCCTAACAATAAACTATTATTATGTTTCCTGATGATCACAAGAAAGTATTGAACCAAATTTGTAATTTAGGGTAGTCAGACTGTTAAAGTCACCAAATATTCCTTTACCAAAAAGAGTACACAGAGATATGAGAAAGCTGAAATCTGAATATAAAACATAAATACTCATTATATTTATGAAAAGGAGAATTTTAGCGATATAGTGTATCTCTACACTGCCTCATGTTAGGCAGGCTTCTATAAATTCAGAATAACGCTGACAACCATGTGGCTCTGCAATGACTGTACAATAAAGCTGAAATTCACCAGATAGTCAATAAGCTGAGTTATCCACAATGCAGTTCCCAGACAATGAGCAAGAAGCCTTGCACACAAGTCATATCATAATGCAATAATAATACTTCCTAATTAAAAGTAGAAAATATTTCACAATATATATCCCAGACAGTTTACATGCTGAGGCATCCAATTCAAAACAAGGCATTTGGAGACTACTCTTACATAACTTTTGAATTTATTTATTCCTCATCAACTACTTTATTACCTCTTTTACTTGAATAGTGTCTTTGCCCTCCCCACCCCCCAGTCATTCAAACTATACTGGAATTTTCTCAGAAACTGTGAAATTTAGTAATTGAGGGTTAGAACACTTGATCCAACTGCATGAATTCAAATCCCTGCCTTGCCACTTAATAGATGAGTGACCTTGGACAAGTACCTTAACTCCTCTATTTGTAAGATGTGAATAATAATAGGATCTCATGCACAGGGTGGATTGGGGGATTAACTATGATAATGTATATAAAGCAAGCACTCAGTCAATAGCTTTATGATAATGATGATGATTGCAAAATGACCTTCTAAAATGTGGATCTGGTTCCGTCTCTCTCTTCCTTTAAAAAAAAACAATCCCTCAGTGACTGTCCACCACCAAGAGAGAAAGAACAAATCCCAGAGCATGTAGGCACCCTCATCATTGACTGGGATCTTCCCCTCAGGCCTCATCTTCCACTACACCCCCTATTAACCCTATAACCCAGTCCTATTGAACTACTAGACTTGAGATTATCAAAATGTACCCCACCATTTCACACAACCATGCAGTTTCTATACGACATTTACTTCATTCGAAATACCGTCCCTGCCCCTCTCTTCCTTTTCTATCCTGAAAACCCCTCACTAAACATTTGGCTAAAATATTGCTTCTTGTTGAGGATCTCTCCCTGAAGTAGGCAGTCAGTGCCTCTCCCTCCCTCCCTCTTTCCTTTCTGGGTCCCCATGAATTTTTGTATTTATATCAAGTATGAAATTTAATTAAATTGATGTTAACTTTTGACTTCTCTATTCCTCTTTCACTGATATCACCACTGCCAGATAATGAGCTTCTGGTCCTTGAGGATTTTATGTTTCCCATCTCTGCATTCTCACTGCCCAGTAGAATGCCAGACAGTTAGCAAAACCCCAATATTGTCTGTTGAATGAATATAGGCTGCAAACATGAGTGTAGTTTTTTTCCTAAAGAGAATGTTCTTTTACAAGCTGCTACTAGAACTCAAAACAATTTTAAAGATGCTTGAGTTTCACGAACCACTGTGATTTCTGTAGTGATAGAAATAACAAAACAAGACCAACACACATATTTATTCTAAGAATCTCAAGAAATAATTGCATAATGAGCACATTTAAAACATTGACTATTGCTCAAATGAAAGTTGGTTAAAAATTTCTTGAATATTGCTATGGGTTTGATGAGAATCATAAAAATAAATCATAAAATTGGCTGACAGAATAATATGCATAATTAAATTACATAGTTGTAGCTGCTGATTTTTTTTACTATAAGCTCTAACAGCTGTTTAGGATTTAGCAAAAAAGCTTGATATATTGTTCTGTAAGAAATCATCAACTTTATATATCCGTCATGATATATTGGAACAAATCTTTGATGTTGGAGTTTGATTTTTTTAACCTGTAGAAATTGTGAAATTCAGAGCCCCTCCCCCAAAATTAAAAAAGTGCATTCTGAAAGAACTTATATAGAAAATTAATTTATTTTAACTGGTAATTTTTAAAGTTTCATGAAATAATGCATTCCCTAATAAACAAGTCCCTAAATTTTTCAATATGATAGCCTGATCTAGGCACATCAACATTTTGGACCCTATGGTGACTGAAATTTTAATATTGTGTATGTAAACAGAAGCTGAATAATACAGATTTCAAGAGTGAAGTAGCTTCTAGTGTTTAAGTTAGATAAGGAAGGAGTTTTTAGCGTGGGTTAACCACATGTAGGACAAGACAGTAGGATTCTTGATCCTCATGGATTTCCAAAAGTGTAGAAAACCCTCTCATCATGAATACAGTTGTCATGGAGGGACAATGAAGAAACTCTTTGCCTCCACGGCCTGCCTGAAAGTGTTTGTCCAGCCAAGGCTTCAGCCAGAGAGAAAGACACACAGAGGTTTGTCTTCCTCGGTGTACCCCCAGGGTGAGGGATTGGCTGTTGATGTGGGAGTTATCTCCTACAGCTCACAGCTCCCTTGGCCTTCCCCAAATCTTAGGAAAAGTGAAGGGATGAGAGCCTCAGCAGAGCAGACAGCAATCCTAGTGCCACCTCTCAAATTTCCTCTGTACCTGGAATGCACATCTCATTGTGTAAAATGAAGCAGTGGGGAACTGGGATTCTCTAAAAAGTAATTGCACCTTCCAGTCGATCGTAATGAACATACCTTTTCCCTGTCTTCAGATATATCAGGATAGATGTGCTTGCTGTTTAACTAGGCAAGCAGGACCTTACAGGTTCTGGTTAATATCTGTTTCCCACCCTAGTTATGCCAATTGTATTGTAACTATGTGGACACATCTGTGTTCGTCTGGAGATTTACAGATTGACTTTAAATTGAGTTAATTTTAGCCAATTGAAAAATACTAGTTACACATATGTACATATAGACATTATCCTGGGAGAAAAAAAAATATATCTTTCACGTTTGCAAATCGCCTTGTCAGTAAAGAAAATGCCCTTACTGATGGGAAGGCAACCACAAGCAACATCCACATGTAAACATCTGCCTTAGGATACAGTTTATAAAATAAAATCTATTCATAGTTCTCCTCAGGTAAACAAAGTTTCTTCCTAAACAATTTTGTCAACATTTCTTGGAACTCACAGTCTGTCATTATCAAAATCCCCTCTAACCTCAACCTCTGCTCTGAACGTTCCCTTCACCTTCCAGTTTGGAGGGAATCCTGGATCTTCCTGAGTTCCTGCTCTACAGCTTCTCAAGCGGGGAGCTTTGTTCTCCCACAGTCCCCTTTCTTTGGGTCTGGGGGCGGTTATGACTTCTTACACCTCGTTGCCATTTCCAGAGGCTTGCCCTTCCTTACTCCCTACAAAGTCTCTTTTTTGAAACACGTGCCATCATATTATTAATTTTGTTACTGGTCTTTTATTGCACACATTTACAAACCCCTGGGCTTTTAAGGCTTGCTTAAAGCTTTTATCAGTGGATCACTGTCACTCTATCCTATAGGACTGTCATAATTCTTTGCGATTTCAATTTCTTTCTATGTGGACTGCCCTTCCAACATCAGTGCCTTGACTTCTCTCCTCCAATGACCTTGCCCTCCATCCCACCTAATTACCCACACTCCTACCAATATCCTAAATCTTAATAATCTCAATAACCCCTTTCAGTATCTCAGGTGCAATCATCCTACTCCTTGATCAGTGCTCACTATCTTTCCAGCTCACTACCTATAGAACCCATATTACAAGTTTTCTTTGTCTACATTGGGACTTTCCACCTTGTTGTTGACCTTTATCCCCTGCATGTCTTCACTTTTCCTGCTTTCAACTTAGGTTCCTTGGTGCCTAGTTTTAATAACTTCCTATTATACACCCTCGTTCACTTGCTCCTTTCACTCTTAGACACACTCCCCTGGAGAAACCCCAACTTTAGTTGAATACAACTCTTTGCCTGTTCCATATATAACTATGCACTGAATAAGGCTGGAGAAAAATTTTCAACCATGCTGCTCTTAATCTATAGTCATTGCTTGTATGTTATTAATTTCCAGTATTTTAGTTTTATTTTATTTCTTACTTTGTAACTGACATTTTATTATTGTTGCTGTTGTTGTTTTATACAACCCAACCTGGTCTAGATTGGACTTCCTGTTTACTAATTTTGTTTCACCATTTTCTTTGTGTCTCAAATCATTGTTATGGGATTGTTTTTCTTCTTTCTAAAGTACATCTTTTAGAAATTTCATTTTCAGAATCTATTGGTGATAAAATCTCTGTTTTTGTTTGACTAAGCATATCTTTAATTCATCCTCATTCTTAAATGATTGTCTAGTTGTATGTACAATTCTTAGTTGTCATTAATTTTTATAACCTTTTTAAAGAATAATTTTTTTCTATCTTCTGGTCTCCAGTTGCTATTTGTTCCAGTTTGCTAATGCTGCCATTATGCAAAATATCAGAAATGGACTGGCTTTTATAAAGGGGGTTTATTTGGTTACACAGTTACAGTCTTAAGGCCATAAAGTGTCCATCAACAAAGGGTAGCTTCACTGAAGGATGGGCAATGGCATCTGGAAAACCTCTGTTAGCTGGGAAGACATGTGGCTGGAGTCTGTTCCAGAGTTCTGGTTTCAAAATGGCTTTTTCCCAGGACATTCCTCCCTAGGCTTCAGCTCCTCAAAAATGTCATTCTTAGTTGCTTTTGGGGCGTTTGTCCTCTCTTAGCTTCTCCGGAGCAAAAGTCTGCTTTCAATGGCCATCTCCAAAATGTCTCTGTAAGCTGAAGCTCCTCTCTCAGCTCCTGTGTGTTCTTCAAAGTGTCCCTCTTGGCTGTGGCTAGCTTGCTCCTTCTGTCTGAGCTTATACAGTGCTCCAGTGAACTAATCAAGGCCCAACTGAATGGGCGGGGCCACACCTCCATGGAAACTATCCAATGAAAGATCTCGCCCACAGTTCAGTGATCACATCTCCATGGAAACATCCAATCAAAAGTCTCCAACCCAATCAACTCCAATATGTTTCCTGCCCACACAAGACTGCATGCAAGATAATGGCGTTTTGGGGGATATAACACATCCAAACCAGCACACTACTGATCAACCTGTTGCAATCTAATTGCTCTTTCTATGTAGCTAATCTGACTTTTCTCTCTGGTTGCTTTTGAGATCTTCCTTTCCTTTGGTGTTATAATTTCATAAAGCATTATCTAGGTATAACTCTTTTTTATTTATGGCAAGATTCTTTATAATTACACAAGCTGAATATTCATTATTTTTATCAATTCTGGCAATTTATAGCCATTATCTCTTTGAGTATCACACCTCTAATAATCTGTTTTTTCTATTCTTCCAGAATTCCAATTAGGCTTATCTTAAATATCCTACATTATGCTCCATATTTCTTGATATCTTTTTCATAATTTCCATCTCATTGTCTCTTATAGTTTAGTAATTCTCTCTTCAACTATTTCTAATGTACTATTTAATGATGCCAAAGATGTCCACTTCTTAATCCCTGTGACCTGTGACTCTGTTACTTTACATGGCAAAGAGTCTTTGCAGATATGGTTAAATTAAGTATCATCAGATGGGGAGATCCTGCTGTATTGTCCTAATGGGTCCAGTGTAATCCAGGGTCCTTATAAGAGGGAGGCAAAAGGCTCAGAGTCAGAGAAGGAGATGGGATGCCAGAAGCAGAGGTCAGAATGATGTGAAGAAGGATCTAAAAGCCAAGGAATGCAGATGGCCGCTAGCAGCTGGGAAGTCCGGAAACAGATTCTCCTCTTGAGCCTCCGGAAGGAATTCAGTCCTGCCAACATCTTGACTTTAGGATTTCTGACCTCCAGAATTGAAGGATAATAAATCTGTATTGTTTTCAAGTAACTGAGTTTGTGGTAATTTTTTATAACAGCAATAGAAAATTAATATATATTCCTAAGTTTTTTTTTTTTAAGTTGCATTAGTGATTTAATTGGCATACAATAAACTACAGAGATTTAAAGTTATGTTTTATCACATGCAAGCATCCATGAAATCATCACCACAATCAAGACAACAAACGTATCTATGACTCCCCAAATTTTCCGCATGGTCCTTTGTAACCCACCCTCCTACCCTCCCCACTCCATCCCTATTCACAGGCATGCACTGATTTACTTTTCATCACTGCAGATTTGTTTGAATTTTCTAGCATTTTCTATTTATAAAATCATAAAATTTGGTCCTTTTTTTGTTGACTTCTTCTGCTCAGCATAAGTATTTTGAGATTCACTCATGTTGTAGAATGTATCAATGGTTTCTTATTTTTTATTGCCGAGTAGTATCCCATTATATCACAATTTAGTATTCCATTCACCTGCTGATGGACACTGGAGTTGTTTTCAGTTTTTGGCTACTACTGATAAAGATACTATGCATATTCATGTACAAGTCTTTGTATGGATGTATGCTTTCATTTCTCTTGGGTAGATACTTAGGAGTAGGAAGGCTAGATAATATGATAGGTGCATATTTAACCTTTTAAGAGACTGCCAAACTATTTCCCAACATGGTTGTACAGAATTCCAGTTATTCCTCCACATCATTGCAAGCACACAGTATGTTCAGTCCTTTAAATTTTAGTCATTTAATAGGCATGTAACTGTATCTTATGTGGTTTTAATTTGCATTTACCTAATGACTAATGTTAAACATCCTTACATGTACTTATCTGGCATGTGTACATTTTTTTGGTTAAATTCCTGTACTAAACTAATCTTTGATCGTTTTCTTTAAACTGGGCAGTTTGTTTAGTTTTGAAAGTTTTTTATGTATTCTGGACACAAGTCTGTTATCAGATATATGATTTGTAAATATTTTCTCCAAGTGTGTGACTTATCTTTCCAATATCTCAGTGATGCCTGTTGGTGATTAGACATTTTTAATATTGATGACAATTTATTAATTAATTTATTCTATTAAGGATCTTGCTTTAGGTATCATAACTAAGAAATTTTTCCTTAGCTCAGTTTCGTAAAGGTTTTTCTCTTATGTTTTCTTCTAATAGATTTTTAGTTTTAGATTTTACATTTAGTGTATGATCCAGTTTGAGTTAAGTTTTTGTATATGACGTGAGGTATGAATCAGAGTTCATTTTGGGGGGGAGTTGGGGGGGGGGATAATGGATAACCAAATATGCCAGCATCACTTGTTAAAGAAACTGCCCTTTCTCCCCAGAATTGCCTTTGCATCTGTCACAATTGACTGTTCATCTATGTGTGTATCTAATTCTGGACTTTCTGTTTTGTTCCACTGATCTATTTTTTAATACCATTAGGCCATAACACACTGTCTTCATTCATGAAGTTGTATAAGTCTTGAAATCAGATAATATTAGTTCTCTAACTTTGTTCTCTTTTTCAAAGTTGTTTAGGGTATTTAAGTCCTTTGCATTTCCATACGAATTTTAGACTCTTTTCTCAGTTTCTACAAGGGGTCTGTTAAAATTTTTCATTGGCACTGTATTGAATCTAGGAATCAGTTTAGGGAGAATTGATATCTTAACAATATTGAGTCTTCTGACCAATGAACATGGTATGTCTCGACATTTAATTTCTCTAATCCAGATGTTGTAGTTTTCACATTTTTGTCAGATTTATCCCTAAATATGTTTTAATATGGATGCTGTTGTAAATAGCATTTTTCAATATTTAATTGTTCATTACCAGTCTATATAAACACAACTGATTTTTATATATTGATCTTGTATTTTGCAAACTTTAGTCCTTATAGTCCTTTTGCAGATTCTATCAAATTTTCTGCACAGATGATGTCACATCTGTCATTCTATCAGATTTTCATGTCATGTGAATAAAGACAGTTTTACTTCTTTCTATCTTACCTGGATGCATTTTTTAAATTGCTTTTCTTGCTTGGTATATCCTTTGCTCTAAAATCTACATAGTGTGTTTTAATATAACTACTCCAGCTTTGTTTTTCATTTGACAAGGGTCACTCTCCTTTGTTGCTTGATATCTCGTGTCTTGAAAACCATTGTTCTATATAGTTTGTCCTTTTTTAGTTGTTTCAGGTGCAAAGGTCAATAAGTCCTTGTTACTCTATCTTATCTGAGGGCAGTCTAATGTTTCCACTAAGTTTCTAATTTCAATTTTAACTTCTTTTCTAGAATATCTATCTGACTAATTTTCAAATAGTTTGGGATCCTTGTTCTTTTTTTCTTTATCTTTTCTCATTTCTTGCTCATTTTTAAATTCTCTACACATTTTATACACTCTAATCCCATATTCTATATCCAATAAATCAAATATTTGATTTGCCAGAGCACTAATTTCCTGTTAGCTATTCCAGCTGACTCATCTTTATAGTAACTTCTTTTTTAATGTATTCTGTAATTTTTGATTAGGAGTAATTGCTTTAACTATGGGGATGCTATGAGGCCCAGGTTGAATGTGTGTCTCTATAGACTGGAATTGGGTTTACTTCTGCTATACTACATGAGGCACTATTGATCTCTGGACATTTGAAATTAATTTCTTAGTTTAATATTACCTGAACCTCTCTGTTGTCTTTAAATAAAAATTCTAAACCTAAAGTAGAGCAACCTGTGATAGCAAATTCTTTGGAGAAACTTTTTTCTTATTTTGAGCTGAGGCTGAGACTGACAAATATCTCTATCATTTCCACATTGCAGCAGATGAAATTTTGGGGTCCACCTTTTCACTAAGGAGGTCTTCAAGACTTCTGGCTTTATGCTGGTGTCTCAACTCCAATGCCTTGCTCTGGTTCAAGACTTCTTTTCCTGAGCCCACTAAACTATTGAAACTCAAACCTCTAAGTGAGAAAATCACAACTTTTCCCAGAAACCATAGCCTCACTGTAAGCTTAAGTTATAACTTTTATTTCCTAAAACTTCTTAGGTTTTTGACTCAGGATTTCTCCCACTTCATCACTCAGTTATATTTAAAGTATGGTTTTGTCATGTTCATTCTTCAACTCTAGATTTTTTATTGGGCATTTTTTTTAGTATATCTACTACATTACTGAAAACAGAAGATCATAATAGGGTCATAAAAGCCTGCTTTTGACTTATTTTTCACAAAACAAAACCCTAGCCAAATATCTGCTAGTTATATCTAAGTAGGAATAGATAATTGGATTCCATTCAAGACAACGCTTTCCTTGTTAATATCTTTAGAGGATGGGATCCAGGTCTGACTTCTCTTTATGTATATATAACCACAATCTTTATACAGAATAGGCATTCATTGAAGGTTGTCTGAGTGAAAAAAAAAGCCAATATTGTATTATGGAATGAATAATTGATGTGACTGACCTAATAGACTTCACAAGATTCAATTCTAAACCAAGGCACTGGATTTTCATCAACTACAGCTGGTCATTTCTATTTGGGGAAGAGCTTGTGAGGCTCGAGAACAATGTTATATATTAAATCTCTGAGAAGGCTTAGTATACAACTACCATACAGGTGTTTCCTGTTGGAACTCCAAGTTCCCATATGAGAACTTAGAGGACAGCTGAGAACAAAACTTAGCCTGCTTAATTATATTTACCTAGTGCCCTGCATAAAATGTCATTGACCAAAAATAACATGTTTAAGTAATGTTCAAGTTGAGATACAAACCTGCAGCAGTCAGGAAATTCAAAATTAAATCTGATCTCCACCCTTCACTTGCCTCATTGTGCCCAGGCAGCACCAAGGTCAGAAACTAATTGGAGACACTGCAAAACACACAGCCTGCAATATTTCAGCTCAGTGAGGTCAAGAGGAAAATTTAGTTAAATCCTTATTAGAGCAGTTTACAGGAGCACATTACTGTGAGTCTAACAAAGTTGTGCTTTGATGGATGTGTCATCTACTCAAGGTAATTTGTTGGGAATAATTTGAAAATGTAAGTGAACATAATTAAGCTTCTGTTTTACAGTAGTCTGGTCATTTGTCTTGAGGTGCAGTTGTCTCTTTAGATTTGACACTGTAAATGCCTAGAATATAATGGGACACATTTCAGTCACTCAGTTTCAAGTTTATTTCTGGACATCTAAGAATAAAAAGAAGCCCTCAGAACTGACAATTCAGCTGCAATTCATGTTTTTATGCACATTTTTCATCTATAGAATCATAACTAAAAAATAAAATCATAATAGTAATATCACCATGAAAATCAGTTGCATACTGCAATACATTCTACACTACAATGAAGCCCACAGCCAATTCTCTCTGAAATAAAAGACGCCCATCGAAGCTGAGATTATAAATGGCTACTTGGTTACTAAACTGTGAGGATAAAAGTATTCTCTTGATTTTAGCCTATCCTTTAGTTATATTTGTACTTGCCTTTTAGAAGTATCTAGAATTCCTCTGAGGCCAAACTCATTAATTTCTCCAAATGTTATCTGAGATAGTGTTGCTTAGCGTTACTTAAGGTATCTTTTTTAAATATAGAAACCAGTGTATCTTTTCTTAAGAGAGGTTAAGGAAGAGAGTATGAGGGGAAAAAGCTGTAGAAAAGCAGGAATTTGATTTTTCTCATGCAATGCTTAATCATCTATGGTATACTAATTGAAGAATATATTTAATTAATTGAAGAATGTCATTTAATTTATACTGAAGTTTCCAACCATACATACCAAAGTAAAGATAAATATATCATGAACACTGAATAACTTTTATTTCCTGAATCACGGTTTATTTTTCATTTTATTATAGAATTTAAATCAGAAAAAATTATTTTGAATTTTAACTATATTTGTTTATTTTAAATTATTATACAATGTATTATTCCAAAAATGGATTTATGGAACATTTTAAAAGACAGTAATTGATAATCATATTTATGCTATGTCCTTCAAAGCAAGATTGAACATTTCCAATACATTGTGCAGCAATTTGCAACTCTTCATGGGAGTTGAAACAGCCTCTATTTCTTGATAAAAGGATAAAAAAAAGGATAAAATTAACCAGAAAAGTATACCATGAGTTAAATATTCCTTTAAAAGTCAGACTTACATTATCTTAAAAGTAAGTTTTATCACTCTACCAGATTTTAAACAGTAAATCCAAAGTTATTTGGGGATCTGATCTGTTGTTTACTGTTGGCATGACATGAATGGGTTTGTCATCCAAGGTCGCTGTATTTATCCTTTTCTCAAGCGATCTGAGAGTGGGAGCATTTTGAAGTTGTGTCATGTTGCTAGGCGCAAGGATTAAGTATTCAGACATCCCAGCTCTTCTAGGGACTTGACAGCTCTCTGACTTTCCTTTTACTTTTTGTCGACTGCTTTCTATGCTTCCAAACTGCAGACAAGCCCAGTGATAAACTCTTTATGGAAATGGCTGGTTCCCCCACTACCAGGGGATCACATAAGAACAATTTGGTATTCACCAGATTCAGTCACAAAAGGGGAGCAAAGGCCCACCCCAGACATGACCTGCCACACAAAATACCTTTTGTTTTCAACTGAAGTGCTCTTCTGAATCCTCAAACCACCCATTGATAGATTTTCTTTTTCCCACATGCATAATTTATGTCATCTAATTAATTTTTCATAACTTAAACAATTGTTAAAATTAGTTTCTGGCCTTTATAAATGACAAAACTATTTTTTTCCAAGACCCCCTTGAAATGCACTCTTCCCTTTGTCCAACACTATAGAGTGCAGAGACTTGAATATTTGTAGCCTTAAATTGAAAGGGGTTTTAGAATTGAGACTATTGTAATCTCAACTCTGCCAGACAAAAGGCGCATGCTGTGAGCAAGTCTTAGCAGAAGATTGCTTAAGGGGAAATCCTACACCACATGATATATCTCTGACCTTTCTCCTCTGTCCTTGTTAACACAGAGAACTGTGTCCCTTCTCTGTCTCCATTTATAGAGTATTTGACAATGACTGATCGTTTTATATTTTTGTAGCTGTCATTGAATTAAAATGTAGTTGCTGTTCCATGGAATATTGGAAAACACAGAGTGAGTGTGAAAGGTGTAGGAGAAATTTGCACAAAACCTTTATCTGTCAGGATACATCAAGATCCACCAGCTCAAATTATGAGTAAGTTTTAAACATGTGGCTTTTGGTACAAAACAAGAATGTAGAAATACCTACACCACAGCAGGCTTGTTCTGATTCCTGGATTGAAGGAGGAGGTTAGATTAAATGATCTCCAAGTTCCCTTCTAAATCCAGAATTCTACAGTTCTCTGAAATGTTTTTCCCACCACCTGAACTGCTGACATAAACATAAACTCTGGTACAGACATAAAATTGACAAAGGCACAAACTCCATTGTGTCCCCTTCTGGTGGTTTTGCGCTTCTCATGGTTTTGCGGCTGTAAACTTCCTTCTGCAGGGACTAGCAACTTGATTCTTTCAGGGTTATATTGTCTCTATGTTATAATCCTGAGGCAATATCAAAAGGCTTTGAAGTTTCTTCTCTGGAGATTTGGGTCAGAGGTAAGTCTAGGATCATGAAAAGAGGGCCTGGTCTCAAAGGTTGAGTAGCAATACACACAGTCTTAAAATATAAAATATGTGATTATAAGTATGAGAAGCCCTTAACCTCTGTCTCCTTCCTTCTTTCCACATGTAATGTCACTAAAGCCAACTGACACCTGATATATGGCTCTTGAAGCTGTCTGCTTCTCCCATACCCGCAGCTACTACCTTGGTTCCGCCACCATTATTGCTTTCCTGAATCCCTTCCACTGCTGTTAACCAGACAGCCACCTCCACTTTTCCTACTCTTATAGCAGGTGCAATGTTCCTACCACATAAAACTAAATGTGTCACTCCATGGCTCAAAATCCTTTATAGCTAGCTCCCCACTGTTCCTAGGATGAAGCTCAAACTTCTTAACACGGCTTATAAGGCCCTGTGTGAACTGACCCCGGCTTAGGCCTCCAGCTTTGATGCTTTCTGCTGGTCCTGAACACCTGCTGTGTCCTCAGCCGGGAAACCCCTCCCTGAACTCTGCACTTGGGCAGCTCTTTATCATCACCTGGGCCTCAGCATAAACATCCCTTTTTCGGGGATGGCTTTTCTGAGCTCCTCAGCCTGGTTTAGCTGCTTCTGCCATATGTGTTTCCTTTATTGTTGTTTTTGCTTTCTGTCAGAGTATATACCATACTGCATTATAATTGCCAGTTTAGTTGTTACTTGTCTGTTTTATCCACGGGACTGAGAGTTCTTTGTGGTCA
This sequence comes from Choloepus didactylus, assembly GCF_015220235.1. Taxonomy (NCBI): domain Eukaryota; kingdom Metazoa; phylum Chordata; class Mammalia; order Pilosa; family Megalonychidae; genus Choloepus; species Choloepus didactylus. Next base: position 59,199,833 of record NC_051318.1, read on the forward strand.
GGGACCATGTCCATAATGTCCCTGCCCCTCCAGGGTGCTCAGTAAATAAAGATGGGAGAGGAGGAAGGAGGGAAGTAAAGAAGGAAGGAAGGATGGAAGGCAGGCAGGCTGGCCTAGAGAAATCAAGGTCAAATTATGTCAAGAGCATACTTATCCTTTCCAAGAAGGATCAATTGGATCAGGAAACAAAACCCAAAGGAAATTAAATAATTTAATAACACTGCTTTTATCAGTTTTTATCCACTGACATTCTTACTTAATAAAATATATTTGAATTTGTCAGAATATCAAACTCCAACATTTTGTGATTCTTAAACCTCTTTCACAATAATATATAATCTTGTGAATTCACTTAAAGGTTTTAAAATCATTTCCTATTTTTGTGTGGTGTTTTTAGTAAAGAAAACAAAATATTTCTTTTTAGACTTGATTATTGTGAAAGATTGTATTATAGAGTTATTTTAAAACTTTTTATAATAGTCATAATAAAGACAAATCCTTGACTTTTTCCATTTAAGTTATTCATGCTTATTCATTTATTTTAACTTAATTGTATAAGGAGAAAACATTATTTTTAATCACTTGTTATATCATGTTTGATTTGGGAGACTGAAGCAGATTGAGTTATGTAACCCAGAAAAAAACATGTTCTTAATCTTAATCTCATTCCTGTGGGTGTGAATCTACTTTAAGTAGGACCTTCTGAAAATGTTATTTATAGTTAAGTTTGGACAGCTGAATCAAAATTGTTCGTAATCCTATTACCAGAGGCCTTATAAAGAGAAAGCTACATGGAGGAGAAAGAAGTTAGAAGACAACAGAACCTGGAAGAGAAAGGAAAAGACATCACCACGTGGTGGGAAAGTCAAGGAAACCCAAGGATTGCCAGCCCGTCAAAACACTACCAACCCTGGGAGGAAACGAGCTTTCCAGCTTCAAAAACCATGAAACAATAATTTCCTGTTGTTTAAGACAACCCATTGTGTGCTATTTGTCACAGCAGACAGGAAAGTAAGACAGAGGCCAAATCCTTATTAAGGTAGACTGAAATTTAATTATGTGTTTTGGTATCAGCAACAGATAAAAACTGCTTTCAAGGACTTGGAAATTCCTCACTTAGAGCTAAATAATTATCTGGTATATGTTTATAATTTTTATTTTTGAATGACAAAATAAAGGAGTGTAAGCAGTCTTCTACAAATAACGCTTTGCAAGTGAAGGTGTGCTTTATTTCTCCAAAATAAAATACCAAATTGTTATAACTTTTACAATATTTTCTGTTTATAATGTGTTTTTGGAGTATTAGTGATAGCTTGATGTCCTATATGAGGATTTTGACAAGGATGATTGTTGAGATCATTGTAGGCAATTTGCAAAATTATCAGCACTTGATACTGTATACCAACACGTGTGCACACACACATTTTATACCTTAACACAGTGAAGTTTCTCACTTATGTAATAATCCAATGTGGTTGCTTGTGTTTGGCCTGCCACTTTCCATGTGGTGATTCGGGCACTCAGGCTGTCTCCGTCTTGTGACCCACCATCTGCTCTTGGGCCTAACAGTTCTCTGTCTGCCGCTGGCAGATGCAGAAAAAAGAAACTAGATGAGGTATACCCTCTATAGGTGAGAATAATGCACCTAGCCACACCTGGATAAAAGGAGAGCTACCAGATGTAGTCCTTGGCTAGTTAGCTGCCTCTCAGTGATAAGTCTGGAAGAGGAAGCACAAATATGTGGTAGACAGTTGCCATCTCTGTCAGAGAGAGTCAGGGGAGGGGCAGATAGAGAGATCACCATGGACTCATATATTTCCTTTAATATGCAGTAAAAGAATACAATGTTACCCTACCACAAACAAGTTTGTGTCATCTCTTGATGGTATGATAGTGCTTCCTCCAGAAAGGAACTTAAGAATGTCAGTGTATAATGTAGACTGCCACTCAACTGTGTTATATATCAAATTCTAACCAGAGACAACCAATGGCTGAACGTGCACTGCCGAGTTACCATGTATAGTTGCAATCACCTCAATACATCTCCAGTTACCCAAATGTATATTTTTCTTATCATTTATATCATTGATTAGTAATAGTTCTGCACTGGCTCTTTTAAAAATAATTTAAAACTATACACAGTCACTCACTTAGAAGAGTGCACAAAAGAACATTACCACAGCTCACAGGTGCCATGCTAAGTTAAACACCAAGTAAGACCCAGACAGGCATATTTTCTCAGTTCCTGCTCATGTTGTGCACTGAGAAGAGAACAAAGAAATATCGTATCTGGGTGATATTGTATTTATTGTGTGCTTATTGTACATTTTGGATTCATTTTATAATAATGAATTTGAGCAAATGATGTTGTCATACAACATTCTAGCTTAAACCTTCAATGATTCTTTGCAGATACAGCTAAGCAATTTAAGTTATATATGTAGGTTTGTTGTTCAGATGTGTGTTGTTTCATGACAGGGAAAAAAAAGTAAGAACTATGGCTGCGGCTGCTTAACACAGAAGAGAAGGACTGACTGCACTCTCGAGACAGTGCCCAGCTCCACCTCTTATCTTTACATGGATGGGTCATTGAACCATCCTAGGCCTCTATCAGAAAGGAGGATCAAACATAGTTCTTGTTTACCTCCTAACAGCCTATCACAGCCCCTGACATAGCATAGGTATCTTAGTTTTCCAACTCGAGTAATAAATTACCACAAATTCAGCAGCTTAAAACAAAACCCATTTATTATCTCAGAGTTCTGTAGGTCAGAAGTTCAGGTGGGTTTGACTGCTTCTTTGCTAGAGTCTCACAGAGCTGCAATCAAAGTGTCAGCCAGCTGTGCTGTTATCTAGAGATTCTTGAGAAGAACATGCTTGCAAGCTTATTCAGGTTGTTGGTAAAATTCAGTCCCTTCTGGTTGTAGGACTGAGGTCCCCGTTTCCTCGCTAGCCTGTATTTTTCACCATGTGGCTCTCTACATCTTCAAGCAGTAACACTGGATTGGATGCATCCAATCCTTCTCACACTTAGAATCTCTCTGACTTCCTCTTCTGTCACCAGGAGTGCACTCTCTGCTTTTAAAGGGTTCATGTGATTAGGCTGGGCCCACCTGGATAATATCCCTAAATTAACATTAATGGAATAGTAACTTTAATTACATCTGCAAAATCCCTTTTGCCAGGTAACAAAACCTAGTCACAGGAGTAATACCAGTGGGTGAAGTTCATGGGGCCATGTTAGAATCCAACCTACCACAGTAGAGATGGTGTTTTTGACACTTCCTGTTGTAGTGCTTTCTAGTTGGTTATCACCTTGTTGACAAACAAGAAATTCTTCCTGATGTCCAAGTCACAGGTCTATGCCACAGGCACCGGTTTGCCTTTTGTGGATTAGTGCTACCTGTTCCCAAGCAAGCATATATTAATGTGTTTCTCCTTTGTGCTGTAGAGGGTGAATGGTAAGGAATTTGGACTCCAAAAAGAGGTCTGGCCTTTGTTTTGGTTCCTAAGGGGTAAACCCTAAACACTTGGAATGTCCAGAGTTACAGGAGCATCTTTGTCCTTCTTGGGGAGGTCTCTCCCCCACTGAATGTGACAGTTAATGCTAACAAGAAGGCTCAGGGTGGGGGGCTGGGCAAGCCAGAAAGACCTCATGTGATTTGAAGCTTGGGACTTTGAGCCATGTGATATCAGTCCAACCTCTGGAGAGTGGAGGAGGCGGAGACTGAATTCAACCACATGAGCAGTAAAAAACTCCAGTAAAAACTTTGGACACCAGTGCTCAGAGCTTCCCTGGTTGACACTAGTCTTTGAATATTATTGTATATCTGGACCAGTAGGGTGATGCTTCCTGATTCCATGGGAAGAGGACACAGAAGCTTCACACTTGGGACCTTCCCAAAGTCACTCTATACATCTCATCATTTGGCTTGTTCTGAGTTGTATCCTTTTGCTAGAATAAAGCTGTGATCATAAGTATAGTGTACTCCCGAGTTCTTAGAGTCATTCTAGTGAATTATTAAATCAGAAAGAATCTGTGGGACCCCTGAATTTGTCACCAGCTGGTCAGAAGTGCAGGTGGTCCTAGAGACCCCTGAACTTGTGGCTGGTATTTGAATTGAGGGCAGTGCTGTGGAGGAACATGCACTTAGCCTGTGAAATTTGGCCTGACTCTGGGTAGTTAGTGACAGAGCCCATAGCAAGATGAAGTAATAAGGTTTATGCTGGTAGTGATAGAAAGTACTCCGAGACTGTTTGGCTTTTCTGTTCAATTTTCAGCATAGTTCCTCTTGGGGATCAGTTCCTCAAAATTCCTTTAAATTTTTCAAAACTTCTTTTCTTCTCCTTCTCTACTCTTCTTAGGTCATCTCAATCAGACCCCAGTATATACTATTACTATAATTTCAGTTCCGATCCCTTTTCTGAATTCTAGACTATCTTCTTGAAACATCCACTTGGATAATTATAAGGTATATAGGTCTTCACTTTTCATTCACCACAGTCTCCAAACCTCTTCTCTCAGTGTGCCCCAAGTCAGTAATTAGCAATATCTTCAACCTAATTTCTTAAGCCATAGCCATAGAAGTAATTCCTATTTTTTCTCTTTCTCTCTCTCTCATCAAAACTCCATCAGCAAGACTTGTCCACACTATTTTGAAGCTATGTTTCAAAACAATCTGCTTCTGATTAATAAAATTACATTGTCACTATTTTTCAATACTTAATTAAGAGACCTGATCAATGATTACCAACAATTCTAAGCATCACAAAAAGAGACAATCAAATGTTGTATGCCTCTTGATGAATGTATACTTGCCCCCCCCAAAAAAATCCTGAATCAAATTAAATGTCTATATCTATTTATAGAAAATTCAAAGGATAGAGGAACATCATTATGAAGCAATTAGAAGAATCCAAATTGATGAACTCTCTTAAAGAAGCAACCCAAATTCTTCAATAAATAAATTAACAGGAAAAGAAAAGAATGAGAGACATAAAGACACATAAACAAAAACAACATATGGACACAAAGATCTTGATTCAAACAAACAGTAAAAATAAAATTCATAAGACAAAGAAAGATGAACACTAATAGGTATATTTGATAATATTAAGGCATTATTGTTCCTTTTTAGATATAAATTAGCATTGTGTTCAAAATATGAGTCCTTTTCTAGTAAAGATTAATATTGCATTATTTATGGATGAAATGCCTTGTCATGGTTTGCTGCAAAGTAATCTGAAAATATGAGTGAGGTATAAAAGAAACAAAACTGAAAATGAGTTGATAATAGTTAAATGTAATAATGGATATACTGGATTTCATTTTGCTATTCTCTCTAATTTTATATATATTTGAAAGTTTCCATAATAATAAGGTTTACAAAACACTTCCTTCCACTTCCACTTACTGCTGCTTAGCTAATGTCACCATCATCTCTCTCCTCAGAACAGCCTCCTGATTGCTCTTGTTTAAGACATCCATTCTTCCCCTCCTTCAGTCTACCTTCCTCACAGCAGCCAGAGTGGTCATTTAAAACTGGAATCATATCCTGTCTTCTCCACCCATCACCTTTAAAAACCTTCCCAAAGCTTCTCTTCATAAAACCTAAGCCCCTCACTCAGACCTACAAAGTGCTTCCAAACCTAGACCCTGCTGATCTCTTCACACGCATTCTGTACCACCCTCCCTGATGCTCACAGTCGTCCAATCACCCCAAGGTTCTTTTTGTCCCTCAAACATGCCGTGCTTGTTCCCATCTCAGAGGCTTTGCCCCCAGCAATCCCCTCTGCCAGAAAGGCTCTTCCCACAGGCTTCTGCAAAGCCAGCTTCTTCTCGTTATTCTGGCCTCTGAGCGGCCTTTCCTGGTACGGCCACACTAAGGGAGCCGGTCCATCCTTGCCTACCACGTGACCTTGCTTTATTTCTATGATTTTATCACTACTGTTTAGGTAGTGAGTTTGTTAATCTATTACCACATCCTTCCACTAGAAAGTAAGCTTTATTAGAAGAGGGACTTTTTCTTTTTCAATTGTATAGCCCTATGCCTAGAACTGCTACTCAGAATATATTATTTGAATCAATCAATAAGTTGATTTTTGTAGAATCTAAGTTTCCTTTCCAATTCTACAGAGTCTTTGTTTCAATGATTCTGTGAATACAGAAACTGAATACAGATGTGTAGATCTCTCATTTTGTAGGCATGTGACTTTGGGAATTAACCTCTCCAAGCCTCTGTCTATTTCTCTGTGAAACAACACTACTAGTTGGCTGTGAGCATTAAATGAAATTTTACCCCCTAGTTCATGGTACTCTAGGCAACTGACCTCCTAACTAGTTTGAACATTCATTCCAATTCATTCTTCACACTGTACCCAAGGTTTTCTTAACAAGAACTGGCTCACGTTAGGTCCGTACTTGAAAACCTTCAACAGGAGCCATTGCTCCTTAAGATCATCTTCAAGCCCCTGTGTGATCTGGCATCTTCCATGTCTCCAGCCCCCTTCTCAAAATTCTTCTCAGTATTCACAGTGGGGCTCAGCGCAGGTCCTTCACAAACTGTCCTCTTTCCATAGCCCCCATTCTCTGCCCTTCCTTCAGTTCTCTCCTGTGATCCTTCACCTTGTAGCATGTTATCAGAGCAAGTTAGGAGCCCTAGCTCTTCTAGCACCCCTTATTATCATTATTAATGTTTATATATTTTAAATTATACATATTTTTTACTCATTTAAGTAAAACACTCATTTAAGTTGCAAACACTGTATCACCAACATTTGTCTCACTTGCTAAATTGTAAATTCAGTGAGAGCAAGGACCATGTGCTTTTACTCATCCATTGTATTTTAGTACCTATCACAGTACCTGGCACAGTCCAAGATCAGTACATATTTATAGAATGAATGAACAGATGAATGAATGAATGAATCCCTGTACTATGTCCTGGCATATAGGAAGCCCGCAATAAAATGTACTTTATTGTAATGATGGAAGTGGTGGTGGTTCTCTCAGTATGAACCCAAAAAGTTAGGTGAAGGAAGAGATGAAATCATCATGTACATCAAATTCCCCTATTGCAGGTAAGGAACTGGAATGTGGGCTTCCCACACACATACTCCCACCCCTGGTGCTAATACTTCTGGTTTGATAGCCTGATTCTCATTTCCTCTGTCTCTGACCCTGCTACGACAGTCTACTTCAGGGGCCAATCTTTATTACTAATTTAACTTCCAATTTGCTTACTCAGTATTATACCACATCCTGATTTCTATATTTTTATCTCAGCCTGGTAACCTAAAAATGACTTTTTCCTAATGACCTCCTGGCTTTCTAACTCTGCCCTAAACTCTAAGTCAGTATAATACAACATCTCACTATAAATAGAATAAAAATGTAGAGTAAAAGACATGAACCACAATATTCTCCTTCCGTAGAATAGAACAGTAGGAAAGCTTCTTGGTCTTTAACATGTCAAATAGATAGCAATATCATGTTGGCATTTTCATAGAAGCATTTTATCCATGTCTCCTATTTAGTACATTGACAACAATAATTTCTTGGGATGGGGGCAGTTTCCTTTAATATTTGTATTTAAACTTTTTTTGTCTCCCACCCCCTTAAATTGTCATCCTTTATAGATGATCCAATTTTGTCAAGGTCATTGTGTATTTTAGTCCCGGTTTCTAGAACATTAGCACTGTCAGTTAGTTAGTAGTATCTTCAAATTTGATGAGCAAATTCTCAATTATATTTCTTATTAATTCTATTCATTGAAATTACTATGAGTTAGATCAGGATGCCTGCCTAAAATTTGGAGAAGATCAGTTATGTTAAATATTTCATATATTTAGAAATGAGGTTGGAGAATCATGCAGTAAGAGTAAAATGTTCTCTCTTAGAAATGTATCTGAATTCAGATAGTTAAATCTAAACTGGACTTAACAAGAAAACTTATTTAAGGAATGATTCTATTATCGATAGGATTAGGTTATGTGACATAAGATATGCCTTCCTTTTTCTTTTTTTACATAATGTTTTTATGATCCTTTATTTATAGAATCTATAGGATTTTCAGTCTGTAAATACAACACATTTGTTTACATCTGATTTATTCTCCTACTTAACACACAGCTGTTTCCACCCTAAAGCAGCATACTGATTAAGCACTGGTTTTTAAACACCGTTTTAAAATCTTAAGTGTGTAACGAGAAATAGATGTAATATTTTAATGCTGACTTCTGTATATAGTCCCCTTGAAAATTAATATAGAAAGCACAATAAGGCGCTCCATTCTCTTCAGAATGATTGTCAGGTCCTTCATAAGAAAACAAGAAGCCGAACGGCATGCTGGGGTGTCCGTCTTGAAAACAGTCCACGTTTTCATCCAGAGTCATCTGAAGAGACGCGGGGACAGCTGCAGGGCCGTCCCATGGCCGAGAACAGCCTTCCCCGGAATCCTGCGAGGCCGCAGTCTGAGGCCCAGGGGGTAAGGGCTGACCTCCGACCCCGCCTGACAGCCGGCTCTCTTGTCAGCCCGCTGAGCAACAAGTCAAATCAGGCTATAATTACTCTGCAGACAACAGGCTGCAATTACACATTCAAGTCGCAGAATCTGGCAGAAGGGAGATGATTGTGGCTGAAAGGCGATGAGGGGAAGTCAAAAAGTCACAAGACAAACCGCTTTTTGATACTTTTCTCTAAAACATGGCTGTAATGTGCATTCCCTGAAGAGAAAAAGAATCAACCCACAGTGGCTAGCAACCATTCTCTTATTTGAAATACCGGGAAGACATTACTTTCATGGACGTTGGTAGACTTGATATATCAAAGGCTATTTGACTGTCTAATAAATAAAAGGGAGGACAGCCACAGTTCTCCAAAACTCCTCTACATGCTATTTACTGTTACTAATTCATTTTAATTTAAATAGAAGAAAGACAAAGAGGACAGACCAGGACTGGGAGAGACAGGGTATGTGTTCTTATTTTTCAATCTGTTTAGCCAGATCAACTACTTTGCTTTCTGAATTCATTTAATATAAAGTCTGGAAATTGGTCATTAGGGCAGGCCACAATTATCCTGTGCAAATATTTCTAAAGCCCCATTAAAAAATATGTAACAAATTTTACAACAGTGAAATTAAGTCAGCAGAACAACTTAGAAATAGCCATTGAAGTACATCTGCCCTTTCTGCCTTTGAGATTGTCATTGAAATTATTGACATTTTCCACCCTATCCAGTTATCTCAAGGATGAGATAACTTGTATCTGCTTACCAAAATTCTAACATTTTTTGACCTGCATCAGCTTGAATGCCTCTAGAGTTAAATGCTAGCCTCCTAAAGAGGCATTCCATGCCATCTTGAAAGAGCTCTATCTATTAGAGATATCTTTGTCATGTTAAAATAAATGCTTTGTTTTAATTATCGACCCACTGGTCCTAACGCTATAATTTCTTTACCAGACCGTATGCACACTTCACTTGAAAAATCTTTTAATATTTAAAGAGAGCTATATAATGCTGCCTGCTCCCTTTCTTTTCCCTACAACAATTTTAGTAATGACACATGGACACATATCCATAAGCTTATGCACCCAGAACTTGAACAATATTCCAGAGATGTTCTGACTGATGCAAAGCAGGCTGGCATTGTCCCTTTCATTGTTCTATTGCTCATTTATAAACCTGTGACCATAGAGATTCTATCAGCACCCATATCAAAGTGCGCCATCTCTTGGAGTGTACTGTAATCCAAACTTTCAAGTCTTTTTCAAAACATGCTAGGCCATATACAATACTTTTTTTATGCACCCTTAACTTTGCTTTCTTGGACTCAAGAGCCAGTTCTTACATTTATCTTTATTAAATTTCATCTTGTTCATTTCAGCCTACTGATGCCAAGTTTCAATGTTATTGTAGATCCTGATTCTATCATGCTATGTATAAGCACCTAATAAAATGTTATTAGTGGAATGACTTAAGTATAGCTATTAGTAATGCAAATAAATGATTCATGATTACTGATCAATAGGTGAAAAATTATATGATTACAAAATGGTATGATTGGGGCATGCCTTTCATATTTCATTCAAGGAAGACAATTCCACTGAATAAACAGAGCCAAGGTCCTAGACCTCTCTCTCTATGATGAGTATGTTCCTGGAGTAATACAGCCTGTGTTCATGTATTGCCACCTCCTTTTGCTAGCTGAGTGATCTTGGAAATGTTTAACTTATCTCTCTAAATTCACCTGTTCCTCATCTTTAAAATAGGAATAGCGTTAGTGTATCTCTCATAGAGTACATTAAAGATTAAATGAGATAATGCATGTGTTTATCACAATGCTGAGCACATAGTAAGTGCTCAATAAATGATAGCTACTATATTATTATATGAATGCTCTTTGAATAAGACCACTCAACCCTTTTCAAATCTATTTTACTGTTCTTCAGTCTGATCCACAGTTTTTCATCTTTTCCACCAAAACCCCACAATAAAATTGTCATATGCCTTGCTAATACCTCTACAAATTTGTCATACATAGCTATATATTCCTGATCAGTCAGTTAACTCCATCAAAGATGGACATTAGTTTAGTCTGATATGACTCCTTCCAAATGTTGTAGGGAATCCATGTTATATCCTAATAATGTTCATATTCCTTTAAATATTTATTCCAGATTTTTCCTGAAATGATGTATGAATATATCAACTAGCAGAGTTAATTCATGGATCAATGTAAACGCAATGAATTCATCTGTAATGGAGCAGACTCAAGCAAGACTCAAGGGTGTATAATATCACATATTCAGGTAAATAAAGAAATAGTATACTAGTCATCTGCCAACAAAAGTAAAAAAATCTATGAGGAAATATTAGTGCCATGTAGTGGAGAGTGCACCGACTCAGAATATCTGTTTACTAACTTCATTGACTAGTGTTATTTAAGCTTGAAGGCTCATTTTCTTATATACAAAATGAAGTGAGATGTTTAAATAAGATGGAATTGAAATAAATATTAATGACAAAATTAATAATTATTATGTAATTACTGAGGTCTTTTCCAGCTCCAAAATTTTATCTTTGATTTTATGACTTTCATTGATAAAACAGTTCCAAACTCATTAGGCACAGCTACCAGACATCTTTCACCTGGTCCAACATTGATATATCAGTGTTAATTCATCCTTCCCTGATCACTTAACAAAACATACTAATATATAAAGATAGACACAGAAATTACCATTTGAGAGTAGAGTAAAAATGGGAAAAATATATTGATTTCTTAATTGCAAAGCATTGTTTCATTAATCTCCATCACCCTTTTGTTGCAGTTCTTTATATTTCAAGAAGTAAATCCTAAAGCTTCCCCCCCTTTCACCTTGTCTACCTTCCACTCCTTTGCTGCCGCTGTTTCCACTTCCAGCTGCAGAAAAATCAGAATTTGTGGAAACAGTATAGCATGATCCAATGAGAATCTAGGTCAGAGTAAAGCTAGAGGAATTGTTATTTCTTAAAAAGAAAAGATAAAAAGAAGTAATACTGCCAACCCTTCCATTCTCCTTGCTACTGATTGCATTCTTTATGGAAGACAATGACCTTTCTCTGTGGAGGAAATTAAAGCTAATCTGTTCAATTCATTGACTTGACCACAACTTCAACTGAGGCATCTATGAAAACCTGCAGTGCAGGGGGAAGGCCCTGAACATTACAGATATTCTGGATAGATATTGCAGATAATTTAATCTTCCATGCTCACTTAAGCACATTTTATGGAACATCCATTCTATATCATGCGCTGTGCTTTGAGCTATGAATGAGTGGTAAGACAAGGGCCCTGTCTTTAAAGCTTACAATCTAACAAAAGAGCTTAATGTCTATTATGGAATGTGACTGGTGAAATTGGCATTTATACTTTGTTATAAGTTGGAAAAAGATTATTGACTTAGATGAGGCCTTTTTTGGTGGCAAGAATCAGAGACTCACTCATGTTAAATTAAGAAGAATAATGGGTTGGAAATCTTAACTTGTTTATTTAAATCTGAATTATGCACAAATAACTACAGTTTTACTGTTTACATTTCTCATGAAGCCTGTGGCACCTGGGCTTCTGATTATTTCACTAGCTGATTTAATGTCTATTAACATCTGGGACTATACACAATTGGGTTTGCTTCGGGAACACTGGCCCCAGGTAAGAAACTCTCACTATATCCAGTTTATATAGTGTGTGGTATATACCTGCAATCAACAACTTGTTACTACCCCAGATTTGTTGTTTCGGTTGTGTTCATCCCTCCTCAATCTTGCATTGTATTTTAAACCTAAATGAAACACATTAACATTTTTTCTCATGTAAAAATGAAGAAGAATGGAAAGTGCTAGAAAGAGTCAATGTAGTTTCTGAAACCATAGGGGCATGAACACAATCAGGTCTCTCGCAGAGGCAGAGCTAGAACTGGGAAGGCTTTGGGAGCAAAGGTTATTCTCTGGAATTGAAAACCTAGCTATATTTCCCCTATTTCTCCATATTTTCTTCTTATTGTCAACCATTTCTCTCTGCTTATCCCTCATTGCATATTGTCCCAAAGTGGATGCCCAAATGGCAGACTCAGGCTCAGCCTCAGCCTACTAAGTTTCCTTCCGTATCTAGCATCTACCATCAGCTCAAATTCTGCTGTGCTCTGATTCTGAAATCAGGGAGAGAAAATATAATTGGCCCATCTGAGTATGTGTTTCCTTATAATCCAGTCTACTGCAGTGAAAGGTAGAGTCAAATATTACAAATATTACAAATATGGGCTCTCCCTGGGCAGTTCATCTGGAAGGAATATGAACTAAGCAGGTACTAGAAGTTGTTTGAGTATCTTATACAATCTCCTTAACTTTTGGGAAATACTTCCTTTGATAAATAACATTAATTATATATAAATATGCAAAGTAGATGTAGACTACAAATAAAAGAAATCTAACCTATAAATTGGTTAAGCAAAGTATTTTTAATTTTATTATCATATAATTTTTTGAGCTGCTGCTCAAACTTGAAATCACCCAAAAAAGAAATCTCATAAATTTTAAGATATTAATAGTGAAGATTTATTCTTAAAGAATAGGCTATATTTTAAAATAGATTAATAACTAATGAAGAAGACACAAGTGTCTGCAATTATTTCATGAAAAATAAGTCATATGCTATGTAACAAAGAGATTTTTTAATTTGTTGATTCCTTGACAGCATACATATTTTGTAGCCCTGTAACTGCTGTTTTGAACATATCTGAATAAAGTATTTACCACAGAGTATAATAATATTGTAATGATTTATTTTTATGCAATATGTTTACAGACCTTTCTCTCGCTTGGCTGTGACCTCTGAGAATATTGCATAAGAACAGCTCCAGTTCATAGCATGGGCTCAATAACTATTTGCTAAATGAGTGGTTAAATAAACAGGAATCATACTTAGAATGTTATGTATTCACATGTCTAATAGTTTTAAATTTATTATAGATTTTTTTTGTGACTTGTTAAATAACTGAAAGAGTGACTCAGAACCAAACATGCCCAAGGCATTCACAAATTGATTAACACATGGTCAAATTTTTATAGTAATCTTTAAAATAATTTAACATACAGAAGTAATTATGCTGGCTTATATAGTTTTGTTCACTTTTCCAAATTAAATGGAATTCCTTATTTATCTAGGGGAGAAATCCAGCAATTTTTGCTATCTATGATAGTTATGATCTTAGAAGTCAGGAAGAAAAACACCTGACTAGTACTGGGGACACATAAAATTAATAAAGTACATAAAATTAATGCACTTTGTTTCACTGGAGATAAGTGGAGGTAATGCTTTCCTGCTTTTCTATTTACATCTTAATATTATGTTGCAAGATATCAGCCTTTTGAGAAATTTGGACTGTATTTGAACTTGTCCTGGGTTATAGCCGGGCTCTGGGGAACTTCAGTATAGGCAACAGCACATAAAAGGGGAGGACTTGAGAATCCATATTTAAAAGTTGAGTTAGAAAATTTAAATTAGCTTCTTTTAAAATGTTAATCATATTTAAACATTTTTAAAGAATTGCTTAAAAATAGAAATAGCTTTACTTTGATTTTTCCTCTCAAATGGGCCATGCCAATTGTAAAATTTCAGAGATAAAACTAGTCAAGAAATGGGTTTGCTTTGTGGTTATTTAAATGACACCTTTATATTCATCGACTGAATCAGAAGTTAGTAACAGTTTTCAAGAGCAGCAGCTTCCTCCCTGAGAAGATGGGAGATTTTTCTTCTTGGAAATTTAGAAACTGGAAATGCAAAACAAGAAAAGGAATACCTATTTAAGGAATTCATTTAATATTTTTAATTTTCTCATAGTGAGTGGCATATATTTTGTATTTTAGATGCTATTTATAATTTTGTTTATGTAGAACTCAAAAAAGCAAAGAATATAAATAACTGGAATGGAATTATATTTTGTTCTATTCTGTCATGAGAAAACCACAAATTAAATTAAGCTGACATCAGGATCATATTAAGAAAAGGACCCATAGGAGTGGTAATAAAGTGCATAGAAACTATTCCTTCTTTGACTTGGTCAGTACGGGACACTGTAAAATGACAGTGTGGCTCCAAGTGCACTGAAAATCCAAAAGTGCCTTCTAAACAATCAAAGGCATTAAATTAAAGTAAGTATAGATTTAGTCTCCAGTATATGTTTATTTTTTCCAATATAATGATGTGTCCATTATGAAAATATGGAAAAAATATTTTAAAAATGGAAAAAAGAAAAATCAATTGTTCTTTAATCCTACTACTTCGAAATAATTACGGGTAATTTTTCTGTTTTCTCTGCCTTGTCTTTAGAAGAAAAAAACTAACTTTAGGAATCTTGCATATAGCATTTTGTGTTCTGCTTTCTTTGTGTTCTACTTTTTTCACTTAACATCGTATCATGTGCTTTTCCTGGTTCATACGCATTATTTATAATGGCTATATGTTATTTTGTTAAGTGTCAATGCAGCCGGTTACGTAAGTGTTCTATATTTTCTCTTATTGTCTCCATCTGTTTGTTATTATAAATAATATTGTGATGAACATCTTTGGGCACAATGTTTTCTCTTTATTATTTCTTAATGATACATTTTCAGAAGTGGAATTCTTGGGTCACAGGTATATTTTAAGGATGCTTATATTTAAAGTAATTAAGCATAGTGAGGTGAACAGATGCCTCAATTGAAACTCCAGAGAGGTGAGTTCTAATCCCAGCATTTTTCTAAATTGCTTTGTAACTTCAGTCAAATGAGTTCACTGCTCTGGTATTTGGTTTCCTCACTTATTATACAGAAAGCTAAACTAAATTATTTTAGGGTGTCTATTTTGGTTATCTATTACTGCATAACAAATCACTCCAAAACGTAGTAGCCTAAAACAACAATAATTCTGTTATTTTTTGTAATTATTTGGATTGACTAGAACTTAGCTGTATATTCCTTCTGCTGGTCTTCCTTGAGATCCCTTATGCAGCTGCAGTCACATGGTGGCTTCATATTCAGTGTCCATGATGGAATGTCCAAGATGCTTCACATGTTTGCGTGACATTGTAGCAGGGACAGTTGGGCTAGGCTGGGATGCTGGGACAGCTGGGTCTCCCTCCCTCTCTCTCTCAGGGTGTCTCCTCTTCATTGACCTCTCTACATGTTATCTTTCCATGTCTTCTCTCCAACAGAAGAGTAGGACTTTTTACATGGTAGCTCAGGCTCTCAGAAGTACAAACACAGCATCACTTCGACCCTATTCTATTTGTTAAAGTGAGTCACAGGGTCAGCCCAGTTTTGATGCGAGAAGACAACACAAGGGCACGAATATCAGGATGCATGGGACATTAGGGGGCCATTCTTAGTGACGTGCTAGCATAGTACCTGACTGGAACAGAGTTATAGTATTTCCATTATTCGTATTTTAATTAGATAAGTTATAGGCTTATAGAGAAAATCATGTAAAAAATACAGAGTTCCAATATACCACCCTATTATTATCTTGCAATAGTGTGGTACATTTGTTGCAATTGATGAGAGAATATTTCTATAATTGTACTAAAACTCTATTCCATGGTTCACCCTAGGGTTAACTGTCTCTGTTGTATGGTCCTATGGATTTTTTTTTCTTTAAATTTTTATTCCAGCAACATATATATAACCTCCAATTTTCCATTTAAACCACATTCTAATATATATTTCAGTGCAGTTAATTGCATTCACAATGTTATGCTATCACCACCATCTATTACCAAAACTTTTCCATCATCTCAAACAGAAACTCTGTACAATTTAAGCATTAACCTCCCATTCTCCACCCCCACCCTGGACACTGGTAACCTGTATTCTAGTTTCTGACTCTATGAATTTGCTTATTCTAGTTACTTCATATCAGTTAGATCATATGATATTTATCATTTTGTGTCTTGCTTATTTCACCCAACATGTCATCTTCAAGGTTCATCCATATTGCCACATTTATCAGAACTTCATTCTTTTTTACAGTTGATATTATGTGGTATATATCCCATTGTGTGTATATACCACATTTTGTTTATCCATTCATAGGTTTATGGGCACTTGGGTTTCTACCATCTTTTGGCAATTGAGAATAATGCCTTTATGAACATTGGTGTGCAAATATCTGTTCATTAAATTTTCAATCCGTGTATGGCAAGTTCTGTGATAGCCTGTGTATCAGGTTGGGGCACTGTGGTGAGTGTTATTATCAAGAATGTTCATTTTACCAGAGCAGTCAAATTCTCAACCCTTTGTGGGGGGGAAGTGCACTCTGTAATGCTATTCAGATAATTGTACTGACAGTGTTCACATTTACATAGCAGCCATCAGCTTCACAGAAGATATAAATAAATAGAGCAAATCTCCCCAATCAAGGAGATCACCTATTTGGACATTGCACAGTGTCTAAGAGTAATTGAGTTTCTTCATGTGGAGTTCAGAGGAAGGTAAATCTGACTATATTTCACTGATTATCCATGTGATTGGAGAAATAAAAAAAATATTAACCAAAAATTAGTCCCCAGAGCAATGGAAAATAAATTAGCTTTGCCTACCCTCCCCTAATAAGTGATTATACTCCTTACCGTGGATGGATTTTATTACCTCATAGCTCAATAGTTACACTAAGCCTAATAGAAATGAGACTGCCAGGCTGTGATAAAACCAAATAACCATCATTACAGACAGATAACAAAGCTTGAATGAATAACATTTTATTAATCCTCAAATCCAAATTACATATGCTTGAGAAGAATATCCATTTTCTCCCACACAATGGAAAATGGCGGCTTTTTATTCAATCTATCTCTTAAAACGTAAACATTTGTTCCTTCTCCCTGCTGCCTAACAGTGAGAGTGGAGGCTTCTGGAGTGTTTAATTTATTTATATGGCATTTGCCTTGATGTTTCCCAAGTAATAATACATAGCAACAGAGACAGATGAGAGTTCTGTATCATCCTTTCCCTCAGGGCAAACCAGGCATGAATAGACCGCCAATGAGAAAAATCCACAGAGCAAGGCAATAAATAACAGGGAAAAAAACAGGGAGAAGCAGTTCCCAAGTACCACCCTTGAAGAATACAGAACAAAACAGATATTCTCCTCAAAATGATAGAAGTCTTCTTCACCTTTCACATTATGTAGCAGTAGGTTTTAGCTTTGTTACTTGATGATTTCCCGTGATACTTCTAAATCTGATACCACTTTCTTTGGTTTCAAGATACATCAGTGACTTCAATGAGTATTACAGCAAAATGGGATTTGTTCCTAAGTAGAAGCTGAAATATAGAGACATTTTCAAATAAAATATAAACATGATTAATCAAGGTATGCTTCTCTCCTGTTAAGCAATTACTGATTTATTCAACAAATACCTTGTGAGTGCCAACTATGTGCCAGACACCATGTTAGATCCTGGGAATACATGTGTGAATAAGAAGTGGTTCCTGCCCTCAAAAAGCTTTAATCTAGAGGGGGCAATAGACCACTACGATGGCCAGAGCCTAAAAGAGTGGCAACAAGCCAGTCTAGGGCTTCAGAGGATACTCTGAGATAAAGTGTAGGCTGAGGTCAGAAAGACATGGAGGAGTGGGTCAAGGAAATGGGGGTGAAGAGGGGGGCAAGAGAAGGTGGCTCTGGGGCACTGGTCCTCAGGAGAATTTTCCAAACAAAGGGACAGCAAATGTGAACACCCTAAGCATCAAAGAAGGCACTGAGATTCCTCTAGACTTCTGGGATTTAGAATTTAGCACCTATGAGTCTATGCTTCAGAATACTCAATTATATGCTAACAGGAATCACACATTCTAAAAGAGCCTTAAACATCCTGCCAGTGTGTGCGTGTCCTCCGGCATTTGTATCCTCATGTTTCACCAGCTTTCCCTTCCACTTGCCACTGAAGGGACTCTAGTTTCCCACAAAGCCCAACCCCTCAATTTGTGCAGTTGTTTCTAAAGGTCCTCAGAGGGAATCACACTTGTCCTCTTAGATCAATGGTCCTCAACCAAGGATGATTTTGTTCCTCAAGAGACATTTGGCAATGTTAGAAATAAGACATTTTTAGTTGTCACAACTGGAAGGGTGATATACAAGCATCTATTGTTTAGAAGCCTGGAATGCTAACTATTCTTCAATTTCAGAACAGTCCCCCACAACAAACAACTAGCCAACCCAAAATGTCAATAGACAGTGCTATCAGCCATCACCCGTACTTCTGGAGGGATGAGACAATATGTAAATCTATACACGGGACCTATTCTTGCCTGACATTCTGTTTGTGGGGCTGTTCCAAGCTACTTCCCCAGATACCAGGGCTACAGGTTTCTTCTCATCTGCTCTTAAGTGCACTTTATTAGAAATGTTTAAGAAAGATTCACTCCTGAAGGTTCCAATCGAGAGGGTGAGTGCGATGATCCAGCCTCCCCATCCCCTAAAACTTTGAACAACCAGCAAGATTGGGCAGAAATATCTCTCTCAATGTTCAAGAAAACACTTCAAGAATTGCAGTAACAAGTTGTGGTAGTTTGAAGCTGTTATGGACCCAGAGAAGATCATATTCTTAAAGCTAATCCATTCCTGTGGGTGTAGACCTATTGTGGGTGGGAACTTTTGATTAGATGATTGATTAGTTGAGGCATGCTCCAGTGGATCATAATCTTCTTACTTGAGTCCTTTGTAAGAGAAGCTGAAAGAAGACACACAGAAAACAGAGAGAAACCACAGAAACAGAGACTAAGCCACTGAAGCCAAGAACTGGAAGCAATGAAACCTAGGAGAAAAGGAAGAGACCAGCAGACATTGTCATGAACCTGGCCATGTGACATAGAAGCTGAGGATTGCCAGTAGCTGGTCTTTGGGGAGAAAGCATCTCCTGTTGATGCCTTGATTTGGGAATTTCCATTGTCTCAGAACTGTAAGTCTGTAAGTTAACAAATCCCCATTGTTGGAGGCAGGGCAAGATGGCAGCAGAAGTAGGTGTGGAATTTAGTTAGTCCTTTACAGCAGCTAGTAAATAGCCAGGAACAACTAGTAAATAGTCTGGAACAAATGTTTGAGGGACATCCATGACCAGACACATATTGTACATCAGTCTTGAATAGGTGAAAGGGCCAAGACCACAGCATAGAATGTAAGTAAAGACCCCAAACAATGGAGCAGTCACCCCTCCCCCACTGGCATAGCAAACTGAGTTTGAACACTACCCTGTGGGAAAAAGAAGCAGTCTCTACTAGGATCAAGGGAAGGCAGCTCAACCAAACTCCTATTGTGGTTTTAATTAACAAATTTGGACTACTGAATATAAGCTCTGAGCACAGATAAACCCAGAGAAAGCGGGAAAGGAACCCTGAAATCTCTCTCAGCAGAAAGGTTGGCTGACAGAAAAATAAATAAAAGCAGAGGCTTCTGGAATAGGTTAAGCTCAGAATACTGGAAAAGGGCTGTGTCCCAAGAAAAGGGGCATATGGAGTCAGGTACCAACTCCATCTCTTGAATGGTGAAAATGGGGGGCTGGAGATTGGCTCTGAAAAGGGGATTTCTTTCTTTTTTCTTTTTTTTCTGTCATTCTAAGTAGCTCATTAGAGAAAGCCTGAGGCATTTTCAATTGTCAGCACTGACCCAGGCAAGGGTGGAGTTAAGATAGTCAGAAAAACAAAGGAAGAAGTCAAGTGAAGGAGATAATTCCCTAAAGGGCATCTCTTCCCTAAGAAAAGGATGTGGTTCAGCTCATGTGGTGGCCCTCCCTCAGAGAATTCAGACCCCAGGGCTAGGGGTAAAAAAAAAAAAAAGAACAGAAACAGTTTAAGCCATTCTCAGAGTCTGCTGAGAATTAATGATACCACACCTCTTTATGCCAGTGAGGAGCTGTGGGCTGACAAGTGCCACCTGCTCAGCAAGATAAGAAAAGCACAGAGTCTAGAGGCCTCACAGGAAAGTCTGACAATCTGCTGGGTCTCAACCTCAGGGTAACTTGATACTGATTACACCCTCCTCCTGAGACCTGGGCCTATCTGGTCTGGAAAAATCTGATTGGGGTAATCAAGAAAACCAGATGTCTAGACAACAAAAAGTTATGAGTCACACTAGGAAAAAAGAAGATAAGGCCCTGTCGAAGGTACAAACTTACACTTTAAAGGAGATACAGGAGTTGAAACAATTAATTAAAGACATTCAAAAAATTTGCTAAATCAATTCAAAAATCAAATCACTGAGTTGAGGGAAGATATGGCAAAGAAATGAAGGATATAAAGAAGACATTGGGCAAACATAAGGAAGAACTCAAAAGTTTGATAAAACAATTGGTAGAACTGATAGGAATGAAAGGCACAATAGAAGACATGAAAACCATAATGGAGATGTACAAAAGCAGATTTGGAGAGGCTGAAGAAAGGATTCATGAACTAAAGGACAGGGCATCTGAAATCCTACACATAAAAAAAAAAAAAACATATAGGGAAAAGAATGGAAAAACATGAGGAGGGTCTCAGGGAATTGAATGACAACATGAAACATGAATATACATGTCATGGGTCTCCCAGAAGGAGAGGAGAAGGGAAAGGAGGCAGAAAGAATAATGGAGAAAATAATCATTCAAAATTGCCCATCTCTTATGAAAGACATAACATTACAGATCCAAGAAGCACAGCATATTCCAAACAGAATAAATCTGAATAGACCTACTCCAAAACACTTAATAATTGGGTTATCAAATGTCAAAGACAAAGAGAGAATTCTGAAAGGAGCAAGAGAAAAGAGAAAAGTGATCTATCACGTACAAGGGAAGCTTGATAAGACTACGTACAGATTTCTCAGTAGAAACCATGGAAGAGAGAAGGCGGTGGTATTCTATATTTAAGATACTGAAAGAGAAAAACTGCCAACCAAGAATTGTATATCCAGCAAAATTGCCCTTCAAAAATGAGGGAGAGTTTAAAATATTTTCAGACAAACAGACACTGAGAGAGTTTGTGAACAAGATACCTGCTGTACAAGAAATACTACAGGGAGCACTACAGACAGATAGGAAAAGACAGGAGAGAGAGGTTTGGAGAAGAGTGTAGCAATGAAGACTAACAGGGCAAAAAGAGAGAGAGAGAGAAAAAAATGCAATAAGATATGACATATAAAATCCAAAAGAAAAAAAAATGGTAGACAGTGGATATTATGCTGAAAACATAGGTTATCAGGAGAGAGAATGAAGGTAGAGATTGGGCATTTGATGCTAAAGGAGAACAGAAAATTCAACAGGATTGATTGCATACATCCAAAAATGGAAAGCACAATACTGTGTGATGGTAACACTGAACAAAGATATTTATGAGTAAAGCTGAAAGAGAGGGCTAGGGGCATCTATGACACCAGAAGGAAAGATAGACAATAGACTGGCACTGTATAACTTAGTGAAAACTCGAGTGGTCAATGATTGTGACTAAATATACAAATATAAAAATGTTTTTACATGTGGGAGAAGAAATGAATGTCAACCTTGCAAAGTGTTGAAAAGGGGATGGTGTTGGGGAAAAAATATAATCAAAGTAAACTGGGGTCTATGGTTAACAGTAACATTGTAATATGCTTCCATTATATGTAACAAAGGCAATATAACAAAGCTAAATGTGCTTGAGAGGAGGATATAAGGGAGGGGTATGTGATTCTTAGTACTGTTGCTGTTGTCTGACCTTATTATTATATTATATTGTATGGTATTTTATATTTTTATTATCTTTATTATTCTTTAAAAATATTTTTTCAAGGTAATGAATATGTTCAAGTGCTGATTATGGTGATGAATGCACAACTATATGATGATACTGTGAACAATTGATTGTACACTGTGGATGATTGTATGGTATGTGAATATATCTTTATAAAATTGTAGGTAGAAATATAAACAGGGATACAAATGCTGGAGAAAACATGAAGAAAGGGATGTACCTATTTACTGTTGCTGGGGAAGTAGAATGGTGTAGCTATTTGGAGGATGGTTTGGTGGTTCCACAAGAAACTAAGTATGTGGAGGCCATAAGGTCCTGCAACCTTGTTATATGGGGTATATAATTGGAAGATTTGAGAGCAGGGACATGAATGGACATTTGCACACTGGTGTTTATGGAGGCAGTATTCATGATTTGCAATGGGTGGAGGTAGCCTAAGTGTACATAGACTGATGAACAGAATGGTGAACTGTGGTGTATGCATACATTGGAATATTGAGCAACTGCAAGGAGTGAAGTTGTGAGACACACAAGGCAAATGGACCCTGTGGACAGCATTTCGAGTGAAGTACACCAGAAACAAAAAGACAAACATTATAATGCCTCACCAATATGGACTAACTAACTACAATGTGTAAACTCAGAATTGAATCTTAGATCACAGTTTATCAGGGAAATGATTATTGCAATGGTCCCTAGATTGTAAGCTCTTACAGCAGTTACAACTATTCCTAAGTTGTAATGGCTATCACCAAATTCTGAGATGCTGATCTTTTTGTGTATAACCTGGTCAGACTCTAGAACTTTGGATTTCTATGTGACATCTGAAACTCAGAGCTGGAGTTCAGCATCTATGAATGTCAGTATTAGTGCATACAGCATCTGTTAAAAAAAAAAAAAGCTGAAGAAGAGTCTAGACTTCAATTAGAGATATGAATGAAGCAGATCTGGTGAGAACTAAGGTAAATCAGGTGAAAGGCTAAAGGATGATATTGACCATATTTTAAAACCTCAAATTCTGTGTGAGACCAAGGGAAGAGATGTTTATTTGATGCTGGATATTTATCTTCTGCAGCACACTAAATAATCTAACATGTACAGTTTATTCAAACACCATAATTATATGGAACTATGAACAGGAAATGAGTTCTGTTAGGTTTGTACAGGTTAGTGTGAAATAGTGATACATCCCAAAGTAATTTGGGCAGAGAATAAAAATATATTTGCAGGGCCCCCTTGAGAACCTGGGGGAAAATGTGGAAATATTGGACATCCCCACCTGGGTTACTACTGATATTCTCACAAACATTGAAGGCTGACAATTGGTATGCTGAGCCCTTGATCTTGGGGCGTTCCCTTATGAAGCTTGTCACTGCACAGGAGAGGCTAAGTCTACTTATAATTGTGCCTAAGAGTCTCCTCTAGAGAACTTCTTTGTTGGTCAGATGTAGCCCTCTCTCTCTCTTTAAAGCAACTTGGCAGGTGAACTCACTGCCCTCCCCATTACATGCGACATGACTCCCGGGAGTGTAAATATCCCTGGCAATGCAAGATATGACTCCTGGGGATGAGCCTGGACCCAGCATCGTGGGATTGAGAAAATCTTCTTGACCAAAAGGGAGAAGCAAAATGAAACAAAATAAAGTTTCAGTGGCTGAGAGATTTCAAATGGAGTCACTCTAGAGGGCATTCTTTTGCACTATATCGGTATCCCTTTTTAGGTTTTAGTGTAGTGGAATAGCTAGGAGGAAATACCTGAAACTGTTAACTGCAACTCAGAGGCCTTGATTCTTGAAGATGATTGTATAACTATGTAGCTTACATGGTGAGATGGTGTGATTGTGAAAACCTTGTGGCTCACACTCCCTTTATCCAGTGTATGGATGGATGAGTAGAAAAATGGAGACAAAAACTAGATGAAAAATAGAGTGTGTTGGGGGAATGGAATGATTGGTGTTCTTTTTTACTTTTATTTTTTATTCCTATTTTTATTCTTTTTGGTGTAAGAAAAATGTTCAACAATTGATTGTGGTGATGAATGCACAACTATATGATGGTACTGTGAACAGTTGATTGTACACCATGGATGATTGTATGGTGTGTCAGTATATCTCAGTAAACCAGAAAAAAAATGAGGGAGACTTTAAAATATTTTCAGACAGACACTAAGAGAGTTTGTGAACAAGATACCTGCTCTCTACAAGAAATACTAAAGGGAGCACTACAGGCAGATAGGAAAAGACAGGAGAGAGAGGTTTGGAGAAGAGTGTAGCAATGAAGACTATAAGTAAGGGTAAAAGAGAGAGAGAGAAAAAATGAAAATGAAATGAGATATGACATATAAAATCCAAAAAAAAAAAAATGGTAGACAGTAGACATTACATTGAGTGAAATTAGCTAGAAAAAAAATGACAAATACTGTATGGTCTTACTAATATGAACTAACATTAATGAGCAAACTTTGAGAGTTAAAGTTGAGAACACAGGTTATAGGAGATAGAAAGAAGGTAGAGATCAGGCATTTGATGCTGAAGGAGAATGGAATGTTCAACAGGACTGACTTGTATAAATCCAGAAATGGATAGCACAATACTGTGTGATGGTAGTACAATATTGTAAATACTCTGAACAAAGATGAGTATCAGTACGGTCGAAAGAGGAAGGAAAGGGGCATGTATGATACCAGAAGGAAAGACAGAAGATAAAGACTGGGATTGTATAACTTAGCAAAACAGAGTGGTCAATAATGGAGATTAAATGTACAAATATAACAATATTTTTACAAGAGGGAGAACAAATGAATGACAACATTGCAAGGTGCTGAAAATTGGATGGTATGGGGGAAAACTACAATCAACACAAACTAGAGTCTACAGTTAACAGTTACATTGTAATAGGCTTCCATTAATTATAACAAAGACAAGGTACTAAAGTCCCTAGAGAACAGTGACTCACGTGAGGATTTAACTGAACATGGAACGAGTCAGGCATTTCAGTACAAGTCAAGATTGGAAATGCAGTTATCCAGAAAGGATTTGTGGGGAGTCCTATTGTATGATGGTCAGGAACCCTGTGTACTGCATGCAAAACTGACACATTGTTTGCAAGATCTGTATGAATGGAACCACTGCCAGCCTGGACTAAAAAGGACAGAAAAGGGACAGATAGAAGGAAAAATGACTTCAAAGGCAGAATGATGGATGCTGAGGTCTAGAGCAGACACCTTGGGCCAGGAGAGTGGACCCACCCATGTATGTGGAAAGGGTGAATATGACCAGGGGCTTACAGAGGGCAGGCCTCCTGCACTATTATTCAGGAAAATTGTTACCACCCCAGGGTTCTCCGATGCCTGGGAGATTATGGAGAGCTTGACTGCCCCACCATTCAGGAAGAGTGCTGCCACCCCAGTCTTCAGAGAGGGTGGAGCACATTTCCCAGGGATTGGGGGGAGTCTGGCTACCACCCCACTGTTCTGAGTCGATTGAGCCTGTGCCCAGAAGCTTGCAGAGTCAGCTTGAGGAGTGCGGGGCCTAGAGTTCGGCTGTCACCCCGATGCTTGATGAAGGTAGACCTGAGAGCATGGCCATCACCCCAGTGTTTGGAGAGAGCAAGGCCACTGAACAAGTCCTTGGAAAGGGTGCAACTGCCCCTCTTTCAAGCCCTGAGGACAAGGCATCATTCTATAGATGACTCTCAGATCTTGAAATATAATGGAATTTGCCCTGCAGGCTTTCAGAAAATTTTGGGTCTTGTGACCTCTGTCTTGTTTCCACTTTCTCCCTATGGCAGTGGGAATGTTGATCCTATGACTGTTCTTCCATTGCATGTTGGAAGCAGATAACTTGCTCTAAGTTTCACAGGTCCACAGCCAGAGGGGAATTGTGTCCCATGATGAGACTTTGTACTTAATATTGTTACTGAAATGATTTAAGGTTTTATGATATTGTCATGGAATGAATGCATTTTGCATATAGAAAGAACATGTCTTTTTGGGGTCCAGAGGGTGGAATGTGGTAGTTTGAAGCTGTTATGGACACCAGAAAAGATCACGTTCTTAAAGCTAATCCATTCCTGTGGGTGTAGACCTATTGTGGGTGGGACCTTTTGATAGGTTATTTCAGTTAAAGTGTGCTCCAGGTGGGTCATAATCCTCTTACTGGAGTCCTTTACAAAAGAATCTGAGAAAGAAAACCCAGAGAAGCTGAGAGAGGACACAGAAAACAGGGAGAAACCACTAAAACAGAGAGGAAGACACAAACCAGAAGCTGGAAGCAACAAAATGCAGGAGAGAAGGGAGAGACCAGCAGACATCGCCATGTGCCTGGCCATGTGACAGAGTTGCTGAGGATCATTGGCAGCCAGACTTCAGGGAGAAAGCACGACCTGTTGATGTCTTAATGTGTGCATTTCCATGGTCTCAGAACTAAAAGTTTGTAAGTTAATAAGTCCTCATTGTTAAAACCATCCCATTTCTGATATTTTGCATTTTAGCAACTTTAGCAAATGAAAACACAGGGCTAGTTAGTACTGAATCAACAAAAGACTACTTAAAAGAGGTAGGATCTCATGGCACCCTAGCTGGCCCCTCCCATTCACAGGCTCAGCTCATAGCCATTCACATACTTCCACTGCACCGATCCCTGGTCCTGGTTCCAGAGGGAGAAATGTAACCCTTGTGCATGTACTGGGAGTGTGTATGTCATGCCCAGTCTGTCTGGTGGTGGCCTGAGGGCCTCACCATCCCAGAACTTGCCCTCTACGTAAAAGGTGGCTCACAGAACTCTCCTGCTTTGCCGAGGGAAAGCAGTCAGGTAGTGCTCCCTGGGGCAAAAGACATACCGTGCAGTGGCCAGGACCACAAGAAAACTGCTTCCTAGGGAAGAAGGGATATTTATATCCAGGTAAATAGGAGAATTCCTAGGGCCACATGAACATGCAGGGCCAAATGTGCATGCCCAAAAGACACATGTGCAGGGAGGATAAGGGAGCCCCCTATGCTTTGGCCTTGAGTTATTTTCTAAACTCATTGAACGGATAACTCTGAAAGAGAGCACTCATATTGGTCAATAAAGATGTTCTCTTTCTTTTCTTGTTTTTTGTATTTTCATTTGTTAACTACTAGCATTCAAGGAAAGCTCTGTCAAAACACTAGTTGGATAAAGGTTAAGGAACAAATGCCTCCGAGTCTAAATTCCAGTGATAATTCATTGAAAATATCACAATGTGCAGGGTTCAACAAAAAATTACAAAACTTATAAAGAAACAGGAAGTGATGGCCAGGAAAGGAGAAAACTAAAGTATTAGAAACCATCAATAAGGAAGACCAGACCTGGTATAAACCAGACAAAAACTTTTTAAAAAATTTCCCTAAATATGCTCAAAGAGCTAAAGGAAAATATGAGTAAAGAACTAAAATAAATCAGTAAACCAATAGATGACCACAAAGAGATTATCAATAGAGAGATGGAAATTATGAAAAAGAACCAAACAGAGCTGAAGACCACAGTAACAGAACTGAAAAGTTCCCTGGAGGGGTTCGACAGCAGATTGGAGCTGGCAGAAGAAAGAATCAGTGAACTTGAAGATAAGACAATTGTAATCATCCAGGCTGAGGAGAAAAAGGAAGAAAGAATGAAGAAAAGTAAACAGAACCTGAAGAACCTGTGGGACACCATCCAGCATACCAATATGCACGCATGGGAATCCAAGAAAAAGAGAGAAAGAAAAGGGCAGAGAGACTATTCAAAGAAATAATGACTGAAAAAATGTCCTAAATTTAAAGAAAGACATGAATCTACACATCCAAGATGCTCAATGAATTCCTATCAGGATAAATGTAAATAGACCCATTCCGTTGCATATTATAATCAAACTGTCAAATATCAAAGATAAAGAGAAAATTCTATAAGCAATGTGTCACATACAAAGGAGTCTCAATCACATGAAGTGCCAATTTCTCTTCAGAAACCCTGGAGACAAGAAGGCGGTGGGATCACAGATTTAAAGTGCTGAAAGCAAAATATTGCCAACCAAGAATTCTGCATCCAGCAAAACTGTCTTCAAGTTTCTATTTGGTTTGATTGCAAAGTTTTGGTAATGGATGGTGGTGATGCTAGCACAGCATTGTGAACATAATTAACAGCACTGAATTATTTGAATGTGGTTCAAAGGAGAAATTTTAGGTTGTATATGTGTTACTAGAATAAAAATTTAAAATCAATCAAACATAGGACTGTATATCACAAACAGTGTACCTTATTACAGACAATAAACTATAGTTAATAGTAAAATTACACAAATTTTCTTTCATGAATGGTAATAAATGTACCACACTAATGCAAGGTGTTAGCAGTAGGGTGGTATATGGGAACTCGGTATTTTATGCATGACTTTCCTATAAAACTACAACTTCTCTAATTAAAAAAAAAAAAAAAAAAAGGAAGAGATTGAAACATTCCCAGAAAAACAAAAGATGAGGGAGTTCCTCACCATGAGACTGGCCTATAAGACATGCTAAAGACAGTTCTGCAGTTTGAAAGGAAAGGACACTAGACAATAGATTGAAGCTGCTGAAGAAACAAGCATCTCTGGTAAGAGAAGTGACACGGGTAAATATAAATGCCAGCACTATTGTACTTTGGGTTTTGAAACTCCACTTTTTACTTTCTACAAGATCTAAAAGGAAAAGGCATAAAATATAATGATAAATTAGTGGTTTTGGACTCAATGTGATAACTTGCCATTTTTGACTAGAACAACGTAAAGGTGGGGGTGACAGAGGGGTATAGGAATATAGTTTGTGCATACCACTGAAGTTAGGATACTATCTAAGTAAACAAGACTTATAGATTTAGGATGTTACATTTAACCCCATGGTAACTACAAAGAAAATACTGGAGAATACACAA
The DNA here is from genome assembly GCF_015220235.1 of Choloepus didactylus. Lineage (NCBI taxonomy): Eukaryota > Metazoa > Chordata > Mammalia > Pilosa > Megalonychidae > Choloepus > Choloepus didactylus. Next base: position 59,229,014 of record NC_051318.1, read on the forward strand.
GCTTAAAGAGACAGAAATTAAAGTACAGGTTGCAGGGGCAGGAGGCAGGGATAATGGGGAGTTAATGCATAATGAATATAGGGTTTCTGTTTGGGAAGAGAGAAAAGCTTTAGTAATGGAAGGTGGTGAGGTTACTACGACATTGTGAATGTGATTAATTCCACTGAATGGTATGCTTTGGAGGGGTTGAGATGGGAAACTTTTGTTGTATAAATATTCCCACAATTAAAAAAAAAAAAAGAATGGGCAATTAAAGAGTCAATGTCAATGTAGTACAAAACGTGATCCTGATGGGATCTAATAATGAGGAGAAAAGGTCTAAAAGGATATTTTTGGGACATCTGATAAAAGTTAGAATGTATCAATGGCATGAGTTCCTTGTGGAGATTAGAAAGATAAAGCATCCGCATCATCTATGACAATAGCTGTGGCTTTAAATGCATGCTTACACTCAAACAGCTGCACAGTTTTGGCATTTCAGGACAAAGTAAAGCTTTCCCATAATTTCCACTTTGTGTTTAGCTTCCATTTAGTGTTACATTAAATATATTTTTCTCAGACATAAAAGTATGCTAGGTGCTATAGAATATATAATAATTCCCAATATGAGCTTTGGAAATATATTACTTCAACCTGAAAATGTTAAAAAAAAAAAAAATAGGGGTTTAGAAAGCATATGCTGAAAAGAGCTACTTATAATGATGGTATAAAGGTATGTGTGAAGCACTGTAATTTCTGTTTTTAAAAATTCCAAAGCAAGTTATATCATGACATGAGCTTGGATATGTCCAAAAAAAAAAAAAAAAAAACCCACCTTTTTTTTTTGCCCCAAACAATTGTGGAGTCCACTTCTTTTCTATTAGTGTAATTTAAAATATCAAGCCTTTAAGTACAAATAAGATTGTTTTACTTTGTATTCTCTAGACTTCTGCTTTAAAAATGGAGAATAAAGGAAAAGAGTTATAAGGATAGAAATTCCCTTCCATTACATAGCTGAGAAAAGTGTGGAAGTGCTACAGTGACTGGGTGAGCCTGGGGTTCCCCAAGGGGGGCAGAAAGGAAAGAAAAGAAGGAAAGAGATCCTTTGTACTTCTGAGTTCCCGCTGCCTGTGTGTTATCTCTGAGTGTCTGTAGCCCTTGTCAATGGATCATTATCTAGATCTTCTATTCCTTTATGCTTCAGCTCCATCTCTCAGCACATTTAAAGTCTGTCTGGTTAACATTTGTGCCAGTTTGGATGTGTTGTGTTCCCCCAAATGCCATTATCTTTGATGTAATCTTGTGTGGGCAGACCTATCAGTGTTAATTAGACTGTAGTTCTTTGAGTGTTTCCATGGTGATGCGCCCCACCCAACTGTGGGTGATGCCTCTGATTGGATAATTTCCATGGAGGTGTTGGCCCGCCCATTCAGGGTGGGTCTGAATTAAATTACTGGAGCACTATAGAAGATGAGACAGAAGGAGCAAGCTGCTACAGCCAAGTGGGGCACTTTGAAGAAAGCACAAGAGCTGCAGATGAGAGACGGTTTGAAGACAGTCCTTGAAAGCAGTCTCTTGCTCCAGAGAAGCTGAGAGAGGACAAATATCCCAAGTGCAACTAAGAGTGACATTTTTGAGGAACTGCAGCCTAGAGAGGAACGTTCGGGGAGAAAGCCATTTTGAAACCAGAACTTTGGAGCAGATGCCAGCCATGTGCCTTCCCAGCTAACAGAGGTTTTCTGGACACCAGTAGCCATCCTCCAGTGAAGGTACCCGATTGCTGATGTGTTACCTTGGACACTTTATGGCCTTAAGATTGTAACTGTGTAACCAAACAAACCCCCTTTTATAAAAGCCAATCCATCTCTGGTGTTTTGCATTCTGGCAGCATTAGCAAACTAGAACATATTTCAGAAATTTAACCTCTTACATTCTGACAGATAAAATTTTTTAAATATACTTATTATAGAGCATTCCTGGAAATACAATTTCTCTTGTGGAAATCAAGGCACATGACAGGCAGTGGGGCAGCTCGTTCAGGTGAAGGGCACCAATCAGCTCACCCTCGCTGGCTTCCGTGTTCTGTCCTGGTGAAGACTGACCTGCCCGTAATACCTGGACTGCTAAGAAGATGAAGCAGTGGGAAAGCAAAGAAAAGGGCAATGGAAGAGATAGTTATTTTTGCTTATTACACTCAAGATATTTTTTTTAACCTTTAAATAGGAGGTGGAAAAATAGGATATGCTTCATATGTGCAGTAATTGGGATGGCTTGGAGTGGGAGAGGCTGATTATTATCTAGCATGCCCTTAGGTTTATATTATTTTGATATATCAGAAAAGGAGAGAGAAACACATACTTATTCTCTTCTTGCATTAGCTGTATCTGGATATTAGTAAAAAAAATTTTAAACTGACAATATATTGAAGTTTTATCTATGATTGGCTTTTGTTTTATTTAATACAGCCAGAGTTTTACAAACAAAATCTATAACCCAACATATGTCCTTTCAAGGATTCTGCTTAAAGAAGAATACAAAATCCTGACATATTTTTAAAACTCTCTTCTACCTTATCTAATATACTTGGAAATACAGATTTTTGGAAAAGAATATAAAGCTAAAGGTGTGTTTAAAACTAGTAGTGTTTAAGGAAGCTCTCCTATATTTTCAAAGCCTTTATATTTTAAATAACTCATAAACTTTTTATGCACTCAATTTTCTTCTTAGAAAGACATGTGTGAAATAAGGACAGGACCTTAAAAAAAAAGAACCTGCAACATTATGAACTATGGCAATGAGGCCTTTAAACAGCTCACGGCTTTGACTCTTCAAAGCAAAATAAATTTTTCACATAATTGCCATTGTTATATTAATTGTATTTTCCTAAAGTACAAAAACATGTGAGGTACTATAAGATACACTATAGCAACCAATATAAGTTCTGGAAAGATACTGATTACTTTAAACACAAGAAGCAACCCAGGGTATAGCTGCAGGATTGGCAATAGCCAACATCAGCTGAAAGATCCAATCTTCAGAAAGCCAAAACCTGGAAAGCCAGGAGGGAAATCAGCAGCAGAAAGGAGGTGGTTGAGAATTAGATACCCAGCTTGTGGGGTACGATTTAGGGATGGACCTCCATGATCTTTATACATGGGGATGAGCCTGGCAATAGCAAGGAGTGATCCTGTAAGTGGAGGGACGTAATAAGTCCCTGAGCATTAGTAGCAAGACTGGGATCTAATTTCCATAAAGGGAAGCTAACTTTTCCAAAAGAAAGGCAAAACCTAGTTTCCAGTACTGCATTAAAGAGTAGTGTTGGATCACAAGAAATATGCCTGGGTTCCATCATTGTAGACCAGAACCTCTAAGACTCTTCCTCATTAAGGTTAAGTCAAGTCTTTAAAACATGAAGGAAGTAGAGGCTGCAGGTACAATTAGGTTGCTCCAGCAATGGGAAAAGATAGATGTACTGTTCAAAATGGGACAAAGCCTTACAGCAGAAATGTTAATGAAACTATAGTCACAATTCTTAATAGGTAATGTGAAAGGTGGTATTGGCTATGACGTTTTTAATGAGTGGGATTGAGGGAAGCCAGGTAGAGAGGAAAAGGAAATTCCAGGTGGAATGACTAACATAAGCAAAGAAATGAGTTGTTTTTGAAGAATGATCAAGTTTTATTATGCGGTTGAGCGAAGGGAGAGAGGAGAGATGAGTAGGAGGGTCCCAAATAGTGATAGGCCTTGGTGCCATTTTGAGGACTTTGAGGAAGTTGTATTTGAGGAAGGAAAAGTAGGCAAAAGAATGATGGGGGTGTAGTTGAGGAACAATAAATGAGCAAAAGATGAGAAGAGGGATCAGGAGAAGTAGAATGAGTCTAAATGATGGGTTTTGGATGCCATTTCGCAGGATCTGAACTTTATTCTATAGGCATTGGTTGGCATTAAGTATTCAAGGGGAGGGTAATTTGACTTAACTCTATTTAAGGAAGGTGACTTTGAAGATAGTATGACAAGTTTGCATTTTAGTCTGGTCAAGAAATAGCAAGCCTTTGAATTAAGACAACAGTGACAGTCCCTAGGAATCATTTGAAGAAACAGAGCTTAGGTAAAATACGTATGACTTGATACAGGTTTGAAGATTGAGATAAATCAAAACAGTTAAAATTCAAAAAGAAAATAGAAACCTAATTGTGGAAGGAGAGTTTAATCCATCTATTCCAAATTCTGTCACTTGATCAGCCACCTCAGAATTTCCCTGGACTTGTTTAAAAGAAGTATGCTGGGCCTGACCACGGTGATTCTGATTAGCAGGTCCTGGGAGGGCTTGGCCTTAGCTGTTTGGAACAGTGGTTTGGGAAGAGTGATTGCATCCAGTGTTCAGTGTTTGACAGATCTGGTGGATGGAAAATGCTTAGGGAGCAATTTCTTGGTCTGGGTAGAGGTTACATTGCTGTGTTCTATTTGTGATAATTTATTGAGCTACACACTTACGATCTATGCATTTTTCTCTGTGTATCATAAGCTTCCATTAAAGTTTATTAAAATACAAAAAAAGAAAAGAGTTTTTGGATAAAAATCATAATTTAAATTAATAGAAATATTCTTACATGGAAAATTATGTCTTACAAATATTTAGGATTCACCTCTTTTTCAAGTATTATTTGAACATTTTCAAACATTAATTTAATGTAAGGTCACACTGAAACCTCCAAGAAATTGTCTCTCTATCCCCTCAAATAAGAAAATATGAAGAACATAATTTTCCTACCACAGTGCAAAATAAAACTAGAAATTAACAAAAGTAAATGTATAACTTAAAATATTTCATGATTTGTGAAAACCTTGTGGATCACACTCCCTCTAGTATATGGATGGATGAGTAGAAAAATGGGAACAAAACTAAATGAAAAATAGGGTGGGATGGGGGGATGATTTGGATGTTCTTTTTACTTTTATTTTTTATTCTTATTCTGATTCTTTCTGATGTAAAAAAAATGTTCAGAAATAGATTGTGGTGATGAATGCATGACTATATGATTGTACTGTGAACAGTTGATTGTACACCATGGATGATTGTATGGTATGTGAGTATATTTCAATAAAACTGAATTTTATTAAAAAAATATTTCATGATTAAAACTGGAAAGTAAATAAGTATTCTATGCAGGAATTTACAAAAAAAAAAGGGAAAGCTAAGGCAAAATAGGGGAAGATAATAATCAATGAGTTAAGAAATGAAAAAAACAAACAAAAAGATCTGTGTGAATAAAATGATGTTTCTGTCTTTCTAGTTATCTATTACTGCACTATACAAAAATGGCTTGACAGGGTTTCAAAAAATTGAAAACACGTAGTTGAGCGTTGAGCATGTTACTGAGTCAGGCACTCACTTCCCAGGGCACTTGAGATAGACAGAGGTTCAAGAGGCCCATGTGACTATAGATTGGGACAGGATTGGTACAGATATGCCATGTGTATTAAAATATGATGGAAAGAGACAGCAAATAGTGGTTTCAAACATAAGTTCCAAAGTAGAAGTTACGCTAACTCATGATTTTCAGTTTGATAGCTAGTGCTTCTCAAATGGGTGATGCTAAGTATCATTCTTTAGATAAGAGGTAGAATTTATTTGATGATTGTTAATGGTTTTACTAAACAAAACAGAAATTGACAAAATATATATATGACATATATCCTGAATATATACAAAAATTTTATAATACAGTAATGAGAAAGCAAATATTCTAATTGAAAAAATGGTCAAAAATTTGAAAGATACTTCCCCAAAGAAGATATAAAAATGACAGAAAGACACTTGGAGAAAATTCTCAATATCATGAATCATTAGGGAAATAAGGATTAAAACCACCATAAGATAGCACTGCACATTTACTAGAATGAATCTATGTATATATAAATGTCTGGAAGAAAATACAAAACAGCATTAACAGTTGTTGATCTATGTGGTAGGATTAGAAGTGATTGTAATTTTCTTTCATTGGTAGGATTAGAGGTGATTGTAATTTTCTTTCATTTGTTTTCCTATATATTTCCAATTTTACATAACATAAAATGCATTACTGTTTTAAGTAGAAATAAATGAACATATTTTTTAAAAGGCTTTTCAAGAACATCTAGCTGATAGAATTAAATAGAGTTCTTTAGAATGGCATACAAGTCCCTCCACCTATTTCTGGCCTTTAGTCTTCTACCTCCACTGAAACTGCATCCCTTGCCTGTCAACTGGATTCTCTCTTATGTTTCCAATCTTTTGCACATGCTATTTACTCTGTGGGGAAATGCTTGTTCTCACACCTCATCCATCTCTAGTCCTCCTTCAAGACCCAACTCAAATGTCCCCTTGTACTATGATCTGTCACCAAGTCCTATCAATTGTTCCTTTAAAGACTTGCCAAGATATTCTCAAATGATGTATATCTTATCTATAAAATTTTTCCTCACTTCTCTAGGCAGGATCAGCTGACTTCTCTGCTCTTCTTCCAAAGCATTTCCTATGTCCAGCTATCAGCACACATTATCACACTACATCATAGAAGAACACACCTCTCTTTCTGTGTTGGTCAGTGCAGACCAGACTGTATGTGGTAGTAACAGATAACCTTCAAATATCAGTGGCTTCACACAATAAAATTTTACTTTTCACACATGCTCCATGTCCCACATGAATTTGCAAGAGACTTGGCTGGCACACAGATGCTGAAGGACCCAGGCTTGGGAAGGCTCACCATCTTGTAGCTGCACCCTATGCAAGAGAGCAACCAAAGAACAACACATGGGCATTGCACTGCCTCTGGCCACAAGCGACACATTTTGCTTCTGCCTAAATTTCATGGTCAGAGCATATCACATGGTCCTGCCCATGCTAAGGAGTCTAGAACCTTGAGGGGAATATATGGTGAGCTCTACTGTCTCTACCAGACTCCCCCATCATTTGATGAATTCTCAAAAGATAGAGACTGTGCTGTATTTAACTGTATCTCCTGCACAGAATGCAAGCATCTTGCACAGATGCTTGATAAGCCCTTAATGAATGAATAGATGAATGAAGGAATGTTGTATGATTAAAAAAGAAATATGTATAAGGTATGCCCATGTCTAAAAGAAGCCTAAATCCAGTAAGAAATTGTAAGCATTAGGCAGAAACCACATATTTAATCATGTTCATATATAATCATATATAAATATCATATATAATCATATATAATCATCTGATCTATATGATACAGACTCCAACTTTAATAGATGGAGATCTGCAGATGTAAAAGAATGCTTCAAAGAGGATGAATAGAATTTGGACTAAGGAAAAAAGGAAATATTTGAGGAAAGAGAAATTAAATGAGTAAAGGAATAAAGAGAGAAAGACCATAGTAAATCAGTGGCAATTTCAGGTGACTATGGTGGACAGAATAATGGCCCCCAAAGATGTTCACGTACTAATCCCCAGAACCTTTGCAAATTAACTTATATGGCCAAAGGGAATCTGCAGATGTGATTAAGTTAAGGATCTTGAGATGGGGATATTTTCTTGGCTTATTCAAGAAGGACCAATGATGTAACAGTGGTCCCTATAAGAGAGAAGTAGGAGATCAGAGTGGGTGGTAGGAGATGTGACAGCGGAAGCGAGGATTTCGAATGATGCAAGGTTCAAGACATGAGCCAAGAATGGAAAATGGCCTCCAGAAGCTGAAAGAGACAAAGCCTCCAGAAGGAACTGACATCTTAACTTTAGCCCAGTGAGACTGATTTTGGAATTCTGATTTCCAAACCTGTAAGAAAATAAATTTATGTTGTTTTAAGCCCCTAAATTTGTGGTTACAGCAGCTATAGGAAACTAATATACTGACCATTCTGCCCAGGACTTACAAGGTTGGTTAAAAAGTAAAATAAAATCATATAGATAAGACTAAGAAAGACCCACACAGACAAAAAACAGAGCCAAAGAGAACACAAGAGGAACTGGCATTATATATAGCATGCAAGTTGCTGCCGAGCACAGTATTTGGTTCTTTTCCAAGTGCTTCTCCATTTAATCCTTACACTAATCTGTAGGGAAGTCTGCATCAGTGATGGCCAGTGTTTTGTGTCAACTTGGCCAAGTTATAGTATCTAGTTATTTAATCAAACAGTAGCCTGGACATTGCTGTGAAGGTACTTTGTAGATGTGATTAGCATCTACACTCAGATGACTTGAAGTAAAAGATATTCCACTTGAAAATGTGGCTGGGCCTCATCCAATCACTTGAAGGCCTTACGGGCAAAAACGGAAGTTTCCATGGGCAGAAGAATTTCTGCCTCCAGACTGCAGCATAAAAATCCTGCCTCAGTTTCCGACCTGCTGGGCTTGCCCTATGGATTTTAGACTCAAGGCTTCATCATCAATTCCTGTCTGAATTTCCAGCCTGCCAGCCAGCCCTACAAATTTCATGCTTGCCAGGCCCCACAATAGCAAACCAATTCCTTAAATTAAATCTATATGTTTATGTATATGCACTTGTACATGTATATGCAAATATAAATGTATATGCATATGTATAAGTATATGTATATGTATATGTGTATTTCTCTCTCTCTCTACCTCTACCTCTATCTCTTTCTCTGTATCTATCCCCTATTGCTTCTGCTTCTGATTTATACAAGGTCCAAGTTGCAGAGAAAAATTAGTGAAAAGAAAGACTGGAATGCATTTCTAAACTCCCCAGCAATTGCTCTTCCAGTTTGATACATCACAGGTGCCTGTTTATTTCTTGAATTGCATAGACAAAACTTCTGACTGTTTTAAAGCCCTTCCTGACTCTTCTGTGATAATAGCAGATCCCCACAAATGGACGTGGTTAAAGGAATCTACAGCACTAACCTTCATTCTGATAAAACCCTCAAATTTATCTTCATCTCTATTGTAGCAATTTATAAAAATACCTTGTCCTACTATAGAATATTCAACAAGGGAGAGGGGCAGCACATTTTCAGTGAACTGTAAGAATATGGTTATTATTCTTATTTATCATCTGTAGAATTCAGAACATATGTATGTTTATTACAAACAAAATATTTGCTCTTTCCTACAAATAGTCACAGTGTAAACTAAGAAAACAAAATGTTTCAGGTCCAAGACACAATACCCAAGGGAGTGGCTAAATGTCAGAGGTGCAGGCCTAGTTATTATTTATTTATTTTTCCGGCTCTGCTGTGGGAACCTGCAGTCTTGATTCCTTGGAGCCCCAGAATCACAATCTTCAGGAAGAGACTCCAGACACGCCTCTCATCCTAATCCCTAATCTTAGCTCAGGAAACGAATAAGCTGCAAACATACGTGTCAGGATGTTTTCCTAACCCTCGGAAAGGACTGCCTGCCTCCCTTCTGATGTCCTGTTCCTGGTTTCCTACCTCTGAAAAGGTGCCAATGTACCCAGATAGGCCCATGCACATTGAGAACCAAATATGTGCTACATTTTAATATAAAAATGGTAATTCTCTATCCGCGCAGCAGCAGAAGGGAAGGGAAGTACTAAGCGACACTCAGATGACTGAAGCAGCTGGGAAGGGTATAATAAACAAAAGGGAAGAAAAATGTGTTAAGGAATCATGGGAGTTGGAAAAGTACTTTGCTCTCAGGTAACATTTCTGAAGCAGCTAAAAAAAACATAAAAGTTTAATTCCTTAGGCCACTCAAAATTCCAAAAAGAACATTTAAAGTCTTCCCAGCAGTGAAAGAAGTCACTACAAGTCTCACTCCTGAGATTCTATTAACCAGAAAATAGACTTTGTGTCTGAGGCCATAGGAAAAGAATATAATCTATATTTCAATATCATCCGTGTATTTAAAACATATTATCTTTTTAAAATAATGAATCACTGGCATTTAAGTATTGACAAAATGTCCTAAAATGTGAATATTTGAGGAAGAGAAGCTACATTTACCCCTTAATGCGAAACACATGTGCTTTTAAAATAAACTTGAATTTTAATTTTTCTCTTTACTTCCACATTGTCTAGATTTGGTTTTTGAGTCATTTCACTGTTGCAACATTATAAAACCCTTCTTAAAACCAGGTGGTCAATTGTTTTGGAATGTAAAAAATGCAACTGAAAATAAATTAAGCTTAAAACTTCAAATCTACAAATTTCAGTGACTTTATTGCAACTCAGAAGGTGTAGCCTTATATGATATTCCACCTCCAACTCTTAATTTTATAAAAATATTTTATTAACTGGTCCTAAACACTGTTACATACATACACACATGCACACACACATACACACACATGCACACGGATCTCCAACTTCTCCTATACTATTATATAATGTATATACATATCCCTATATAAATATAGGTATACACACACATATATATCCAACTACTCTTATCTATAATCCAGATTTTCTTCCTGAAAATCTCTTTAATATTGACCTAGAAGTAAAATTTGATAAGAAATTTATTGAGCAGTGATAGAAGCTGTTTTAGTAAAAAAGAAATTATCTAAAATTATTTATTCCCAATTGCATTACTAACCTGTAAGTTTTACATCTGTCTGTATATGAAAAATTAATCTAATTTTAGGTTAGGGCAGGTCATTATCAACCTGATGTTAAATCATAATTACATGTTTGGGAAGGAAAACAGATATTATAAGTCATATTCCAGGGTATTTATAACAAACTTTCTATATTTGACCAATATAACCAGCTTATATTTTGACCAATTTTTGCTTAACAGATTTCCAATAACATCTATTTCTTTCTGTTTGTCTTTATGTTCTAGTAAAAAGAGAATATTGTCTTTTATCCAAGTTCTTAATGAATAAATAAGTCAACAGCTAATCAACTTAGTCAACTGTTTAGAGAAAAAATAGATGCAGCAAAGTAAACACAACTTCTAATTTTTAATCTCTCTTAATGACTATCCAAAAATGTAGACAGAAATAAACAAGTGATGTAGACATACTAATGTTACAGTCACAAAATGAATAAAAATTTCAGGCAGGCTTGGTTAAGCTCTTAGTGTTTGTGATAATTTTTAGTAGAGGCCCGAATGCTGTTGTATATTTGATAAAGAACTAGAAACATATATTAATATAACAATGGTTTTTCATTTTCTGCTGATGGTAAGAGACAGAAATCTTAAGTGACTTTTCTTAACTGCTACTCTGGGTAATGAATCAATCCAAACCAGAATGTTGGAAGGAGAATACAGCACAACATGTTAAGGAAATGTGGATGGAATTGATGTTCCATAAAATGTGCTAAAAATATCATTGTGCTAGGAATTCCTTTTTAATCAGCCCGATGAGGGTCAGTTTCTCACCCTATGAACAAAAGTGTGCTCTGTGGGAACCAGCCTAATCTCTTTATATTTAAAACCTGTACTGTGTCTTAACTAGAAATCTGAACACAAAATGCTGCTAAATTAGGAGATATGTGGCATCTTCTCTCCTTGAAATAGAGAACATGACTGTGATAAACATCATCTAATGTATTTTGAAGAAAACAAAACAGTCACACAAGAAAAGTTTATTTACATTCTTCTGACAGCAAAAGGAAATAATTTCAAAATTTAAATATTCCGCAGAGAAACAGGTCACAAATCTTATCACATTTGATCTAGTAAGAATAACCCTTTTTCTTTTCTTTTCTTTTTGTTTTGTACAGAGATTATAATCACAAATTAAGTTAAAAGGAAACCTGAGGTTCATGCGATAAAATAAGATAGGGATCTTTATAGCAGGATGCTGGCTGCCTTGTCACTTTTAAATTAGAAGAAAGGCCCTGAAGTTGTAGGACCATAAAATTTAGCAGGAATATTTTGCTAGGGTAAGAGGAATGTTCCTTAGACCTAGCCCCAAAGCAGATCTGGAGTCACACATGAATTTATCAGTGGTGAAATTAAACACTCAGATTTTCCTCCCACCAGTAAGATATGCCGTTAGCATGAATGGACACTTCCTTGTGATGGTGGGTGTAGCGTTTTCAACTCCTGGGGCACAATGTCTTCCTTTCAAAAAATAGCACAAAGCACAGAGAAGTGTATCTTAGTTTGGGAGAAAAGGTTTACTTCTGAAAGATGGTTTATAGTAAGAGTCAAAGAGATTTACTAAATTTGGTTTCCAAATTGAAAATGATTATATTATTTACTATTACTTAATGAAACTTTAAAGAATGGAAATACAATTATTCTTAACTGTGGGTCAGAACTTATTAAACAAATATTAGAAACTGAAGAATAGTAACAGTACCTTAATTTTATTGAATACTACTGTAGTCTAGGCTCTTTTCTAAGTACTCCACATTATTGACTCATCAGACCCTCATAATATCCTGATAGATAGGTACCATGATTATTGCCATTTTACAGGAAAGGAAACTGAGGCAGCCACTCAAGATTACATGATGAGTTCATGGCAAAGTCAAGATTCAAACCCAGATACCTGGACTCTAAGGCCCATACTCTTAACCACTGTGCTGATCTGCCTAGGATTTTTTTTTAATTAATTTCTCTATTGATTGTACACTTTGAATGGATTGTATGGTGTGTGACTAAAACTGTTAAAAATTAACTCCTCGTTTTTCTACTTTTGTTGAGGAGATCATATATTTGATCTAAAAGAATGGTTTGTCAATTTTCTTTTTAAAATTGTCTCAGCTGAGTGCATATCCTGTGTTTCTCTTATTGTACTATATGGCTCTTTTAAAAAAAAAAAAATTGGATGTGATAAAAAAAATTACAAGTACTTTTTAACCAAAGAGAAAAGGTATAGAGTGGGCTATTGGGATCATAAATTAATCATTACATTATTTTCACTTTTTTGTAATGTGTTTACTTTTATAAAAGGATTTTGAAGGTTGTAAGCTTGGAATACTGTGCTGATCAATAAAAAGAAAAACCCAGTTCCTTGCTAGTCAGTTTATTTCCAGTTGCTGCAAGTTTGCTTCTCTTTCTACTTACCTTACTTGCTCCCATGCTGATCATAGTTTTAATCTTTTTCATTAATTCCATATGATTCAAAAAGGGGACCCATGAATTTTCCTTATTCCCTGAATAGATTAAGGATTTCTGGTTGGGAACAAAAGGGAAAAAAACTGTGGAGCCTTGCCTAGGTCTTGCTGAGGAGGAGGAGAAAAGCAGCTAACACTAGTAAGTAACTATAGTTTCTCCAAAAATGGAAGAATCTTTTGTCAACAATCACAATTGTTAAGTATTTGGCTAGACACCATGGAAGAAGGACGTGGGGTAGAACTGCATTATTTCCTTTTAAAAAGTTAAATATAGGAGGCGGGGCAAGATGGCAGATTGGTGAGCTGTATGTTTTAGTTACTCCTCCAGGAAAGTAGGTAAAAAGCCAGGAACTGCGTGGACTGGACACCACAGAGCAATCTGTCTTTGGGCATACTTCATACAACACTCATGAAAACGTGGAACTGCTGAGATCAGCGAAATCTGTAAGTTTTTGCGGCCAGGGGACCCGCGCCCCTCCCTGCCAGGCTCAGTCCCGGGGGAGGAGGGGCTGTCAGCTCCGGGAAGGAGAAGGGAGAATTGCAGTGGCTGCTCTTATCGGAAACTCATTCTACTGATTCAAACTCCAACCATAGATAGACTGAGACCAGACACCAGAGACTCTGAGAGCAGCCAGCCCAGCAGAGAGGAGACAGGCATAGAAAAAAAAACAACACGAAAAACTCCAAAATAAAAGCAGAGGATTTTTGGAGTTCTGGTGAACACAGAAAGGGGAAGGGCGGAGATCAGGCCTTGAGGCGCATATGCAAATCCCGAAGCAAAGCTGATCTCTCTGCCCTGTGCACCTTTCCTTAATGGCCCTGGTTGCTTTGTCTATTAGCATTTCAATAACCCATTAGATCTCTGAGGAGGGCCGTTTTTTTTTTTTTTTTTTTTTTAAATCCTTTTTGCTTTTTCTAAAACAATTACTCTAAGAAGCTCAATACAGAAAGCTTCAAAGAATTGCAATTTGGGCACGTCAAGTCAAGAGCAGAACTAAGAGAGCTCTGAGACAAAAGGCAATAACCCAGTGGCTGAGAAAATTCACTAAACAACACAACTTCCCAAGAAAAGGGGGGTGTCCGCTCACAGCCACCATCCTGGTGGACAGGAAACACTCCTGCCCATCGCCAGCCCCATAGCCCAGAGCTGCCCCAGACAACCCAGTGTGACGGAAGTGCTTCAAATAACAGGCACACACCACAAAACTGGGCGTGGACATTAGCCTTCCCTGCAACCTCAGCTGAATGTCCCAGAGCTGGGAAGGGGGAGCAGTGTGAATTAACAGAGCCCCATTCAGCCATCATTTGAGCAGACTGGGAGCCTCCCAACACAGCCCAGCAGCCCAGAACTGCCCTGGGGGGACGGCACTCACCTGTGACATAGCACAGTCATCCCTCAACAGAGGACCCGGGGTGCACAGCCTGGAAGAGGGGCCCACTTGCAAGTCTCAGGAGCCATACGCCAATACCAAAGACTTGTGGGTCAGTGGCAGAGACAAACTGTGGCAGGACTGAACTGAAGGATTAGACTATTGCAGCAGCTTTAAAACTCTAGGATCATCAGGGAGATTTGATTGTTAGGGCCACCCCCCCTCCCCGACTGCCCAGAAACACGCCCCACATACAGGGCAGGCAACACCAACTACACACGCAAGCTTGGTACACCAATTGGGCCCCACAAGACTCACTCCCCCACTCACCAAAAAGGCTAAGCAGGGGAGATCTGGCTTGTGGAGAACAGGTGGCTCGTGGACGCCACCTGCTGGTTAGTTAGAGAAAGTGTACTCCACGAAGCTGTAGATCTGATAAATTAGAGATAAGGACTTCAACTGGTCTACAAACCCTAAAAGAACCCTATCAAGTTCAGCAAATGCCACGAGGCCAAAAACAACAGAAAATTATAAAGCATATGAAAAAACCAGACGATATGGATAACCCAAGCCCAAGCACCCAAATCAAAAGACCAGAAGAGACACAGCACCTAGAGCAGCTACTCAAAGAACTAAAGATGAACAATGAGACCATAGTACGGGATATGAAGGAAATCAAGAAGACCCTAGAAGAGCATAAAGAAGACATTGCAAGACTAAATAAAAAAATGGATGATCTTATGGAAATTAAAGAAACTGTTGACCAAATTAAAAAGATTCTGGACACTCATAGTACAAGACTAGAGGAAGTTGAACAACGAATCAGTGACCTGGAAGATGACAGAATGGAAAATGAAAGCATAAAAGAAAGAATGGGGAAAAAAATTGAAAAACTCGAAATGGACCTCAGGGATATGATAGATAATATGAAACATCCGAATATAAGACTCATTGGTGTCCCAGAAGGGGAAGAAAAGGGTAAAGGTCTAGGAAGAGTATTCAAAGAAATTGTTGGGGAAAACTTCCCAAATCTTCTAAACAACATAAATACACAAATCATAAATGCTCAGCGAACTCCAAATAGAATAAATCCAAAAAAACCCACTCCGAGACATATACTGATCACACTGTCAAACATAGAAGAGAAGGAGCAAGTTCTGAAAGCAGCAAGAGAAAAGCAATTCACCACATACAAAGGAAACAGCATAAGACTAAGTAGTGACTACTCAGCAGCCACCATGGAGGCAAGAAGGCAGTGGCACGATATATTTAAAATTCTGAGTGAGAGGAATTTCCAGCCAAGAATACTTTATCCAGCAAAGCTCTCCTTCAAATTTGAGGGAGAGCTTAAATTTTTCACAGACAAACAAATGCTGAGAGAATTTGCTAACAAGAGACCTGCCCTACTGGAGATACTAAAGGGAGCCCTACAGACAGAGAAACAAAGACAGGACAGAGAGACCTGGAGAAAGGTTCAGTACTAAAGAGATTCGGTATGGGTACAATAAAGGATATTAATAGAGACAGGGAAAAATATGGCAAACATAATCCAAAGGATAAGATGGCCGATTCAAGAAATGCCTTCACGGTTTTAACGTTGAATGTAAATGGATTAAACTCCCCAATTAAAAGATATAGATTCGCAGAATGGATCAAAAAAAATGAACCATCAATATGTTGCATACAAGAGACTCATCTTAGACACAAGGACACAAAGAAACTGAAAGTGAAAGGATGGAAAAAAATATTTCATGCAAGCTACAGCCAAAAGAAAGCAGGTGTAGCAATATTAATCTCAGATAAAATAGACTTCAAATGCAGGGATGTTTTGAGAGACAAAGAAGGCCACTACATACTAATAAAAGGGGCAATTCAGCAAGAAGAAATAACAATCGTAAATGTCTATGCACCCAATCAAGATGCCACAAAATACATGAGAGAAACATTGGCAAAACTAAAGGAAGCAATTGATGTTTCCACAATAATTGTGGGAGACTTCAACACATCACTCTCTCCTATAGATAGATCAACCAGACAGAAGACCAATAAGGAAATTGAAAACCTAAACAATCTGATAAATGAATTAGATTTAACAGACATCTACAGGACATTACATCCCAAATCACCAGGATACACATACTTTTCTAGTGCTCACGGAACTTTCTCCAGAATAGATCATATGCTGGGACATAAAACAAGCCTCAATAAATTTAAAAAGATTGAAATTATTCAAAGCACATTCTCTGACCACAATGGAATACAATTAGAAGTCAATAACCATCAGAGACTTAGAAAATTCACAAATACCTGGAGGTTAAACAACACACTCCTAAACAATCAGTGGGTTAAAGAAGAAATAGCAAGAGAAATTGCTAAATATATAGAGACGAATGAAAATGAGAACACAACATACCAAAACCTATGGGATGCAGCAAAAGCAGTGCTAAGGGGGAAATTTATAGCACTAAACGCATATATTAAAAAGGAAGAAAGAGCCAAAATCAAAGAACTAATGGATCAACTGAAGAAGCTAGAAAATGAACAGCAAACCAATCCTAAACCAAGTAGAAGAAAAGAAATAACAAGGATTAAAGCAGAAATAAATGACATAGAGGACAAAAAAACAATAGAAAGGATAAATATCACCAAAAGTTGGTTCTTTGAGAAGATCAACAAGATTGACAAGCCCCTAGCTAGACTGACAAAATCAAAAAGAGAGAAGACCCATATAAACAAAATAATGAATGAAAAAGGTGACATAACTGCAGATCCTGAAGAAATTAAAAAAATTATAAGAGGATATTATGAACAACTGTATGGCAACAAACTGGATAATGTAGAAGAAATGGACAATTTCCTGGAAACATATGAACAACCTAGACTGACCAGAGAAGAAATAGAAGACCTCAACCAACCCATCACAAGCAAAGAGATCCAATCAGTCATCAAAAATCTTCCCACAAATAAATGCCCAGGGCCAGATGGCATCACAGGGGAATTCTACCAAACCTTCCAGAAAGAACTGACACCAATCTTACTCAAACTCTTTCAAAACATTGAAAAAAATGGAACACTACCTAACTCATTTTATGAAGCTAACATCAATCTAATACCAAAACCAGGCAAAGATGCTACAAAAAAGGAAAACTACCGGCCAATCTCCCTAATGAATATAGATGCAAAAATCCTCAACAAAATACTTGCAAATCGAATCCAAAGACACATTAAAAAAATCATACACCATGACCAAGTGGGGTTCATTCCAGGCATGCAAGGATGGTTCAACATAAGAAAAACAATCAATGTATTACAACACATTAAAAACTCGAAAGGGAAAAATCAATTGATCATCTCAATAGATGCTGAAAAAGCATTTGACAAAATCCAACATCCGTTTTTGATAAAAACACTTCAAAAGGTAGGAATTGAAGGAAACTTCCTCAACATGATAAAGAGCATATATGAAAAACCCACAGCCAGCATAGTACTCAATGGTGAGAGACTGAAAGCCTTCCCTCTAAGATCAGGAACAAGACAAGGATGCCCGCTGTCACCACTGTTATTCAACATTGTGCTGGAAGTGCTAGCCAGGGCAATCCGGCAAGACAAAGAAATAAAAGGCATCCAAATTGGAAAAGAAGAAGTAAAACTGTCATTGTTTGCAGATGATATGATCTTATATCTAGAAAACCCTGAGAAATCAACGATACACCTACTAGAGCTAATAAACAAATTTAGCAAAGTAGCGGGATACAAGATTAATGCACATAAGTCAGTAATGTTTCTATATGCTAGAAATGAACAAACTGAAGAGACACTCAAGAAAAAGATACCATTTTCAATAGCAACTAAAAAAATCAAGTACCTAGGAATAAACTTAACCAAAGATGTAAAAGACCTATATAAAGAAAACTACATAACTCTACTAAAAGAAATAGAAGGGGACCTTAAAAGATGGAAAAATATTCCATGTTCATGGATAGGAAGGCTAAATGTCATTAAGATGTCAATTCTACCCAAACTCATCTACAGATTCAATGCAATCCCAATCAAAATTCCAACAACCTACTTTGCAGACTTGGAAAAGCTAGTTATCAAATTTATTTGGAAAGGGAAGATGCCTCGAATTGCTAAAGACACTCTAAAAAAGAAAAACGAAGTGGGAGGACTTACACTCCCTGACTTTGAAGCTTATTATAAAGCCACAGTTGCCAAAACAGCATGGTACTGGCACAAAGATAGACATATAGATCAATGGAATCGAATTGAGAATTCAGAGATAGACCCTCAGATCTATGGCCGACTGATCTTTGATAAGGCCCCCAAAGTCACCGAACTGAGCCATAATGGTCTTTTCAACAAATGGGGCTGGGAGAGTTGGATATCCATATCCAAAAGAATGAAAGAGGACCCCTACCTCACCCCCTACACAAAAATTAACTCAAAATGGACCAAAGATCTCAATATAAAAGAAAGTACCATAAAACTCCTAGAAGATAATGTAGGAAAACATCTTCAAGACCTTGTATTAGGAGTCTACTTCCTAGACTTTACACCCAAAGCACAAGCAACAAAAGAGAAAATAGATAAATGGGAACTCCTCAAGCTTAGAAGTTTCTGCACCTCAAAGGAATTTCTCAAAAAGGTAAAGAGGCAGCCAACTCAATGGGAAAAAATTTTTGGAAACCATGTATCTGACAAAAGACTGATATCTTGCATATACAAAGAAATCCTACAACTCAATGACAATAGTACAGACAGCCCAATTATAAAATGGGCAAAAGATATGAAAAGACAGTTCTCTGAAGAGGAAATACAAATGGCCAAGAAACACATGAAAAAATGTTCAGCTTCACTAGCTATTAGAGAGATGCAAATTAAGACCACAATGAGATACCATCTAACACCGGTTAGAATGGCTGCCATTAAACAAACAGGAAACTACAAATGCTGGAGGGGATGTGGAGAAATTGGAACTCTTATTCATTGTTGGTGGGACTGTATAATGGTTCAGCCACTCTGGAAGTCAGTCTGGCAGTTCCTTAGAAAACTAGATATAGATCTACCATTCGATCCAGCGATTGCACTTCTCGGTATATACCCGGAAGATCGGAAAGCAGTGACACGAACAGATATCTGCACGCCAATGTTCATAGCAGCATTATTCACAATTGCCAAGAGATGGAAACAACCCAAATGTCCTTCAACAGATGAGTGGATAAATAAAATGTGGTATATACACACGATGGAGTACTACGCGGCAGTAAGAAGGAACGATCTGGTGAAACATATGACAACATGGATGAACCTTGAAGACATAATGCTGAGCGAAATAAGCCAGGCACAAAAAGAGAAATATTATATGCTACCACTAATGTGAACTTTGAAAAATGTAAAACAAATGGTTTATAATGTAGAATGTAGGGGAACTAGCAGTAGAGAGCAATTAAGGAAGGGGGAACAATAATCCAAGAAGAACAGATAAGCTATTTAACGTTCTGGGGATGCCCAGAAATGACTATGGTCTGTTAATTTCTGATGGATGTAGTAGGAACAAGTTCACTGAAATGTTGCTATATTATGTAACTTTCTTGGGGTAAAGTAGGAACATGTTGGAAGTTAAGCAGTTATCTTAGGTTAGTTGTCTTTTTCTTACTCCCTTGTTATGGTCTCTTTGAAATGTTCTTTTATTGTATGTTTGTTTTCTTTTTAACTTTTTTTTTCATACAGTTGATTTAAAAAAGAAGGGAAAGTTAAAAAAAAAAAAAAAAGAAAAAAGACAAACAAGGAAAAAAAAAAAAAAAGATGTAGTGCCCCCTTGAGGAGCCTGTGGAGAATGCAGGGGTATTCGCCAACCCCACCACCATGGTTGCTAACATGACCACAGACATAGGGGACTGGTGGTTTGATGGGTTGAGCCCTCTACCATAAGTTTTACCCTTGGGAAGACGGTTGCTGCAAAGGAGAGGCTAGGCCTCCCTGTATTTGTGCCTAAGAGTCTCCTCCTGAATGCCTCTTTGTTGCTCAGATGTGGCCCTCTCTCTCTGGCTAAGCCAACTTGAAAGGTGAAATCACTGCCCTCCCCCCTACGTGGGATCAGACACCCAGGGAAGTGAATCTCCCTGGCAACGTGGAATATGACTCCCGGGGAGGAATGTAGACCCGGCATCGTGGGATGGAGAACATCTTCTTGACCAAAAGGGGGATGTGAAAGGAAATGAAATAAGCTTCAGTGGCAGAGAGATTCCAAAACGAGCCGAGAGGTCACTCTGGTGGGCACTCTTACGCACACTTTAGACAACCTTTTTTTAGGTTCTAAAGAATTGGGGTAGCTGGTGGTGGATACCTGAAACTATTAAACTACAACCCAGAACCCATGACTCTCGAAGACAGTTGTATAAAAATGTAGCTTATGAGGGGTGACAGTGGGATTGGGAATGCCATAAGGACCAAACTCCACTTTGTCTAGTTTATGGATGGATGTGTAGAAAAGTAGGGGAAGCAAACAAACAGACAAAGGTACCCAGTGTTCTTTTTTACTTCAATTGCTCTTTTTCACTCTAATTATTATTCTTGTTATTTTTGTGTGTGTGCTAATGAAGGTGTCAGGGATTGATTTAGGTGATGAATGTACAACTATGTAATGGTACTGTAAACAATCGAAAGTACAATTTGTTTTGTATGACTGCGTGGTATGTGAATATATGTCAATAAAATGATGATTAAAAAAATAATAATAAAAAAAAAAAAAAGAAAAGAGGTTAAGAAAGAAAGTGAAAAAATTAAAACCCAGTCTTTGTATCAGATTTCAAGAGGTGGTACAGTTCAATTTTTCCCTAAATTTACTCTCTGTATTTTGTCATATCATTCAAAATTATAATCACCAGAGTATAAAATACATATATTATGTGCACATCTTATGTATATGCTAATAAAACCCACCACTTTATACATAAAAAAAAAAAAGTTAAATATAGATACTTGACTTTAATAGCATTTAAGAACTTTCTAAGCATTGAATTGCACATAACTCAGCCATCTAAGTTAGAACATGATCAAATAAAAATTATACATTATTATATATATATAACTTCTACAGGAGTTAGGGACACAGACCATTCACGTGATTAGCCATTTCTTCAGGAAACATTTACTAAGTCCTTCTAAGTGACAGGAACTGCAGTAAGGAAGATGAAAACATACAACTCCTACCTTAGAAAACTACCACTGGGTGACATGTCAAAAAACTGGACTGAATTAAGGAAAGCCAATTGTTTCTCATTTGACAGCTGTGATGATACCATAAGAAGAATGTATGACAATACAGGTTACACACTTCAGGTACTTTTTACAAACTCAGCAAGGAATAGAGCATCACTAACCTTCAGTGCTGATATAAAGCCAAAGGCTAATTGCAGAGCCATAACTTATTTTTTCTAATCAGATAATACTTTAGGGTTATAGCTTCTTGATACTTTCAAACAACAGCCACATCCTTAAATACATGCTTTTTCTGGGAGTTAGTATTAGACATGAATAGAATGATTATTAAAGACCAGAGGGATCAAGAAACCTATTTATGATATATAATCATTTATTTATGTATATCTATACGCACATGCCTTGATACACAGATTCTGAATATGTATATGAAATACATGTGAATATATATACTTTCTTTAGAATTCGTTCACATTTATGAAGATGGCAAATACTAGTGTTTACGAAGATGGCAAAAGCCAGTGTTAAGTGTCTGGAAGAGCCTATTAGGCTGATTCCTAATTAGTGTGATTACACTTAATTATCAGACAGCTCTGGGAAATGTCTTAATTTATCAAGCTTTCTTTATGAACATCTAGATAGCTTATAATGTTCAATAAAATGAAATTACTTTTATTATTTGTTAAATATAAAAGTGTGTTTTACAATACTCAGGCTTACTTACTCACTCAGGGTTAAAATTCTGCAGATTTTCATAAAGTATCACAATGCCGACTCCCAAAGTTGGGCAGTGTCTGTGTAGAACTGCACTCTTTTTCATCAGATCTGCGGGAGTGGGGAGTGGAGCCGTCTGCTCAAAGTGCAGGCCAGGAACGGCCATTGGCAATGATTTGAGGAACCCAGAGCCAGGACTGGCGGCTCTGGATCCCGGGACTGGCGGCTCTGGGTCCCAGGTTTGCTGGCTGCCTCCGCCATCGCCACCTGCTGCCGCACCACCACCCCCCACCCCCACCCCCAGGAGCCTCCCAAATAGCTGTAAAATCCCTTCTGGAAATGGGTTGAGCTGGTGCCTGCCAAGCAGCCAGTATCAGGAAATTGATTGTCTTCCTGACTGGGATTTTTAGCGCTCAGATGCAAAGCTGCCTCCACTGAGCCCTCGCCAAACGAGGCCAGAGGTGTCAGTGATACCTGGAATGTGGTAGGGTACCAGTCCTCACTGTGTGGTCTCCAAATGGCTTTTGGTCCAATTCGCCCACAATCACATGGACCCTGAAGGTTAATGAAACATGGGCAACAGTTAAAGGTCACACTGAAGAACTGGGGTGTTACGGATGCTTGGCACTAGTGACTGCTGAAGGGGTGAGCGCTGCGTTTATCCCTTGGCTCATCTTCACTGGGAGGAGAGATCTCAGTGCCTCTCCTCTAAGCAGAGTTTCCATTCTGACCTGATGTTGTAAATTTGTTAGCATTTTACATTGCAATTGCTCAGGCCCATATAAAGGATCCTTGGTTGACTGGAGACTCAGATATGTTGCCCTGAGGGCTGAAAAGGAGGGGCGCAAGGTGCCCCCCACCCTGAGGCTAAACTGCAGGATCTCAACTCCAGGATCCTTAAACGCTGTCCCTGGAAGGCCTCTGAGAGCACACATAACTTCTTCAAAGCCATCCACACACATCTCTCATTTTATTTTTTGGCCCCTATCTTAGTGCCAAATTAATAATAATAACAATAAATTTTTTTCTAGTGTTTACTAAGTGCCAGGCGACATTCTAAGAGCTTTAAATGTATCGGCTCATTTAATCTTCACAGCAACATGATGAGGGATGTTTTCTTCTTCTACCTGTTTTACAGGTTAGAAAACTGAGGCACGGAGAGGGTGATTTGCCCATGCCTGGTAAATGTTGTACTTAGGATCTGTATTCTTAACCATATGATTTGTTGACATCTATTTACATTATAATTCCTAACAGCGTTAAAAAAAAAAAAAAGACTTTTCATGAAACGTAGGATCTCCCAGCTGTATTGAGCTTTTCAAAGATGGGGCAGCATCCCATTCAGAAAATTAAAGGGAAGTCCACCAAGGGGGTGGAAAGGAGCAGCTTATCTAGGGCAAACATGAAAGCAAGTGAGAAAATGTTCTGATTGGTTGATGCTAAGTTTCCATTTTATGTGGGGAAGGGTCTTACAAAATGGGGAGCAGATATACATTGATTAGTATGGTATGGTTGCCCATTCTGATAAGCTATCTGTACTGGACCCAAACTGACTTATCACCACGTGTTGCTTATCTGCAACCTATAGAGGTAAAAAATGAAGAATAAAAAAAGAGCTTTAAACAGCCAAGAACACTCCCTTTTCTTGGAATACAGCATAAATACTCAAGCCATCTTTTTACATACAAATTTCCTTAATAGCATATACTTTGGTGGAAGAAAGCAGCTTTCTTATTAATCTTGAAGACCTTTCACCACCTTATCCCCAACCTAAAATCAAAAATAAACTCACAAGCAGATCTTTTTCTTGTTTCTACTTGGTCCTGAATGCTTGCTCTGCTTGCCTACACTTTCTCCCATTTAGCAACTCAAAGGCTGTATACCTGGATGAGCACAGAGAATTACAAAAGTTTGTTTTAAAAATGTATTTGGAAAAAACAGCTCTTAGTCAAGTGTACATACCAATGTTGGAAAGTTACTTCTTAAACTGTTAAAGCAGACACAGTCCCTTAAAAGTTTTCCGCAGAGTCTTATTTACTGGGCAAGACATGTCATATCCTATTATGTAACATCCTAAATTTCAAGATCTTTTCCCAAAAGTCCCCTTTTCCATGTCACAGCCCTCATCATTGTCTCTAGGGTGCATATCATAGCTGTTCTGGTTCATTCTTAAGATCCCACAGGAAAAATGTAACAGTTTTTTGTTCTGATGCCGTACAACTACGCACCTCTCTGAAGTTTTCCCAGACTCTTATTTTTATTTTTTCCATTCCCCCACATTCAAATTTAAACTTTTTATTTTTCCCAGCCTCTGTGACATTTTACTTAACTATCTATTGTAGAATTTTCACACTGCTTCATTAATTTTATAAATGTTTATTGATTATTTACCCTGAGCCAGGCAATTAGACATACAATGAATGCGAACAAGATAGGTAAAATTTCATGTACTCACAAAGTTTTATAATCTAGAGAAGAAATCAGAAAACTAATGGACATAATAACATAGTGAGAAATGGGCTAAAATAGAATAAGGACAGAGAGGACCTAGAGGAGGGATCAATCAGAAAAAACTTTGAGGAGATGATGTCCAGGATGAAACCTTATGGATAACAAGGATATTGTCAGGTGAAGGGGCTAATATGTGTAAGCTGCGGGTGAGTATTGAGTGGAAGGATAAAGCCTTTTAGGAAAGGGAATATCATGTTCAAGGTCAGGAAGAACAGGGAGAACTGAGTAATGACAGTGGTTTAATCTGGCTGGAGGTACACACTTTGGGATGGGCTGCTGGGAGAAGTGAGGCTGGAAAGGAAGGCAGGGACCTGATCATAAAGATGTTAAACCATGTAAAGGAGTTTGGACTTTATCCTTGGAGCAATGCGGACTCTCTAAAGGGTTTTAGGCAGAGAGTATTAGGATTTGATTTAAATTTTAGAAAGATTGCTTTGTCTGCAATAGTGCAGTCAAATCAAAGGGGGATATTTTGAAGGCAGAGACACCAGTTTGGCGAGCTGCTGGAGGTGTTGAGGCCATTTTGATGGTCGCCTGAACCATCAAAATGGTTGTAGAGTTATGAAAAGAGAGAAATGGATGCTTCCCAGAGGTATTAAGAGATGACATTTTTAAGAAATGTGATCCATGGTACGTTTGGCAGGCAACTGTGTTGGTCATTAGATGCCATTAACTAAATTAGGGACACAAGAGGAAAGTAAGTTAGGAGGGAGTTACATCAATGAGCTCAGATTAGGCATGTCAGATTTTAAGTATGAAATATCCAATTGGAGGTGTCCAGTAAAAAATTAGATATGCACATCTAGACTTCAAAAGAAAGATTTGGAATGGATTTATGGTTTGAGAGTTGATAACAGAGAGAAAATTGAAGGCACAGGGGAAGATAAGATTGCCTAAAAAAAAATGTATCACCTAAGAAAACCAAAAAGGTGCAGAAAGGACCCCCCTCAAACATTAATTCATTTATTTCATGTTTAATGAGCTGCTATGGGGGGAAAAAGATATTTCTATCTAGCTAGCTAGCTAGCTATGTTGCACTCAATTTTTAAATAAAATTGAGATGCTACTACCATCAAAAAATTTAATACATTCAGCATTAGTAATAAAATGTTAAAAGATTAGGACAGACCAAAGATGTGCTTTTTAGATAAAAGATAAATTTCCGTGGAATGTAGCATACTGAGAAAGTTTGAGGAAGCAAGTGAGTCCTGAGCTTTGCTTCTGAAACATGGGTAAAAGTGGTAGAGATGATAGGTGCAAAAAGCTGAGAATGCTTGGAGAGTATTTGAGACAGCTTGAGAGCAGCAAGCCTGGAATTGAGGGTCCAGAAGAATAGGCGAGATGTGACTGGAAAAGACTAGGACAGACTGTGTACTGTTGCTTTCTCCTTTCTGCACCCAGGGAAGATTTGGCCAAGTAGAGCATCCTTTCCTACAGAGGCAGGAAAGACACAGGCCCAGAATCCCTTTTAACATTGCTCTAGGTTGGTGGTTCTCAAGCATGATCTGTAGACCCTTGGGATTCCTGGAGACTCTTTCAGGGAAATGGCAAATTCAAAACTATTTTCATAATAATAAAGAGACATTATTTGTCTTTTTCATTCTATTGACCTTATGAAGGAAAACTGCTGGCACGTTAGCACAAATCAAGAGGCTATCACTTGTCCCTTTTTGGTATGGTATCAATGAAGAACATCCACGATTATCTGAAAGAGTTATTTAAATAGTCTCCATTTTAAAAATACATATCCGTGTGAGGCCAGATTTTCTTTATATACTTCAATGCAAAACTACATATTTCAACTTATGGAACACTGAAGCAGATATGAGAATCCACTTGTCCTCATTAAGTCAGACATTAAAGAGATTTGCAAAAATGTAAAACAATGTCATTCTTCTCACTAAATATTTTTTTTGTTTGTTGTGGAAAAATTTTTTTGGAAAATAGTTATTTTATAAAAATATGTTACTTATGTTATCATGTAAAGGGTTTATTTTATTATTTTAAATAAATATTTTTAAAATTTTGTTTTAATTCTAATACAGGGACTGTCATAGACAAAACTCATGCAAATAAAAGCTTTTCAGGGTCCTCTATAATTTTTAAGTGTATACAAGTCCTAAGACCTGTAAGTTTGAGATCTGCTGCTATAGGTGATAATTCACCTGTTAATTTATTATTAATTTAACTCAGTCAATTGAAGGTTTTTATATACAGTTAGTGCCATATGACAGTGATATGAAATAACGCCTGCTAATATTTATATAATACCTTATCATTTAAAAGGGCTTTCACATACATCAATCATTTGAGCTAGACAGGTCAGGGAGAGGAAACCAGAGAAGTTAAGTGGTTTAAACAGATAACCCTGCTAGTACATGTTACAGCTGAGACTAGTTGTGACTTATAGTTCAAAGTTCTTTCCACTATATCCATTTACTTCCGGTTTAAATACTTTTCAGAACTTGCAGGAGCTCAAAATTCTCACTATTCAATCCCTTGTTCTTTTCGTTTTCTTACATTTGCTTAAATGTATTGACTTTGCCAAAGCCGATGGGGACCCTAACTCCCCTTAAATAATGTATAAGAGAGACACATATCCCAAATCAGACTAGCATATATTCCTAATAGTCTATTTTTTAAAAAATGATTCAACGGTATCCTTTATACGACCAAACAGAGCGGAAGTTTGTTTATAGTCCTTCTGGGAAACAAAAGGACACACACTTCCTATAGCAGCCTGGTAAATAGATAGATAGAGCTGTTTTGGTCTCTGGGGCTAAACTTCCTAAGGGCCTCACACATCCAACCCCAGTGCTTCCAGATAAATTTCTCCTGGTTATCTTAACAGGCCCTTTCCTCTGCGGTCCCAGCCAGGAGATTATTGGTTGCTAATTGATGTTTATGGCTCCCACTCCCCATAAACCCCTTTTAAAGCCCATGCTGATCACATGGTATTCCTAGCTCTGCCTTCTTGCTTAGATTTAATTTGGCACCAACTTGGTACGACAAGATTCTGTGAGAAGTTGTCTTAGTTTACCTTTATTTGCTGAACTGAAACTTCAACCATATATTAACAAGGTATTTTCTTTGATACTATTCTTCATTTTGCTCTAGTGTCCCAAATTGTTTTTATTGTTCTCTTGTGAATGAAGTGATTGTACTATTTCTAATACTACCTCTCAATACAGTTTCTGTGATTGTTCTAATAATCCTTCAATGTCATTCTTGGGACTTCAGAGTAAACACACCTTTTCTGTACTTCTATAATGTTCTGCTTTTCACTATTATAGCTTTTATTGCAGCTTTTCACTCTGTATTGTTATGATTTATTTAAAAGTCAGTTATTTCCTGTAAAGACTGCCTTATTTTTGTCCTCCTAGCATCTAGCACTATATGTAGCATGCAAGAAACATGCTATAAATAATTATTTAATGAACAAATGCATGCATGAATGAATGAACACTCTGCTTGAATATTATGATTAGCCTAGAGCAATAGCATTCAAAATTCTCAAAACACTCATGTGTAGTGGCATGGATTGAAGTATCTTAGATTAAAGCATGATTGATTTACTAAAATAATGTAAAAAATCATAAAATACTTAGAAATAAATCAAATGAAAGATGTGCATGATTTGTACACTAAAAACTACAAAAATTAGTGGTAGAGATCAGAGAAGACAAGTAAATAATGGGTTATACCATGTTCATCAAGTGGGAGACTTAGTATTTTTAAAATGTTAAATTCTTCCTAAGTTGATGTATAAATTCAATGCTATTCCAATCATAATCCCAGCAGATGTTTTATGAAAATTGACAAGTTAATTCTAAAATATGTTAGAAAATGCTACAGGCTTAGAATAACTGTTGAAATAGAAGATCACTACAAGAAAGCAAGCCTTATTATAAAGTTATAGTATTTAAGACAGTGTGATATTGGCTCAACGATAAACTTCCAGACCAGTGAAAAAGAAAAGAACATCCAGAAGCTGACTCTTTAATTAGGATTGTCGCCTGAATTATGACTAAACTGACATTTCACTAACTTAGAGCAGTGGGGAAAGATGGTCATTTTTAATAAATGGTTTTGGGTCAGTTTAATATCCTTTTGGAAAAACTTGAATCATGACTTCGTCCCAACCCCACACAATGCACATAACTCAATTGTAGATGTATAGGAGATGTAAATGTGAAAGCAAAATAAAACTGTCAAAAAACATTGAATGTTTGCATGACCTTAGACTAAGCAAAGATTAATTAAATAAGATATGACATGCATTTGCTTTAAAGAAAGTTACAAAGTGGACTTAATTAAAATTAAGAACTTATGCTTATCAAGACTTCATTAAGGACTAAAAAGGCAACCCACAAAGTAGGAAAAGTATCTTCCATACATATATTCAATTAAGAATTGATTTCCAGAATACATGAGAACTCCTATAAATCAATTAAAAAAGGTAGACAATGCAATAGAAAAATGGTCAAAACTTTGAACAGGTATTTTACAAACGAGGATATCCAAGTAGCTAGTAATTATATGAAAAGCATTCCACTTAGTCATTAAGGAAATGCTACTTAAACCCAGAGTGATACAACCTATATAGCCACCAGAATGGCTAACATGAAAAAGACAATACATATTTAGTGGGATGGAGAAGCAACTGGAACTCTCATATAATGCCCTTAGGAAAGCAAATCAGTTCAGCCAATCTGGAAAACTGTCAGTATCTACTAAACCTAAAGGTACTCATATCCAATGACTCAGAATTTAATTCTACATATATAGCCCACAGGAACGCATTCAGATGTTCACATAATATTCAGTGTTATTCATAATATTCAAAACTAGAAACAGGCCAGGTGTCATTAGATTTGGATGGTATAAATTGTGGTAATTTATGCAATAGAATATAATTAGGCAGGGAAACCAATGGACTACAGCTAGACACAGTAACATGATTGAATCATGCACACATAATATTGAGCAAAAGAAACCAGGTACAAAAGAACACAGGTTGAATGATTCTATTAATATAAAGTTATGAGGAATCACATGATGAATCAGTCAAAATGAATCTGTGGTGTTAGAAGCCAGGAGAATGATTACCCTTGGGGGCAGCAGCAGGAAGGGTGGACAAAGGGGCTTTTCGAGATACAGGTAATATTCTGATTCTTGATGTGAGTACTGGTTACATGGGTAAATGTTTCCTTTGTGAAAAGTCATTGAACTCTACCATTATCTGTGCACTTGTTTTTGCATGCATGTTATATATCAATAAAAGTCTAATAATTTTTTTAAAAAGACCTCTTTAGTTCAATGTCATTATTTTTTAAAGAAGCATTGTATCCTTAATTGTTCACCAGACACTCTACTAAGCATTTTGCAAGTAGTAACTTATTTTAGCTTCATAGCCATCCTATGAAGTAGGTGCTAGTATTATCTCCATTTCGCAGATGATGAAACTAATGCACAGGAGGAATATGCAACTTGCCCCAGGTTGTGTGACTAGCAAGTGGCAGATCTGGTATTCAAACCCGGGCTGGCTGACTCCAAATCTCTGCTATTTCATTACATAATTAAATGGTTTTATAAGGTCAGGTAGTCTTAGCTATCTGTATACCCACTTCTTCCATAATCTCTACTGACAACTCATATC
The DNA here is from genome assembly GCF_015220235.1 of Choloepus didactylus. Taxonomy (NCBI): domain Eukaryota; kingdom Metazoa; phylum Chordata; class Mammalia; order Pilosa; family Megalonychidae; genus Choloepus; species Choloepus didactylus. The sequence goes on from NC_051318.1 coordinate 59,259,482, forward strand.
ACTAATGCCTTCCAGAACTTTTGCTCTGACCATATAGCTCCTTGTAACAAGGTTCTCTTCACTGAAGCTCCCCAACCTCATTTTTGTTTTCCAGAACATTTTTGTTCTCACCATTAAGAGGGCAATTGTCTTCCATATTCATTGTTTTCTGCCATGAAGCTCAGAAGCAGGAAGGGTTTTGTCCCTTGCAAAATGCTCTGCAAGCTTACGCTGACTTGGCGTTTCCCATGCTGAGTCATCCTGGGAACATGCTGCATCGCCCAGCAAAACCTATGGCTATAAACGTTCTCAGAAATTATTTAACCTCTAGTTCATCAAACACACTCGGACTCTAACATATGGCAAGACAGTGCATGAATTTTCTCCCCCTGCTTTTAGCTCATAATTTTCCTCTTAAACCCCCTAAGTTTTCACCCCTTCACCTAACAATTTTCCTTTTGATCCAACCAAATAGTTTTTGAGATGAAGCCTTCTAAGTCACCTTCCTCAAATGTGGCAAGAACCACTGAAGGGCCCCCATATGCACAGAGTTTCTATTTATTCATTTAAAATTAATTAAATCCCCAAATTGTTTGGGACAAAGTCTTTGGTATATTTTCACTGATCTTCAGTTGTTCCTGCTGACATTGTTATCAGTTTCTATATTTTCACTGATCTTCAACTGTTCCAGTTGGCATTCTTATCAATTTCTAAATATCCACTACCTTATAATAAAAATAATAGCATTATTTTACCTTGAAAGATGGTTAACAAGAAGAAATACAACCAAAACTCTTGGTAAGCAAAATAATACTTTCCCCCCTAATTTACTATATTATCCCACTTCACCAGTTCTCTAACAGAAAAATTTAAAACTTCAGAATTTGCAGAACGTGTGTTTCCGCTTCTTTGCCACCTTCCTACTGGTCTCTTGTTATCAGTAATGATGGCTTTTCTCTGCCACATTCTCAGAACAAAAAGCATTCATTTCCATGCACCTTCCCACCCAGCTTCTGCACATCCAGCTTCCTCTTCCTCTCTCCAGAAGCTGAATCATCCTTAGCTTCTTGTTGATCTTGCTGATCAAAGAAGGAACATAAAACGCTCTCTTCCTCTTTCTCTCTGCCATTTAACTTGCAGAAAAACAATCGTACAAGCAATTAGAAAGACCCAAACTTATGTTATTTTCCACATTTACCCAAAGCAAGAGATAACACCGTTTTCCTTTTGCTTTGAAATGGGTAGAATAAATGGATTTTTGTGGAAAGAAAGTAAATGCATTGCTATGTTTTAAGAAAAAAAAAAAATCAAAACGCATCTGGACCAGGCTTTGTGTGAGTCTTAGATGGGATCCCCTAACTCTTAGCCATCAAGGGCTGTGGTCTATGGGCTGCTTGCTTCTAGCCCATTCCAAAACCCCTTCTGACTCTCAATTCCAAAATTTTACTTTTTGAATCAGTTTTACTGTTCTACACCTCATTCCTATCCCATTTTGCAAGACTCCTTTTGCTATGAATGTCACAGCTCAAATTACCATGTTGCTTCCCCTTATCCTTTACATCAGGAGATATTCATTCCCTCAGTGAATCAGCATGTATTTATCAAATGCCTACTAGGTACCGGGCACTGTTCTAGGTGCAAGGCTTTCAGCTTTGAACAAGGTGATTGAGGAAAGAGTAGTGCTATGAACATATAACACAACATTAGAAAGTGATAAAACTTTGAAAACAAACCAAGCAGCATAATGGCATAGAGTGTTAAGGGAATGGAGACAATTTTAGAGAGTATGGTAGAGAAGCCCTCTCTAAGGAGAAGACATTGAAAGATAGAACTGAATGAAGTGAGAGATGAGACATGCAAAGATTTGCGACAGAACATTTCAGTCTGAGGATTCAGCAAGGGGAAGTCCCCCAGGAAGGGGTGAGCTTAGCAAGTTTAAGGATCAGCAAAGGGGTGGGTGTGGCTGGAGTGGAGAGGGTGCCCTCTGTGGCTGGAAAGGAGATTTGAGACCTCACCAGGACAGATCCCTTCGGCCCTTGAAAGCAACGGCAAGGAGTTAGGAATTCATTTTGTACTTATCTTACAAATTATATTTGGAAATATATTTGAACTTTATTCAGTCACCAGAAGGACAATGAAAAGTCTTAAGCAGAGGAACAACTTGAAATTACTTATTTCTATTTGTTCTCTCTGACTGGGGTGTGAAGAACTGACTATAGGGGCAGCAACTGCACAAGACATCCCTATCTCTTCCAGCTGTGTAGCTTTGGTCATTTCTCAGGTATAGCTACAACATGCCACCTTGGCAGTTCACTTTCTGTCCACCTTAAGTGACAAGCTTCTCCCTCACCTACCTGCCTGACTCAAACCCAAGGCTCTGTCACACTCTCTTCCCTCAACAGGGACTTCCCTGCCAGTGTCTGCTACTGGGGGGCACTCTGCACACCCACAGCTGACTTACACTTATTGGAGTATACTCTATAGGCCCTCTTTCACCCAGAAAACATTCCCAGGGCACTGGAATGTTCTAGAATTTGGATTTACTTCTTACATTTAACATTCCTTGTTTTTCAGTGGGCCTGGAATTACAAGCTCTGGTTGAAACCACCCAAACTCAATGAGCATACATATGTATGCAATTTTGTTCTAGTATTGATTTTAGGCAAGTTTTAAATAAAGCAGATGTTCTTTCCTATTCTTCCACATCAAATGATCTTAATGAGTTACACAAACTCCCCTCCAAATGGAGAAATCAGTTCTGAAAGTTGTGGAATTTTGCCTTAATCCATAGCTTGATCAGGGGAATGGAAATGTTACAGCGACATTCCAATCAATTTTACCCGGGTCAGGACAAAACAGTTTTTCTCAAACAGCTTCAAACATTATGTACCTTATTTATTTACAACACCAGATATGTGCAGGCTTCTGGTTTTAGTGGAATGCGACTGACCTCGTGGAGACATTTTTAGCTGCTCAGTTGCACTTTGAAGTTGTTAAAAATTTCCAGAGCAAAAATCCAAAATTTCTGATAACATGGTATACATTATGTAAAGCAAAAGCCCTAGGTTGAAAGAGTCAAATTCTGGAAACAGGATGGTAGTTTCCAGTCACGAGCACATTATCTTTACTGGAGAAAATGAAAATGATGGTGGCAGGGAGGCTTTGAAAGTAGGATAAAGGTTCCTCATGACTTTCCTTGTGAACAGGGGCCTTAGATCAGCCTGCAGTCGACATCAGAGATTCACGTTACCCCAATGTGATAAATAATGAAATACAATGCATAATTGTCAGCAAGCTCTCAGAACCTTCTCAGACCCAGGCTACCGTGCAGAATGCATTACCTCAGGCTCCACAGGGTCACGAGGGAAGTAACCAAGGGTTGGGAGGAGAAAACAGACATTATTGTATTGAAGTCCTGTTGTTATAACAACCCTCTAGAAAGACTGGAATTCCATTTTGCTCAGCTGCTTTCCCTATCCTAGTGGGAAAGAAGAAACAGTCTTTGAGAAGGTCATCCCGAGCATGCAAATTTAGCCTCTAATTTTACCATTTGACCATAGACCTGGTGGCAGAATTAACTTTTGAAGTAAATACTTTTGAAATAAATACCTGAAAATATTCTTGTTATATGAAAAATGCTTAATGAAATTTAATATTTGAACAAGAGAAGTAATGGCACAAGAGATCTAATTATGTTGCACCTGCATAACTAATAGTCTCTCTGGTGCCACAGGGCTGAAATGAAACTCAGTGCCTTTTACGAGACAACTTTCAAACTTTCCCACTTGAGGAAAGTCTCTTTGCAACACCAAGGGCTGAAGTAACTCTAAGAACTTTCCAAACTGTGACTATGTGAGGAAAACTGACTCCTGTTACTCATGCTCATCTGTCCTTCTTCAAGAGCAATGTGGAGCCTGAAAAAAATAATGTCATTACCCAAAGCACCTAACTTCTCCTCAGGAGCGGTTCACAATCTTGTCCCTGTGTCCACATAAGGTGGTTGACACAGCACCAACTCGGGAGGCATAAGATGTGAGTGTGGGCTGACTCATGGTGACCAGCTGACTGTGCAACAAGTCTTGGCTAATTGCCCTGTATAAGATCACTTCTCTGCTACATCTCATCCCCTAGCACATGTTCTCTTTTTTACCTTCATAGCACTTAAAAAAATCTATAATTATTTTTATTTGCTTATTTATTTACTGATTCTTTCACTAAAATGTAAATTATATAAGGACAGAAAACATGTCTGTCTTGTTCAGCTTTGTATTTCCCAGGATCTAGCATTTGTCAGGTACAAAATAAAAATTTAGTAAATATGTGTTGAATGAATGGATGAGTCTTTAAACGTCATTTTTCTGAACTGCAAATTGGAGGAAATATCTGCATCACTAGATTTGTTTAAATACCAAATGAAATCATACACAGAGGATGTTATTAAGTATACATACAATCAAAATGATTTCTCATTATTTATTCAACATAAAACTTCTAATTACAGAGAGAATCACATCTTTTCTTCCATTACCAAGGGACAAATATTCTCAATGTTCCTTAGCATAACAGTTTCCCAGCATAAGTTTCAAATAAAAAAAAAGAGGGATAATTATATTGCAATATACAAATATATGGTAGTAAATTATCTACTTGTATTTTATGACTTTTCTGTTGTAGAATATTTGATTTAATAAAGTGCGATACTACTCACAAAGTTTTCTTTCATCTGAGTTCAGACACAATTCTTCATGAATTTAGGGAATGAATTTGAAGTGTTTTTGACACACAGTCTTATTCACATTTATGTGAAAATGCATTTGGATGCCTTTGTTGTTGAAGAATCCCAAAGAGAATACCCAAGTAAGGCTGAGGGCAACCATCAAAGGAAAACAAGAGAAGTGAGGTACCCTTAGGCAGTAATGGTTCAAATGGCATGGTTCAGATGACAATGTGAAATTGGCTTCTACAGAGATCGAGGAAAGGTGTAAATGTAAGGGCAGACTGGGAACCTGAGTGAGGATAGCAAAACAAAGTTGATCAACCAATAATACTAGAAAACTACCATTTTAGAAGAGAATGCAAAATAAACATGAAAAAAAGAACCACCATATTGTAACCATAAATCTCTGATAAGGTAGGTTGTGCTTTGGAGATAGGTGCATCCGTTAAGGAATAATTTAAACTTCAAGTAACAGAGAACTCAATTTTCAGTGATTTGACAAGTAAGGAAATATTTCTGTGATAAGAGATTTAGAATAAGTGGCTGTAAGCTATAGTTTAGTGGCTCAAAATGTCCAAACTGCAATCTCTTGTGATTCTCTTGGCCTTTCCTTCATGATTGTAAGACCAGTTTAACCTCTTTTGGGAATTTAAAACTTAAAGAAAGGTGATGGTGCTTGAATACTGTGGTTCATCTAAAATATTCCCAGTAGGGCTCAGCTCTTTGGCCAATGTTGAGTTGTGTGGCACCCCCAGATGCAAAGGAGGCAGGTGAAATGATTATTTAACTTCTATAAAAGAGATAGAAAAGAAAAAATGGATTGGGAAGGGGGTTGGACAAGCCAACCTACAGTGTCTTCCACAACTTCTCTTTCCCATCATTGTATATAATTTTGACTCCAAGATTATGCTAAAAGATCCTCAAAAGGAGGGATTCTGCTCTTTGTTTTAAAATTTGTCATTTCACTCTTATCCAAATTAGTAGGCACTTCAGCAATGTTAACATGGGTGAGTTTTACTTGTTTTTTTTTTTTTTTTTGTATGCTTGTTTTTTAATTAAAATTAACAGTTTTAATTTTAATTCAGCACCTCTTTGGAAAGGAAAGACATTTAAAACACAAACTAGGGTTTTTAGACCGTGGTTGTTAGTGGAGGTACTATTTACAAAATTTTTTAAGAACCTTGAATAATAAGATCCATTGCATCCCAAAAGATCTTTGCTGTCCTTGGGGGATCCCAACTATTTAGGGTTACATAATACCACTCCAATGCATATGTAGCTGACTGCTAGTAAACTGCACAAATGTCACCATTTCAGCTAGACATTTTGGAAAAAAACAAATATGAGAGAGAGAAAAATAATTTTACTGCCATGACAACCCTGGCCAGAGCTACATTTATCTATCTTAAAAGACCAATTGCTTAAAAGAAGTTCCAACTTCTATTTTTAGGAGACTCTGAGAAAAATCTCCACAGGGACATCCGGGGGACATCTCTCCCATGTTTTATTTAAAATTGACATTTCATTTCTTAACAGTTTTGCCATTTTGTGCTTCTGAATAGCATCATTTGGAGAAATGCTAGTTAGAATTAGTCATAGTTTGTTATTAAAATCTAACTCACTTCAATTCTGTTCCATTCAACACATTTATTGAACAGTTGCTATGTGTTAAGCCCAGCCCTAGACACAAGATGAAGGGTAGCACAGAGAATCTAATTCTGTAGGGGGTAGAAAGAGATACATTCAATACTGGCATAATGTGGGTGATTTGTGCAACATTAGAAGGATAGAATGTTTTGGGGAGTACAGAGGAGGAGCCCCATTCTTATGCCACCCCAATGAGCAGGACAAGGAAAGATTTTCAGGGAAAGTCATCACTAAGTTCTGAACAATTACTGAGCCCTAGATAACCCCTATAACCGAGCAATCCCATTACTTTCTCTAGCAAAGCCTTTCTTGATTACATTTTAGAGAACAATTTTCAATATTGAGATCTTCTTATTTCCTCTTCGCATGTTTTCCTTACCTGTGTAATGATTTCATGGCCAATACTTCCACACATACGAACCAATAATGTGACTGTTCCTTATTATCACTCCTACCTTTCATAAAAGAATCTGAAAGAACAGAGGATGTTTGGGAAGGAAATTTTTCATTTGTCCTGGGAGTTCCAGAAACCTGAGTCACAAACAGAAGAGCAAAGAGCATCTATGAATTAAAAAGACAGATCTTCTTGCAACAATTTTACATCAGAAATTTGGGGTAGACCATGAGTCATTCCCGGAATAAATTGAAGGAGGTGCATTGGGAGTACTCATTTGGGAATCATTTTAATCCCATGAACTTGGGCTAATATCACCCCTGGCTGCATAGTATTAGAATTGCCTGGGTACTTTTAAAAGGTATCTCAGAGATCTGAACGATATATAAATGACATGTACTAGGCCTCTATTCAGTTTCTAATAATTCCCATCACTTTCTTTGCCCCACACTTTACTGTTTTCTCCTCCTCTAATCTTTGGTTATTCTGCCTTCACCAAAATCACAGAGTTCTCAGGCTTTTCTGAACTTAAGCAAGAAAGAACTAATTTAAATGGAGCCTGAAAAGAGTTTTTTATCCTCCTATTTATCCCTAATGTTCGCCTTTCACAAAAGATAAATATTTTTGACTCTTGAGGCTTTGGCAGCTACAGTCAATAGTGGAATAGGGCTTAAGAGAAGTAGCCAATGATTTGGTTTTATGTAATACTGAGTAGTCTAGTGATAATTTGAGGAGGACTATAAAAAAACTTGTGTGCAAACCTTTATGCATATATGGAAACGTGCATTTTTCTAAGGAGCAGTCCACAGCTCTTAGGAAGTTATCAGAGAGGTCTCAGACAAGAAAAAAAAGGTTAAGAATGTTTTAATCAGAAGTAATGACACATAATTAAGGGTACTTAATAATCATTGTTATGGTAACAATGCTAGATCTATCTTTCATCAAGTTCCCCTTTCTCTTTAAAGAGAAAGTTCTCCTTTCTCTTTAAAAATCAATACTTCTTGATTTTTACCCTTTGACTTAAGCCCTTCTTCTACTATTTAAAAAGGCAGTCCAAGAGCCAAAAAGAAAGTCATCAAGCATAGGGGTACAACGAAATCCGTATGCCCCTCAAGTTATGATGGAGGATGACAGAAGAGATCAGTGACTGCAAAGAGCTGGATTATCCACTCTTTTCTTCATCTCCCTCAGCTCTTTGACAATTCAAAATACCTATGGAGGTTTATGTACCCCCTCCTTCTCACCTCCAAACTCCCCTTCTCTCCCTGAACAATTCTTTGCGGCCTCGGATTTTGTACTTCAGTGGAAGCAACTGACCACCATCTGGTAAATACAAACCTGGCACTCCATCCTGCTCCAAGCAGTCAGATCAGATGTGACTATGGAGCAAGGAGATGGTGATGTTTCAGCAAACACACTTAAACGTATATCTTCATGTTTAAGTAAACATCTTCCTTCACAGCGATCACCTTAGGGCAGATCCTTGTTAAAAGCTGTGCAGAATATCTTCAGATCTGGTTTAGTCTGGTTAGTGTAAAGCAAAGCTTCTCAACATTGGCTGCACACTGTAAAGATCTAGGGAGATTTAAAAATTGCTGATACCAATATTCCAGCCAAGGATTCTGATTTAATTGGACTAAAGCAGAGGTTGTTATTTCTGGCCATCCATCAGAATCACCTGTTGGGATTTTTAAACATACGCATAGTTGGTTTCTACCTCCAAACAACTGAATATGAAACTCTGGGGTTGAGGCCTTAGCAACTGCAGCTTCCAAAGCTTCTTAGGTGATTCTAATCTACAGTCAGGGGTTAGGGATCACTACTTTACACTCACACTTCATCATTTGTCCAAAACCTTAATAGCCAGCATTATTCAATGGAATGACCTCCACATGACTCTTTGCTTTTTCCAAAACTTGAGACTACCCCTCAGAATTTTTAAAATAATTTGTCACACACCCAACACCATAGCAGAAGCAAAAAGTTTCCTTAGCATGAATCAATTTATAACCAGCCTAAGTGACTTGTCCATTGATTGTAAGGTGATATTTCTGATGAATATGTACTATTTTGAGGCCTTCAAAATTACTCTAATTTTTGTTGGTGGGAATGTAAAATCTTGCAGCTACTGTGGAAAACAGTTTGGGGGTTCCTCAGAAAGTTAAGTATAGAATTACCACATGACTTGGCGTCCCATTTCTAAAAAAATAACTGAAATAGCCAAAAGAATTGGAAGCAGGGACTCAAACAGATATTTGCACATCGACGTTCTTAGAGGCATTATTCACATTTTCCAAAAGATAGAAGCAAGTGTCCATTGGAAGATAAATGGATAAACAAAATGTAGTATAACACACAAGGAATATTATTCAGGAATGAATATTATTATTATTATTATTATTATTATTATTATTATTATTATTCAGGAATGAAGTTCTGATGCATGCAATAACATGGATGAATGTTGAAGATATCATGTTGAATGAAATAAGCCAGAAACAAAAGGACAAATATTTTATAATCTCACTAATATGGAATAATTAGAATAAACAAATTCACAGAGTCAGAAACTTAAATACAGATTTCCGGGTAAGAACTGGAGAGTTAATGCTTTAATTGGTATAGAGTTTCTGTTTAGGGTAATGGAAATGTTTTGGTAATAGATGGTGGTGATGGTAGCACAACATTGTGAACATAATTAACACCACTGAGTTATATATTAAATATGGTTAAAAGGGGAAATTTTAGGTTGTATATATGGTACTGAAATAAAAATTAAAAAAAAAACCATAGGACTGTACAATACAAACAGTGAACCCTAATATAAACTACAGACTATAGTTAGTAGTATAATTGTAACAATAATTATTATAATATTGTTTCATAAATGGTAACAACACCACACTAATGCAGACTGTTAATAATTGGAAAAACTGTATTATGAGGGGGTGGAGTTTATGGGAACTCTGTACTTTCTGTATGAATCTTCTGTAAACATACAACTTTTCCAATTTAAAAAAGACCAAGGAAATGTTCCTGATTAAAGGAGTCTAAGAAGACATGACTACTAAATGCAGCATTTGACCCTAGATGTACCCTGAACCAGGCACAAAAGGACATTAGTGGGACAACTGGCAAAATTTGAATAAATTTCTGTAGATCAGACAATAGTATTGTATTAATATTAATTGTCCGATCTTAATAATTGTGTTGTGGTTATATAAGATGTTAACATTTAAGGAATCTGGAGAATGGTATATGGGAATTCTTTGTAATATTTCTGCAACTTTTTGTAAATCTGAAATTATTTCAAAATGAAAAGCTAAACAAATAAAAATACATATTTTTAAAAATTACCCCAATTCGTGAATGCTACTAACTATATGGTTTCCTCCATAAAATATTTAATAGAGTATGCGTGAAGAACCACAAAGCCACAGGAAAATGCACCCACAGGACATTCACATAGGCTTACTCACTATTAATAAAAATAACAGCTAATGTTTATCAAACAGTTTCTATGTGTGCAAGGGTCTCTGAGAACTTTATATGTATCATGTAACTTAATTCTCACAACTGCCTTCTGAAATAGACACTGTTACCATCCCCCCAAATCACAGACCAGGAAAAGAAGGCTTAAGGAATTTAAGTGATGCTTCTGTATATCAGCCCTGTAAAACTTTGACGCCTAAGTAAAATTATAAATTAGCACATGGCTTGGACTTTAAGATAAAACAAAAATGGTCAAAATCATGACCCTTATGCCTCTAAATACCAATATTTTACTGCTTAAATTCTAGTCAATTTATAAAAATACCAGTCTTTCAACTCGATGTTTTGTATCACATAAATCCATCGCCTACCAAACCTCAAAGTCATGGTGAGAACTTTCCCTTTCAAAACACATTATTTTCTTGGTTCTCTCAGTGGGGTGATGGAGAACACTTAAGCTGGGGCTCTAAGGCAACAAACAGTGACTCAATATTTCTAAAGATAAGTTGACTCATGTTTAAAGGAAACACACACATACATGCAAAATCATTCTGCAGTGATACTGTTGATCGTTCAATGGTTTATCATTATTATATTATTATAGCTGAATCCATTCTGACCAGAAAAGGTTTATTCACCACAACACAGAGACACTGTGTTAGGCAGAATAAGAGCTCTCCAAAGGTGTCTGTGTCGAATCCCCAGAACGTGTGCATATGTTACCCTACATGGCAAAAGGGATTTGTAGATGTGATTGAGGTTAAGGACCTTGACTTGGGGGATGATCCTGGATTATCTGGGTGTGTCTAATCTAATCACAGAAGTCCTTTAAAGTAGAAGAGGAACAGAGGGGTCAGACTTGAAAAGGACTCACCCCACCCTTGCTGGCTTTGAAGATGGAAGAAGGGGGCCTCTAGGCAAGGAATGTGGGCAGCCGTCAGAAGCTGGAAAAGGCACAGAAACAGTTTCTCCTAGAGCCTCTGGAAAGGAACACAGCTCTGCCAACCCAGGGATTTTATCCTGGAGTGACCTCTGTCCGACTTCTGACCTATCGTAACATAATAAATTTGTGTTGCTAAAAGACACTGAGTTTGTGCTAATTTGTTACAGCATCAATAGGAAACTAATACAGGCATAGCACTGGTTGTGTCACTCAGTCCTTTTTAATTACTCAAGAAGTCATTATACCACACATGCCACCTTGACCTCCAAGGGGAGAGAAAATGTTGCAATTTTCTGGCATAAATATCTCACTTTCGTTAGCTCTGATGACTTTAAAATCCATATGCCATTCTTTATATTCATTTAAAATTGCCAGTCATAGTATTAGCAGTATTTGTATTGCCATTTGTTTAACTTAAACCACTTTCTGAATTCCATTTTAATTTTCATTTTAGCAGTCTATTGAACAGACCTTTACTGAGGGCCTGCATATGTAAAGTACTTTCACTGGGTAAAAGTAGCGGTATCTTATCTTTAATTACGTGTTCTGTAAAATAATGTTTTTGATCCCAAAGCAGAAACTCAAGCCATTTTTTTGAATTTTTCAAAGTTCTATATCCTCTACTGAGGAATGCAGTTTGCTCATTAGTTTATTTTCCTAGTTCTTCAACTCAAATCTTTATTTAAAATGAGATATGCACCATGAATAAAATAAACTGCTTTTATGACATCAGTAAGTTCCAGAAAATAATAAAAATGCAACTAGATTTTGAAGTCAAAGTTTAATAAAATTTATCTTGACTTCTGTTGAACATTAGTATAGCAATGATATACAAAATTTTGTAAATGATATATAAAAATGAGGTAGAAGTAGATGGGGCAGGATTGGCTGTCAGTTGGGGTTGGGTTTTGGGTGCACTGGGGTTCATTACGCTATTCTACTGGCCTTTGTAGAGGTGTGAAAAACCCCATAATATGAGTTTTTAAAACTACTGCAGGTTAGGAAGTGTTACCATATATTTTTTTTTACTTGATGTCAGTGTAGAGGAAATTTGGAAACAACTTTTTTCCTACAAATTAATTCTTGTATCTCTTCTCTCTTTTTCATTATTCCCTCTCACAGCTACCCTAGTTCAGACATTTATTGCTCAGTCCCTAGATTAGTGTAATCAACTCCTACTTAAAATCGCTTACTGCAGGGTCTTTCCCAAATCCATCCTTTTATCACTGACTCCCTAATCTGTATGGCAATGGAGCATGCATAAACTATCCAAAAGCATTCTGTATATAAATTTCCCTGTCCTACATTCAAAGTTCTCCATCTTTGGACTAGACTATTTAGCTCCTCTCTTACCCAAAAGAGGCTAAATAGCTGTCTCCTCATTCTTCCAAAGGTGCCGTGTTCATTCTTGTTATAGATGGACAATCCTTCTTCTCTCTGTATATTCCAAGCTTTCCAATCTAAGATTGGTTCATTTCCCTGAATAACTGTTTATTTTTGAATATTGAAATAGATTATAAAAGATACTTTTTCAATATTTTTAATCTTAATATATATTATATACACACACATACATTTCATCTCAACAGTTCTCTGGTATTTACTTAATTGGACCTACTTAATAATGTCAATTACTGAGGAGTTGGTCATTCAAATAATCAAAAGAAATGGATCTGATAGAGTTGTCTGCTTTCTCAAATCTAGTTTTTGGCATTAAATCCAAACCAAACTTTATTAATTCTATGATTTTGAGGTGTTATTTAGAGTGTGGTTTGTTTTGAGTTGTTTCAAAGTATCCACAAGGATAAACAAACATCTAAATGATAAAGACATTGAGAAGTATAAGATGGCTGTTCTTTCTTTCTCTTACAGTTTGGAATCCAGTGCCCTTTTGAGATGCCTTTGCCAGCTGAGGACTAAGGCTGCCTAGAAAGTGATGAGCTGGCTGAATTCCCAAGCATTTACTCTAGGACCATTGTTCCTTGAAGGATGCTTTCCATAAAGCCCTGCCTGTGTTAACCTCTGAGGAATGCAATTTGCCTGGGGCTAAAGCCTCTACAACACAACCATGAAAACTAGAGATATAGCAGGGTGTACAGTATCAACCTACAGAGCCGTACAAGGGTTCCCTGATAGGATAAACAGCATCTCTTGTACGGGGCATCATGAGATTATGGATAAAAATGGATTTCTACTTAAAAACACAATCATATTATCTAATATAGGGACCCTGTTAGATATTTTTCTTCACCCCAGATTCTCCCCCCCAACCCCTTTCATTTTATAATAAACTTTAGTTTTAGTTTTAGAGCAGTTTTAGGTTTACAGAAAAATTGAACACAAAGTCCAGAGAGTTCCCATATAACAACACCCCCCCCACACACACACACTGTTTCCTTATTAGTAACATCTTGCACTAGTGGTACATTTGTTACAAAAATTGTTAAATCAGTATTGATCTATTAATAGTAACAAAAGTCCATAGTTTACACTAGGGTTCACTCTTTGTATGTACAGTTCTATGGGTTTTGACAAATACGTAATGTTGTGTATCCACCATTACAGTATCATACAGAATAGTTTCACTGACCTAAAAATCCCATGTTCCACCTATTCATCCCTGAACCCCTGGCAACTACTGATTTTTTACTGTCTCTTTAGTTTTGCCTTTTTCAGAACGTCATATAGTTAGAATCATTCAGTATTTTAGCCTTTTCAGGCTGTCTTCTTTCACTTAGCAATATGAATTTAAAATTCCTTCATGTCTTTTCATGGTTTGGCAGCTCATTTTTTTTAATTGCTAAATAATATTCCGTAGTATAGATATACCACACTTTGTTTATCCATTCACCTATGGAATGGAATCTTGGTTGCTTCCAATTTCAGACAGTTATGAATAAGGCTGCTGTAAACATTGGTACATAGGTTTTGTGTGAACATAATCAGAGCAATTGCTGGATCATATAGTAAGCTTACGTTTTACCTTCACCCAAAACATTTTTTACTTTAAAATCACTAAATATTGTAGAACTTTAATTTCTATTGGGTTAAATTAGCCTTATGCATATGGGCTTTCCTACCTTTTTGCTCTCCTTGAGGACTGAGCTAAACAGACAAAGTTCTAGAGGAATTTGTGGACTACCTTGGGATCTTTGTGTTAGTGGGTTGCCCTGAAAACCTCGACGTAGACCTAAAATGACTGCTACATGTGTTTTAATGAGTAATTCTCAGCTCCCCTTTGTTTTGTAAACTCTTCCCTTGACATCCTTGATGTGCTCTTCTTGTTCTCTTCCTACCTCTTTGATTTCAAACTTCTTTCTCGGACCACATGTTAATGTTGATATTTCCAGAATATAGTCCTTGACACGGGCCCAACAAACTCTCTTACTCTCCTCACCTTCAGTTACTCTTTCACCTCATCCAATTAGCAAGTGCCCCATTTTCTCCCAACCAATCCTCTCCTAGGCTCATTCCCTGCAGTTTTCTGCCTGGCTACCACAGAGGTACTCTCACACCCTCAGCTCCTTTCTTAAAATACCAACTCTGGCTCCATCAGCAGTGGGTTTCCTAGCACAGCTGGAAAAACAGAACAGCCTTGCCTGTGATGCCCCTAGATGCTTATGACCTCACATCTACCAGATACTCAGTGCTTGTCTCCTCATCCCAGCTCTGCTCCTTTCACATTCCTCTCCCTTACTATGCCAAGCTTTGACTTCCCTTGAAATTTCCTACTTAACCACACTGCCTGCTTAGTTACCCAGGACCTTAGTAACAAAGTACCACAAACTGGGTGGCTTAAAGAAAGAGAAACTTATTCCTTTATAGTTCTGGATAATAGAAGTCCAACATCGGGTCTGCAGGGTCATGCTCCGTCAGAACCCATGTAGGGGAGAATCCTTCCTTGCCTCTTCTCAGCTTCTGGTAATTTGTCAGCAATCCTTGGCTTGCAGCTGCAGCGCTCAAACTCTTTGTTGTGACATGGCATTCTCCCCTCTCATGTCTGTCTGTCCCTGTGTCTGAATTTCCTACTTCTTATAATGTCATCAGCCATGTTGGATTAGGGCCCACCCCAATCTAGCTTGGTCTCATCTTAACAAATCACATCTTCAAAGACCCTATTTCCAAATAAGGTCAGGGATTAGGACTTGAACACATCTTTTGGGAGGATACAATTCATAGTATTTCCTTACAATCATAAAACAGTATTGTCTGAGAAAATGAAGATCAACAGGTGAGATCTCTCTCAGTTTTCTTTTTCATCATTTATAAACTTATTGCCATCCTGTCCCACTCTCCTCATTCCTTCTGTCTGCATGGAAGAGGGTCCTTCCTTCTGTCCAAAGTCAATGCCCCTCCCCCCTCCATTATACTTTCGCTCTCATCCCCTTTGGCCTCTAGGGGCCCTACCCCATCACTCATACACACTCTTCTATTATATCTCTACCCTCTCCCTCTGTCAGTTGGATTTCCCTCTTGGCATAAACATGCTCAAGTCTTTCCCTTCTTAAAGGAAACTTTCCTTTGACTCCATGTTTTTCTCATTTATTGGGAAGCTACAAGTACAGTTTAGTTGTAGTAGTCAAGACATTTTACTTGTAAGTAACAGAAAAACCCAACTTGAACTGACTTAAGCAAAAAGAGAAATTTATTTACTCCTACAGTCCAAGGAAGTATGAACCGCCAAAGTGCGGGAAGGGTAGGAATTCAGCCATGACTGAATTCACAGTTGCTGCCTCTATGCTCTCTCCATCTTGTTTCTAAATCTCTCTGCTTGTTGATTTCATGCTCTCTTAAGAATGGTCAAGCTTTCTTCACATACAGCATCTATTATGAGGGAGAGACTAATCTCTGTTCACTGAATCTCACATTAAAAATTCCTGTGAGGCACCCATTGGCTTAGCTTGGCCCCAGCACTCAAACATGTACAAATCAGTGTGGCAAGGGGAAATGGGTCCAGTCAGTCAGGGGCCCACGCCTTGGACAATCAGCTGAGGTAATGGAAGAGGTCACGTACTATGCAGGGAGCTCCATGGTAGCAAGTGATTCCCAGGGGTGGTGAAGGAAATTCCAGCAGACAATATGGTGGATATCCACTAGAGAGCCCATTGAAATATGCTCATCAATCAACTGAAACAGCATTACCTCCACATTACCAAATAAAACGGAAATTTTCTTTCCTTAGCATAGAGCAGTTCTCACTCATCATTTACCATTGTTGACCTCTCTCTCCTTCTAGAAAGTCACCCCTCTCTGCCACCCCTGGTTTATGTGGAACCACTCAGTCCTGGTCATTCTCCTATGTCTGGGGCAATGTCTCCTCTCAGTCTATTACAGGCTTCCTTTTCTCTGCATTCCCTGGGATTAAAAAGTCCCCTCAATTAATATAATAATGTCACACAGATTTTTCTGGTTCAATACATAATCTTGCTTAATTTATCTTTAGCGTTGCAAGTAGGAATACAAAATATAGTCATTATAAAATAGAAATCAGATCCAAATCTGTGCACACCTCAAAAGTAGCTTCCTATGGTGTTCTGTGTAATATTTAAGTTCCTGATTTCAGCACACTTTGTGGTCAGGACTGCATGCTCCCATTCACTATTTCTCTCCTTTACTTCCACCCTCTCTGCAGTTCACTGACCCTCCCTGAGTTTTCATACCTCTGCCCCTTCTCTGGAAACAGAACCACCCTGTTTCTTCTAGTATTAAAAAAAAAAAAAAGAAAGAAAGAAAAAAAAAGTTTTCTTCTAATTTCTAATTTTCCTTAAAAATCCAGTTCAACAAGAATGGATTAAGCAACAAATGGTTTTCAGGAGAAAAAGACTATATGTAGGGCTGAAAATTTTTGCATCTTCATTTCTTAAAGGTCACTAATATAAATTCCAGATGCATTAGATAGATTATTAGTAAGTTAGAACATTTCTAAATGGGTTAAGTATAAAATAAATTTTCAAAATTTAAAAAGAAGACATTGAAAAATTAAACTGAGTAATAGTTAACATTTTCTGTACTTCAAAAAGAAAAACATTAAAAAGAAAATGACAAACCAGAGGAATATATAAAACAGCACTATCTTACTATCCACAATGTATAAATAGCTCTTGCAAATTAATAATAAAATCACTATATCCCCAGAAGAAAAAAAATTCATAAATACAGACATTTTATTTTATGAATGAAGATAAATAGATTAAAGTGTAATAGTTGTAAGCTTTAGGTGGCTATGATATATGGGGTGATTTTTGTTTTTATTTTTATTTTATTCTTTTCTGAATTGAAAGAATTTCACGCTATGAAATTATGTTTTGCTTCTAAAAATATAATGCAAAAAATTGCTCTGTACAGCAGTACTAGAAAATGGTGAGAAATTGGAAACTGCCAATGTCCAAGAATAGTCAAGGACTAAGTATTTTTAAAGGCTTCTCAAAAACAGTCCCAGTCACATGCTGGATTAGGTCCAAACTTCGTGTGGCTAACAAAGTCCCCCATCCAGCCTCTGCTGCCTTTTGGCCTCATCTGCTACTGCTATACAAAGATATTCTTGTTTCCAGATATCTTAAGTTACTTGCAATTATCCAAAGATGTTGTGCTCTCTCTCTGACCTTTTAACATGCTGATCCATCAGTTGGAACACCATCATCCCTTTGTCTGCCAGGTTGGTTCTCGCTTGGCTTTCAAGACTCCACTCAAGCTTTCCACAGTGTAGCTTTAGCTTTCTCTGCCTTCCCCAAGCAGAGTTAGATCCTCTGGTTTCTGTGCTCCCATAGAACCCTGTGTGTCAGTTTAGGGTCCAGGACTGAATCAGAAGTGCAAGAGACTTATTGGGGAAAAAAGACGCTGGGAAATAAAGAGGAAAGGGAGCAGGACTGGCAGGGAGAATCTTCAGACCGTGATGCAGGTCTAAAACCTGTAAAAGGGGAGGATGGAAAAAGAAAGACTGGGTAGAAAGAGTCTCAGACTGCAGTGCTGTCTGAAAAAGTCTTAGCCCAGCAGGAAACTACATCACAAAGATTGCCATAGAGGAGTTTTGCATTGGGCAATTGCTTACACCTTACTGCCTCTGTTGTGTTCAGTCATTGACAAGAGCTATCCAGGAAGAGAGCATAACATCAGCACAAATGCTACAACAGATCTTGCAGTTGTTGCAATTGGAGGCTGCCAGCTAAATGCTCTGCTTGTGGCAGGTTTTCTCTCCAACAGAGATCTAAGAGGCACATCTCTAAGTTGTCATACCTTGTAATATCATAGACTGCATAATATTGTTACTTGTTTACTTGTCTTTCCTCCCCCATTAAGTGCCTTAAGAAAACAAAATTTTAAAAAATTACAAGTGATAAATCCAAAAGTATTTGTTAACTTTGGACACTTATTGACATTGTTATTTATTTTTGTATCTTCCTACAGAAGCTCAATAAATGTTAAATAAATGAGTGAAGAATATTAATATAAAAATAGTTTAGCAATCACTTATGTCTTGTTTCCAAAGAAGTGTTTTTTTTTTAGCTTTGTGAGATCATGATAAACCATAAAAAAGCATATTTCCTATTCTTACATCCACTTTCATTAATTTCATTTCACCGACTCATGGTTGTGGCTTTTTTGGTAATGAAAAGTAGAGAAGTGATTGCTACAAGTCCTGAGTTTAAAAAAAAGAAACCAGAACATTAATATTCTCATGTAGGCAGGGGTCCAACAGCTACTCTAAACTGTCACCTCTTTCTTCAACCCATTAGGCAGTCTTGATAACCTCCACTTCATCAAGAAAATAGAAGCCATCTATCAAGCATGAACCCCTTTAGATTCCCTCCTTATCCTTCATCCATTTGAAAAGCCTTAAAAAGCCAAAAGTACCTGAAGGGATGGAGAATTGCAGAGGTAGGAGATATCGAGCAACTTATCATGTGCCAATCACTGCCCTGTGCAATTATCCCCAAGCTCAAATATGGAAATGGGTCCAGGGAAGTTAAATAGGTGACCAAAGCCAAACTGAATCCTATCTTTAGAGTAGCGATTTGAATCCAGAGTTCTTTGGTTCCCAAACCAAAGCATAATATTGCCACAATACCATCAGCTCTAGCTTTAAAACTCCCATATTCAAACCCAAAGAAGTCGAGTTCAAACAAAAGCAAGTATTTTCTTCCTTCCACATTTCTAGATTTTTGTTGAGCACATCAGAGACTTCATGGGAGAATTAGACTGGTTGATCCTTAAAGGCAAAAGTGTTTGAATGTGACTTCCAAGACACTGTTAAGTAGACTAGCTCAACGTTAATCATTTTAGATCATTTAGGTATTCTCTCACATGAAGTACCCACTCTTTTCTAATTGCTATTAATAAAGTTAGAAGCTCACCAGATATGTTTAGAAAGTGTTATAAGGCTAAATATGAATTAGATTTATCTTAAAACTTTGAAGTGTCTACCCTTAGGAAATAAATAATAAAAAAAAAGACAACCTCTTTATTCTTAGATGAATGCACAGGCAGTATAAAATCAATGAAATCATCATTAGCATCATTATTTCTTTACATGTGGTCACTATAATAAAGAACTAAAATAAATCTCCAGTTTATATAACACTACAAATTATTTAATTTGTCACTGTCAGAGTTATGAGTAATGTGGACTTTAAAAAAATGTCTATCTGGTTATTTAGAAAAGCTTATTTAATTATGTTAAGGCTTTTTAAGAATGTCTTAGATTGCATTCCCCATCCTGTATCCACAGAGGCCTTGTTTGAAATTTTTCTTAAGTAAACGCTTGCTTTGAAGAATTATTTCTCACCCTTACAAGTGTGGAAATAAGTTATTTGTATAAACTTCAAACTGCCTACTGTGATTTTTATGGAAATAACAATGACACTTCAACAATGGTGCTGAGGGTGGGAGTACCAACTGTTATAAATACATCACTAATAACGTCAGTGTATTTCCCTTGTCATCCACAAGACTATCTCTGGGGAAATAAAAACTCTGTTACACACTAACTTGAATTCCTGTCATTGTACTTTGTATATCAGCTTCTCTAGCCTCAGGCTTGTGGCCTATGGCTGAGGTTATCATCTATTGTGTCATACTCGGCCACTGACATACAGTTGAAATCAATGGAAAAGGGATTTTTCCCCCTTATAACAGGAGCAAATGATTCATGAGCTCAGCAATAAATCAGGGTGAACCAAAAACAACTGAGCAGTAGAACAAATCTCAGCTGGAAAAACGAGAGGTTCCCAGAGGAAACGATATTAAATATAAAACCTTTCCTATGTGTTGATAACTATATTTATTTCAAGTTTCTAAACCATTGAAAGTGATGACACATCTAGCTTTGCAGCATGCCAAATGCATCATTTCCTTCCCTCTCCTCTACATAGCACCCTCCCCACCAACATTTAAGGAAAAAGCTGAAGACTGCAAACGCTACAAGATTATACCCTAGAACTTTAGTCTCGCTTATCCTGGGAGAATTCTGGCTTTTTATTTAGATATCTGTTCTATAGAGAAGCAGGTGTGCAATTTCCGTGCAGTATTTCTGAAGTTGGTTTCTATGATGTTAATGCAAATATATAATAGTTCAGAAAGTGGTGGCATTTAAGGGAGTCTTATTGTGTAATTATTCATGCTTGAGAAATGAGACAGGATTTGTGATGCAGTGAATCTTGAGGAATGACTAATGATGCCCAATAGTGACAAAGCATGACTGCCTTAGTCTGATAATTCCAGCATTTGTGTCATATCTAAGTCTGGTTCTGATGCTTGCATTGTCTCTTCAGATTGTGGTTTGTCTTGCCTTTTAGCATGACTTGCAACATTTTGTTGAAAGCTGAATCTAATGCATTGGATTATAAGAACTGAGAGAAATAGGGAAAAAATAAGGATCTATATATTCTCAAACAAATAGCTTTTATTGACGTAGGAATTGGGCTGTGACTTTCAGATTTTGCCTGTCTCTCTAGATTTCAGTGTGACAATTTGCCCTCTGATCTTAGTTCTCTGGTGGGTCCAAGAAAAGTTGTTGATTTTCAGTTTGTTCAGCTTTTACTTATTGTAAGGATGGGAGTGATGACTCCAAGATCTTAACAAGTCAGAGCTGAAACCAGAAGTCCTTAGGAATGAACAAGTTAATTTATTTTTTGTTTGCTTAATTAAAAAAGAAACTAAATATCTACCCAATATTTTCCTAGAAATGTTATTTTTTTTAGCAATCATGAGAGGATCTACAGATTTTCAAAGCTTAAAAAAAATGAGCTATACAATAATATAAGTTGCATCACAACAAATCAATAAAACCATAAATTCTTGAGCTTGATGGTATCAACCCAGGACAGCTTCACAATAGCTCCCAGCTTTAACTCAACCCTCTTCCAAGATAAAGGACATTGGGTTCACAGTGGTTCCAAGGTATTCACTCAGTGAATCAACTACCATCTCCACTCCAAGATCTCATACCTGCAAATTTCCCTATCAAAACACTACCAACTCTTCCATTCAAAAGTATTCTACTGGTGACTTTTAAAATCTAATCCTGTGGCCCAATAGTTATGTGAAACATCCTAGCTCTGGGATTGGCTCCCATTCAATCTGTAAGCACTAATCAGCTAATATCTAGCTAAGCTGGATGACTTGCTGTTCACTGAAATATGCCTTGGCACCTCTATTGGTGCTGTTTCTGCTGCCTGGAAATCCCACCCCATCCACTCTACATTTTGAAATCATATTCATCTTTTAATTAATGATTCCAACCTCATGAATCTACTCAACTCAGTGTGAGAGCTTCTGTCTTTGAACTATGCAGTCCTTTATTTATATTTCTATTGTGCCTCTCTCTGTCTTTTATTTAAATTAAGGTGTGCCTACTTTATCTCCTCTACTAAGGGAACTCTACTTTCTTTTAGGTGGTAGTTTCTACATGGTGTCTTATACATGGTCAAAATTTCTCAATCTAATGAATGAGGGGAGGAGATTAAGTTCATATTGGGAACAGTGAACTCACTGAATGATATAATCTCAGAGATGACACATAATCACATAGTTCCAAGGCAACACATTAGATGGATGCAACCATGGAATGTAGTCCTCTGATAACCAGGACCCCATTATAAATTGGTTCGATATTCAGGGCCAAGAACCCTCTAAAGTTCTTGGAGTAATACTCCCCTCAGAGTATTCTCACTCACAGAGAGGCTCACTGCTCATCTTTCAGCCCATTCACACAACATGGTGAATCTGCCTAAAGATTACTCCTATAAAATTGGCATTTTAGTGTCTAAAAGATCATGGCATATGAGAATTTAAAGATTTCGCTTTGCAATCAATCCTTCAGACTGTTTAATTGTAAAATGAAACTCACTGATTAGATTCTGTTAAGTGATCATTTAGCCTGAGTTTGACCATCTCCAGTGTTGGGGTTTCATTCTGTCAGATTTTCTGCAATTTCCTGTGTACCACCACCCCTAATTTCTTTTCAATGAAAAAGAAAAGGACTACAGTATACAAATTTATAAAAGTTTAGACTAAAACTTTTAGAGAAAAAAATCTATTTTCCTATTCAAAAAGAATACAGCATCTGAACTCAGGAAAATGGATAGGTTTCTGATCACTGAAGTCAGGAAAAAAATAATGAAGCTAAAAAAGTCAGGGGAAGAGAAATCAGGGTAATCAAGGAGAAACTGGGGCTTCCATAGGAAAGACCAGAAATAATTAGATCTTTTATATCGGAAATCATAAAGATAAGAGGGGATGAGATAACAATGTACATAACCATTAAACTCTTGCATAGAGCAAACATGGCTGAGTGACTACATTTTAAAATGATAAAGCTGGGGTACATCCTTTGAAGTTTGATTGAAATCAAAAGCTGAACTGTTTATGAAATGCTTAAACTCATAAAATTACCTCAATAGGTGAGGCTATGTGAAAAATTAAAAAGGCTGAAAAAAAGTTTCAGTAAAGTAATAGATGAGCTCCATCAATGCAAAAGAGAGGGTTGGGATTCATGAATATTTATGAGCCCTTCATTATTACGGAGATTAATGCAAATCCTTAGACATTGATAAATGCCTCAGACTTTAATAATAGTCCAGATACTGTATGGACATTTAATCTGCTGAGATATGTATAATCTAATAGGTTCAAATCTGTCTCTATACCAGACATAATTAAGGTAAATTACCATATTCACAGAGCAAAATATTTCACTACAGTGTAGAGTTTTATATATTTTCAAGCAAGTTAAATCTAAGAATAGCATTTTTAGGAGGAGGCAGTAGATAGAATGTTGTTATTTGACTAGAGTTTGATAACTACAATATGTAGCAATTGTTTAAGTTTAGAATTGATTTCTGTTTTAGACTGATGTCTTAAGTGGAAGGTTAAACATTTCCATCAGAGAAAAAATTGTTCCACTAGCAATAACTATTATATTTTAGGCAGATCTTTGCAAAGGCATAATACTCCCTGATCTAACAATATACATTAATATAAGTAGTGTAAAGTAATTTAATAATAACTGAGTTTTAAGAAAAAGGTTGTGTAATTTAGAAAACATTTTTTACATAATAACAGTGTTTCCAATAATGCCTTCATTCTCAACTTCCTTTTTCTGCTTCTTTGAGTCAGCATTTTTCTAATCATCTAGAAATCTTTAATTAATAGAAATAAAACTTGCTGATACTTCAACATTTTACCTGGACACTAGATATAGGTAAATACAGTCATTTCTAAGTTTGGGTGCATTATTAATTATTTGTATATGACACCAATTGGCTTTTATTTGCTATAAACATTGCTGCAAACATTTCAAATCGTCTCAATTATTAATCTATGCAATGTGATCTAATCAAAGAGGGAAAATATTTTTAAATTCACATATATAAGAAGTATGTATAACCCAGTGGCTAAATGTGTGGGCTCTGGACTCAGGTGTCTAGGGTTTTTGAAACCAGTTTTGTCACTGCACAGCTGTGGGAAAGTTATTTAACATCTTTTCCCTGAAATTCCTCATCTGTAAATACCCACCTCATGAAGTTTTTGTGAGAATTAAATGAAATTAGAGCACCAGAAATAGTGCTTAGTTCATTTTAAACAATTAATAAATGTAAGATACTTTTCCTCAAGCTTTTTCTGTTAACAATATTACCACACAGTTTTGAAGCACTTTATGATCTTAAAATTGTATCAGATTGCATTGTAATACTGACAAATCCTTCTCTCCTGCCATCTTTCTTCACTGCTGTTTTTGAAATACCAACACATTACTGAACTTACCCTATACCTCTACTCAAGGTATTATTATATATAACCATGTCGGTATTCTCAGCAAGACTTTTGCTTTATTTAAGCATTAGTTCAGCAAATATTTATTGAGTGTTTATTATGTGCCAAATGGGTATCAGAGTGTAAAAGAAATTTTCTCTGTCCTATGACCATACTTATGAGGGTTTTAATCACCAACTCCTCTTTTCCCTTTTAAAAAAATTTTAAACCATGTTCTTTTTCCAGCTTTCCTGTGCCAAACCTTAACCTGTTTGAGATCAACTTTCATACCCAGAAAATAGATGTGTGGTTGTTGTGAGAAAAATGAGCTAGCAAATATGAAAGAATCTTGTAAATGCTATGCCAGCATTAGTTATTTTATACAACACTAAAAGAGTTTTGATATTATGTAAATTAAAGTTCAACCAGTTCAGATAACAATACAATTTAAACAATTATGTCTCGTTGTGAACACTGATTATTCAATTTTTTTTCTTCAGAACAGACAAGCTGTCGTAGTTTGCCAGTGTTGCTATGACAAATATCACAAGATGATTGACTTGAACAACAGGAATTTATTGTTTCTCAGTTTTGGAGGCTAGGGGTCCAAACTCAAGGTATTGCCAGGCCATGCTTTCTCCAAAGTCTGTAGCATTCTTGTAATGGCTTTCTGGCAACCCTCTGTCACATGGTGATCTGTTTTTTTCTGTCTCCTCCTCTGTTTTCTACTTCTGGCTTCTACTAACTGACTGTGTCCAAATTTCCTCTGCTTATAAGGACGTCAGCCATATTGGATCAAGGCCCACCCTCATTTGCTTTGGCTGCACCTTAACTAAAAACGTCTTCAAAGATCTCATATTAACAGATGAATTCACACCCAGAGGACCGGAGGTTAAGACTTGAACATATCCTTTGTGGGAGACATGACTAATCTACCACACAGGTCAATCATACCACCTCATAGGTGTCATTGGACATCTCTTTTTTTAGAAATAATTATGAATCTCTATAGGAACTTAAAAAATTATCCAAGGGACTTCTCAATTCTCATCATGCAGAATCTCTGGGCTGCTTCTCAAAACTCTTCCCTCCCCTTGCTTCCGTGACTCTCCTACTTCTTTCACCATTCCTTCTCAGTCTTTTTCATGGGCTCCTTTCTGCACTCACTCCCTATGCCCATTCTAGATCATAGCATCCAAATTCATGGTTAATCACTTCCAAAGATGTATCTGCATCTAAGACCTTTATTCTGAGCTCCAGACTCACACATCCAATTTTACACAAGACATTGCAGATATATACATATCCCAGGCATCACAAATCAAACTAATTCAAAACTGAACTCATCATTTTTCCCAAAAGCTTTCTGGGTTTCATTTAATAACTAGTACTAGACACTTGGCACCCATGGCAGAGTGGCATCTAGACTCTTCTTATTTTCTTCAACTCACACACAGAGACTTCGTCTTGTGAATTGAGTTGTAAGCAACCTCCTTGACCTCCACCCACCCCTCTCCAAAGGTTCTAAGACGGACATTTCATCTTGATTAAGGCCTACCACAATTTTAACCTGAATGTCCCCTGTGAATCAGCCCTCACACACTCCCCCCAATCTATCCTCTACTTGACTGTGAATGAGATTTCTGATAAACTAATCTGTTCATGAGATTCTTTGTAAGTTCACATGCTTCCCATGCATAAAAGATAAAGCACAGTCTTCTTAGATATTTGTATTGGATCTTCCATGATCTAGCCCGTGCTACCTTCTTAGCCTCATTGCACTGAATGCCCCTCTTTCACACTCTGTTCCAGCCATAATAAGATTGAAGTTGCCTGGGTACATTAGGGGGTTTTATAGCTCTGAGATTTTTGTCAAGCTGCTCCATTTTTCTGAAATTCCCTTCCTTCTTTTTGTTGCCTAGAGAACATCCACCCATCTTTTACAGCTCAGGTCCACTGTGACCTTCTCTGTGAAAAATGTCTTCAACCCTCTCCAAGATAGAAATAACCATTCCCTCTTCTGTGACTTCTCTCCACCCTTTTCATATCTTTAGTATACACCTACACTAAATCTCTCTTGTGGCAAAGATCATATCTGATTCTCCTCTGTATTCCCAACCCCTAGAGCCCAGCAGAGTGCCTGGTACCCAGTAGTTAATAAGGATTTGCTTGAATGAATTCATGAACAAAGTAGAGAATGAATAGTTATAGTAGGGGGTGAATGCACATGGTATGCATTCTATAAGATAGTGTGTATGTACATGAGAATTTTAAGTCCAATGTGCTGCCATAACGTAAGCAAATGTCTAGGGAATAGAGTTATGTACATAATGTTGAGTGCTCACAATTTGCAAATCTTTAGCGTCATTATTTCATTTAATTTGCACAGCAATTCTTTAAGATAGGCATCATGGACTGCCTACAATGTGCAATGCATTTTTCATTGATGACTTCCTTTAATCCTTCCCACAAATTTGTGAAATAGGTGCTATTTTGACAAATACACAAATGCTAAAACTAAAGCTCAGAGAGATTTAAAAACTTGCTGAAGGTCAAACAAGTTAAAAGTGTCAAATTCAGGATTCCAACCTAGACTTCTGCCCACCAGGATAAATGTTCCAGAAGTTAAATTCTGAAGTTCAAACTATCCATGAAATCCATAGATATTTTGAAATAGATAGGCATAGGCATTTCTAACTTCTTAGTATTGCTACAGAACCAAATATTTCCAAAAAAGGATATTTTGGGAGACTTCAAAACAGGTCATGTCATCAATATTTCTTAAATATACATAATGTGGCACAGCAACATTTGTGTATTTTAATACTTGGCAAAACATCAAAGTTTGCTTCTTTAATGTGATGTATCCTTTAGTTGATCATGACAGATACATAACAACTGTATGTTCTCCCAAAGTCACCATGTCTCCTGATTTATTATTTCATTTAACTGTTTAAGAGACTTGAATTACACTTTAAATTTTTGTAATTAAAACATTAAAATTGAGCTCAGTCTAAAAAGGGATTGAAAGAGAAACTGCTTTGGCGAACACCAACTATTGGAAAGATGAACTTGCTATTTTTGGTTTTAGTTGTATTAGTTATTTTTCCAATAAGTATCTCAGTGGAAGGCAGACGAAGAAGCTGCAAGTACACCTAAACATGCAGTGCCAATACTATGTGACCAAAATATTTGGTTATAAGCACGGGATTAAAGTCAGATGGACTTGGTCTCGGGTCACATATCCAACACTTACTAGTGAAATAGTGAAACACTTACTAGTGGCAATAGACACGTACATTCTCTGAGCCTCAGTATCCTCAACTTTACCACTGGGAAAATAATACCTACTTCACAGGGTTTTCGTAAGACTTTAACAAAGTAATACACATAAAGAAACTTAGTGACTGGCACATCACTGAGATTTCACTCCATCGAAGGAAATAATTTTGACGATTATTGTTTAAATAATAAACACCAAAAGAGATTGATGTTTCCATCTCAGTTCCTCAGGTCACTCTGCATGTATGTTCTGATAAATTAGAACCAGGGAGAGACACTGGAAAGAGTAGAAAAGAAGCAAAATTGTCTTTGATGCCAACTCTGCTTCAGAGTCTTTTAGCTTCTTTGGTCTCCTGAATTCTCGTTTCCTCCCCTCATGTTTGAGTCCTCTTAAGCCTTCCCCTTCTGATGCAGAGTCAGGACTTCTCTCTCCCCTCCTGGCTGTATTCTTACCTGCTTCTGGCAGGCTCCCACTTCATGTTTTTCTGATAATCTAATTCACCGAGACAGTTATGTCTATGTTATAAAACTGGATTCTGATTTTATGTCATCTTAAAAAAAAAAAAACAATAAGACTCTTTCAGGTAACAGTTCTATAAAAGTTAGTTTGTAAGCAAATGCCTCTTGCTAAAGAGGTATGCTAAGGTATGATTTGAGTTACCTTAGCCAGCACATTTAACTAGCAATAACTATAAATTAGAGAGGAAGATATTTAATTGCTTTTTAATAATAACATGGAAATTACTTCAGTTTAAGTGGATATAACTT
Organism: Choloepus didactylus; assembly: GCF_015220235.1. Classification (NCBI taxonomy): domain Eukaryota; kingdom Metazoa; phylum Chordata; class Mammalia; order Pilosa; family Megalonychidae; genus Choloepus; species Choloepus didactylus. Next base: position 59,287,952 of record NC_051318.1, read on the forward strand.
GATGTTCAGGATAGAGAAACCCAGTTTAGTCCCTTCCTCTTTTTTTTCCTTCAGGTCTTAGGTGAGGAAAGGACAGAGAAGACACTGAGAAACAGTAGAGACTTCCTAAAGTTCAGAGGTCCTAGGAGTGCTAATAAATGTCATCTATTTAAAGAACGCAGACAGTCCAAGGAGGAAAATTAACTGCTATTACCTCAGGGAAACAGTCTAAAGGGAGCTGAATGCTAAACTACTCTAAAGCTTTGGTCATTGAATCCTAGCAATGGCAAGGACTTGGCTCAAAGGCATGCTTCAAAGTGAATTGATGAACAAGCATGCTGATCAACAGACAAGGATAAGATCACAACTTGATCACAATGATAAATCATTATTAATAAGCTTGAAATTAGTGAACAGTTTCCAAATGGTGCCTAGATTCTTAATTCTTTAAGTATTTCCTTTATAAGATGATGTTCTGTGCTATTCATGTTTTCACCATTCATCTGTATAAGTAGCTTTATTTTCCAATTTGTATAAACAGATGACAGTGGCGTATTGTATTTTGTATCTGAAAAAAATCACACTCCTTGTATTGTAGATTACAAAACCTGTGCGTGTGTGTTGAGAAAACAAAATAAAATGCTAAGATGATAAGGGAATTTTCCATCTGAAAATTACTTCATATCTTTCTAGGAACTTTCACAAGAATTCCCTGACTGTAGAATTCTCAACATCTCCCTTCCAGTACAGAATCCTGTTACTGTCATTTATACCATAAACTGTTGTGGCCAGTAAGGTGTCTATTCCCTCATCACACCCTAAACCTAGTCATCCCCTCTTCTTGGATGGGAATATCACACCCTGATATTCCCAGATTGGAAATGGCACAACATCGACTCTAACCCAGAGTAGAAGGAGAAAGATTCAAAAGCAACCAACTGAAGAACTATTACCCTTTTAGGAGCAGAAGCAGAAATACCTAGAGGCAGAACACGAACTCAAAAGTTCCTTGATAAATAAATGAATGATAGAGTGAATGCAGGCATTGTATATGATCCAACAAGAATTTCATCAGAAGTTTTAAACACCAAGAAAAATAATTATTTTATGGAGAAAACATTACAAATATAGGTAGCAATCATTTCTCCCTCAGATAAGGGATATGTTTTAAAACTAGTACCCAAGCTGTCATTCACATACCGTCCCTGCTGCACTGCTTACCACAGTCCACCCCACCCCCAACTGCGGTAACTCAGAATCAAAACAAAAATAAAGATATCAAAAAACCCTCTCACAAACAACTTAACTTGGAAATTCACTCATAAAGAACAGAACCTGTTTGTCATAATGGAAGACTCCCTAAATGATTTAAAGCAAACTGTTTTCTGATAATAGATATACTGCCATTTTTTACCAGGGTCTCTTCTCCTCGCCCAGGGCAGGCAAACCTCATTCCTTGTGGCTAGTTAACTTAGTTTTCATGTTTTCAATGTATCCAATAAACCCTTGGCTATAAATAAGGCAGCTTTTTTAATGTAAACATATACGTTCCTAATGAGGAAATAAACATTCATCTGTAACATTTTTTCATTGTTTACTGTAATTCAGACTATAGTTTCCATTTAGTTTTAAACAATGTAGTTTCCACTATCATGCCAAATGTGTGGGTATATACAATTTATACATATATATGCATGTGAGTATGTATGTTATAAATATTTATATGTAGTCTTAGAAAAAGGAGTTGTATTTCTTTGAGTCAAAGTCAGAATCACTTCAATTTTTATAAACAAAGGTCTATGACAATGTTCCTAACCCTTTCAAGTATGATACTAATATTTGCGATGTTAATGTATTTCTTAAATACTCCCCACATGTGATAATAGTTTTACTGCTCAAATGCATGGTTTGAGATCACACATAAAGACATAAAACTGCCATGAATTCAATAATTTTTTTAATTGCCCTCTCATTCCTTCAATGCATTTTTATTTTTTGATATGAAAATTTAATTCAGTTATTCATCCAATAAATATTTACTAAGTAACTGTATTAGTTTTCTATTTCTGCATGACAAATTACCCCAAAAATTAGCACCTTAAAATACCCAAGAGCAGTGTAGCTGAGTGGTTGTCACTAAGTTGCAGGACTTTAGTGATCAAAGTTCGAATGAGGCCAGAGGATCCCCTTCCAGGTTCACACCCTTGGCATGGCTGTGACTTGGCCTCCGTTCCTCTACAGAGATAACCCCTCTGTAGAGATGCTTGTGACATGGCAGCAGGCTTCCTTCAGATTGAATGATGAGAGAGAGAAGTTGCAGTGTCTTTTATAAGCTTATCTCAGAAGTCGCGTACCATCACCTCTGCTTCATTCTGTTGGTCGACCGTTGTACGATGCAGGAAGGGACCACACAGAGATTTGAATACCAGGAGGTGGAGCTCACCAGGGACCATCTTGGACATGGGTACCACAAGAACTGCATGCAAATCAAAATATATTCTAAACAACATATACTCCTAGAACTAGAAAACGACAATTCTCCATAAACTTCCACACACTCCGTCACCCCTGTAAAACTATTAAAAATGACTTGTTATATATGTTTTTAGAGTTTTCTTTATTTTTACATATGTCTCTCTCTGTGTGTGTATGTGTGTGTGTGTGTGAAGATATTCTGGAACTATACTTTCTGTTCTGAAGCTTGTGTTTCCACATAGCAATCTATTGTCTTTCCATATAGATCTACTTTATTCAATCATCATTGACTAAATAGTATTCCATTTTATGAATGTAATAAAATTATGTTCTAACAAATTGCTTGATGGTTACATTTTTATTATTTCTAATTTTTCTCTATTGCAGTTTGCTTCAATACATTCATAGTTTATTAATGACAATATCATCTACATATATTTGAAATAGAAAATCAGAAAATTTAAGTAATATTTTTTTAGAAAAAGAAAAATCTCATGAAGGGACTTTTCAATTAAGTTTTAGAGACATAAGCCATATATTTCTACTTCAACCTCTGATAGACAACAAAGTGAATTTGTACAAAAAAAAATGCTATTTGTATGTGTGCTGATGGCCGCTGCTCTCAAGGGGCCTGTAATCTGTTGTGGTGGTGGTGATGCTGCTATGTGCAAGTTTGAATATATTATGTCCCCCAAGAAAAAGCCATGGTCTTTTAATCCAATCTGGTGGGATATTTGGATTAGGTTGTTTCCATGGAGATGTGACTCACCCAACTGTAGGTGATACTTTTGATTAGATTATGCCCATGGAGGTGTGGCCTGGCCCATTCAGCCTGGGCCTTGATTAGTTTGCTGGAGTCCTTTAAAAGGAGGAAACCCAGACACTGCTGATGCCTTGAGTTGCTAGCCCAGAGTTTGCTCTGGAGAAGCTAAGAGAGGACAGAATGCCCCAAGAGCAGCTGAGAGAGAGTTTTAGAGGGATGATTCGTAGCTGAAAGAGATGTTCAGAGACGCTTGGAGTTGCAGACAGAAGGATATTTGGAGATCTAAGCTGAAGATGCACAGGAGCTAAGAGAGGAGCTGAAACATAATCTGGGACCACCAGACGCCAGCCACATGCCTTTCCCAGCTGACAGAGGTGTTCCAGAGGTCATCGGCCATTCTTCAGTGAAGGTATCCTCTTGTTGATGCCTTAGTTTGGATATGTTTATGGCCTTAGAACTTTAAATTTGTAACTTAAAAATCCCCTTTATAAAAGCCAATCTATGTCTTGTATTTTGCACACTGGCAGCATTAGCAAACCAGAACAGTGATGATAGTGGTTAAAATGAAGGAAATTTTAGTGAGTTGAGGCAGAGAAGCAAATTCAATACAATGTATATAAAAGTGCTATGATAAGAAAGCACTTAGAAAACCTTTACTCTAGTCGGGGACTTAGGAAAACCTTTCCTAAGAAAAATTTTTATACCAGCAAAGACATGAAGGCTGTAGGAGAGTCAGGTCATCAGAGTTAGCCATCATTAACTGAAAAGCTGATTTCTCTTATTTATCAGTACACACACACACACACACACACATTCACTCACTTTGCAACCCACTAATATTTCACAGAGATAAGCTCTTTCCATCCCTAGAAAAAAAAGAGATGCTGGTAGTTACCATCGTAAAATTTTGGTAGTCTATTTTCTGAACCAATAATTATTAAAATCCTGTAATATACCTGCCTCTATTCTTGGCACAATGAATTTGGTGATGAACAAGAAAGAAAAAAGTTTTTGTCTTATGGGCTCTGTAGAGTGAAACAGACAAACAATTACATAAAAAAGTACATAAGTTATCATTGTAATGGATGGAGAATGACCAAAAGGTGTTTATTTTAGATAGACAGCTATTTAGTGCCATTCTTATTCATGGTTTTTGTCTTAGTCATAACCATTTTGATTGCTACTGACAGATACCCTACTGAAACCAATTAGACCAAAAGGGGAATTTGTTTAGTTACTCTACTATATAAACTCTAAATAAAGGTAGGGATAGAGCTGGTCCTCAGAAGACTAGAAAGAGGGACTCAAAATCAACCAGGCTCTGTACCTCCACATCCCTCTTGGCTAGTTGTCTTACATTCTCCTTCTTATGCCCTAACCCCTGCCATTTGATGGAGGCCACATACATCTCCCATGAAGAACTGCTTCTCTAAACTACTTCAAAAAAAAAAAAAAAAAAAAAAATCTCAGGGAAGGACTCTAATAGGCCAGCTTGGGTCAGTACCTTCTCCACCAATCAGCTCTATCCAGCAAGGCAGGGTCACATGATATAAACATTACCTCTTGGGGACCAATCCTCTGTAATCAAGAAAATTCCCAGAGGGTAAGAAATATCTGTGGGTGAGAAAGTCTTTCCAAGAATATCAATTACAGGCAGTGTGCCAGTTTGGATGTATTATGTCCCCCAAAACGCCATGTTCTTTAATGCAGTCTTGTGGAGTCCAACATATTAGTGTTGATTAGGTTGGAATCTTTGGATTAGGTTGTTTCCATGGAGATGTGACCCACCCAACCGTGGGTAATACTTTCGATTAGGTAATTTCCTTGTAGGTGTGGCCCTGCCCATTCAGCATGGGTCTTGATTAGTGCACCTGAGCCCTATAAAAGCTCAGACAGAAGGAGTTCAGCACTGCAGCTGAGAGAGACATTTGGAAGACAGCTGTTGAAAGCTGATGCTGACATTTTGGAGAACTCCATTTTGAAACACAACCTGGGAGCAAGCAAACACCAGCCACGTGCCTTCCTAACTAATGGAGGTTTTCCGGATGCCAATGGCCTTTCTCCAGTGAATGCACCCTATTGTTGATGCCTTACCTTGGACACTTTATGGCCTTAATATTGTAGCTTTGTAACCAAATAAACCCCTTTTTAAAAGCCAGTACATTTCTGGTGTTTTGCAAAATGGCAGCATTAGCAAACCAGAACAGGCAGGCTGATTAAACATCTTTTTTAATGCCACTTCAAATAAAAAATTTGAAAAATTCCTCAACAATGTGAGGAAAGGCAGATTTGGGAACATGGTCTTAAATATAAATTCTAATAAAACTGAGCCACTTCATCAATGTCCTTACAATGTTTGAAGTTTCATATCATTTCAGCCCCAATTATGCATGTCAGTATTTTAGATATTGTACAAAAAAATAGAAATTTGGCCCTACACAAAGGCTTTAGGCAAATAGACTGGAATTATTTTAGTCAACAACATTATCATGACTTTGGGCAGCAACTATTTAGATGCTACTTTTCAAAAACACCATCTAGGGACTGAATTCCTATTTTTCTCTGGCGCAACAATGATTATTTTGCTGCTAAATATACTTCTCTTTATAATACTCATTTAGAGTTTGAGTCTTTACCTTATAAGGTAAAAGTAGGTGTGGAAGTATCATAAAATAGATAGTGCTACAAATTCCACTAGTGCCAATAACAAGACCCAGCTGTGCATGTTAAATTCCTCAAAGACCAAATTTTAGGCACCGCATGCATTTAGCCAAGTCTAATTATATTCTGAGAACATCTCAGAGTTGCTAACAGTTCTATTTTGGCACATAACAGATATGTCAATAAGTGCTGAATTTTTAAGAATAGCTTTAGTATGTACTTTTGAAAAGTTGATGTTACCAACTATCAACGTTTCTGACATGATTTTGGTTTCAGATCTACACTGATGTGGATGATCTATGACCACCATTGTTGACGCTTCTACCTGAAATCATTTCTCCACCACAGCACTATTATCTTCCTGAGAACAAACATCCAAAAAATGAAGAACTCCATCATGCTAATCTGTGGTCCTATGTTATATGTATTTAATAATACTAAGTATCAAATTAAAAAGAGTTGTTATAAAGTAAAAATGGGAACTGATACCATTTCAGACCAGTTATTTATATAACCCCTCTGGAGGTAGCTTATTGGGGGCTGTTTTGTGCATGTGAGTACATTTTTAGAGCTAGAAGAAATAAACAAGACATATGAACCAATGTAGCTCTGTAGTTGATACTAAATATGCTGTTTACATCCCTGTTTTTCACTGTTTTCAGTCTCCTTGCCTGATAAGTGGTTACTGCTGTATTGATCCTAAAGACCTTGACTTTGTCTTTGAAGACTCATAAACTAAACCCTGAGGTGGTCAGTCCCACCCATTTTCTGGTTATCATGTCACTGACCATCAAAAAGAAGGCAATCCAGCACACCCAATGCCAGTGATCACCCAGACTTAGCTATCAATTAATCCATAAATACATAAAGCCTATTAAAAGCAAGCACTTTCTAAAGAGATGCCATCATGCCGTCTAACACTGACCCCACTGAATAGTGACCTTCCAGGAAATAGTAAAAGTATTAATAAAAATAATCTCTGATATTTACTAGCTAATCACTCTGTGCCAGGCACTATACTGAATACAGTATTATAGCATTATAATGTAAGTCTTACAGTGGAGGCACTGTTCTTACTCTCTCATTTATCCATAAGATGGATTCAGGTAACATAAGAATTTACAACTATGTAAGTGGCCAGGATTCAGTTGCTGAGGTCTTTTCTCTTTTCCAGGACACCTCCCTTGCAAGGGGCATGATTCTCTCCTGTCTCAGTCTTAGAGGTTTAAAAGGAAGACTGCTATCAGGAAGGTGTTGGCAAATTTACCTGCCATGTACAAATCAGTCTTCTGGGCCTTGACCAGCACCTAGACTAGTTTTTATCTCATTGTTCCAAGATCGTAGATGTAAGCCCAAAAAATTAATAGGAAATGTTAGCCACAGGAAGAGTAATAATATACTCTAAAAAAAGTAAAGGCTGCCCAAGGAGAACAGAAGTTACTTTAAAAGACCAAGTTGAAGCCAATACAAAGTTGCTAAAAAAAATCAAAGAATATTCACACTTGCATATATATGGATAAAAAGGGACATCTAAATTGACCAGGCCTTATATAGTTACCTTACCCTCTTCCCCCTATATCATATTTGTAATTGTCTGGGGAGATGAAGTTCTATATAGCTTGATCCTCTTACTCATGCTATGAGGATTTCTAATAATCAATACAATTCATAGTATTGGGCCCACATTAAATTTGCTCATGCTATACAAACAAAACCTGTATGTGATTATTTCCATTGTCAGTCACTTCCAGAAATCTGTTGTAATAAGTGGCAGTGACAAGTACAGGAAATGAATCACTAATGTTTTGACCTTAGTCAATGTCTTTGCATCTAAAATTTAAAGCTGATACATGCTCAAATATAACTGAGGTTTTGATGAAAATGTCTACTTCAGAATCATCCACAATTGCTTTAGATCCTGCTTCCTCTTTTGTTCACGGTCCTCAGTGCTAAGTAAATTCGATATTGGAATTAATCAAAAGGTTGGGGGTTGGAAGATGGTTGCCATTGTTAAATTAAGTACTGAAATTATTTTAAGAAATACTTAGGAAGTTCTTCAATAATTTGTTGAAAATTTTACTAAGACAATGACATTTTGTCTTTGCTTCTTATCCCCAGAACAAATTCAGCTTTTCCCTAGAGGAAAGGTAAGAATAGCCTTGTGCTCAGACTTGATCTTCTCTTGACTTCCGAGAAGCTGTATCATGTCTGGAATTCCAAAGGTAAAAAGGCCAGTTTTGTTTTTCAGGCAAATCCATTTGCATTTATATATTTCAGATTATACAACTTAAATAAGTTGTTTTTAGAGCTAATTTTAAGCCAAACACATTGTTGATGCCTTCAGCAGTAAACATTTTCGGGAAAAGACATTCCTCTTGAAAACAAAGCTCCTTAAAATATCATGTGCTTTAGCTAATTTTACACACACACACAAAACAGTGTCATGAAAAACAACGTATAAAATATTTGGTAACAATAATGAAACCACTCTTAGTAAACAAAATGGTTGAAGTATTTCTTCAGAATATTTTTTGGTGGTAAATAAGGACCACCAAAGATCAGGTCACTTGGTTCTTGAAATAAGACAGTGGTTAACATTACAGATTTGAAAATAAGAGAATCATCAGAATAGTGAAAAGTAAAATTTTTGAACTAGCTAGATATCAAGATTTTTCACTTGATCCAGTGCTATAGTTTTTGTTCTAAATACACAAATAGGTCTTGATTATTGTTGACATCCGTATCTTCATTAAGAATATTTTCTTGCTATAAGTACTTTCAGCAAATAACTCTAATGTTAGAGAATTATTTAATCTATAATTTATTTAGCACACAAGAAAGCTGATGGGACAATTCAAGCACTTGCCTGAATTATGTATTATACATATTTAGTAACGATGATGTCTTATTTTATTCCCCAAAATTTATAAAATCAAAAATTAACTTAATTGCTTACCTGTTTGCTTGCATATACAAGACCAAATATACCTGAATAACAATAATGTTTTTTTCTACAAATATCTGACTCCCTTGCAATTTATGGATTATTCACTGGGAATATCTAGATCGATGGATGTTGATAAAGGTGCTAAAGTAAAAGAAACTCTGACAACCTAAATATGTGAAAGCTCTTGTTCAGGATAAATTTTATCCAAAGAATCCCAGTGATGATAATCATTCACCCACTGTCAACTAACTTATAATTGGAAAAATATCATGAAAATATTTGTATTAAGTCTCTGATTGTGAAATTCACCCACTGTCAACTAACTTATAATTGGAAAAATATCATGAAAACATTTGTATTAAGTCTCTGATTGTGAAATTCACCTAAATGCCATGTGAAATTCACCTAAATGCCAGGGCTAGTTCCTTGCAAAATTTCAAAACGGGGGATTTGTCTTGAGTGCTCCTACCTGTGTCTGTCCCTGCCCTGGTTCCTGGATAGACTTTCTCAAGCTTCACATCATTCTTGTACAACTTCAGGCCTGCCAGTTCCTACATCTAGTACATAGTTGTTAAATATGTACAGTTATTAAATATGTATAATATATAATTCAGGTTCCTACATGTAGAATATAGCTCAATAGCTTAACTCTCAACTTGGGAATTTCTGAGCTGACTTGAGCTCCCCGATCTAGGACCCGAGGGCTCAATGGTTCCAGGGCAATCTTTAGATCTCAGACTTCTACTGTCAGGAATGGAGAACTAGGTAATCAAGGGCAGGGACAGCCTTTTTGTTGAAGATAGATAGATAGATAGATAGATAGATAGATAGATAGATAGATGGATAGATAGATAGACAGATAGATAGATGATAGATAAATGTTAATCTGTTTGAAGGTATCAAAGAGTTAACAAGGTAATGAAGAATTATTGGGCCAAGTTCCCCCAAAAGAAGAAAATTCAGAGAAGTCTGTCATTTGGAGGACACTTTGCCTCTTGGGCATTTACCATTCCAGTTCTGGCAGAACCAGGGTTTTTTTTTAAAGCCTTGCAAGGCCAAGAGGACAAAAGTTGGAGTCCAGGACACCCATGGGTTAGAGCCCTGGGAGTAAGAGAGGAACAGAAGTGAGCTCTCACATGGACTACAGCTCAGCTTCAAGCATTTCTGCCAGCAGTGTGTGTGCAGAACATCTACTGGTTCTCACTCTCCAGAAAGTTTTGCTGAAACCCCAGAAGATGGCTTCCTGCTCACCAGCTTTGGCCTGTCAGCTGTGAACTACCAGTTACCCAGGGAACTTTTCCTCCACCCAGTGGCTGCAACCATGCCCTCAGCCCTGGGGAAGGGGCCTCTTCTAAATGTTTCTGTTCCTAGGGTACTCTCCTTCAGCCCTAGGGTATTGTTTAGTTCTCTTTTATCCCCTCCGAGTCATATTGTAGGCAGCCTTTAGGATGGCCCCAAATCATCTCCACTTCCTGGTATTCACGCCCTTATGTAATCCCTCTCTTGAGTGTGGTTGGACCTACAAACTCCTGATTAAAGTACAGAATATGGAAAAAGAGATGGAATGTCCTTTCAAAATTAGGTTACAGTGGCTTCTGTATTAAACATCTCTCTCACTGTCTTGATTACCCTGCTCTGAGGGAAGCTACCCGCCATGTTGTGAGCTGCCCTATGGAGAAACCCACATGGCAAGAAACTGATGTCTCTGATCAACAGCCAGTGAGGACCTGAGGTACAGCAGCCACGTGATTGGGCTTCAGAGTGGATCTTCTAAGGCCTGTCTCCTGAGAAAGCTGGGAGCAGATCCTCCTAGCTGAACCTTGAGATGGCTACAGTCCAGTTTTTCTTGCTGTAAGTACTCTCAGTAAAAGCACTTTCACCTGATTGCATCTTTCTAGGAGACCCTGAGCCAGAGGCAACAGGCTAAGCTATGTCTGGATTCTTCTCTGACAGGAACTGTGAGATAAGTTAGTTGTTTTAAATTGATATATTTGGGGACAATCTGTTAAACAGCAATAGATAACCAATATAGTTGTTATTCTTCTGTCTCTAGGTAATAATTCTTCATATTAAATTTTCCCTGTTTAAATTATCAGGTGTGATGTCTGTCTTCGGAGTAGACCCTGACTGAAACAGCAGGGTATTGGTTAAGGATACCCCTTAAGGAGTTCAATGTTCATGTTCATACATGAACAGGGAGTGGCCTCCTGGCTTTGGTTTTTACTAGCTAAGTGATCTTGGGCAAGTCACTTAACATCTCAAAGCCACAGTTTCTTTGTATGTTAAATGTAATTTATATATATCTACCTCACAGAATTATTGCAAGAGTTAAGAGACAATGTAGATAATGTATTTAAGATAATGCTGGTGGCCATTTCAATGACTCAGGCTTTTGGAGGCTCTGTCATCTTTAATACATGGTTTCCAAGGTCTCCCTAAAGATTTACATTCAGATGCAAACAGGTAAGAAAGTGGGTAGAGGACTATGTGGGAGGTTTTTATGGATCAGACCTGAAGTGGAATATATCAGTTCTTCCCATTTGCCACTGGTGAGAACTGGTCATATAACCCAGATACACAGAAGAGGTTCAAGATCTTTGGTGGACAGCTTGCCTTATCTACCATAAATGTGCTTTACAGAGAACCTTCTTTATAGTAAGTAATAATTGGTTGTGTTTTGTTTGTTTGTTTGTTTGTTTGCATTATTATTTTTGTCTCACAGCACTCCATCTCACAGTGCTGTCCAGCCTACAGGACAAGGATTCTAAACAGGTGATTTTTCCTTAGACTTCTCCCAGTAGATAGTCCACACTATCTGTGACAAGAGTGCCCCCCCTAAATTCCAGGCAATTTAGCTACAGCCATGAAAACCTTCTTAGCTCATATTATTTCCTAGAGAATGATTTTAACCTTTCCACAACCAATATCACGGATGGTATGCCCAAGATTTAGGAAAAAGTCCCAGAATAATATTAGCTCTCCGATCGCCTGCCTAATATTTATTACCACTTGATTTCCCTGTCCTACATCCTTCCTGATTTTCTGGTATTTGGTGTCCACCACGTCTGGAGTGTTCTTCTCAAGCACCATTCTCACATAAGCAGACTGCCTTTATGCAGAGTCCACCTCCAATCATTGTCTTGGATCTCTGCTCCTCACTGACCTTATTTAGTGACCCATAATGCTTCTGTATTCTACTGTTAGAACCCATGGGAACTACCTGGTGAGTCCCACTAAACTATAGCCCAAGAACCTTGGCAATTCTCTTGACCTTCCCAAAAAGAAAACCTGCTTTCAAGAAAGAAGAAAGAACCATGGACACATTGATTCCTGAGTGTGGAATTTCAGGCATCAAGAAGCCAGAGGGAAAACTATGTATTTGGATGGGGATGAAAAGTATGTTTTTGGGTGGGAGTGAGAAGAAGTGGCAAGGCTTCACGTAGGTCCTGACGTCACACTGGACACTGCACAAATGTTAACCCCTTCTCATTGCAACAACCATAAGATTTTCCATTCTATTATAAACTCTGGAGGAAAGGATAATCAAGGATTTTTAATGTTGCAATTTACATTAGAAACTAAATGTGTTTGTTTACCACCAGCCCTCTCCATTTTATCAGAGTAAGAAATGAAGGGGAAGAGGATGAAAGAAAACAGCTATTTCAATCTAGATACATTTAGAAATAAGTGAATCATGACATTTTATAATTTTAACCTTCATAATTTTCTATTCAATGATATTATAGACCAATTATTTTCTGACAGCTAGTTTGCTTTCAAACATAAACAGTAGGGGCCTTATCCTGGTCAAGATGATAGAGTGAGCAAGAGAAGCTTTGAACAACCAGCAAGAAGTGGCAGAAACATCTTTCTCAAAGCTTCAGAAAACAGTTAAAGGACTATAGTAACAGAGTGAGCACCAAATCAAGGAAAACATGACTTAAAAGTAGTAGATGGCCCGTCCCCATCCCTCACTGGCCTGGGCTCCCAGTGCACAGGTCTCTTTCCCTGTTAATGGAGGGAGCAGAGGAACCCTCATGCCCAAACTGGGAGTGTGTATGTCTGATCCAATCTGTCTGGTGGTGGCCTGAGGGACTCGCCTCAGAAATTGGCCTGCCTATAGAAGGCAGCTCATGGCACTCTCTTACAGCATGCTGTGGGAAAGCAGGCAAGTCATGCTGCCTGGGGCAAGAACTTGTTGGCTGTAGGACATAAAATGCAGTGCTCAGGACCATGAGGAAGCTGTTTCCTGGGGAAGAGGAAACATTTGTATCAGTGTAACTTGGGAAATTCCTAGGGCCACACACAGAAGCATAAGACAAGAGGCATAAACCGAAAAGGACCAAGGATGCCCCTATGCTTTGGCCCGGAGCTATTCTCTAAACTAATTATATGGATAAGCCCTGAAGAAGAGCACGGCAACAAATCAGTCTGCAAAGACTGGCAAAGTTGTTTTCTTTTGATCCATCTTTTTGGTTTTGTTAGCTCCTGGCTTTCAAGGAAAATTCTGTCATAACACAAGATGGATACAAGCTTAGGGAACAGATGCCTCAGAGTCTAAATTTCAGTGATAGGACATTAAAATACCAAAATATCAAGATTTCAACAAAAGATTTCAAATCATACAAAAAACAGGAAACGATGGCTCAGGCAGAGGAGAAAATTAAGGCTTTAGAAACCATTGATGAGGAGAACCAGACCTGGGATTTACCAGACAAAGACTTTTAAAAATGGTCTTAATTATGCTCAAAGAGCTAAAGAAAAAAATTAAAAGAACTAAAGGATAGCTGAAAACAAAGAGAATGTCAATAGAGAGATGGAAATTATGAAAAGGAACCAAACAGTGTTGAAGACCATGGTAAAACAGAAATTTAAAAATTCCTCTGAGGTTTCAACAGCAGATTGGAGCTAGCAAAAAAGAATCAGTGAACTTGGAAAAAAAAAAAAAAAGGATTTGAAATCATCCACTCTGAGGAACAAAAGGAAGAAAGAACAAAGAAAAGTAAACAGAGCCTAGAACCACTGGGACCTTGTCATGCCAAGATACACATGTGGGAGTCCCAGAAGACAAAAAAAAAGAGGAAGGGCAGAGAGCTATTCAAAGAAATAATGGCTGAAAACGTCCAAAATTTTAAGAAAGATATGAATATTTACATCCAAGATGCTCTATGAACTCCAACAGGATAAACTCAAATAGACCCACTCCACGGCCTATTACAATCAAACTGTAAAATGATAAAAATAGAGAATTCTGAAAGCCATAAGAGAGAAGGAATGTGTCACATACAAGGAAGCCTCAATAAGATTAAGTGGTTATTTCTCATCAGAAACCATGGAGGCAAGATGGCAGCAGGATGATATATTTAAAGTGCTGAAAGCAAAAAACTGCCAGCCAAGAATTCTATATCTGGCAAAACTATCTTTGAGAGATTAAGAGATTACCAAATAAACAAAAACTGAGAGAGATTATCACCACTAGACCAGCCCTACAAGAGATGCTAAAGAGACTTTTCTGCAGGTTGAAAGGAAAGGACAATAGATAATATTTCAAAGCTGCACAAAGAAATAAGGATCCCCAGTTAAGGGTAACAACTGGGGTAAATATGAATGCCAGTACTATTGTATTTTTAATTTGAAACTCCACTTTTTACTTCCTACAGGATCTAAGAGGTAAATGCACAAAATGTAATGAGAAATCAGTGGTTTTGAACACATAATGTACAAATGTAATTTGTCACAAAGACTATGTAAAGGTGGGGGGACAGAGGGGTATAGGAGCATAGCTTATGTATGCTATTGAAATTAAGTTGGTATCCATGCAAAATAAATTGTTATGGATTTAGAATGTTAAATTTAAGCCCTATGGGAACTACAAAGAAGATATCAGAAAATATTCAAGCCCATAGACACAGATGTTAGAGTACAGAGAGCAGAGCACAGGGGGGACTGGGAGTTAATGCAAAATGGCTGTGGAGCTTCTGTTGGGGAGATAGGAAAGTTACAGTAACAGAAGGTGGTGAGGGGACTGCAACATTGTGAATGTGATTAATCCCACTGAATGGTGTGCTTGTGAATGGTTGAGATGGGAAAGTTTATGCTGTATATAAGTTCCCACAATATTAAAAAAAAAAAAAGCAACTAAAGAGATAATGATAAGTAAAGGCAATACATGGGCCTGGATGGGCTCTAACAGGGGTGGGGAGTAGGGAGAGAGAGAAGGCTCAAAAAGACATTATTGAGATATATGAGAAAAAATATCTCAAGACTTCAAGCTTTATACCAATGTTAAATTTTTTGAACTTTATAACTGCACTTAAGGTAGATATATAAGTGAGTGTCCTTTTTCTTAGGAAATGTACATGGCAGTATTGAGGGTTCAAGGAGCATGATGCATACAAACTACACGCAAATGTTCAGAACATAGATTGGGAGACAGAAAGATACATACACAGATGGATAAATAGATGGATTGATAGAATGATGGATAGGTAGCTAGAATGATATGCTAAATGGGGCAAAATGTTAACATTAGTAGATCTGGGTATCTAGGGGGATAGGGATATGTTGGAGTTCTCTGTATGGTGTTTGCAGTATTTTTGTAACTCTCCTGCAACTTTGAAAGTATTTCAAAATAAGAAGTTTTTATAAAAAGTGTAAAAAGTATGCATTTAAAGGATTAGCCACTGTATGGATTCTCTGTTGCTAAATCCTGCCTGCTACACGGTACCCACTACCTCTACAGAGTTCTCAAATATTTTCCTCACATCACCTAGCTGTCCTCCTAGAAAGTTTGTCTCCTGAGATTATGTAAGTAATTTTATTGAGATTCAATCCATAGCTGATGAAAGCCATTTCAAAATCCCTGTCTCCACAGAGTGATAACACTGTTCTTCATAGCAGGCCTGAGAGAAAAGAGGCAATTTCCTATGCAGGCACTGCCAAGAGAGACTATGGAAACAACCTTATGCAATTGGGCATGGCTTTGAAAGCACGCCATCCTCCTTTGCTTTGCCAGAGGTATGCCATAACACAGGGCTATTTATTTTAGATTGGGCTAGAGATCAATTATTCATTGAATATATAGATAATAAACATCCAGGAAAATCATTGTTTTCCTTTATACTTTGGTTCAAGAAGTCCTATTCTCCTGCAGCTAAATCTCAAAAGATAGAAAACTTTTTAAAGATGTCAGTAGATTTTGATTGAAACTTTTCCATTAAAATCCAGGGCTTAATTATTAGCAGAAATTAAATAACAACGACTCATTCATTAGATCTAGTTGTTTAAAAAAAAAGGCCTGCTGTGGAAATTCTTTTTCTGTTTCTTAGCATACACACTCTATTCTGTGCTGCAAAGAACTTTTCCTTTCTTTAAAACAAAAACAAAAACAAAAACAAAAAAGAAGAAACTCTCCTTTGTTCTTTCTCCTCTCTTTCTGATGACATTTGACTATTTCATAACCTCTGTGGACATGTCATTAGGATATTAAAGGAATGGAAACAAAGGAAAGTGAAAACTAAAGAAAATATGTAGAGTTAGAGGAGATTACATATCTTATCATGAATTGCATCCCAAGAAATAGCCCCCCAAAGGGTGTTTTATACATGAAGTCTTGTTCTGATACAAATGTCCAGTGTACATTTACAAACCAAAAAAAGTATAGGTAGGACTACCAGCTTAGATAGGAATTTCTAATACATTTTCAAAGTTGTACCAAAGAGATATTGTGAACAGTTGTAAGGAGTTGGTAGGCCAGGTTATGCTCATCTTTCTTTTGTTGAGACTAGTATAAAAATTACATCAAAGAAAGGAATATAAAAATTACTCATACTATAAGCAGAAGAGTAAATCATTACCCTTTAATTAAAGTAGACCAGAGCCTCAAGTAGCTGAAGTATGTTGTTATTCTCAAGCAGAATAAAGGAAATATGGCCTTCCTGGTCCTCACATTTTCTAAAAGCAGAAAAGAACTAATTACATCTTATTTCTAGTAACTATAAGCCTACCAAATTTTTGTTACATTAGGGACAGGGACTACAGGTAGGCATTTCCAAGCAATGATAGGTAAAATTTCAAATCTTATATTCTCTCATTCATAAGCACATCACTGATTTATCAACCATGTCTGATATTACAGAGGCTAATAATATATATATAAGTTGATAAACCAGAAATGACTTAATGAATGTTTTAATAGGAATATTGTTCAAATCCAAAATACTCAAATTTTGCTACTTTAGAAAAATTAATGCTTTCGCAAAAAGTCCAGTTAGATATGGGTTTTAGGGATGTACACATTTGTTAAAACTCATCACTGTGTGTGTCACTGAATCATTGTGCATTTAGCTCTACATAAATTAATTTTTTAAAAAAATCCTTACCCATAAATCCCAAATAGCTACGTTCACCTAAATAAGAGCAATTCCAAGAAATAGAAATACTCAGGCTTTTTACTATTGATTTGCACTTAAAAATTTAAAATGACTTGAAAAAATTTTCATGCTGTTACTTCAACCACTGTTCATTGGATCTGTTCCTAAGAGAATATGTCGAGATGCGATTGATCCAACTCTCTTGCTTTTTTCACATGGCTTATCCTTCAGCATTCATGATTTAGAGAACCCAACATAGGTTTCAAAGGGTACATTCATTTCAAGGTGATTGCATGAAAAGTACTAGCCTTTTTTTTTTTTTTTTTGTGGCTAAGAGGGCTTTTTTTCTCCCCCTCCCTTACCAGGGGAAAAGTTTTGCTTTGCGCGAGTTCCCCATGGCAAACCTCTTTGAGGAATGATTCTTAACATGTATTCAACCATGTCTTCAGGAACCTCTAATTAAAGCATTTAAAGGGGAGATAGGGAAATTACCCTTCACAGCTCCTGACTTTGAGGGGCCCTCAGCCAATCTGGAATTTGGGCAGAAGATTCCACATTCACATAGCCAAAAAAAAAGCCTGAAACACAAAACCCAGAAGTTTTAAGGAATTTGCTGCAACTTCTCACTCATATATATAATGAAATAATAAAATTTGCTGCAACTTCTCACTCATATATATAAATGAAATTTTCACAGCACTTTTGCTGCTAGTAAATTTACAAAGAAGATTTAAAAATCAGTAAGGGATTTTAAGCCATTAGCTGAGAAAAACAGTGTTTGGGTCATAGCAGTACTGCTCAAGGAGTGAGTAAAGAAAGTAAGAGATACTGCCAAAAGATCTGTTCTCACTTTTCTGGATTTCAGGACACTCTTACAACGTCAACTAGTCAGTCAAAGTTATTAGAGCAAGGAGTGACCTTACAAATGCAGACACTAAGACCCAGTTTCTTGTTACTTGATCATGGTCATTCATGAGGATCAAAGAATAAATCTTTCACATGAACACCTTTCTATTTTAACTCAATTTAAGGTTAAACTTCAAGTAAATCTTATTGATATCCAAAACAATTTCCCCAAAATAAGTATAAGAGAGAAAATCGGCTTAGACTCACATGAATTAAATTAATCAAAAGTACAATATGTGTAACCAGATAGACTTGGATTTAAATCCTAGCTCCAAATCCTTATCCTACAACTAACTAGCTATGTGATCTTGAGTGATTTGCTTAACTTCTTTGAGACTCATTTTCACAACCATGAAAAGTATGAGATCTTGTAAATATGATGCCTAATATATGTTGTAGGCCTTATAATCCATAGCTTATATTGCGTTTTAAAATCAAAATAAAGAATGTGTATGTTTACCTTAAAAACTATTTGACTTTGTTCCTGATCTCGGACTAGAGTTACTAAAGTATAATTAAAGAACGTAAAGTATATTATTTATCTATAAAAAACATTTCTTGAGTTCAACTTCTGGCAGCAATTATCAATCAATTCCCATCCTGAAAAAAATTAATTTATATGAAATCAATAGCATTCCATAAAAGTCTCTATGTAATCAAGTGCTAAGTTGTATTTATCTGTCATAAAGTGCTATGAGAGAAGACAAGATCTCAGTGAGGCTTAGAACAAACATCCAAGGCTTGGTAGAGAAAATATGATTGGAGGTAGTGTTGAAGGGAGGAGGATATGAGGGAGACTGGAGAAAGGCACCCCATCTGTAGGATCATATGCATAAAGGAAAGAAGGTGTGTATAAGAAGGATAAGTTCAAAACTGGCTGGAGTCAGCCGAGCAAACCAGTCATACTCTAAATACACCTATATATTTCCTCATTCACATAACACTGTCTATAGTTACTCTGCTCAGCTAAGAAGCACAGGAGAATAGGGACTGTGTTCATCCCAGATACTGAATTAGCACTCCCAGCTCTAGTATTTAGCCCCATCAGGATGCTAAGACCATATTTCTCATTCCTTTAGCCTTCCTCCTTAATCATTTTTAGACCATATTTCACAAACTTCAACTTTTTAATAGAAATTGATTTCTTAATTCCATTTTCCCAGAAATCATCATATAGGACCAAGAAATTCAAGATTCTTATCCCACCTTTGTCATTAACTAGTGGTGAGACCAGGAATGAGTCACGTAGTCCCTAGACAGAATTGCTAGGTGGAATGTTTCCTTCTGGGTCTGAAATTTTGTAGTTGCTACAAAATTAGCTAACTGCTGGATAGCAGACTAATACCCAGTGTGCATCTCACAGCCTAACTTTCTGACTTTTGCTTTATACAATCATTAGGTAAAACTGTCAGTCACTATTATTTCTCTCTATGTCAGGAAAATGGAGTTGAAGAATGGATATGAAGAGTTTATTTTATTGCTCTACCTGATAAACAAATAGCATCCTGAATTTGCACGGCAGCTTTCTGATTCTTTTGATGTCCCCTACAGGGATCGGGTCCCCCACAGGTACAATAGGAAAATCCTGAGATGGCCTGACAATGACACTCCAGAATATGGCAGGAAGAGAGAAAAGCAGCTGCTAGGACAGAGAAGGGAAGACTTCAGTCCCGTCCCCGCGCAGTAAGAAGGCATGGAAAAAAAAAAGGACGATGCTCTTCCTTGTTGGGCCAATGTGGACTCGAAACTTTGGGGATAAAAAAACAAAAGCAGAGCGAAGAGTAGCGCAGCGCCCCCAACTAACCAGGTCTTAAATATCCCAGCAGGATATTAAACTGAAAGAAAAGTCACGGTCGACGTTGAAATTCCAGATCAACACGTTTAATACTGAGCCCTGCTCTTGTCGGGAGCCTCAGCGCGTCACGGGGCGCGTGATAACTTGCCCTTGATTTAGGCTCACCGTTTGAAGACTTGGAACTATGACAAATAAACAAGCTCTTAGGACGCGTTTCTAGCCGAGGACTGCCCTCTTCAGAGGGCAGCTCCTGCTGATGCTGTCCAGGCATCGCCCAGGGGGAAAAGGTTGCGGCGCGGTCGGAAGGCGCGGGAGGAGTTTGGCGATGATTGATGGGGAAAGGACGAATGAATAAAAGTACTTGTCTAGGGACAGCAGAGACCCCGAGCGAGCTGTGGAGGCTACACTGTCTGGCATTCTCTCAGCGTTTCGTCAGAGCCAGATCCGCCTGCAGCTGAAGGAGGCGTGCTCTGCTCTGCTCCTCCAGCAGGCTGGAACCGAGCTGCGAGCCCAGTGCGCCTCTGCAGCCCCTTCGCGTCCCGCCACCCAGCAGCTCCCGGGTGGGACGTCCCGGATCGTCGCTCTGAGCCTGGTGTGTCCTATCCGCGAGGTAAACATTCTGTCTTGGTTTTCATTAAAATCAGGACTTGACCCCTGTCCTGGGGCTTCATCTTGGATAACTAGTTTAGGATTTTAATATTTAAAAATAGAAACAGCAAATTAAAGTGAGCTTGGGGTGCAAAAAAGCGCGTGTTTGAAGCCACTTGGAGGGGTAGAGGCTTCCAATTTAAATAAGTGATATTCTCCCAAGTCGACTCAGCGCACTCCTGGCAGCGCGAGTGGAACCGTAGCACACAGGCAGCGTAGAGTAGCGGCTTTGTCCAGTTTGGAGGAGATTTTGGAGTTCAGACGCGGAGTATAGGGGTGCCCCTGCGGAGCCAAGTGCAAAGATTGCACCAGCACTTGGGTACTAAGTGCTTTGAATCCCCCGCCCTCATGCACCCTTGTTTCAAAGGCACACATCTCCCTTCAGGCGCGCTGAAGAGCTCAAATCTTTGGCTCGGACCTCACTCTTTCACCTTGCTGGCACACCCCGTCCAAAATGCCCTGCTCCACTGTAAGTGATTTACCCCTCCGCGACACGCTGGGGAGAGGGAATTTCCTAGGGAGATTCCTAGGGAGGTTCAACTACTACTGGCGGTTCCCGCGCGCCTTAGTTCCGCACAGCTGCCAGCTCCTCTGGCGCGCAAACGTGAGGTACTTTTGCGCACGAGTAGCGGCGGTGTCTGCGCTGGCGGTTTGCAGAGGCGTGGCTGGAGTAGTTGACCCAAGTGTCCTGTCTTCCTTCCCCTGCCAGTCTCCAGAAAGCTGCGGGGCGGCCACCGGACGCCCACTCCAGCAGGCAGCAGCATGCAGCCGCTTCCAAGCCTGTGCGGACGCGCCCTGTTGGTGCTCTTTCTTGCGTGCGGTGTTGCTGGAGTCTGGGGAGAAGAGAGAAGATCCCCGCCAGCCGAGGCAACTCCGCCACTTCTGGAGATTGGAGAGATAATGACGCCTCCCACTAAGACCTCCTGGCCCGGAGGGTCCAACGCCAGTCTGCCGCAGTCGTCGGCACCTCCGCAGGTGTCTAAAGGAGGTAGGACAGCGGGGACTTGGCCACGCCCCATCTCGCATCCCCAGTGCAAATCACCTATCGAAATCAAGGAGACGTTCAAGTACATCAACACAGTGGTGTCCTGCCTTGTGTTCGTGCTGGGCATCATCGGGAACTCCACATTGCTGAGAATCATTTACAAGAACAAATGCATGCGAAACGGCCCCAATATCTTGATCGCTAGTCTGGCTCTGGGAGACCTGTTGCACATTGTCATCGACATCCCCATCAATGTCTACAAGGTAAAGGGGACTGCTAAAACCAGCCTATGAATAGGGGAGAGGGCCCAGTTGGGGAGGGTAGATGGGAGACTCTTGGGAGGGAGCTTACTCTAAAAGCTCCATCCCCTCCTGCAAATTAGTAATCTTTGGAACTAAATTCTCTTCTGATCTGAGTGGCTCTCTGCTAAGCCTAGAATAGGAGTTCTCAAAGCGTGATCTCCAGAAAAGCAGTCTCAGCGTCACTTGGAAACTTGTTAGAAATGAAGGTTTTCCAGCCCCATCCCAGACTTACTGAATCAGAATCTCTGGGAAGAAGTCCAGTAATTTGTATTTTAACAAACCCTCCAGGAAATTATGAACTGTAAAGTTTGAGAACCACTAGCCTAGGAGGATCTAGCCCCTAAATCCAGCTAACTCCCTACATTCTCTCTACTCAAAAGTGTAATCCATGAGCTAGCAGCATTGCCATCACCTGAGAGCTTGTTAGACATGTGAGTCCATCCCACACTTACTAAATCAGAGTCTGCACCTTAAGATGCACAGGTAATTCATATGCATACTAACTTGGAGAAGCATTGTCCTAGAGGACCCTGAAAAAGGGGCTGGAATAGGAAACAAATGTCATGGAAGAAAGAGACTCAGACTGAAGAGTTGGAAAATTGCTGTTCACCTGCATTAAATAACTGTAGCTACTCTTTACTGAGTGCCTACAGCGGGCCAAGGCTGGGCTAGATGTGTTATTTCCTTTACTCATTCCAGCAACCCACAAATAGGTATTACCCCCATTTTTACAGATGACTAATAACATACTCAAGATCTCACGAGTAAGGGGTGGTGTATGGAATCACATCTGTCAAGCCCCAAAGCACTAGTTTTATGATTGCACCCATTGATGACTTTATGGACAAGACAGAAAACACTCAATTTAAAGTTCTTGTAACAGTTTCAGTAGTTAACTTTGCTGGGTGGTTACTGCGGGAATCAGAGGAAAGAGGCATAAGAAGCCAGGGCAGGATGGCCACCCCCAAACTACCTGACTTCAGGTTGCTTTGGAACTCTGGACACATCCCATATCTCTGGGCCTCCATTTCCTCAACTCTACAATAAGTCTGCTAGCACCCACCCACCGAGGCTGTGTGGGAATTATACAAAATAGCCTGAGTGAAAGAGCTGTGAAAGAAAGGGCTATACAAATATGTAAAACTCTGCTTCCCCATCATGATCAGCAATAGAAAGGTACACATAAAAACACTACAACAGTATAAGGAATGACAATATACTTTGCAAATTTGCCCAAGGCTAGCCTCAGGCTCAATACAAGGGAAAAAGGTGGGGGGGGGGGGACTTGGAGGGTGCATGGATGGGAAAGGATTGTAAGGATGCTTTGATCTTTGTGGCAGGAGCAGTTGCTGTAGCACCATGCTTGTAAATTGTCCTTTATGAATTTCTGGAAATCCTAATCCCATTAGCCACACTTTAAGAGAATTCTGGAGATTTCTGAGGTTTAGGGATGCAATTATGATTAGGATCCAGGTACTAGAGGAAAACATTCCCAGAAATGAGGAATGAGTTGAGCAAACTCTAAAATCTGGGATGGCGGCTGGTTCTGATGAACTCTGAGGGTTTGCTAGGAGAAGGATAGGCCAAAATCGGTCCAATGAATGTGGCCACAACTTTATAAAGGCCTAGAAATGACCCAGTTACTTCTAAAGGAGTCCCACAGACCAGATCCTTCCATTCTAATTTGGCTGAAATATTTCAATTCAATTTATCAAAACTGGACTGAGAAACCTGGGAGTAGGAGGTGTTGTGAGAAATTTTAAAATAAGTGAAACAAGATCCCTCCCAAAAGAAAGGTTACAAACTAGTTTTGCTAGGTTTACACAGAATTTTTGTGAAAGGTCTGTTCAGGGAAGTCCCAGGCAGCTCCACAGCTCTAGCCCACTTAGGAACCTTCCCAGATCCGGCAGCCGCTAAGTACTATGTGGAAGGCCTGGTTGAAGAAGTTTCCTTTCTGTGTGTTGGCCTCCAGGCCAGATGTCAGTCGGCTCTGCCAGGACCATCTTACTTTCTCTGTCTGGTCAATTATCATTTTCAATAAGCCAGAGAATATCTGACTCCCTGAGGGAGCACACAGCTTTTCCTTTCATTTCATACTCCTTTATGATTTCCCTAGGAAGTTGCGTCCCTTTGTATGAAGCTAGTCAGTCTGTTAATACTGTGTTTTTACTTCTGGAATAAACAAACTAATGAGTCATTACAAATCTGACCATCTGGTCATCTTCACAGGTTATAACCAAATCCACATAGTGGATCCAAATCTCATCACTAGGTTTGCCATCACTGAATCTATGCTGCGGCCTTTGCTTTATTTTTTTTTTTAACTTTTTATTTTGAAACAATTTTAGACTTCTAAGAACTTGCAAAACTAGTACAGAGAGGTCCTGTGTACCCTTCCCCCAGCTTCCGCTGATGGTAACGTAATTGCAGTACAAGGAAGTTGACATTGGTACAATCTTCAGACTTTATTTATATTTACCCATTTTAATATGCAGTCATGTGCATGTGTATATATTGAATTCTGTGCAATTTTATCATGTCGATTCATATAACCACCTTCATAATCAAGAAGCAGAGCAGTTCCATTACCACAAAGGAACTCCCTTGCACTACCTCTTTCTAATTATTCCCACCACTCTCTCCGTAACCCCTGGCAACCAGCAATCTGTTCTCATTCTTCATGGTTTTGTCATTTTGAGAATCTTATATAAACAAAGTCATCTAGTACATAACCTTTTGAGGTTGGCTTTTTCCACTCAGCATAATGCCTTAGAGAGTTGTTGCTTGTATCAATAGTTTGTTCCTCTTTATCGCTGAGTAGTATTCCATCCAAATAAGGTTTTACCAAGTGCATTCAACAGTTAAGGAAGGATAGCACCCTTCAGTGGTTTGTTGTTGTTTCAAAGTAAAGCTACACACAGATATATCTGCATGTACATTTCTACATGACTTTCGTGTAGCCGTGACGATAGACAACACCACATGTGACCTTCCTTGAGGACACGTCTACCTGTATAATCTATTCTATGAGACCTGTTGCAAAGTCGTTACTTCTCTCTACCACTTAATCAACCAAATCATTTTTTCTCAGTGAATTATGCTTCCTAGAGTTACTGCTTTGAGATGTAATGCTGGAATGGCAAGTGAAACCAGGACCTTGCTCTGGGCATTCAAATACATTTCAGGCAAAGACAGTGTGGTTTATTTTATTATATGTATAAATATGTACCACTTGAGGCATAAAGTAATAATAGTGGTTACTATTTATTATATGCTGAGTATTTTGTTTAGTTCCTTAAATCACTGTAACAACCCTATGGGGGAGGTTTATTATTATCCCTGTTTTAGATCTGGGGAAACTATATGTCCGAAGGGTAAAGTTACTTGCCAATGTCAAACACAAGAAAGTGATGAAACTAGGACTTGAACCAGGCCATCTGGCCCTAGAACTGTAGTTGTCCCCATCCACTGCTCTGAGCCTGTGCAGGCACAGCATGCCCTGCTCCAACCAGTATTGTTAGAGCCTCATTGGAGTGCATTGATAGAATTATGTGACCTGGTACCACACAGTGAGACACTTGCTAAACATTTTCAGGAAGTAATTTAAGTCATTTGAAGATTTTATTTACTGAAATCCCCTTTAAATGGTCTGTAGTATATAATATCCATAATGTCAGTGGATGTTATTCTTAAGGTTTTGTTTACCAAAATCCCTAACCCGGGACTAGTTCAAAGCCATTTATTCCCCTAAGTAATTGTAGTACCATAGAAAGTTAATTAAAAAAAAAATGCCTTTAGAATTTCACAGTATTCAGGTATTATAATTCACAAATAGCAATTTAAGTAAATTATAACTGCTATTTAAGTTAATTCCAAAGTGGGAGGCTTGAATCTCTAATCCAGTGATTTCCAATTTTTTTGATGAGCTGTTACAATTCTCTTTGAGAATCCAATGAATGTTTTTGTCCCCCACCCCCAACCCAGAGGTTCATAGAATTCCCTAATCCATTTATTCGTTGGCACACCAAGGAACCAGGGGCCCATAAACATTAATGCAAATCTATATCAATCAGTTTCTAAATCTAGAGTTCAATAAAGTTGACAAGTCACAAAGTTTCATAGAAGTCCGAGACCTTGACACCACTATCAAACTGGTCAGGACCTCACACAGAGGTGTGGCTGCGAGGGGCTGAGAAATCTGGGAAATATATGTCTGCCCTACTTTGATTCCCTCAAGGAACTGGTCCCCAGAAAGTTCTAGGGAGAGTCACTCCACTCGCCAGATCTCCTGTGTAGCAAATTTATTGTCAAAGTCATTCAAATACTCATGTAAAAATGGCTGAAAATAAACCATGTTTGCCCTTCTCATCAGCACACATTAGGTCTATGTCTGTGTAACACAAGACCATCTTGTGAAATATGAAAACTCAGTTACCCAAAGTGGGCAATATATGTGTGTTTGTGTGTTTGTGTATGTGTGTATGGGCATATGCATACACATACTCACAAATAATAAATGTGATAGGAATGTGTAGATAGATATCACTTGGCATAGTGCCTGGCACATAGCAAGCAAACGATAAATATTATATGTACATACACACACCCACCCACACACATAGAAATAAGAATGCAAATTTATGTGTCTGGGATTTATTTTTTCCAGTTTTTGCCATTACAGACATGGCTACAATGGACATCTTTGTACATATGGCCTTGCACATGTGTGTCTACATCTGAAGGGGAAATTTCTAGAAAAAGAATTACTGCATCATAGGGTATGTGCACTGTAATGATAGATATTACTGTATTGTATTCCAAAGTTGTTGTACTGTGACAACAATAGTTTTAATTACTATTTTATAGAGCATCTCCCTATAAATATACATATATTTATGTCTCTCTACCATATACTTGGGTCACCATGCCTGATATCTACAAGGTCCTTATATATACCAGAACCAAAAGCTAATGTTTAAATATCTGATGTGAGAATGAATCTCTCCTATTCATGAGCTACTTATTGTGTCCTTCCTATATAGACTTAAACGAAGGGGATAATCTAGATGTTTGTTGCATATGAGAGCCTGGTGTCTGACTACAAAATTGTAAAAGCACAGATGTCAACGCTGTGTAGAGAGCAAAAGATACTGTGTACTGTGGATACTGTGAAGTTTTTTGATGTTGTTTAGTTGATTGGTTTAGTTTAACAGTGATATTTAACAAGATTTGGTTGTCAGTTGGGGAGAAGTTAAAAGTTCTTGAGCAAATAATTAGTTTTTAAAATTATTTCTGGATTTTATTTAACTCTGTGCTACATTTACATGAATAACTGAGTTTGTGTAGTTAATTCTCAAATATAGCTTCCTTTATGTGTAAGAAAATTGTCGCTGAAAACAAATCTGCTTGAAACCAGGTAAGGCAGGTATCAACGTTGACTAGTTAGATAATGATCCAAGTGCAATCAGGTGTCCAGTGGTGGAGGAGAGCTAAAATTAGGGTTTCGATAGAGTGCTTTTAGATAATTCTGCTGTTAAGACTTTATAGGCTTCTCCTAGGAAGCACAGAGGCTGCTTTCATAGCTCTGAGAGGCAAAACTGCTGATCTTTAACGTTTAACTCGTTAAGGC
This sequence comes from Choloepus didactylus, assembly GCF_015220235.1. Taxonomy (NCBI): domain Eukaryota; kingdom Metazoa; phylum Chordata; class Mammalia; order Pilosa; family Megalonychidae; genus Choloepus; species Choloepus didactylus. The sequence continues at coordinate 59,315,414 of NC_051318.1, forward strand.
GGGGTGCCTAGAACATTAAAATGCTGGCATGTTAAAATGTGGAGTCACTTCACCGAATCCACAGTGAGTTTTGAGTGAAGTGACTGTCAAGTAATCAGGCATTTTCCACATATGACATAATTGAAAATATCTGAACAAAATCACCTTTCTCTCTATCCTGTCTTAGACTGCTTCTAGTACCTATACGTTTGCATATAATTAGCCAGTTTAATAGTCAAAAGTAGAAGTGAATGGGAACACCATCAAATTTAACTTTTGAAGGTATAATTTTCCAATCAGCAAATTAAGTATATGCATATATCTCAATTCAAGAAGTAAAGGTATCATAGCAAGTAAAGAGTAAAGGTAGGGGAAGTAAAGGTAAAGGAGTCTAATTTCTCCCAAGTAAATAATACTGCTCCCATTTCCAGTCCAGGAACTAAGATATTTTAGTAGCATTTGGGAGTATTTTCATGGGGAGAGGCATTTTGAATCCAAAAAGCAATCTCTACACCTTTGAGATTCATTTATTTAAAGCAAGATTTTTTTAAGAGCACCTAATCAAGCACTCTTAAAATATAAGTTCTTAAAAACATTGAGAAAGAGCAAAACTATTAGCCCTGAATGACCTGGAACCAATTAACAAGTGGCCCTAACACCAGGCCCCTCACCCAGCATAGTGCCTCTAACAGTCACTACCAGACAAATGCATGTTGACTAATGATGCTATAAAAAAGGCCTAAAGGCAGTGGGCTTTTTCCTTTTATTTTGGCGACCGTCCAAAGGAGAAAGAAGGGGTAAAAGATTGTTCCTTCTTCTGTAGGATGATATTAGTCAGAATCAAATAACAGGTAGATAGCAGCGTTGAGAAACTCAAGACTTCATAGTCCCAATCCACTGCTTCACATGCTGGCCTTGAACTCCTGTGACAAAATGGATGGCAAACACCCGGACTTGGGCAAAATATGGTCCCTGGATTGACTCGATGTACTTCAAGTGTTTGCTTTTGATCTGCCACTTGGTCACTCTATAAAATCCAAGCCTCTTAAAATTTTTAGGCAATGGTTCTTTCAATATGGTAAGGGCTATCTATCAAGGCCTTTACATTTTTTCATTCCTCACTTAAAAATGAGCCTTAGAAGATTGAAAATATTTTCATAGCTGTGCAAGAGAACAACATAGCCACGACCCTGTTGTCTTGAGGCCAGGAAGCCATGTTCTTCATTTTACAAAGAAAACCATATAAGGTTGCCTCTGTGTAGCTAATATGCCATAGTTGATTATTTTTAGAGAAACATGCCAAATGCTAATAAATGATTAAGTTCTTTAAAGGGTGTTGACAGATAAAGCCTGAGCTGAAATAAGATCAAGATATAATTAATGATGTGAAACATTCTCTTTCAGGCTTTTGCAAAGTTAAGAAGAGGTTGGTTATGTTTGGGAGATAGCTGAGTATGGTGTAAGGGTATGTACCTTAGCTGGCAACATCTCTAATTTTAGGCTTCTTTTTTCCCATTGAATTTATTTTAGAGACTTTTTATCTCTCTGCCCCAATAGACCATCTGGTGAAAATGTAAAAGAACAAGGAAATAGTCAAAGTGTGGTGGAGAAAGGAGAGAAGGAGAGAGAGTGAGAGAATGGGAGATAAAAGAGGATCGTTCTTATGTCAGAAAAGTATTAGGAAAGTTGGCTGAAGCATTTCTCAGGCAAATATCTCTCTCCCTTAGGCGCCAAGCCTGACCCTGTAAAGGAGGCAGGTCTTGTGTCTCCTTCCTGCTTTTCTCCTCTTCGGTGCCATTTTAGTTTCCAGAAAAGAGGAAAACAATTCTCTGAATATCTACACTGTACAATGTCTTCTTCTCCATCACTCAAACTATCTTACAGGACTTTAGTATTCCCCAATTGCTTATAAGTGTCCCATAAGATATCCCACAAATGGAGTTAGGTATAAGTATAGTGTGAAATTAATTAATAAGGTTTGTTGAATTCATGACATTTGAAAGTCCTTGTTCTGAGCTATGAGGTCATCAAGATATAATTCTTCCGTTTCTTCCATTTCTTCAGTTGTCACGGTGATCTTAGAAGATCCAGCTCAGATAAGCAAATCCAATAATAAGCTAAGTTTATAAGTGGTATTTGTTATTTCTCCTAGTTGAATCTTCTCAAAATATGTAAAGCATCATTGGAAGTTTTTCAAGCACAAACTGTGGATGTATTTTTACGTTCAGATAATAGGAGAGTAGCAATCCATTTCTTTATTGCCTGTCACAAACTTAGAAATAAATTTTATTGTGAACTTAATAGCAAAATATATTTGGGGTGGACCAAGAAATATTTATTTTGTGTTCTTTCTATCCCTTTGCTTCTCAGAGATTTTGCTTCAAGAACTTCACTTCATCTGCATGGATACTTTGTTCTATTTCAGCAAGTCATAGGGATCTCTCCACAGCAGTGGAAGACCTTGTTTTCTGGTGCATGTGCAACAGTCTCCTTGGGGCAGGGCTTCCGCTGCCTTGAACAACTCCAGGGACACTTTCTAAATAGCACCCCTGGGGGATAAGCTGACATGATTTTTAACCCACATATTTCTAATCTACATAGCCTGATCTTTAAGTGATTAAGTGCATTCTGATGGATGCAGGGTAGACTTTGTCATTGATATTTGTCCCTGAGGGCACAGGTATGATGTATGTCAAGAAAATAATTTACTTTGCATTTGACCAGCAGCTTACTATGAATGCTCCTGTATGTATGATTAAATGGAAAAGGAGTTCTGACCTGGAAATCCTTGAATGAGGGTGTCCTATCTTGTTAAAATGCTAGTACAAACTCAGAAAACCTCTTATCTGCTACAGGAAATTAAGATAAAAACAGAAGAATACACCCTTTCCCAAAGATGTGAAACAAAATCCCTCCAGTATTTCCCTCTTTTAAAACATTTCTATAATGGCAGTCATTTGAAAGAAATATTCATGGTTCACTATGAGATGGAGCAGACTGCAGTTTGGCCAAGTACTGGTGGTTGTCCTCTTCGATATGTTGCTCACTTAAATGATCATCTCTTACCATGCCCCTATGTTCATCGCATCCATCTCCACCAAATTTACAATCCTCTGAGCCATTAAAGCTCTTCATAGAATCCTATTAGATGGGAGCAGCAGCAGGTTCTGTTTTATATCAGTAATTTCCTTGACAGGTTTGAGTAGGGGAGAGAGGGTGGGAAAGTGGAAATTTTGTCTTTCACCTTTTCCAGCCTGCTTGAACAGGCAGAACTCCAACAGGAATATGGCAGACCCTCAAGCCTCAATCCCAGAGCTCCTCTGGCTCTCTGTGTCAGAAAGACCTGATTAACCGGCGGGGGGTAGGACGGGGACTAGAAAATGCAAAAAGAAAAGAAAAGAAAAAAAAAGCAGTTAGATCTCAGTTTCCTAAAGAATTTACTTAGAATATGAGAACTGAACTGCTCGTAACGAAAGATTGATCATACAAGACTTCTGTCTTACTATCACATTCACTCATTCATTCATTCATTCATTCACTGTCATTCAGCAAGCATCTAATGAGTGACCACTGTGGGCCAGGTACTATCCTAGGCAATGGGAATGTTGTAGAACATTCTGAAACAAATAAACAGTTAAAGCCCAGAGTATATACTTAAAAAATAATAAGAAAAGAAAATGGTATGTATGGTTAATGAGGCAAGTGAACATTTCTTAGTGAAAGATGGTTAACTTTGGCATTTCCTGACTTTATGGGACTTCATTCCTTTTGGCATTAACAGTGGTATGTATTAACAAAGTTTTCTCTAGTTAATTCCTAAGGAATGTGATTTTTAATTAAAAAGAGAAAGCAAAAATGTAAATCCCCCAGCTGGAGACACTTTGTAGGGCTCATTTAACAATATTTCTTAAGAAAAGATACTCATTTCCTGTTCATGCCATTCATCCTTTAAAAAATAAAAAAAACTATGATTTAAAAATAATTTTAAAATATTAGAAAATAATTTTATATAATATAATATCATTTATCATTTATTTGGATTCCATTGCCTTTTTTCTTTTGCAAACAGCCTTTCCAACACCAAGTTATGAAATCATGGCCATCCTTGAGTAAGAAACCTTATAACCAGTGTGGTCCACTCTTTTTTCAATCTGGTGTTTGTTGTGTATTTATTTATTTGTGATTATTCATAAAAAGGAAATGTGCTAGGAAAGCAGTCATAGCTTTTGGGAAAATAAGTCAACACAAACTTGGTCTATCATTTTATTAAAGCAAAACCACATAGACAGTAGGACCTAATGCCCTACAAGCCATTGGTTGCCTGAGCCATTACAATGTGTCAAGGATGGGAGTATGTGCTAACTGGCTCATATTTGATAAACATTAGGTCACATGTGTTCAGACTTAAACTTTAAACAGGACCTAAAAAGTTGAATTCATCTGGGGGGGCCCAGAAACTATTGAACTATGGCATTCTTTTCATCATCAGAGGCTGATTTCTAAAGACTGTATCTGATTTCTTTGCAGTATTTACATCTTGCTCTCAGGTTATCTGATTTCATGGAGGAAGGTCCGAGGAAAAACTCTAAATACTGGGAGTAAGGAATAAGCTCTCACTAGGATAATGTTCAGTTACTTCCTATTGCAATAAAGTGAATCAGTTTCCTCTGCAGAAAGGAAAGTTGTATTATTGAACTTCATTATTTTTGTCAGCAAATGGTGACATAATCAATTTCCAGGAACCATAAAAATCTACAAGAATATTTTCTCAACAAAATTTAAAGATGGCATCTTAGTTGAGAGTGACAGTATATACATTATTTGAGAGTGATTATTATATATATATATGGTTTTTTTCACCCAATACCTCACAGCTTTTTCTCCCAACCTGGGCTTTGTTTTGCATTACAGTTGATGTCTTTGCATTTTAAATAAGCTCCATGCACTAAATTGCCAAAAAGACTTTCTTGTTTGAGGTCATTAAGACAAAGGAGCTGAACATCAGTCATGGGTATGGCTCCTTTCACAGGACATCAGTCTTCTCTGAGTCCCTGCAAGCCTTATGATCAGAGAGAGGCAGGAGGTGAGCTTTTTAAAAGAAGACAAGTAACAGCCTGCCAAAACCATGCTTTGTAACACAAAATAATGGAAGCAACAGAGTGCACTTTCCCCCCATCTTCTGTGGCCACTGAGGGCCAAGAGCATTCAGTTTTGAATTGGAAGTGTGAAATACTGACAGGTTAATGCTCTCTTCTTTGCAGGTCCTTTCCCTTAGGAAGGATAGATTAGAAAATTGTAATCTCAGTTATGACTACGTTTCTGCCTCTCTCTCAGAACTGTTACCATTTTCAGTTTGTATTTCCTTGTATTCTGTGATAGCTTGGGTCAGAGGTTGGACTGCAGGCCTCCCAGTGGTACCAAGAGCAATAATCCAATTTCCAAGCCGAGCCAAAAACAATAGCAAAGTCCAAACAGGGCCTGGATTCAGGGCAGAGCTCATTCTTGTGAGCGGGATTTGTTTCCCTTCAATGATCTGGACACCCCATTCATCTTGAGCCTTCTCATGGCTGTACCTATGTGATACCAATATCTGCGTATTTCAAAGTCATGTGAGATAGAATAAAATGTTTGAAAATACCCAAATTCCAGGACATTATATGGATAAAATAGCTAGGTGCTTGGAAAAACATTTTACTCTGCATCTAAATATTTTAACATTGTTTGACACCGACAATCGGTTTGAAAGTATTAATATTTGATGTAATCTTGAACATTCTTTTCTGTAAGATCGACTTGTACAAATACTATCTAGCAGGTATCATAGTGTTTATAAGTTCAGACCGGGATCAGACCACATGGGTTCAGGTGTGGCTCTATTACTTACTTACATGAGCAACCAAAGACAAGTCTATTGGTTAGAAAATGATGAGTAACAAATTACCCGAAAACTTAGTGGCTTGAAACAATAAATATTTATTGTCTCACACTGCGCCTGTAGGTCGGGAATCCAGGGAGCAGCTTAGCTGGTGGTTCTGGCTCGGAGCCTGCCATGAGCTTGCAGTCAAAATACTGGCTGGGGCTGCAGGCCTCTGAGGGTTTGCTAGAGATGGAGGATCCACTGAGTCACACACCTGGCAAGTGAGCGCCAGTTCAAGGCAGCAGGCCTCCGTTCCTCGCCCATGGCCTCTCCAGAGATCCGCTTGAGCATCCTTAAGACTTGGCCACTTACCTCCCCCAGAATGAGTAATCCAAGAGAGAGCAAGGAGGAAGCCGAGATGCCTTTTAGGAACTAGTCTCAGACATCATGCATCATCTCTTCTGCCACTTTCTGTTCATTAAAAGCAAATCATTGAGTGCAGCCCGCACTCAAGGGGAGGGAAATTAGGTTGCACCTTTTAAAGGGAGGAGTATCAAAGAATTTGTGGACACATTGTCAAACCAACACAGAAGGTTAATGAAGTGCCTCTGTTTTCTTGTCTATAAAGGGGATAATAATAGCACTACTTCACAGGCTTGCTTTGAGGATTCAATGATGCCATATATGTAAAGGGCTTACGATAGTGCTTGGCCCCTTGTAAGTGCAATACAAGTGTTAGTTTTATTTTCTTTCCTGACACATCTAAAGACAATCAGAATTATATACAATATCGTCTAGGTAATTTTTAACAAGCTGGGTCTGGCAGATTCCTTGTAACTAGCTGGAGCCTTTTTATTCTTGTGTTTCCGAAGGCTATTGGCAGTTCTTTTAAAGTATCCTGAGTTCATAGCTGGTCCAGACCAATTGCACCTGCGTCTTCCCCATCTCAGTAAATGGTTCCATCAGTTACACGGTAAACCCCTTAGAATATCCTGACTTTTCCTACCTACATCAGATCCTTCAACAAGTCCTGCTGACTCTACTTTCAAAATATATACTTGCTGTAACCCATTTTTCTCAGCCCTAGAGAACTACCAAGGTCCAGTCCAAAGCCTCTCACTAGACTCCCTGCTTCCTCTCTTGACCCCTACATTCTGGTTCTATACTGAGCAGTCAGAGTGATCGCTCTTAAACATAAAGAAGACCATCTCCCTTCCCTACGGAAAATGTTGGAATGGATTCTCTCCAAATAACATTCAAAGTCCTCTCTCTACAACTTTGTCCCCTATCACTAGGCTTTGGTCCCTCTGCATCAGTCTTGTTGATCTTCTTGCTGTTGCTTCAGCTCCCCAGACTTATTGTCACCTCAGAGCCACTGCACTTGCTCGACTCTGCCTACAACAAATGTTGTGTGGCTCACTTTCTTATTTCACTCAAGTTCCTGTTCAAATGTTGCTTCTTCAGAGAGACTATCCCTCAGGAACCTAGCAAAAAAGCATCCCACATCCCACCACCCATCTCTTAAGTTGTTGACACCCCAAATGTGTTTCTTGTCTGCCTCCCTTGCTAGCCTGTAAACTCCATGAAAACAGGAAGTTTGCCTTGTTCACTGATATATACCCTGCACTCAGAGGTGCCCATTACATAGCAGGTTCTCAATAAATGCTTGTTGAATGAATGAATGAACAAGCAGAGATATGAGTTAATTGATTAATCCAGAAGTCACAAGATGGAACCTACTCTGGTCAACAGGTCTATTTTGTTAACACAACACAACATTCTCTAACAGTGTTTTTTGTTTTTTTTTTAATGTAAATCAGTTGTCAACATTTATACATTGGGAGATTTCACTTAAAAATTTTGATTGTTGGCTTCTTTTGAAAAATCAAAAGATTTTTTGTGTCCCTTTGGCACAAGTGTGTCATGTTGATTAGCAGGTGCTCCTTTTTGACACATTTTACCCCATTCCCCTGCTCACCATTGTATTGCTAACACCAGTGACCTTCTCACGACTGGCTCCCCCCACTCCTCTACTTTACCTGCTTGGCCCCATATGCTTTCAGGACCCCTAGATTAAGCATATATGTCCTGCACATCTGTAATTCTTCATGTCTAGCTTAGAAATGAAATTGGTCCCATGTTGAATCTCTAACTCCTATTCATAATCAGACACACATTTCAGCCTCTGGTGCCATTCTAGTTGTAGAACACACTTGACAAGCTCAACAAAGAACCTTCGTTAGTGAAAGGACAGAAAGATTCAATTGTGTTTCAAAACAGTTTTCACTTTTGGAAGGTTATTTTTAAAAACAAACTATTTTGTGTTTGAAATAGTTTGCTTTTTTTCAAAACCTCATGAACATTATATCCAGCTGTTTACCTAAAGTGATTCATTTACCAGTGTAGGACACACCCAAGTTCCTAAGAAAGAAAATAACTGTGTTTAACAATAGACGGTTGCATATTCTAAAGTCAGTAAAAGAGAAATATGCATATAATAGCAAGAACTATATCTTTTTATTCACTGGATAGCCAGTGGCAATATATTTTGGGGACTTGAGTATTTATTAAGCATCTGCTATGTCCGATATTGTTCTATGCATGCATAGAGCTCATATTCTAGTGTATATTCTAGGGAAGCCAGACAGCAAAAACTAAGCAAGACAAATAAGTATACATTATAATATTTGCAATATTAGGTGATAAGTGCATGGATAAAAGGAAAAGTAGAGTCAGGAAGAAAGATCAGGAGGCTTGGCTAGTTACTGCTTTTAACAGCCTCATCAGGGTAGGTCAGTAGAGAAGATCAGTTTAGGGCAAGACCCAACAAAGGTAAGGGAGTTAGCCAAGTGGATCTCTGGGGAAAAAACCTCCCCAGATAAGGAAAGATCTTGGGCCAGTGTCCTAAAGCAGGAGGGTGCCTGGTGTGTTCAAGGAACAGCATGGCTGCCCTGCCTGAGTTGAATGTTCGGTTAAGTAAGTTGACTGTAAGCATATGAAAGCACACAGTGTTCTCCATATGAGTAGTCTTGTCTCTTCAGGTAAGAAACAATTATCCTTTATTTTTAATTAACTTATATTTTGATTTGGCCATTACCTGGGCATTTGAGACTCCATGGCAGGATAAGAGACATTATCAGCACTGCAGGTTCAATTTTGTAAGGGGAACTTCAGTGACTGGCCCCAGTTGGCCTCATGGTGGAGATCCTATCTGTAAGCTACTACATACGCATGACAAATTCTCACGAACTGGCTGTATTTCCATTATTCCTGACACACTCTCCTGTTCCATATATTGAATATTTGTGCTTTTCAAAAGAGTAATCCATAAGGAAAAGAATGTTGCCCTGCGTGTTAAATACTCTCCACTAAATAATGCTGTTTGGAGGGCATCTTGTGAAAACCTCCATAACAGAGCTTCATGTCTCCTCAATGCAGCTACTGGCGGAGGACTGGCCCTTTGGAACTGAGATGTGCAAGCTGGTGCCTTTCATACAGAAGGCCTCCGTGGGAATCACGGTGCTGAGTTTATGTGCACTAAGTATTGACAGGTAAGAGCTTATATTTAAGCCAGATATATCCTGAATACTATAATGACGATTGCTCTGTTGCCTGGAAAATAAACTATGAAATTCAATAAAATCAGGCTCTGCCAGCTTAAAAAACAGTTCATTTTGATCTTCAGATATCGAGCTGTTGCATCTTGGAGTCGAATTAAAGGAATCGGGGTGCCAAAATGGACAGCAGTAGAAATTGTTTTAATTTGGGTAATGTCTGTGGTTCTGGCTGTCCCTGAAGCCATAGGTTTTGATATGATTGTGATGGACTACAAAGGAAGTCATCTGCGAATCTGCTTGCTTCATCCCACTCAGAAAACAGCCTTCATGCAGGTAAATTATACTCTTTTTTTCTTTTCTCTTTTTTTCTCATAAATATTTAGCTATTTTCCCTGACCTCCCCTTCTCAGAATAGCTATTGATTTATAACTGTCCTTGGCATAAATTACGAGTGTAGATCCCAGGACTGCAGAGTTAATGTTGGCTAACGACTCAAGCTGCAAGAAGCTGAGTCACACTTCTCCAAAATTCTGACTCTTGGGGACACGGATCATGTCTCTGTGCACAGATAAACCAAGTTGATATGTGAGAACTAATCTGAATTTATAGCTGTTCTACCCCAAGTCCCACCAGCACTGGAAACTTCTGCTTGTTCTGCATAAGACAACACTTCAGTTATCAGAGAGCGTGGATCATTCAGCAAATGTTCAAGTAGAAGTCATCTTGACATGGGTGGATGCTAAATAGCAAACCTGACCTCTCTCTTTGTCTATGATACCAAAGTAAAAGCTGCCCTTACAATGAACTTTTTATCTTGGCTATTTGTTAAACATCTAATCAGGAAATAGGAGAATCCTAACTGTAAAAGACTTCTTCCCCAAAGAATGATTTAAGAGAAGTTAAAGCAAAGAAGGCTGGTCTAATCTAAGTGTTGCCAATGATTATTTTCTACTTTATGTATAACACGCTATATAAAAATTCATGAATTGTATATATCAAGCAAAAAAATAAAAGGGATCTTAATGTGAAATTGGGAATGAGATTGCTGTTTTCTTGTTTCTTATTAGTAAAAAGAAAAAAAAAGTACTACATGGGTTACATAAAATTATTCTCCAATACAGATATATCTGGAGCAACAATTTAAGAAAAGATAATTTAGAGCAGAAAAAGAATAAGAGAAATGACAGAAGTTAAGCAGTGTTGACTCTCTTTATTGAGAGATCAAATTTATATATTAGTGACTTAAGTGATTAACATAGACCTTTTCATATCTGTTTTTCCCCCATTAAACAAACTTGCTAAAAAGTAAAAACTTCACTTAAACAATAGGATAAGCTTACATATTCAGATGTGGTATGTTGTACAAAGAATAAGTATAACTTGCTTACATGTACAGAAAACATTTACCAAATAGTTCCAATTCTTCCCACGTGCTTAAGTTTTTGTGGAGAACATCAGGACTCATTCTCCTTTGCACTTTGTAAACTTCTTTTCAACCAGCCTCGACACTTCCAAATGAGATTTTATTTTAAAACAGAGTTGGGCTTTGAGGAGAGGGGAACGTGGGAATGACAGAGTGCTGAAATGCTTTTTAGGCAAAGTTTGTTTAATTTAATATAGATACTTAATTATTTGTTCAGTAGATATAGCCTGAAAGTGTATATAGCCTTTATAAAACGAATGTACTTTAGAAGATAATTGTTTTTGATGAATATGTTATTGGAAGTTAAACATTTGATATAGAAGATTTTCTTAATCATAAAAGTTCTTTCTGTCCCATAGTTTTACAAGAGAGCTAAAGATTGGTGGCTATTTAGTTTCTATTTCTGCTTGCCTTTGGCTATCACTGCATTTTTTTATACCCTGATGACCTGTGAAATGTTGAGAAAGAAGAGTGGAATGCAAATTGCTTTAAATGATCACTTAAAGCAGGTAAGAAAATAGAAATAATTGCTGATTCATGGTGGTAATTATGATTATGAATATGAAAATGATTATGACAATAGACCAAAATTATTATACACCAGAGCATATTCTTTCCTTTTTTCTTGCTTCTGGTATCTTTGAATAGATACTGAATATTTTATGTTATTTATTTAGAAATATTCCATATAATCTAAAAAGATCGAGATAGAGCCATTTTTAAAAAATGAACCTCTAGAAGTTTTAGTTCTAATTTATATTAACTATTTAGTGTAAAGTTCAGCATCCTTAATTTTTACAAATGCCACTGACTTTTTGTAAAGAACATCAAGTATTCTTCTGGAAAGAGAGAATGCTGTGGTTGCAATGAAAGATCTTTTCAGAGTCTGACTGTGGTTTTATTTCAGAGACGGGAAGTGGCCAAAACTGTCTTCTGCCTGGTGCTTGTCTTTGCCCTGTGCTGGCTCCCCCTTCACCTCAGCAGGATTTTGAAGCTCACTCTTTATGATCAGAATGATCCTAATAGATGTGAACTTTTAAGGTAAGAAAGGTGAAATAGAAACAGTTTTATAAATAAACACCATTCAGAAGTGTTTCCATTGATTCTTTTCATGGGCAGAGAGGACACATTTTCCTAATCCTTAGGGAGCAGTTAAGATTCCCAGTTTTTGCCTTCACTCATATTTTGGAGGGAGGACTGAGGGAGACTGCAGAGAACATGGGAAATGGAGAGCTCAAGTTGTCAAAGGGATGAGTGAGTGGCAAGATCTAAAACATCAGGACTCATTCTCCTTTGCACTTTGTAAACTTCTTTTCAACCAGCCTCGACACTTCCAAACGAGATTTTATTTTAAAACAGAGTTGGGCTTTGAGAAGAGGGGAAAGTGGGAATGACAGAGAAAGTGAATGAGACAGGGAAAGGGCAGGGGGAGAGAACATTATCAACAAATACCAGTGATACCAGTTAAATTCAAGCTAAGTTCTTTTCTTCACAAGTCTGCAAAGAATCAATGCTTGGGGCAGCATGTATTCTACAATGCATTTTTGGGTTATGTTTTGCAGCTTTTTGTTGGTGTTGGACTACATCGGCATCAACATGGCCTCCCTGAATTCCTGCATCAATCCAATAGCTCTATATTTAGTTAGCAAAAGATTTAAAAACTGCTTTAAGGTAAGAGACTATTCTAAAGTAAAAGGCTGTTTTAATCTGCTGTCAAAGATAACCCTTCAAAGTATTAACATTTATATGCAGAGAGTTCTAGTAAATTGTTCTATAGTGTCCCTCGCATTAGATCGTGGATGCTTTTTGAAACATGACTCTTGCTTATAAATCACTATAGTCAATTTTTGCGTGTATGTTGTAGTTGACCACTCCCTACTGCCTCAACCAAACAGTTATGCTCATAGAATGGACTCAGAAAATTAATACAAATTACACACATTGATGTCTGACATATCACGTAATAAAATCGTAGCTAAACATGGGTTAAATTCTCTCTTCCCCTGTTTCTGGTAGATAAGGGGCAATGCAGCAACAAACAGTTTGGAAGATCATCAATTTATGTCTTTTTTTCCAATGGCTATGAGAACAGCAAGCCAAAAAAAGAGACTTAATTAAGCATCTACCTCCTCTTTCCTATCGTCTTTGCAAAGCAGAAATGTGCTGCTCAAGCAGAATACGTGCAACTGTTCCTCATTGTAATAACCATCCATCCATTCATTCACTCCTTCGACAATCTAACGTGAAATAAAATAGTCCCTCCCATTATATGGGAATAATCCATTTGTCCCTACTATTTCATTATTGGAAAGCCAGGAATTTAGCTTCCTTGTAAATTCTAAGGCAGTCTATAGTACTCTTTGCCCACTCATACACTCAGGGATTTTAGAGCTGGATGCAAAACATTCATCAAGATCAAACCTCTCATTTTACAGAATAGAAAACAGCAGACCTCTCACCCTCTTATAGGCATATAATTTTTCAGAAAACAAACAGAATGAAAAAAGTTCTGGATAAAATATTCAAGAAAGACTTGGAAGACTAAAACTTTATACTTTAAAAACTCAGTGTGTAATAAAACTGAAACGGCACATGCAAGTAACATGACTGAAAAAAATGACAATGTAATACTGAATTCATTGACATGGAAAGACGTTTATGGACCATTGAGTGAAGAAAAATCAGGTTATGGAATAGTATGTATAGTACAAATCTCCTTAGAAGAAATTATGCACATATAAACAAACACATGCGCATCTACAGTCATGTGTATATATGTGTATACTAATCTCTCTATTTGCATAGGAAAAAGTCTTGAGTTACATATTTATCAAAATATTATGAGTGTCTTTCTCTTATGAGGTATTCTAATTATATCCTTTTGTTATTCTCTGTATTTCCTTGCTTGAAAAATTATCATTTGCTATTTACGTAGTTATATTTTTTCCAGATTTGTGTTCATATTATTATTCAACTACTTATGTAATTATATATTTTTTAAAGCAAAATATAAGATAGCATGGAAAGAAAGTGGCCCAAGAATTTCCATTCCTGCATAAAAAGTCAGACCCTCAGAGAGTATGAAGAGTAATGACAGTTCAACTGACACAAACATATAATGAGTTACTTTGTTTTTTATAGTCGTGCTTATGCTGCTGGTGCCAGTCATTTGAAGAAAAACTGTCCTTGGAGGAAAAGCAGTCCTGCCTAAAGTTCAAAGCTAATGATCATGGATACGACAACTTCCGCTCCAGTAATAAGTACAGCTCATCTTGAAAGAAGGATCATTCACTTTTATTTTCTTTTCTTAGGAGAGAAGTCATTTTAGAAATGAGGCATTTGCCAAAACAATAACAAATCAAAACAAAAAACTATGTGTTTGTCCCCCGAAAAAGTAAAAACGTACTTAACACAACACAAATGGATTTCCCACTTAACACTCATAATTACACATGGCATTTTATGAACTGTTTACAGCAAGAAAAGAAAAACAGCAAGAGTTAAGAAAACTTCGTTGTCAAAGCACTTAATATTTTACAGTAAGCACTTGAACGTAGCTCTTAATAAATTCCAGGATATTCATACATCTCTTACATTTAAAATGAGCTCCTTCAGAATGCATACTAAAGAGGTTTATTTTTAAAATGATGTGACTCTGATGCAAAGGGGAAAAAAGTGTCATTGTAAAACAGAATTATTAAGTTATAAATGATTCAATTAAAATTTTTTAAAAGAACTTTTTATTAATAGTATCACACCATCATTCAAATTATTATTGGATACAAAATGTGAAAGCAATTTAACTCGGTTATTTTGTTGGGCATCAGAAGCATATTTAAATGATCAGGAAGGAGAAAGTGAGATCTAGGCTAAATTTTTAAAAATCCTTAAACTCTTCACATTCAGATTAGATCAAATATCACAAGAGAAAGAGGTTTGGAATGCTATCCAAAAGACTTCTTTGAAATCTCTCATTCACATACTCTTCAAAGAAAACACTACCTACAATTTTTAAAGGATGACTAAAATTTTCTTCTTTTACTATTGTAGTTTAAACCATATTTGTTTAGGTCCACCACCTGTAAATACTCAGCTACACACACTACATGTCAATGCTTAAACCAGGGGCAGGCCCCAGCATTAGAGCCTTAAGTAGACTGATGACAATTCCCCTATAATAGACAGAATGTGAATTGCCTAGAGCAGTGTCCACATGGCAAAGGAGAGGTGACATCCTCACACCCACGCTGTAGTTAAAATTGTCTCCAGTTTAAATATAGTGTTATCATTAAAACACTGTTTTTAAACAGTCACTCAAATTAGTAGTTCACAGCTACCTGTAAAGCTTATTACTAATTCTTTTATATTACTTTTGTAAATAACCATTGGAAAAGAGTTCTTGACATGCTGCTTTTCTATTACTTAAAGGCAAATCTGCTTTTTGAGACTGTAAGAACCTCTTACTTTGGACATTCCTGCCTAATTTTTTAATCTCCCCAGCAAAGTGCCTTCGTTTTTCTTGGATGAGATGTGTGTGAAAGTATGTGCAAGAGAAAACGGAAGAGAGAGGAAATGAGGTGGGGTGGGAGGAAACCCACAGGGACAGATTCCCATTCTTAGCCTGATGTTCGTCATTGCCCGTCATATCAATGCAAAAGGTCCTGATTCTGTTCCAGCAAAACACAGTGCAATGTTCTCAGAGTGACTTCAGGAGCAAATTGGACCCAAGAGCTTTAACTCAGTCTTAAAATATAACAGAGTTCGTATTTTTTTTCCCTTTAATAACCCAGACCACATGTTGGAAATAAGCTAGCAATGTTGTTTTCTGACAGTATTTGGAGTGATGATACGGTGAACCAGAACCTGACAATGTGGCCAATAAAAAAATGACAATAATTAACTCACATGCCATGTGGATTTGATTTACAATCACTCATGGTCATGTCTATTAATTTCTTCCCAATCAGTTTTTCAAATGCCTGTCATTACAGAAGACATTTCAAACTTTGGATTTTTAAATTAACTTTGGGTCACTAATATTTTCAGTTTGTTCATATATTTTTTATTTCTATTTAAGTTTCAGTTCATTTTTATTACATGTGCTGAGTATTAGTTCCTCATTTACTCTCTAATACCCTTTCCTTCTCCACATCTCCAGAATTGTGGGCTGTAATCATCATGCCAAATCTCAGAACTGCACACAAAGAGTATATATGCACTGTTTGTAATGAAATTGTGTTCAGTAGCTTTCTAAAATGGTTTGGTTCAGAATTTCAACATACTGATAAAGGCTGAAAAGAAACAAATAGATTTCTTGGCATAATTAAAACCAAGATAAAAAAAGGTGCTATAACTTTAAAACATTATTTCCTAGTATTAAAACTATTTCATATAGCAATGGACAAAAATAATGTTAACAATGATGTTAAAGCTCAAAAGATTTATAAGTGGTTTTAGATTTTCTCCTTTCCACACTGCTACTAAGTCAGTATGTTCAAACATCTTTTAGTATTAGCAGCTTATATATGGCCAAAGGAATATAGTTTATAGCAAAATATGGATGTGTTGTAACTAACTTTATAAAGTTGTAATATAACCATGTAAAATAATTATACATATTTTGTTTTCCTGTGGTCACTGAAAGTGACAACTGCTGTAGTTGTTGATTCCTTACTATGTAAACAAAATCAATAAAAATTTAAATTGTTTCCAGTTCTCCCAGGTTGATTATCTGGTGGATAGTTTCCAGTGGCCCCTCATGTCTTTCTTTCTCTGGTTGCCTGCCTTTGGGGCATTGCACTGTTTAATCGCATTATACTATAGGTCAAAGGTGAAAGTTGAAATGAGGTGTTAGGATTATTCATTTCATTCGACATGCTTCTTTTGAGTGTTTGCTATGTGCAAGTCTGGATGAAATTAATAAAATTCATGGTCCCTACTCAAGAGGAGACAGAGAGGGTAACAAACTACTACAAAACAAAATGAAATAACTGCTAAATAACTAAATACCTGCTAGTGTTGACTGTGGAAGTTCACTAATGGGACTGAGTTGGGGGGCACTAACCCCTTTCTTCACCTACCCCAAATCGTCAAGAATTAGCATTTACTCTGTTCCCATATGGTTATGTCCAGCCCAACCTAGTGTTTCAGAGGTTTTCATCATTTCTCCCCGATCTTTGCTGAATTGTAGCTGACATCTCAGCTGGGACACTTTAAGATAGAAATTCTGAATCCCAGCAGCTATGTGACAAGTACAGAAAAAGAAAACCAGGAAGTACCCCCTCTAAGCAGTCACCAAAAGAAACTACTTCTTCTTGAGCAGTTAATTGTCAAATTCATTATAGTCAAAGTAGTCAGAATAAATACAATTTAGATTCTCAGAAGAAAACAAGGAGATGTGGCAGCCCTAGGACGTGGATTTCCCGAAATCTCTATGGTGTAGAGGCCAAGCTTGTGAAAGGCAATAACTCTGAATTAACTTATTTTCAGATATTAGTTGGCCTCAGAAGTTACACATTTTAAATAATCAACAGATCAAACAAGTGTACCCAAACTGGGAAATCTCCCTGGACGCTTGCAGGATTCAAGGCTTGCTTCAGCACATGAATCATCCCACCACGACAGGAAGGGGGCTGTATAAAAAAAAAGCATTCAAAGTTAAAAATGAGGATGCCCTTGATTGTTTCTGCAAAACAGGTGACCTCAACAAGTCACTTAACATCTCAGAGTTTCGGTTTAATTATCTATAAAATACAGAGAATAACATACCCAAGAAGATTTTTACATCCATCAACAAATGCTTAATGTGTTTGGTATATCATTTAGTACCGACTAAAATATGATTATACAAAAATGCCTAAAACATGTCCCTCACATACTTCACACACACATACATGCCTACTTGCAAACTGATAGATTAGGTCTCCAGTGATTTTCAAATTGTCAATTTCCAAGGTCACTCTTCCCTTCTCATTTTACTCAGATTCTGTGCCTCCTCTTTTGGGGACTTTTTGCCTCCCTTCTCCCTTGGCTTTCATGACACCAGTCTCCCTTGCTCCTTCTGAATTTCTCTTCTCTGTCTCTTCCTCTGGCACCTGTGACCCCAAGGTTTGTACTTGATCTCTTCTCTTCCTCATTCTTTTTTCCCCAGTCTTTCTGTTTTCCTCTTGAGCATTTCCATTCATCCCAATGCTTTAATTAGCATTTCTAAACTATGATAAACATTTTTGTCTTTAACCCAAACATCTCTCTCTCTCTCTCTCTCTCTCTCTCTCTCTCTCTCTCTCTCTATATATATATATATATATATATATATATACACAACATAGTCTCTGGCCTCCAGAAGCTCAAATTTAGTAGAGGAGTTAGACAAATAAACAAATACA
The DNA here is from genome assembly GCF_015220235.1 of Choloepus didactylus. Taxonomy (NCBI): domain Eukaryota; kingdom Metazoa; phylum Chordata; class Mammalia; order Pilosa; family Megalonychidae; genus Choloepus; species Choloepus didactylus. The sequence continues at coordinate 59,333,615 of NC_051318.1, forward strand.
TGTAATCATTATGTCATAGATACTAGAATATAGGTATGAATATGGTAAGAATCAAAGTTTAGGGAAACATATTAGAAGAGTTGATATTTGAGTTGAGTCATAAAGGAAGTTTGCCCAGCAGACAAGGGGTTATTGGCATTTCTGGCAAAATGCACTTCGGGAGAAGGGCTGCAGCTCAGCAGGCTGGGGGAAGACTGTGAGACGTAGGGTTGGATAAGCTGACAAGCCAGGGACGGCTCTGTGTTCTGTGCAATGGTCCTTGCCCTCTACCATGGGATGTTTTTCCTCAAAGGTCTGAGTATCACATGCCACAGATTTATCTGGGATATTTATTTAAAATGCAGATTCCTGGCACCAGATCTGAACTAAATAATCAGAACCTCTGGGGTGGGGTTCAGAAGTATTTAATTTAACAAACACTCCAAGTATGCTTCCAAAATTGGAGAAGTGTTGCAGTGTAGATATTTGCAAAGCACTGAGTGTTTTAAACAAGAAGGCAACAGGATTAAGTTCTGCTTTCCTAAGGCTGCTTTGGAAGCTGTGTGGAGAATGGTTAGGGGGTAATAAGTCAGAAAGCAGAGAGGCGGGATAGATGGCTACTGAGGTTGACAGTGAAAGAGATGAGGACCTGAGAGAGGAAACTATGTGGGGAGGGAGGAGGCAAGACAGATCTGGATAGATAGTCATCACAGCATGGTGGCCAGCTAGATGTGGAGACCAAAGTTCAATCACCAGGCTTCTGGCTGGAATGGCCGTGTCAATCATGGTGCCATTAAAACTAGGCTAGGGAACAGAAAACTATGCCCCAAGGGCCAAATCCAGACTCCTGGCCTGTTTTTGTAAATAAAGTTTTCTTGGAGCACAGTCACACCCACTGATCCACATATTTATTGTCTATGGCTACCTTTAGGTACAATAGCAAAGTTGAGTCATTGTGACAGACTGTCTATTTACTGTCTGTCTTAAAATACGTGCTGTCGGGCCCTTCCAGAAAAACTGTGCCTCCCCATGACCTAGATAAGCAGCACCAAAGGAAAACAGAGGAAGCCCTAGAGGAAATGGTGGGGAAAAAAGAAGTTGGGGAATGTAATGAATTCCGTTTTGGACATCCACAGAGAAGCTTAGGAGATATATTTGGGTTAAAGACAAAAGTTTGTGCATCATGTTTAGAAATGCTAATTAAAGCATTGAGATGAACAGAAATGCTCAAGAAGAAGACAGAAAGACTGGAGAAAAAAGAAAGAGGAAGAGAAGAGATCAAGTACAAACCTTGGGGTCACAGGTGCCAGAGGAAGAGACAGAGAAGAGAAATTCAGAAGGAGCAAGGGAGCCTGGTGCCATGAAAGCCAAGGGAGAAGGGAGGCAAAAAATCCCCAAAAGAGGAGGCACAGAATCCGAATAAAATGAGAAGGGAAGAGTGACCTTGGAAATTGACAATTTGAAAATCATTGGAGACCTAATCTATCAGTTTGCAAGTAGGCATGTATGTGTGTGTGAAGTATGTGAGGGAGTGGCAGGGGCAAAACAAAAGTTTGATGGCAGTGTATTAATGAATGAATGTGATATATTTTTATCCCATGTAAAAAAAAAATATATATATATATATACACACATACACACACACACACAGAAAATACATCAAATATCATATCTTCTCAGCACTTAGACAAGGATTAAGCATCTGGTTAAAGATAGTGGATTAAACATATTTTTTCCCTCACCTTCCTTCCAAAACTCCATTAAAATGACAGAAAAAATGAAAATGTACAACCCCACAAGGACAGACGTGAAAGGGGAGACAGAGAAGATGAGAAATGTTTACAAAATTGTGTAAGGTAAAAAACAGATAGATGAGGGACAAATTATTCAGATTATTAGCTTTCTCTGAGAAATGTCTATGGGAAGGTTTGTTGACATGTTTCACTACCAGAACAGGCTCAGGAATTGGAGACATCAGGTACCTTTGAAAGCAAGGGACCAAAATAGAACCCCAAGCAAAAAAATTAATTAAGTCTCAGGGATCAATGCCAGGATCGATCTCTAGCCTGCACAGCCAAGTGACTGTGACCTCATCAGACAGAAGACTGGTATTTTATTTTCTCTGGACTTGGCCACAATGAGGACAGCTGAAGGTGGAAATGAAGCCCCTTCCTAGAATCAAAAGGATTAAGTGAAGACCTGCCTTCTCACCCCCAACTCAGTTCCCTGAGTAGTGACTTAGCAGACTTCTAGGTCCCAAGAAAGAAACTGAAGACTGTATTCTGGAGAAATAACCAACAATGGGTGTGGGAAGGATTCTCAATTTAATTGGTCATGTGCCTGCCACATTCTGCCCACCAACGTAGAATTTCCAATCTGCCTTCCCAGGCACTTTGCAATTTGAATAAGCAGGCAAAGGCCAGCAGACATTTTGGAAAAACCTCTGAAGCGAAAGACAGACACTGAAACGAAAGAGGGAAAAAAAAGTGGTGGGGTGAGGGGACTGAGGAAACAAACACAGGGAACACACATAAAAAAATTATGATTAACTTTTCAAGGGCAATAAGAAACAATAAGGAAAACCAGGAGGCTAATCAACAAAGGAACATTCAGATCTCAAGAAAGTGCTCTTGGAAATCGAAAATATGTTAAGAGAAATAAAATAAAAATCAGTGGTCGAGTTTCAAAAGAGAAGCTGAATAAAAGAAAAATGTATGCTATGCCACCAAATGTACTCCGCTAAAACTAAGGAAGGACATAAAGGATTCCAGGAAACAGGTGAATCCAACACAGGAAAGACTCAAAAACCATCCTCAGGATGATAAGGAGAAAAAAAATATTTTAACCTGCCTACAAACCAACCAGTCCAACTAGAAACTGAAAACAGACAGAGGGCTGAGGGAGAGCTTTTCCAAGGAAAAAATAGAACAGAGAGATTACTTGTTTTATTTGACCATATTTCCAGGGGTTTTATAGTTCTGAGGATAAATTAATGATAGGTACATAGAAAATTAAGCAAATAAAAAGCAATTAGTCAATTATTAACCTGCCTGCGCCTCCCTCCCCCACAAAATTTCTTATATAGAAAAGAAAATGTAATCATGGCTTGGATCTAAGTAAATTTACCCTGTCAGAATAAACACTGAAGATTGGTTTAACCAAAATTATGACGTAAATAAATCTGAAGAATAAGAGGAAGGAAAGTATGCTTGATGGTTATGGCATAAGACAGTTAAATCTTAATTTCCTATGGTAAAAATCTAACACACTTTGGAAAACAATTGGGAATTATCTGGCTAAGCTTATCCTCTAACCAAAAAATCTCCACTCATACAGAAACTGTTTATTTGTCCAGGATATAGACACCAGACTGCTTACAGAGGCATTGTTTATTCCAGCCAAAATCGAAACAACCCAAACTCCATCAGCGATAGTTTAGGTAACTAAATATGCGGTATATCCATTCAATACAATTCTCTACAGCAGGGTTTCCTCAGTTGCAGCTGTATTGCCATTTTGGGTGTATAATTCTTTGTTATGAAGACTGCCCTGGATACTGTATGATGCTCAGCAGCAGCCCTGTCCTCTACCCATTAGATAAACTGACTGGGGGGCAAAATGATCCCCAATTGAGAACCACTGCACTACAGTACAATTCCATTAATAAAAGTCCAAAATCTGGAAAACCAAGCTATATTTTACAGGGACACTTAAGTGGATGATTACAAAATAATGGAAAGCAAGGAAATTACTATCATGTAAGTAGAGATACTTGCTATTCTTGGAGCCTCAGGGGCAGTTAGGATTAGGAAGGGATATACAGAGATCTTCTGGGCATGGGGGAGGTTTTGTTATTTTGTTATTGTTATTTTTTTATACAATATTAATTTATATAGCTTTTGTATATGTGAACATCTTAATATATTTACAACTACAATTAATATAGCCATATAATATGCATTACATTATATAACATATTTTATATAATAATTAAATTATGTACTTATTTCTTTATGTATACATGTTTTCTACCTTTTCCATATATATGTAATCTTTAGCCATTTACAAAGTAAAGAAAAGTAGGAAGCATATGATAACACCTGGTTGAAAAATAAAGTAATAGAAGTAAAAGCATATTATTTAAAAGAGTCTGATTAAATAGCTAGGGAAAAAAAAGAAGGAAAAGGAAGCAATTGCCTTAAGAATGTGGAATTCACGAGTGCAAAGGGTTTGGGCAAGGGTGGGCAGTACTGCTATGGTTCATTAGAAGCCTTGTTGCAGTAAGCTATGTATATATATTTTTTATAAATATAAAAAATAAGTTCAAAAACTGGAAGAGTGGTAGAGTGGGGAACATGGACACATTTCCTGGATCATGAACTCTGTAGCCCTAGATTTTTTTAATACTGCTTATTAATCCCAATGATATTTATTATATATTGAGTATCTGGATTCTTTTGGGTTGGCAGAAGTACAAGCAGGCCATTTTACTAAACAGGCAGTATAAAAGTATTTTGTGATGTGCCTAATATCTATTATGCAAACAGATCCCAAAGGTGATTTGAAAATTATAATGCATCCAATATAAGCAGGTAAACTCAAATACCTCACTAAATCAATTCTTGAAAGTTTAAATTTCTTGACAAATCAAAGGAAATGGTGGGAGGGGAGGAAAGAAAATAATAGTAGTTTGAGGAGACTCATTTCAACACACTCTAGGTGATAGGAGAAAATTTTCGAGAGGGTTGAAACATAAGCATGATAATCAATAATGCAGGAATATGCATCATCCTAGTGTACTTTCAAACCAGGAAAGTTTCAATTATTGCAACTGCCTGCACTGACATTTCAGTAAACTTTGGAAACTCATTATATCAATGCAAGACAAGTTATAAACCTGAGATGAGTGAGGCTATCCATTTATTCCTATCAGCAGACAATTAAATAAGGAGTCACCTACCATGGAGCACCTTCAGTATTTGATAGGAAAAGTGCAGGGGCACCTAACACAATCTCTGGAGCTCAGAGGAGGCTTCTTAAAGAAAGTGACATTTAAACTGAAGTAGGAGTTAGCCATGAGGAGGACAAGAAGAGGGAGATTGCTCCCAGGAGAGAGGACAGCACTTACATAATCAAGAGATAAGAGGACATGGCCTGCAGAAGGAAAGGAAAGTTGGTGAGTGTCTGTGTGCATGTGCACGCATGCATGAATTTGACATCAGGGGAGGGGCAATTGATAGGAGTGACAGTAAGAGGTTCAGATTTTACCTGGATAGCGATGGGGAGATACTGGAGGTTTTTAATCCAGAAGAGGTATCGTGGATGCACTATAGATAGTAGAGGGGAGCCAACTCGTAGTTCCAGATGCTGTTTAAAAGGTCATAGTGTGATTTAGGTGAGAGACATTCGTGGCTACACTAGGAAAATTGTCATGAAAAGACGTAGCTGGATTAAATACATATTTAGAGGGCAAATCAACAGGACCTAATGATGAATTAAAGGTTCAGAAACAAGGAGGAGAAAAGAGCCAGTGACACAACCCAGATTTCTAGCATGGGTGGTTAGTGATACCATTCACCAAGTGAGAGAATCCCAAGGAAAAGTCAGACTGTAGTTATTTTGAAAGGTGTGTGTCAGGAGTGAACAGGAGATCATGTATTTGAACTTGAAATGCTTGAAAAACATTTGTCTTTTTATTTTGAAACACATGAGAATCTTGATAGAATTTACATAATGATGGAGAGAAACTGCTAGAGGGGAAGAGAGGGGCTGCAAAAGGAAGGAGATATTTGTGAAAAGAAAGACCTGAGAGTGTGAGAAGATGGAACCTCACAGGATGAGAGAGAGGACCCTACCAACAAACAAATGCCTCTTGATTAATCTTGGATTGAGTCTCTATTTTCTAGTTGTCTATTAAGACACATGGAATCATATATTTGCAAAATACATGTTGAAGTACTGAAATAAATTATATATAAATTATATATAATATTAAAGTTGTTAATAGTGCAGAATGGATTCCTTATACATAAAACATGGAAGGAGCAAGGAAGACTTTCTTGCAATTATCACAAGAGAAAGTTACTTACTTGCTTTCTGTGGTATTGTGGGGGTGTAGCTTGAGTTTAAATTGTAAATTCCTTGGAAGTCTGTGATTATGCCTCTGCCTCTTCTGTAAGTCGCCACAGTGGCTTATATGATATTTTGCACATTGTGCGTACTCAGCTGAGGCTGACCACCAGCTGAGAGTCATTTAAATTCAGATTTAATCTTTTTGTTTGTTTGTTTATTATGGCTTGGGAAAACACAAAAACTCTAAAAATAGTGTGGGGACAAATTTTAAATATTAGGTCAGCTAACGTAATAAATGTCAATGGCTGGACTATCCATTAAGCAATCGCAATACATCAGGACCTGTATAGCTTTAAAATGCTTTCAAAAAGAGAGAGTCTATATCTATTTTAAAGAGGAAATTGTTTTTGACTGTCATAAACGTGTTTCAGAATCGCCAGTGTTGGATATCTGGTGTGGCCTCAAGAGTAGAACAGAAGGTTATCTCCCACGTCCTCTCCTCACATTTAATTCTTCAACTTAACATAAATGATTATCTAGTTCCACCATTCCACAGAAACACTAGAATCAAGATCACCCAAAACCCAATAGACATTTCTCTGTTCTCATCTCCCTAGAACTCTCAGAAGGAATTGACACAACTGAGCAAGCCCTCCCTCTCTTGACCCCCAGGCCCTAGTCTCCTGCTCTTCTTTCTGCATCATCAGCCACCACTCCTTCGACTCCTTTCTCTACCGTATTCGGGGAGGCCTAGCCCTAGGCTGCTCTTTTCTCTCTCTCCACTCTCCCATAGCCATCCGCATCCTTTTCCATGGCTTTGAGTCAGCTGCTCAATTCCCCAATGGTAGCATTAGCCCAGCTCTCTCTAGAGCTCTAGAATTCTCTTTACAACAACCTATCTGACATCTCCACTTGGGTGTCTCACAGACACCTGAAACCTGCCAGATCTAAAATAAACCTCTTGATTTTCTCACTAGCATTTTCTTCCACCCCACTTCCCACTGTATGCCCCTGTGCAGCCAAGGGTATTACCAAGGGTACAATGACTCAGAATAGATATTCCGGGTGTCATCCTTGATTACTTATTTTCCCTTGCTTCTCTCATCCAATTCAATAGGAAGTTCTACCTCTCAGTTCTACTCCATATCTCTCAAATCCATGCATTTTCCTCCATCTCTTTCTGCACCATTGCCGGTAAATCCACCATTGTGTGGATATCCTAACAGTCTACTGACTGACCGCTACACTTTCACATTTGTAATATTTGTAATATTTAAAATGTCAATTGGATCATGTCACTTTCCTGCTTAAACCCCTCAATAAACTCTCATTGAATTTGGAATAAAATCCAAAATCCTTAATATGACCTCTGAAGTCTGCACGATGTGGACATTTCCTATCTCTCCAGCCATATCTGGACCACTCTCCCTCTTGCTTCCCATCATCTAGGGCTTCTTGTGGGTTTTAAAGCCAACCACTTTTCTGCCTCAGGGCCTTTGCACGTGTGACTGCCTCTCCTAGAATGTTCCTCTCACTCTTGGTATGGCTGGCTCCCTCTTTTCTTTCAGGTTTCAGCTTAAACATCACCTTCTGTAAAGGTGACAACTCCTCTAAAAGTGACATTTAAGCTGAGATCCAAAAGAAAGGACTCTTTCATGCAAAGTCAATTCCTTAAGACCCTCCTTTTTAAAGTAGATTCCTTTTTTTACTTCTATCTGAGCCTCTTGCATGCTTCCTTCAGAACATTTATCACAATCTGTATTTCTTTATTCTTTGTTTACTTGACTTGTTTTAGCGGGGGTGGAGGGGTGAGGACTACGTTTTCCCAGGTAGGGTTCCTTTAAGGCAGAGACCATCACATCCTTGTTCACCATTGTACACTTGGCAGAAGCAATCAAGAAACATTTGTTGATTGAATGACATACCCCATTTAAAAATGCTTTCTGAAGTAATTTTAAGAAAATTGTTCATTCAGCATTTAACTTTCTTTTGTTCTGGACAAACAATTCAACCACCTGAAATCTTTCCAAGACTTGTTTTTCTTTAACAAATTGCTCTGATTTGTAATTTTCCTAAATTTAATTCTTTTCTTTTATCCATTTGCTCTCGTCAGTGAGAGCAGGAAGAAGAGACAGTCCAGCAGTGTACCTTTTCCTCTTTCTCCAGGCCTGTTACAGACACAGGGTTCTAGGAAAAAGACATAAACAGAGTGACTCTGAGCCAGATCACCGCATGAGCAAATGGCCTTTCTTTTATGGAAAAAGATGGTGATTGATATCATAGTGAAATTTAATTGATGTTTCAATTCTCTTCTGGAAACCTACTGTTTACCTATTCACCCACCAGATATCTTGTCTAACAAACAGTCTAACAAAACATTTTAAATTTTCCTTCGCCAAAAAAAGTATGAACTAGGAAAGTACCCTAGAGAAAAGCATTGAGTAGTTTGCTTCTGGGACTGTTGCTTGAAAATTTTTTATATTGAATGTCAGCACTAAGTTTTAATCTGGTTGAAATTAATGTCCGTAGGCCAAGTAGAATCCTAAATTCAGTAAACCTCCATATATCCAGAACAAACAATAGGCTATTCAGTTCACAACAGCAACTGGTATCAATTCAAAGAACCCAACATCGTGTGTCGGGATGAGGCCTTCTAGTACAATGTGGCACTCAGAAGCAACAAGCATTTGCTTGTCCCTAATGTTCATCCCAAATCACAGAATCTTTTAAAAAGGGCTTCCATGAAATTATCTCATCCTTCAAATCTATTACTTAGGGGAAGAGTTATGATCCAGTCAAAAGAATTTCTAGCATGTCTTTTCCAATGTTTTGTTTCCAAAGAAATAGGAATAAGACCACATGCAGTATAAAATAAAAAGATTAAATGAAATCAGGATATTGCATATTTTTCTTGCTAGTTAGAGATGGATAATACATGCATGGTGTGCAAATGGGGCTGATAAAAGGTGGATGTGAAGAAATCTGTCCCTTCCACCCCAGGTACAAATATTAACAAGCCAGCCTCATGTACCTATTTGCTACCACTCATAGCCAGCATCTGCACCTAACTATGTCTTCTGAATTTTGATACTTATAAATTAAGCAATGAGAGAAATTCTTGTAACTACCCACCCTGACCCACTTCTATTCCACCATATGTGCACACACGTGCACACACACACGCATTCCCATATAAACAAAAAGCAGACTCCGCTATCCAACTCTATAAAGCATTTTTAAAACCACCACTGGATAAGAGAATAAAGCCCTTTCCTTTTCCTAAGGAGTAGCCTCTTTTATCTAACAGGTTGCGGCATGTTAATAAGTCTGGTTTTCTGGAATAAAACATGTCTCTTGAAAAATCTTAGAAAGCCCCTCATACATGAAAAGTAGCAAATGTTTAGTGTCTTTTAAAATTCCTGTTCTTACTGGTCACAGTCAGATAATTGTCTCATTTGGCATGTCAAAGAGCTGTGTCCCGGTGCTCAAAACAACTAAGCCCCACAGTTGTCCATATAAAGAAGTTCCTTTTACTTTCACTTTGCAACTTGGATAACTTCTTCCCTAAAGTTAATGTCATTAGAAAACAAGATATTCATTGAAAGACTAAATACAGATGTTAAATCAAAGAAATTAAGTAGAAAACTTCTAATCCTGTATTTGGGCAAAAATATCAATATGAACCCAAATATATTTTATCTCTGAAAATGTGTATTTTCTAGTTCTGTGCATTGAAAAAATCTGGAAAGAATGACCAATGTGATAACTAGAAGCATCTTGAGTACCCAGATTGTAGTTTCTAAATAACATTTCCCACTGGAAAAAACCAGGGCTGCTTGGAGAAATGGATAATTCCAGCTCTGGAACAGGAAATATACAAGATGAGTCTGGAAATTTTTATCAGGCCAGAGAGCTAGAAAACTATCAAAGAGCACCAGGGTCATGCCAAAAAAAAAGAAAAGAAAAAAAAAGCCCAATTGAAGGGTGGGACATTTTGAGGAATAAAGAAAATAATGAATGTAATGGATCAAAAGACATCAAATATGTTAAAAATCAATGAGATCAAAATTATACAATAAACAAACAAATAAACAAAGCATCAGTGGTCATTCATTGCATTTGTATATATTCTTATTACAGCCCTTACTACATCATTGCCTATGTTTATGCCTCCAAATTAATCTGTGAACTCCTAAAGGACAAAATTCTCCATTCATCTTTTATCACTGAAAGAAGGTAAAGAACCACTGCCTTGTAGAAAATGTCATTTGTACAGTGTCTAGCACTGCAGTTGGTATTCTTTTATCCCCAACACATCACTAAAATTGCCTTCATCAAGGTCAAGCATTACTAAATCTAATTACTAAATCTAATGATCCATTTTGTTCCCTATTCTTTTTTAACCTATCAGCAATATTTGACACAGATGATCACTTGCTCCTTCCTGAAACACTGTCTTCACTTGGTTTCTGCTTCTTCTTTCTTCTCTCTCTTCTCTAATTCCTTTGCTAGATATTCTTCATCTTTCTGACCTCTAAATATTGGATACCACAGGGCTTAGTCCTCAGACCTCATATTTTCTCTATATATATTCATTCTTTAAATATGCTCACCTAATGTCCTGGCTTTAAATTCCACCTATATGCTGATGACTTCCAAAATTATATTACTTGCTCAAACTTCTTCTATGAACTTAAGATGCTTATATCCAATAATCCACTTGATAAGTCCACTTGGATGTTTAATGACTATCTTAGCTTTAACAAGACCAAAACCAAACTCCTGAGGTTGCCAGACCCCTCCCAAACCAAATCCTCCCTTCCCCAGACCCCCCAGTTTCCCCATCTCAGCTGATGACAACTCCATTCTTTCAGTTGCTCAGAAGTCACCTTGGGATTATTTTTTAGTTTTCCCTTTCACATTCCACATCCAACCCATCAGGAAACCCTGTTGGATTTATGTTCAAAATATATCTAGAATCTGACCACTTCCCTCCAAATCCATTGCTACCACCATGATCCAAACCACTATCTTCTCTTCCCTGGATCTCTACAACTTCATTGCTTCTACCCTTGTTCCCTAGAGCCTCTTATCAGGGTGAATCTTTTCATATCTCTCCTTTTGCTTAGAATTTCGCCCTAACTCCCCAGAAGATTTCCATGTCACTCAGAATAAAAGCCAAACTACATACAATGGCCTACCAAGCACTACCAAATCTGGCCTCTGCTACCCTCATGTTTTAATTCTACCCTTCCCTTCCCACTCACTCCACTGTAGCCACCTCAACTTCCTTTGCTGTTCTTTGAACACATTTCTTTTTCTTTTTTTATGGTCATAAAACTTATATTTAGAATTATCCAATTGGACTCAGTTTAGATGATCCCAATTTTGTCGGCAACATCCAAAGCACCATAGTCAGGAGCCAGTTGACCGCATGCCCTCTTCTCTCCATCAGGCCTGATCAGGGTGCTGACCTTGGCCATGTCAGTCATAGAGCTTCTTCACAGCCTGTGTGACCTGGTGCTCACTGGCCTTGACATCCACAATGAACACAAGTGTGTTGTTGTCTTCAATCTTCTTCATGGCTGACTCATTGGTCAGGGGGAGCTTGATGATGGCATAGTGGTCAAACTTGTTTCTCCTAGGGGTGCTCTTCCAAGGATACTTGGGCTGTCTTCTGAGACACAGTGTCTTGGGCCAGCGGAAAGTGGGTGACATGTAGATCTTTTTTTTTAAACCTGTGGCTGTGGACACCTTTCAGTACTGCCTTCTTGGCTTTAAAGCTTTTGCTTTGTTTTCAGTTTTGGAAACAACAGTGGCATCCTGCTTCACTTTCAGGCACCATCTTCATGAAAAGTACTGCTTTTCATGAATACTACTGCTCATGGTTTTTGTACCTGTTCTCTCTGTTTGAGGCATCCACTCAAATGTTACCTTTCTAGAACCCACCACTTGCCTAGTATTACCTATCCCCCTTGTTTTTCTCCATAGCAACACTCTCAGATCTGTCACACTATAGATTTACTTGTTTTGTTGTCTATCTTGTTCAGCTAGAATCTCAGCTACCCCAGGGCAGAGACTATGACTCTTTGGTTCACTGCTGTAACTCTAGCACCTAGAACAGAGCTTGGCCCATGACGGACACACAACACTGTTTTAGTTAATCCATTCATTCACTACATTTTATTATATATTTATTATTGTGTTCCAGGTCAATCTATGTTGAGTGCTATTGTCCAGAATCACATGGCTTTTTGGCCACAGAGCCAAGAGCACCCAGTCTCCCAGCTTCCTATTCTGTGCATCTCCAATAGGCCATGCTGTCTCTCACTGGGAAACTGTTGGGTCTGATAATTGCATGGATGGATGAACAGATTTTCTACTACCTGTGTATCTAAAAAAGACATGAGATGACATCCACATGGTATGTCATATTCTCTATAGAGTCTTTGAATTAAAAAAAAACAAGAAGGTAAAAAGAGAATATGTGGTAAAAAAAAAATTCTACATTTTAAAGTGCATCTCAACAAAGTGTAAAACTAGGAAAGAAAAACCTTATACTTCTTTGCATTTTAGGTTTCTGGTTTATGGATAACTGAACTGATCCTTTTTAAAGTTATGAGATAGTAGAGGCTCAGAAACAGGAAACAAGATATTTTTCTTTCTGACAATGTTTTTATATTAAGCAAAAACACATGAGTATATCTGCCTCCTAAACATTATATAATATCAACTTTAAAGCTGCCTACTTAAAAAATCCTTTTATTGCTGTTCTAAGCCATTGGATAACTTTAGATCCAAGAAGTCAGTTATTTCAGGAATGAACAATATAATTTAGAAACAATAATAATAAGCTCTGCTTGGATTGGTCTTTCTTTTCGTGAATAATTCAAGGAACTAACGATATCTTTATGAGGTATGTGGGGTAAGAAAAATTTATTATTCCAAATTTATTCCAAACCCCAAATTTGTAAGGCCAGAAACAGAGACACATGATTTTAGATATATTTTTATTGGAAAAATTAAAGATTTCATTGAACCCACAAAATGCTATTTGAATTCCCTATTCCTTCTAGGCACAATCCTAGGCACAGGAAATGAGAGTTGAAATATAGGACACATTTACAAAAAGTCAGATGCTTTTCCCAGAATTTAGCTAAGTATCCCTTTCTTGTGAGGTAAAAAAAAAAAAAAAAAAAATATTTATATATATATATATATATATATATATATATATATATATATATATATATATGTATAGGGTGAAAATACTATTCTACTGTTCTTTGGACTTCAACCAGTGTTCCATAGATAAAAAAATCAAACTGCACTAAGTTCAAATTTTGATACTACAAAATTTATTTAAAGTACTTTTGGACCAATTTCCCAATACATATAAATCCTTTGTTTAATCACATTTTCTGTTTATTCACCTTTTTTCCTAATCTTAACAGTTTTGTGTTTAATCATATCCATTTCCCCATGGAGGTTCACAGATCTCCTCTCATTCTTATTTCAGCTGTGATATTATCAGTTGCTTCTGGGTTCTCCAAAAGATATCCCCAGAGTAGCTGAATGTCAACAGAAAGAGGTGATTTCATCCAGAAATGAGGGAGAGTATTGGAGTCCTAAAAATCTGACTTTACAGTTAACAAAGATTAGGCCTCTTCCAACAAATCACACCGTATTATTCAACAGAGACAATTTTCCCTGCTAAAAGAAATTGTATATATATTCAGTGAACTCCACTGTCCCTGGTTCAGGAACGGATGTGTCAATATATTCTAGGGAATATATAAACCATGCCCAGTCCTTGACAGAAAGAAGTGTTAAGAATGGCTTCTTTGCTGAGAGATTTTATTATAAAAACTACAAGCATTTCTATCCTACTCGTTTGAGATAAATTGTGTCAGAATCCCAACTGTTATGGTACAATTCTGCCTTACAAAATACTCTGGACTATTAGTAGCCTTTAGGTACCTAGTGAATTTTATGTAAAATATTATTAAAAAGTTGTTTTGAGCTTCCCTCAAGCCAACTCTTTGCTAACAGAAGTAAAAACATTATACATGAGAAGGAAACCTTTCCTAGAAATGAAAAGTGATATATTGATGGATTCCTAGTTGCTGAATGGAAGTTTTAGAAATGACACAGTAAATCATTTTCTTACTGCAGAGTCCTAGGACTTTGCAATTGTGCTACCCAAGAGCAAAGGAAGTGGCCACCAAGAGAAAACAAAACCTTAGGGGCTTGGCCCATTTAAACACAGCAAGTCCTCTTACTTCTGATTTATAATTGGCATTTGGTAAAAGAGCATTTCTGCAAAACAAAAAAAAGGTACGAGTCTTCTAATTATTTTACTGTTCCCATTCTACTGAAGAGGCAATTAAGTCCCCGAGTCTGCCCGAGGTCTGGTAAATAGTGATAGGATATGAATGATAACCCAAGCATTCTGACTCCCAATCCAAAGTTCATTTCATTACACCAATCTCCCTCCTCATAAACAAATCTATCTTTGAAATGCAAACCATCTGGGCTAGGTCTACCTTCTATCACTCTGAAGTCCCAAAGACATGTTGACAAAAGTAATTAATTCTGAGGTCTTTATCACCATGGGATATTTACCAAAGATGAAACTTGAAAAACCACTAGCTAGTCTCAATCATCTGACCTTTTGATGACGCTCTGGCTAAATGCAAGAAATCAAGAAGAAAAGACCCCTGAAATATTCAGGGACTATAAAAGTTCAGAGCACAGTCACAATCCCATATCCCAGATCTCCAAGCCCTAATAAAAGGAGCCAAGAGGTTTCCACTGGAGTTGGAGAATAAGCTCCAATACAGGTGGTAATATTCGAACCTTAGAGAACGGAACATAAATCTTGAGAAAAGATAAGTTGCAAACACATTATCACATTAATACTAAGAGGAAATGTTCACTTGTACCTATTAGAATGACTATAACCAAAAATACAGACAACAACAAATGTTTGTGAAGATGTGGAAAAATTGGAACCATCATAAATTGCTGATGGGAATGTAAAAATGATGTAGCCACTTTGGAAAATAGTTTGGCACTTTCTTAAACAGTTGAACATAAATGTGTCATATGACCAAGTGATTCCACTCGTAGGTATCTACCCAAGAGAAATGAAAAAATATATATCCCCACAAGACTTGTATGTACATGCTTATAGCAGCATTATTCATAATTAAAGAAACTGGAAACAATCCAATATCCATCTACCAGTGAATGTATCAAAAAAAAAAAAAAAAAAAAAAAAGGGCTGTAACCATACAATGGAATTCTGTTCAGCAATAAAAGGGAACACAGTGCTGATAAATGCTACAGCATGGATGAACCTGAAAAACATTATGCTAAGGCAAAGCCAGACACAAAATTCAGATGCAAAGACTGTATAATTCCATTTATATGAAATGTCCAGAAAAGGCAAATCTGTACAGACAGAAAGCAGATTGGTGGTCAGCCAGGGATTAGGTGGGAAGGAGACTTATGGCAAATGGACATCAGGAATCTTTCTGGATGGAAATGTTCTGGAAACGGATAATGGTAGTGGTTGCAAAGTTCTGTACATTTACTAAAAATCATTAAATTATATTATTAAAAGCAGGTAAATTTTACGGTATGTAAATTATATCTCAATGAAGTTGTTAAAGAAAAAAAAAAGGCAAACATTCACAGAAAATAAATAAAGTCCGTAGCAAATGATACAGCTGGTAGAATCCCAGAATCTCTCCAGTAATCCAGGTCAGGCTGAGCAAAAGGTTAAGGTAATTTAGGTGGGGAAAAAGCAAAAGTTGTGCTATCAGAAGATTACTCCCACAGAACTTTTTAACCAGAGTTCAAAGTAATTCCAATACTTTATCTCATTTTCTTTTTTTTTTTTTTTTTTTGAGCACCTTGCAGAACAATTGAGTGTTAATGGGAATTTGGTCCTGCCTGAAATCAGTCCTCCTATTCGGGGCTTTTAAAATAAGAGCAGGTCTCCTCTCACATCTTCTGTACTATAAACATGATGCTGAGCACAGAGCAGAGCTTGATGACTCCCTAGGGAAGGAGATATCCACATGGGACCATGTGTCACCAGGACTTTGGAGCACACTTTTCCCAAAGCCTTTTATTTGCTAAGCACTCCATGAAGTCAATCTAACTTCCCTGGATTTTCTCTGGAAACCCTCAAGTCTGATGTATCTAACAGTACTCTATGAAGTATTTTTGATAGTTTGTTTATTCTCAAACAAAAGGACAAGTAATGACAAAACTAATTTTGACAAAGAGCCTAGCAATGTGTGTGTGTGTGTGTGTGTGTGTGTGTGTTTAACATAGTCACTGCTTTCCCAGGATTTATTTTGCTATTTCCTAGGAGACTTAGACAGAATGAAAAATCACTGAAAGTGAGGCAGTCCAGCTCATTTCTTCTCTAATACAGCTGGAAAACATAGTATTTTCATGCTTACAAAATTTATAACTGAGTTACGGACATTAGAAACATCATTGGCTTCCTTCATGACTGACTGGTGAGTCTGCTATTTAAAGGGCCTTGGGATAATTTAAAATATTCCTCATCTTGTTTCCTTCTTTCTTCCAGAAAGTTGAATGTTATGGTTACAGGGTACTGGTTGAGCAAGTAGCATTTAGTGGTTCCAGATTTTCTTTGGTAAACTTTTACATGCAAAAAACCGGCAGTGTGACGTACTTTAATGAAGAGGAATGTGTTGTTTATTCTCCTTTCAAGTTTGCCTAGGAGATAACATCACTCTCCTCTTTCAGAGGGCTGGCTCTCCAGAAGGCTCCCTGTTGCAGGAGATTAAACAGACAAAGCACATAGGTAGTGAAATGTCTATCAGAAGTTTGTCTCATCCTCCACCCATCATTCCTTCCGATCTCTACTGGTTGATTTGGAGTTAATTCTTAACTGCTTTCAAATTAACTTTCCGAACATTCGCATTGACTCCAGGAGATATGAGTTGAGACTCCATGCAAGACCTTTCAAACAGCAAAGAGCACCCAGTAGAAGTTAAAAGAGAAGATGTAAAACCCATTCAAATGAGAGTTAGACTTATAGGGATTTATTTTTTCCATAAGACAACATTCATTTGCAGTGCCTTAAACAGGAATCATTTGCATTGTTATGGATCTCTGAAGACCCATTTAATTAATACATCAAATAAAGTATCTAAGAGGAAACTGCCTTCTGAGATATTCTGATAGGCAAAACAAAGCCCTGAATACTGGGAAATATTCCCTTCCCTTTCTACAAAGTAGTAGAAATTTTTATGCTGGTGTTATACTTTGGGGTATAGTTATTATCTCCAGAAGTTCCTTTCTAAAAGCCATCACTGTCAAATAAGAATATAATACATTAGGTTTTTCAGGTTTCTTTCTGACAGAGAACAGGTTCTGAAAGAATGTTGCCTAGACAAGCCTTAATTGTCCCAAAAAACTTTATGGACAGCAAACATTAAAAAGCCCTTTTCCTCTGCGTATTAACCTATTCACATCAACACCAGAGCTTTACTCTGAGTTGTCCAACTGTAGTCAAAAATTTGGTATAACCCAGCCACGTCTTGGCATGGACCTTGAAGAAGTCTTGGACACTCTAGGTATACAAGCTTTATTTCCACTTAAGATTTGACACAATAAAGAGTGTAAGCTAAAGAAATTGATGATTTAGCAGCAGTAAAGTGTCAAATTCCTTAAACAAACAAAAGATAAATCTAGATCTATATCATTAGTATGAATGGGCATAATTGTTTATGGGCTGGCTAACATGCTGGCAAAGTACTTTTCAATATCAGAAAGGAAGAATTATAAGACCTCATCAGGAAAGAAAAAGATTTCATGGATTTTAAATTATAGGACATTTTTCATAAGAACATACTTAGGAGACATTGATTGATACAGGGGACAAATCCTTTAGCAAACAATGTAAAAGCAGGTACAGAATGGGGATTCCTATGGCGGTTTCACGTATGGATCCTTGAGATCCTTTGACTTCAATATTGGTAAAAGAATAATTCCCACAAAGGATTATCAACATTCTCAATGAAAAGAGATCACTGGGATAACTATCCACATATATACACCCAAAGAGACATGTGCAAACTCCCATGGAAAAAATTTTTTAATTATACTATAGAAAAGATAAAACATTTTAAAGTATTTTGATTAACTGCAAATTTTTATAACATCATGACTTTAAGTCCACCCACTGCTCAGTAATTAATGGAAATTTGTCAAATTGTCCTATGCAATGAAAAGTAGTGTCATTGATTAAAGAATTCATATTCTATTACTTAGCATGATTAAGCTTCTTAGCAAGCTTCATTCAAAGAAAATCGCAATCTGTTTCACTAATTTGCATTAAATATAGAAACAACAATTTCAGAGGAAGCAGCTGGCAGGCTCCTGATAGCAGTGACTCAGTGGGCAAAATTGCTGAAAATGAAGTAAAACAGAAGTTTCCTTACAATGTCCATTTCACTGTAAAATGATTTTGTCCTTTCCGTATCAAGTTTCAGTGTGTTCTGATTTTGGATGAAATTATAAGAGTTACGCATTTCATATCAAGAGTCCTACCCTTTAAACTTCAGGCAATAGAAGTTCATATTTTTTCTAATCACCTTAAGCATACTTGAGCCCAAGCCATTTACCTGTTTCATTTTAGGCATTCATTGTAATCCTCTGTAATAACAGGATATTATTCAGATTCTTTTGAGCTAAAAAAAAAAGCTCAATGAAAATCAGTATTTGTTTCTATAATATTTTGTGGAATTTAATTTCCTTTCAATTCAGTTTTAGAAGAATAATAAAACCTTAACCCAGTTTATGTAACTATGTCCATTAAAAAAAAAAAAAAAAACGTTTCAGTCTCTTCATCACTAGATAGTTTATTGCAAATGTAAGTGACAAATGCAACTTGAATAATTGTATATGTTCCTATAATAAATATTCATATAATTCATATAATAATGGTCTTAGGCAACTAAAACATGTAAAATAATTACAGGGCTCAAAGGAGGCTCACAAGTCCTGTGGGCAGGCTCCTGGTACTTCAATGTTTTATTTATTTTTATTTTTTATTTATTTTATTTTTTTTATTTTGTTGCATTCCTCTGTATCTTTATTTTCAAGTAAGAAAACTCAAGCATGGAGAAATGAATTTGTACAAGGTCCAGATTACAACCCAGCAACCTAAACAAATATCATTCTTGAGTTGGCAAACTTACTCATTGTGATATACTTATACTGACTATTGTTACAGTGTGAATTTGAATCCTGTCATCTTCATTGACTTTGTTTTGGTTGAAGAACAGTCTTGAATATGATCAATTTTAAGACTGCCTCTTTTACCCTATTGTTCTTTTAATTTAGATCTGGTAAAGTAATGGCTTAAAAACCTCTTGAACCTGCATTCGAGATAGTCTTCTGATGAACACCTCTGCCACTTTCACTGCTTCATCACGTATGAAGTGGCCTTGTGGCTTTGCTCTTCATAGAGGTTACCTTTTAGGAACCATAGTCTTGTATGATTTGTATCAAAATTATGTATAAAAGGACAGTGTACACAGTTAGGTGGGAGAGGAGCATGAAGCAGAAGAATGAGCAGCAGAACATGAATTCCTGGTATCTGTTAAGGTACCACACTGCCCCAGAATTGCAGTATCAGCAGGTGCCAGAAACAGTTAAGCTACACAGCAGTAATCTGATACAAGTAGATACTTGTTAGAATCGTGGAAATGCAGGTTGATTAGGCGTTGGTCTACGTCTGATAAAAGACTATGTTCTAATAAGGCAGAGAGGAGGTTTCTACCAGATCCTAATTCTTTTTTTCCTCCTCCTTCCCAATCCCCCCTCAATGTATCCACCATCACTGGGAGCTTAATTGGTATGGCAATTGCTTAATTGACTTTGATATTTAAAGGCATGTTTTAGTTTGCTTTTTTTATTTTGTTTGTGATATTTGATGACAGATGTTTTAAAAGGCACATATTGAGCACAAATTCATGTACTTGAGAATGTGCAAACCTCTGATGAAGATTCTGGCTCTACCTGCAGGCTCCACTTCTGCCCAAGCACAGCAGAAATGCGAGATCCTCCTGCGGGTCCAAACAAAAGGACTGAATTTGGCATCCATTCAGTATGGCTCTCCTTTTAATCAACACAAAATACCTGCTCTACTAAAATCAGAAAGAGAATTCAATTCCACCCAGCATCTCATAAAGTTTCCAAATATATGAGAGTGTGAGAGAGAATCTAAAAGGCAGCAAATTTTGGTATCACTCAGCATCTCCAAGTTCTTCCCTATGAGGCCCTCTTACCTCAGACCCCAATACCCTGGTTGCTTAGTCACTACTGTATCTTTATAAATTTGGTTCAAAGGTCCATCCTGAATTCTGGGCATCCAGTCCTGCTGGGATTCACCATAGATACAGTCAGTCTCTCCCCTTGATGATGATTAAGGAAAACACATCTCTTCCCACAAATCCCAATTTAGTTACAAGTTTTCCCCATCCTCTCCTTTGCACGTGCTCATGCACACGCGTGCGCGCACACACACACACACACACACACATCCCTTTTCCCTCAAGTGACTCATACTGAGGTACTGGAGCCATGTGGACAGTCCTGGCAGGACTGTCTCAGGATCACCCCATCTGCTGCTTCCCGGAGGAGCTCTGGTCAGAGGGTCAGCAGCTGCTGCCCTGGCGGTTAGCACCAGGGCTTGGTGGTTTCTCCCTGCTGTTCCCAGGAGGGCAAAGCTTCAACAGCTGTCTCCCTGCAGCAGCTACTATCAACACACAGTGTTTTCCGTGTGTGGCCGGCTTCTTCAGCTGTCTCTTGAGTTGACTCCTGAAGCACCATGTCAACATCACCGCTACTGGGCACCCACAGGGCAGCATCTGCTCCACTGGGAATTACACTGGTGCAAACCTCGTCTAGAGAAAGGTTCTGTTTAAGATGCAATTGATCTTAGAGTTCCGTTAGGCCATGACATGTCCCAAAATTTCCAGTAAAGTTCCCATGACGGCAGAGGACAGAGGATGTGTGACCTCCAAGGCTTTGAGGCTTAACATGAAGCAGCACAGATTAGGGAAATTTTGCAAGCACAAATTTCTTTGACTCACATTCAGCTTAAAAATCCACATGATTTTAAAAATTCATTTCATAATACATTTACGTTTGTTTTAATGAAAACTGTTGCTCTTCCCAACCCAGTCCTTCAACCTTTGGGTAAAATGAACATTTCAGAAATGTGTCCTATTTATCTTTTTATCTTGCCTGTCTGGGAAACCTTGGTGTGTCACTCATGGGAAGATGATGATGTGATGATAATGACGATGAAAACACAACTATGATGATTACAAAAAGATTACAAAAGAATCACTAATTTTTACTGAGTGATTACCACGTGTCAGGAATTGTGCAGAGCCTGTGTAATTCTTACAACAGCCTTATGAGTCAGCACAGTTATTATCCTTATTTTGTAGATGAGTTAAATGAGACACAAAGGGATTAAATAACTTGCCACTTGGTAAAGTTTAGCTAGAAAGTTGAGGATTTTTAATGTAAACCCCCTCAGTAGTGGAATTTATTGATTCTTATTCTTTATTAAGAAGAAGGACTAACAGTTTCTATCAAGAATCCCAGTGGGGCTAGGTGCCCAGAAATTCAGAAAGGACTCGAACCAATTAACAGAAACCCACAGTAACTAAGCAACCACAGTGTTACCAAGAAGGCTACTTAGGGACAAAGCTTGAGATGCTAAATGTTGCCAACATTAACTTGTCTGTTAGAATCTTTCTCAACTCTCAGATACTTTGAACTTTCATCAAGTGCTAGATAGAAGTTCTTCCATGAATGGATTCTTTTCCTGGTACCTGTAGAGCAGATAATGAAAGCTTTATGCTCTTGGGTGCACGTGCCCCAGCAAGGATTACTAGACACTTCTGGATAGCCACCTGCTCCCTTTTAAGTCCTAAGGCCAGACTCCAGTCCTTACCTCTCTTAAGTCTCAGAGGCAGCCTTTTCCCTTAAAGTTGCTCCCTTCACTTTCATTGGGTCACCAAAGCAGTGGATGAACTTCAAGTCACTAAGGAACTTGACTAAAGCTGAGCCACACCTTTATAGTATCTCTTCATGGAGAACTGGGGTACTACACAAACTAGGTTTCTACAATATTCCTGGCCACTCTGTGACCCCCCAAGCTAGATATGCAAACTAGTTCTAATGGGGTAACTGGATTATATCCAAATTAGATTAATAATAAAAGGTCTCAGTTCTCCTTGCCTCTTTACCTGGCCAAAATTTTCCTCACTGACCCATTTTAAGGATATACTCTCTGCACCATAACATGTCTATACAAGAAGTAGACGTCTGAACAGTGTGCCCAGGCCTTTTGTAAGTCTCTGGTTGAAGCTGTAAGCCACTACTCAAGACCATATATGAGGGTCAACTAGGAAATTTCATTTTAAATTTAGTTCCAGAAATGTGTCATCTCTTAAGAAAATTTTTGTATACTTCTTCCTTCAGAAAATGGATGCTATGTAACAACGTCTTCCTATTGTGTTAGTTGCCAGGAACTTTGAACTCAATTCAATGCCCAAAGGAGGTAATAAGTTTACTTCAGGTGCAGGAACATCAAGTTGAGAACTGCAGTTTGTGTCAGCAGTTCTTACTAGCTGCTCTTTAGAATCCTCCACTTAAAAAACACCTGATGACAGGGATGGAGCCAGCCTAAATCCAAGGTGGGACCCAGGCACTAGAGTATTTCAAATGCTCCCAGAGGTGATTCAAATGTGTAGGGGTAGTTAAGGACCACTTTTATGGATGTTCTAAATTTGTTTTGTTTTAATCCCAGCTGTCTTCTTTGCATTCTAAATTATGCTAGCTCATCCTTTTGAAAGAAGGGGGTTAGTCTTATTCTATCAATACTTAAAATCCACCATCAATGTTATAATATTGAGCAGGGCTACATCCAACCAGTGCTTCTCAAGTTTGTCAGCCCATCAGAATGACCTAAAAATCCTGACCATACACACAAGTCTCATTAAATAATGATCTCTGAGGATGAGACGGAGGCACCTATAGTTTTTAAAGCTCCTTGGGTGACTCCAATGTGAGCCAAGGTTGAAAATCACTGATCCATACTCTCTCCCTACCTTCATCAATCATTAAACCTGTCAAGTTTATGTTTTGTTTTTGAACTACACTTTTTGTGGCCCCCTTTTCCTCCAGCTTTTCAGGATCTGTATTGTTTCTTTACATTTCAAGCCTGACTCCAAGGGCACTCACCCGCCTCATCTTGGATCTCCCACCTTCACATTGTGTGTCCCAAACCTATAGAAACTCTCATTCTTCTAGTCTCTCAAGGTCTGACTAGCTCAGTAGAATAACATTCATGGAGAAACCCTGCTTTCTCGAATAAACAGTAACCACAATATCTTCTATCCTCCTTTTCTCTTCAATCTTTTTTATTCTTTCCTCATTTATAATTCATCCTGATAACTTTTGAGAGAGGTTCTAGCTGACTAAGTTTTAATCTGGCTGATCCATTTTACTATTCAATTCATTTGTTGATTTATTTATCAATTGTTTACCCAAAACAATTATCAATATATTTGACACTCTAAAATGAGTATTGATTTCTTTGAGATTTCTAAAATGGGTGCAGAATATCTGCCTTGAACAATCAATTGCTCTTCAAGTTCTATCATGTCTCTTTCAGTGTCTTGCCATTGCTCTTATAGAAGTGGAGAAGAGATTTGTGGTTGCCAGGGGTTAAGGGGAAGCAAGAACAGGAGAGAAGCAGGTATGGCTATGAAAGGGCAACATTAGGGATCTTTATGGTGAAGAAACCATTTTCAGTCTTGACTGTTCTAATGTCAGTATCTGGTTGCAACGTTGTACTACAGTTATGCAAGATGTTACCATTGAGGGAAACTGGGTAAAGGGTGAACAGGACTTCTCTGTATTATTTCTCACAAATGTATGTGAATGTACAATTATCTCAAAATAAAAAATTAAGAAATAATCATTACCAGGGCCTAGAAATCCCTGCATGGCCTAGTTCCAGCCTCACTGGAGTGTCTCTTTCCCTCTCCACTCTTTCACCATGTACCCTTCTGTCTCAAGGAAATTGCACATGTTCTGTCTGTCCTCAGTGATGATACTAATGTAAACATCGTACTTCCCACTCTAATTCTCATTCATCCTTCAACCCTCCCTTGAAATGTTACTTCCTCAAGGAAGTAAACCATTTCCTCACACCTAGTTGGGTCAGAAGGATGGCCAGCAGCACCATTTTATAATCCCACCAGCAGTGTATGAAGGTTACAATTTCTTTATATCCTTGCCAAAACTTGGTATTACTGTCTTTTTGGTTCTAGTCACTCAAATGGGTATGAAGTGGTCTTCATTGTCGTTTTAAATTGCATTTTCCTGATGACTAATGATGTTGAGCAACTTTTCATGATCTTATCAGCCATCTGACTATCTTCTTTGAAGCAATATTTGTTGAGATACTTGGTTTATTTGTTTTTTCATTACAGAGTTGCAAAAGTTCTTTATATGTGCTAGACACAAGTCCCTTATGAGATACATATTTCCAAACATTCTCTCCTATTTTGTGGGTTAACTTTTCAGTTTCCTAATGGCATACGTATAAGCATTAGAGTTTTTAATTTTGATGAATTCCAATATATTTTTTCTTTCACTGCTTTTGCCTTTGGCTTTGGCTAACCAAAGACCTCAAAGATTTACTCCTCTATTTTCTCCCAAGAGGTTTAGATTTTGTTCTTATATTTAGGTCCATGAACCTTTCTGACTTAACTTTTGCATATGTCATGAGGAGAGGTTCTGTCTTCATTCCTTTGTATGTGGATAGCCACTTCATTCCCATTGAATTGTTGCGATACCAATGTCAAAATCAATTGACCATAAATGTAAGAGTTTATTTCTGAATTCTCAGTCTATTTTATTGATCTGTATGTCTATCCTTGTGCTGGTACCACATTGTCTTTTCATTAATGTAGCTTTGTAGTAAGTTTTAAAATAGAAATTAAATCCTACAACTTTGTTCTTCTTTTTTAAAGATTGTTTCAGCTATTCTCAGTCCCTTGAATTTCTGTATAAATTTTAGGCTCCATTTGTCATTTTGGCATAAAGCCAGCTTGGATTTTGATAGGGATTGCACTGAATTTCTAGATCAACTTGGGGAGTGTAGCTATATTAACTATAGTAAGTCTTCTGATCCATGGTCATGAGTTGTCTTTCCAATTTATTTTAGTCTTCTTTAATTTCTTTCAGGAATGCTTTGTAGTTTTCAGAATATAAATTTTGTACTTTTTGTTAAATTTATGTCAGCATATTTTACTCTTTTTTATACTATTCTTTACTGCTATAATCCCCCTGCATGCACTGATTTAGATGCAGTCCTTAAGTTTTGGTATGTTGCATTTTCATTTCATCCTGTCGAAGTATTTTCTAATTTCCCTTTTTATTTCTTCTTTGACTCATTGGTCATTTAGCATGTGTCCTTTGATTTACACATATTTCTGAATTCCCCCCAGTTTTTTCTGTTATTGATTTCTGATATCATTCCATTATGGTTGGAGAACAAACTTGTATGATCTTAATTTTTTTAACATTTACTGAGGCTTATTCTATGACCTAGAGTATGGCTAACCCTGGAGAATATTTCACCTGCAATTGAGAAAAATATGTATTTTGCTATTATTGGGTGGTGTCTCTACAGTGTCTTTTAAGTTCATTTGACTAATAGTGTAGGTCTCATTTGACTAATAGTGTAGGTGAATTCTTTGATTTCCATATTGGTCTTCTGCTTAGCTGTTCTATCCTTTATAGAAAGTGGTGTATTGAAGTCACCAGCTATAATTTTTCAATTGTCCATTTCTCCCTTCAATAATGTCAGTTTTTGCTTCATGTTTTTGGAACTCTGTTGTTCAAGGCCTATACGTTTATATCTTCTTGATGGGGTGACTCCTTTATAATTATAACCTGATTCATTAGAAAGTTTCTAAAACTGTGATTCTCAGAAGGTAAAGGCTGAAGTTCTTGATCCTTTTCTTTTCATGAGGCTTCTTAGATTTGCACTCAGATTTGTCCATCTATTCCCTAGCAACCTTGATGCCATGTACCAAGAGTACAAGGTGAAGTGGCCTTTGTCAAACCAAAACACAATTATATTTTTTAACCTTCCCAGAGAGCAATAAATATCTACTCTCATCATGTCTACTTAACCAAAAACTTACATTATCCTCAGAAAAAAGGAATTTAAGGAGTAACTTGAAATTTCTACCACTAGACATAGAACTGACAGGCAGCAATTAAACTACAGTTGTTCTTCCTTAACTTTTTTCAAGTTCAACATCCTCAGTCCAGACCTAATAAAGTTAAATGAATAGGCATTGATAATAATTACTGATTTTGACACATTAATACACTGTAATATTTGGGGGAAAATTTGCAACCCTTTTAGTGATTATTTAATTTAAAAGGAGCTTAAAGATGGGTCATTTCTAGGAATGAGTGGAATTTGAAATATCTTTCAGGATTCTGACATGAAGATAGATGATATGTCTGTATTCCAATGCTGTGTGCTCCATCCATTCCTCCTCTCTCCTCCAGGTGAAATCATACCAGAACTAAATCAAGGTTAGTCTTGAAAAGAAACAAAATGTTCCACAGCAAACACCTGAGAAGAAAATGGAACTCTCACCCATTTCCTTTGCTGATAGTACTTGATAAACTCAATGATATTTAAACCATCTTCTTCCTGAATCCATTCATCTCCATCATGAATTTCCCATCTTGAATCACATCTCAGGATCCTATACATTGTATTGACCCAGAGCTCTAGGACCAACATAGTTACAGATGTGCTGCACCTGGATCCTGTATAGGGTTCATCCCCAGAGCCCAGAGCCACTTACTTCAGTTTTTATTCAACCTTACTGCCTTGGGGAAAAATAGCCCCATTCAGAGGGGGACTGGCATGCAAGATTATCAACACTAACCTTGTGTTTCACAATCACTGTACTTTGTCTTCTGAGACTGTAATATGGACTTTTGTTTACGAATTGTTTCACTACTTTCTCAACACTGAGATACAACCCAAATTCCCAGAAAGCTCATAATATACACCAGCAGCAATACACTTCAGTCCCAGGATTATTTTTATGTGGTTATGTTTCTTAGCATCTAGAAGCTAAGGATTGGAAACCATAAAAGAAAGCAATGGATGTTAAAATATTAAGGTGCCATAACAGGTAGTATATATTTTTATTATTAAATTCTTTCATCTCGAAAATGTCAATTTTTCTCCACTTAAACAAAAGTAAGAGAGTAAAGGTCTAGGTTCTTATGCAACCACTTAACAAAGTCAGAGGAAAAGAATGGAAACTTCCAAGTTAAGTTATTAAAAGGGAAAGGAGAAACTGGGAATACAAACCAGAGACGCTTGCTCTGTAATTCCTGGTGTGATGCTCAGAATAATAACTGATATTATTCCAATGGTAACTCCTTCCCAAAGGATCATGAATCCTGTTACACTTCTCAAATTTATTAAGTATTATTTAGATTTCTATTCTTATGCCAAAGCTATCTACATTATACTAACATAGTCAGATATAATCATTTCAGTTAAATTCATTGATGGGTATTACAGACACTAGACTGGGCATATCCAAAAACCAAAGACTTGTGAAAATACCAATTATAAATCTACATAAACATAAACAATGTCACCAGTTAATGTTGACTTCTAACAAGAAAGCAAATAAATCACCAACTTGAAAATAGATAGATACATTTACTGTCTGTAAAGATGTTTGCTGTGAGGAAGGTACAATAAAAGTGACTGACATCTATTTTGGAAGCAAATCACAGACAAGCTACAAATTGCTTCCAAGGGAAATAGCTAGCAAAACAATTCTGTCTATCTAAAGAATGTCTCCATTTCATCTTTTTAGGATTATTCTGGCATTTAATAGGTCAAGGGTTTTTGTTTTGTTTTGTTTTGTTTTTTACTGCTTCTATTCTTTTCAGCTCTGAAATACTAGACCATATATTCTAAATTGCCTCTCCCAATGCATTTTGATTATCCATATTTTGAAGCAATTGACAAGTGACAAAAAATTAACTGTTACTGAAAATTATAATACAAAACTTGTATGGAGGACCTAAATTATCTGCTGCTCATATAGTTTATATTCCAGTAAACCCTTGCTCCAGAAGATGAAGTTGCTAATAACTTAACTGTTTTTTTTTTCAAAAACTTTTCCAAAAATACATTTATTTTAATAATAGACTACTCATGTAGCCCTCTTCAGAGTAAATACCCCTTCTTAGGACATTGGATTATTCAGCTAGGCTCAAAAACAGACTGTTTGCTCTTCAAGACTCACTTTGAAACCCCCACCTCACTGTGTTCATGTTTCCAAATTATTTTGTTACAAACATTGTTCAATCTTAATCAATCCACCATACCCCACATTGAAAGATGTGCTTTAAGGCAGAATCCTGAAATCTCATAATATCCCACCTTACCCTTCCTCTTCTGAAAAGTTACAAAGACTATCAAGATGGGGGTCATAATTTCTAAGGTAATAAATAAACTTGGCTTTGTTTTTTTAAATGCATTTTTTATTGTGAATTTAAAAATATATACATAACAATGATACCTTCAAAGCTTGATTTAACAAGTAGATAGAGGGCAAATTTCAAAGAATGTTGTGGGTTACAGTTCCACAATTTCAGTTATTCCCATTGTTGAAAAATATAACATATATACTGAAAGGTGTTAACTTTTGATGTACAGCTCAACAGGCAGTTATATAGGTAATTTCAAAATTGTTATGGGTTATAGTTCCACAGTTTCAGTTCTTTCCTTATTGTAAAATATAGGATATATACAGAAAGGTTAAAACTTTCAAAGCACAATTCAACAAATAGCTATGGAGCAAATTTCAAAGAATGTTATAGGTTACAGTTCCACCATTTCCGTTTTTTCCTTCTAGCTATTTGTGTCGGTTTGAGTGTATTGTGTCCCCCAAATGCCATTATCTTTGTGGTCTTGTGGGGCAGACGTTTTGGTGCTGGTTAGGTTTGCTTGGGGTGTGCCCCACCCGGCTGTGGGTGATGATTCTGATGAGATGTTCCCATGGAGGTGTGGCCCCGCCCATTCGGGGTGGGCCTTGATCAGTGGAGCTATATAAATGAGCTGACTCAGACAGAGGGAACTCAGTGAGTGCAGCTGGGAGTGATGTTTTGAAGAGGAGCAAGCTTGCTGGAGAGGAACATCCTGGGAGAAAGCCATTTTGAGGCCAGAGCTTTGGAGCGGACGCCGGCTGCCTTCCTAGCTAGCAGAGGTTTTCCGGACGCCATTGGCCATCCTCCGGTGAAGGTGCCCGATTGCTGATGTGTTACCTTGGACGTTTTGTGGCCTTAAGACTGTAACTGTGTAGCCAAATAAACCTCCGTTTTATAAAAGCCTATCCATCTCTGGTGTTTTGCATTCTGCAGCATTAGCAAACTAGAACACTATTCTAATATCCTAGAATCTAAAAAACATATCTATCTATTTACATATAGTTTCAGAATTCATAACGCTTTGTTAAATCCTATCTTGTCTGTTGCTACCCCTTCCACTTGTTTAATCTCTTTCTCAGTCTTCAGTGGTGTCTAGGCAGTGAGCACCCTAAATTGTTCATATTGAACGGGGATGTCGACAATATGGGGTAAGAGGCTGCATCTGATTGTTGTTCTTAAAGAGGCTGTTGCCTCTGGGTTTTAGAACTTGTCTGGCATAGGAACACTCTGGTGGATTTAAGTTTCTGAGAGGTAAAACTTAGTGAGTGAATCTTTTATAGAATCTCAAGAGACCTAAGTATTTCAGGACTACTACTGGTAAGGGAATGGCATACTGTGGCTATTTGGAATATCTAGCTGAAGCTTGTGTAAGAGAAACCTCCAGGATAGCCTGCTGACTCTATTTGAGATCTCTTAGCCCTGTAACCTTATTTTGTTACCTTTCATTTTCCCCCTTTTGGTCAAGTAGGCAATTTCAATCCTTTGTTGCCAGGGCCAGGCTCATTCCTGGGAGTCATGTCCCACGTCACCAGGGAGACACATTACCCTGGAAATCATGTCCTATGTAGGAGGGAATTTATTTGCCAAGTTGGGCTTAGAGAGAGAAAGTCCACATTGGAGCCACAAAAGAGGTTCCCTGGAGGTGCCTCTTAGGCATAATTACAGAAGACTTAACCTCCCATCTACAGCCCAAAGTTTCACAAGAGCAAGCCTCAAGTCAACGGCCTGATTTATTAAGTTGTGGGTTCCTAATTTCACACACTATATATTCTGTCCCAAGATAAATGGTCAGTTTCTCAGATTATCTTCACTTAGTTGTACAACCATTATCACTCTCAACTTTAAAAAATTATCATAACATAAAACATCCCAGAGATCTTATCAGCTGTGAATTATTCATCCCTAGTATTAGTGCAGTGCTGGCAAGATATTCCTATTAAATATTGTCTATAATATGTAATGGGTAGTTTTTCCATATACCACTCTGTTGTTAACTCTCTGTACCAGTGTCGTACCTTATAAGTATATCATGCTAACACTTATTTATGTTTGTAATGCTACTTTATTGGTTACATGCCATTAAAGTACCATTTATAAACATGTTGGCCTTCAATGCAGCACTGATACTTAGAATCCCATTAACAAATCATAATCACACCTGTTCATTCCCTTACCATTAAGTTCACCCTCATTATCATATCTGTACATATTAGATTATCAGTCCCCCTTCACTAGTTTCTGTCTATCTCTAGGTCCCCTATATTCTACATTATAATACATTTATCTTACACTTTTCATGGACTTCACATTAACGGTAACATATAATATCTCTCCTTTTGTGTCTGATTATTTCACTTAGCATCTGTCTTCAAGGTTCATCCATGTTGTCATGTTTCAAGACCTTGTTGCTTCTTACTGCTACATAGTATTCCATCATATGTATATACAACATTTTGTTTATCCACTTATCTGTTGAAGGACATTTGGATTGTTTCCATCTCTTAGCAATTGTGAACAATGCCACTATGAACATCAGTATGTGTATGTCACTGCTTTCATATTTTCTGGGTATATACTGAAAAGTGAAATTGCTGGATCATAGAGCAACTCTATATCTAGTTTTCTGAGAAACACCAAACTGTCTTCCACAGTGGCTATATCATTATACAGTCCCACCAGCAATGAATAAGAGTTCCAGTTTCTCCACAACCTCTCAAGCATTTGTAGTTTCCTGTTTGTTTATTGGCAGCCATTCTTACTGGTGTGAGATGCTATCTCATTGTGGTCTTGATTTTCATTTCCCTAATAGTTAGTAAAGATGAACATTTTTTCGTGTGTTTTAGCCATTTGTATTTCCTCTTCAGAGAAATGTCTTTTCATATCTTTTGCACATTTTATAATTGGGTTGTTTATGCTATTGTCATTGAGTTGTAGGATTTCTTTATATATGCAAGGTATCAGTCTCTTAGCACATACATGGTTTCTAAATATTTTTTCCCATTGTGTTGGCTGCCTTTTCACCTTTTTGACAAATTCCTTTGAGGTACAGAAGCTTTTGATTTTGAGGAGTTCCCGTTTATCTAATTTTTTCTTTCATTGCTTGTGCTTTGGGTGTAAGGTTTAAGAAGAAGCTACTTCCTAATACCAGGTCTTGAAGATGTTTGCCTACATTATCTTCCAGGAGTTTTATGGTACTATCTTTTATATTGAGATCTTTGATCCACTTTGAATTAATTTTTGTATAGGGTGTGAATAAGGTCCCTCTTTCATTCTTTTTGATATGGATACCCAGTTCTCCCAGCCCCATTTGTTGAAGAGACTGTTCTGTCCCAGTTCAGTGGATTTGGGGGCCTTATCAAAAATCAGTTGAATGTAGATCTGGGGGTCTGTTGCTGAATTCTTGATTCAATTCCATTGATCATTACTATTAGGCAGTACCCCACCCCTGCCCTTAGAATTTCTGCAAGTCCATGGTAAACCACCAACCTCTGCCCTTAGGAATCCTGCAAGTTTGTGATAACAATTAAAATTTTAAACTTTCCCACTCCCAAGCTCCCACTCTCAAACTGGCCAATGGAAACCTGCCAGTACCTTCCCCCTTCCCTAAAATAGCCACTGAGAACTCCCAAGCTCCCACTCTCAAACTGGCCAATGGAAACCTGCCAGTACCTTCCCCCTTCCCTAAAATAGCCACTGAGAAACTGCCAACTTAAACCTGCCAGTTCCCTGTCCCTAGACAAAGAACTTTCTGCCAACCATCCCATATAAGACCTACCATCCCCTTGCTTGGGAGCTTCAGCCTGCTTGCACACAGCTGGACAATAAAATCTTCTTTGATGGAGTTTCAGTCTTTTCTCTTTCCAATCGAAAAACCTAACAAATATGTCTATCTTTGTGCCAATACCATGCTGTTTTGACTACTGTGGCTTTATAGTAGGCTTCAAAGTCAGGAAGTGTAAGTCCTCCCACTTTGTTTTTCTTTTTTAGAATGTTTTTAGTGATTCTGGGCCCTTTCCATTACAAATAAATTTGATAACTAGCTTATCCAAGTCTGTAAAGTAGACTGTTGGAATTTTGGACTTTGTTTTATCAATAGATTATTTTGGTAGTTTCTTCAGGAATTGATGGAATCAATAGTTAACATTGCAAACTTTCAAATAACCCTACTTATTATTATAAAGTCAATGATATTAAGTATGCCCTTATTCTCATTTATAGACTACATTTAGAATAATAATAACTCTCTAATAAGTGTTTCATTGGACTAAGTAGACAAATCTGGCAGAGAAGCTTAAAAAGTAAATACTAATGAAAAATTTATGGAATTATTCTTTAAAGGACATAAAGTACACCATAAAACTGTTGTAAATTCTGCATGGTCGTAGTCCTGGGTTATTTTATCTGATCTTCTTCTAACTTCTATTAAAACTATGTTCATAAATCTACTGTGATGGTTTTAAGAAATCTGTTGTGATGGTTTTCCTTCTAAATTTCATTTTGTAACTTGCCTAAGTTTATTCATTTGAGCAAAAGTCACTGTGCTCACAGAAAGTGCATGAAGGTGTAAAAAGACATGAAACAAAATTGAGTTACTATTGCTAAAACATTGAAAATGGAGTCAGGAGGCCATTCTGGAAATTACTCTTAGCATGTCTCAGCCAGATATCACAAACTGCCAAAGTATGCAAAGCCTCAAGCAACAGCGTTCCTCAAAACCCTAAGGACATCCAGACACCACAAACAAACCACAAGATAAAGAACTCAGTAAACTAACCTGAATATCCACCAGCCACAAACAACTTATGTGATCTTTTTCTTTAAAAACCCTTGCCTGGAAATGCCAAGATGAGAAAAATTGCTACCTGAATTTGTGTTCCCTGAATTGCAATTCTAAGACCCCAGATAAATGCCTTTGTTGCCTTGCAGCTTAGTTTGTTATTTCTCAATTACCATTACATGGAGTAATGGCATCCGAAGCAACACTGACCTGACTCGAGAGCTGCTGTTGGATTCAAGCATGGTACTGGCAAGAGCCCCTAGCATTTTGCCATCCCTCTGATGGTCCTGGGTTCCTGTTGTTGAGTCCTCTAGGTTCCAAACCTCCCTCTCTTTGGTTGAGGTTCTAGCATTTCTTTGAGTGTCTTCTGGTAAAGGACATTTGAACTTTGGTTCTATTGGTTCAGGCTGGCAGCAGCAGCCTTTCTGTGTACTCGAACCTTTGTTCTTCTGGTTTGTACTCCTCCCTGGAGTACAGAATTAGTTCAAATGGTGGGAGTCTCCAACAAACTTATGACCGTGTTTAATTCCCCCCAAATCCCTTTCAATTAGGAACTTTCCAAGACACATCAATTTTTGTTATTCCTTTCTCCCTGAATTCACCTTCTTGGAAAAGATTTCCTTGGATTATTCCAAGCATGCATCTCTTTCTCCCAAAAAGGTGAAATTAATTTGGCACTCTTAGAACCAGATTCAACAGACCAGGATAAGAAACTACATCCCATACATATTCCTGTCCTTTCAGTCAAATAAACAAAATTTAAACAACCCTCTCTTAGATTCCAACTCATTTATGGTCTACACAGCCTACGGATAGGGGTCACATTCTTTTTGCACCACCTATCCCCACCCCCAGGGTTTCCTCCTGGATCTGGACCTGAATCCAGAGCATTCTAACTTTCCCTTCTCCCAAGACCAAACTTCAATTAAGAGGATTGTTAGGCCTTACAGGATGTTGTAGAAATTGTATTCCTATTTGTTCTTTGATGGCTCAATATTTATACACCTTGTTTAAAGCTAAAGAAATGGAGCCCCTTGTTTGGGCTGAAGCTAATCAAAATTCCTTCAAGGAAATAAAGCATAGTTTGCAAGCACTTCTACTCTGGTATACCCTCATCACAAATTACCCTTTTTTCTCCTTGTCCATGAATGAGAAGGGACTGCCTTAGGTTTTCTTACACAAAATCATGAAGACCAATGTAGACCTCTAGGGTAGAATAGCCAGCAACTGAACACCAGAGCCAAGGAACCCATCCCCCCACCCCACCCCCCACCCCTCTGACCCCCCGCACAAGGTCCATTGCCATGATAACAAAACTTTTTGAATCATTTGAAAAATTATGGGATCTCCCTTAGCTATTTATGTCCCTTATTTTATTGAAGCCCTTTTACCAACAGATTAATG
Organism: Choloepus didactylus; assembly: GCF_015220235.1. Taxonomy (NCBI): domain Eukaryota; kingdom Metazoa; phylum Chordata; class Mammalia; order Pilosa; family Megalonychidae; genus Choloepus; species Choloepus didactylus. The sequence goes on from NC_051318.1 coordinate 59,368,479, forward strand.
TCTTACAAAATTATCTTACTTTCCCCTCCCAATGTCTGGTTTGTTCATTGTCACAACCTCCATCCTACTTTACTTCCTACTATTTCTGACAAAACTTCTCATGACTGCATAGCTTTAACTGACTAATTATTAGCTCCTTGAATAGATTCACAAGAAAACCAAACTGACAATGCAGGTGATATCTGGTATACAGATGGTTTCTACCTTAAAGATAGCTCAGGAATCTATCATTTTGGATATGCTAATACCTCTAATGAAATAATAGAAGCAAAATCCTTATCTAATGCCAAGCTAGCCCAGCAAACTGAACTTTTTGCCCTCACAAGAGTCTGTATATTTGCAGAAGGAAAAACGGGAAATATATGCATTGATAGTTGATATGTCTTTAGGGTTGTTCATGATTTGGGGATGCTATTGGAAACAAGGGGGCTATTTTTAACCACCAATGGGGGAAAAACAGCTCTTATGTTATGGAATTGATCGATGCTATTATTGTTATCAAAGGCTTTGACTATAATTAAAATTCCTGGTCATTCTTGGGTAAATATGGAGGAAAGCACTGGCAACCACATGGCAGATACAGCCGCAAAAAATGCAGCGATAAATTCTAATCTGATTCCTGTTTCTATAATGACTTTTGAAACAAATAATTCTATTGTAAACACACAAAAAAATTATTCCTCGAAGTTCAACAAAATACTCCTCCTGAGGAGATTAAGAAAATGGAAAAATGCCAGCTGCTTTTATAAGCCAGCAATTAAATCATGGTAAACCAGTCCTTCTCACTTGCCTCCAGGTAACAGCTTTGGAAATTATTCATAATATGTCTCACTGAAATACTGATAAAATGGTAAGCTGAGGAAAGCAATGTTTCTGGAAACCATCCCCTAAAAGAGCTATGAAAATATATCATAATTGTTTAATTTGACCTAAGCATAATCCAGAAAATGTTTCATAGCTCTCAAAGACATTTTCTCTTACTGACTGGACCTTTTGAAATCTGGCAATTCGATTTCATTCAATTACCCCCTCCCAAGGCAATAAATAAGTTTTGATAATGATTTGTATGTACTCCCATTAAGCTGAAGCCTTTCTGTATAGACAAGCTACTACTGCTACCATTGCAAATATATTAGAAAAAATAATTCCAAATTGGGAGATTCCCCTCGGAACTTCACAGTGACTGAAGAACTCACTTTACAAGATAAATTATGAAAACGATATGCAAAATATGGCCTATTTTGCAAAAGTTTCATTGTACCTACCACCCCCAATCCTTAGGCTTAATAGAAAGAACAAATGGTATAATTAAAATTCAATTAGCTAAATTCATGGATTCCCTCAATCTACCATAGCCAAAAGCCTTATAGTCTTAAATCTAAAATCCACTCCTTTTGGAAAACATAAGTTATCCACATTTGAAAGTATATAATAGGGGGCCTGTGAAAACTCTGGAATATTTGAGTCCTGCCTCAAAAAAGAAATATGCTAACCTATTGTCAAGAACTAATCAAAACCTTAAAAAAAAATATGAAACCTTGGTAAAACAACCCTTTCACAGCAACTCCTGGGAGACAAAGATATTCAAAACCATAATCTTCAGCTTGGTGACTTTGTATGTTGGAAAAGACACTCTTTAAATATGCACTCCAACCTCACTGGAAAGAACCCTATCGGGTACTTTTAACTAATCCAATAAGAGCTAAATTAAGAGGTATTGATTCTTAGATTCATATTTCTCATTTAAAGAAAGCTCCTACACTGCTTGGAAATCCATTCCTCCTGGGAACCTAAAGCTCAAAATTAAATCTACAGCATCTGATGTGGACAAGGTCCAGGACTAGGCCTGTATAATTAATACTTACTGGTGATCTTAGGCTTAACCCAGAAGGAGAAGGCATCTGACGTGGTAGCTAACCCAAGAAACAGGAACAGACCTGATTTACATCAGATTGAAATGAACCCAACAACACCTGCTATAATCTTTACTATTATCCTATTAGCTCTTACTTGAATTTTATATTCCTTCCTTGGCCCTTCTTTCATACCCCAGTCTGTGGCAGAGAAATTAAGAATTAACAAATAATTATGATAATTGAATCATCATATAGATGTTTTCTCTATTTTGTAGAATAGGCAGAAGTCAATACCTGAAATTACTACAACTCAGCCATCTCAGCCCTGTGTATACTTACTATTTTAATGGCTATTCTAGCCTAGTCTCACCCTTGTTTATATTTACTATTGTAATGGTCATCATAGCTTGTTTCAGCCTGTGTATACTTACAGTTGGAGTGGTAACAACTCCATCTCCCCTTTATTGAATCTATTAAAACCCTGAACTCCTTAGGCTTGGGGAGATGGTGTTTGAGCCAATAGGTCATCTGATGTTATTCAAGCATAACAATAAACTCTCTTTTTGAAACCCTCGTGTCATAGATTGGCTGCTTTGCACATTGGGCATGGAACCCCACTGTGATGGTTAAGTTCATATGTCAACTTGATCAGGTAATGTTGTCTAGTTGTCTGGTCAGGCAAGCACTGGCCTGTTACTGTGGGAAAATTTCATGGACTTAAATCATCAGTAAGTTGATTGCACCTATGGCTAATTACATCTATGATCAACTAAGGAGAGTGTCTTCAGCAATAAGAGACAATTAATCCAATAGGTTGAAGGCTTTAAAAGGAGGAGTGATGACTTCAGTAGTCAGAAGAGAGAACTTTCACCTCTACTCCAGCCAGCCAGCTTCTCCTGGGGAATTCATTGAAAACCTTCATCAGAGTTGTCAACTTGCAGCCTGTCCTACGGAATTTGGACATGTGCATCCCCACAGTTGCATGAGACACTTATATAAAATCTCATATTTACAGATATCTCCTGGTGGTTCTGTTTCCCTAGAGAACCCTGATAATACAACCGCATTTGTTTGATATCAGTCTATTTCTGACCCTCCCATAATGAATCCTACCCCTTTATTAAACTCCTCATTCTCAATCTTACCCTCTTTTCCTGGTCCCTTGCCATTTACCATCCTTTCCCCAGCCATACAAAAAGTTGCTGACCTAGGAAATCTATCAAATTTCTGGATCTACACTAATTTAGACTCCATGGAAGAGTCCCAGTTATTGGCCACACCCATAGACCTTATTTAGTTGGCTAAATATTAGTTCCTGGGGAGACTTGGATTCATAACATACTTCAAACCTTGCTAATCCTTTTTTTTTTTAGTAGCCACTCCAATGTGTCTTATTCATTGTCTCATCTCCAGAATAATAGCCACAAAAACCCCTCGAGTCATGCTAAGGTGACGAACTCTTGATCCTGAAGCTTGCACTTATGAAACATTTCTGTAATGATGAAACTAAGCCTAACTATAATTAACGCCTAAAATCACCCCCCACCCCTGAAAACCTCCTTGTTGCTCAAATATGGCTTTTCTCTACATCAAACTTTGTGAATAAATCATTACCAATCTTCCTCCCCCCGACCAGGTAGGACATGACTCCCAGAACTGATGCTCCCTGGCACTGAGAGATTAAGACCAAATGCTGATGAGCGTTGCTTCTGGAGAAAGATCTTGATCAAAAGAGGGAAACGTAAAAAGAAATAAAACAAATTGGAGTTATTATGGCCAAGAGATTTAAAATGGAGTCAGGAGGTCATTCTGGAAGTTGCTCTTACGCATGTCATGTCTCAGCCAGATATCACAAATTGCCAAAGTATGCAAAGCCTCAAGCAACAGTGTTCCTCAAAACCCTGAGGACATCCAGACACTACAAACAAACCACAAGATAAAGAAGTCAGTAAACTATCTAACCTGAAGGATATCTGGAGCACCCCAAATATCCACCAACCACAAACAACTTAAGTAATCTTTTCCCTTGAAATCCCTTGCCTGGAAGTACCAAGACTGGACACAATTTGTGTTGCTACTTGAATCTTTGTTCCCTGAATTGTAATACTAAGACCCCAGATAAATGCCTTTGTTGCCTTTCAGCTTAGTTTGTCATTTCTCAGTTGACAAAGGCATTGCACTTACCTGTAACATAATTCAGGGCCTAATAAAAAGTTTTAGAGGTTTTCTGATGTTATATAAATAGAGAAAGGCTTCCTACTAAAATTGAATTCCAAAAGACTAAATATTAAATCTGTATATCTCAAAAGTTTGCCCTTCCATGTACGGTATTCTGAAATCACCTCAATGGTATTAAGGAATTTCTGAAACATATCTGTTTAATTGGTGTTAAAGCATACAAAGAGCAATTTATGTCTTCATGTATGGAAGATTATTGGACAAGATTTTTTCTAAGCTCTGGAGTTTGAGGGACTAATAAATAACCCTCCTTTTTCTCACCCAAGTTCTAACTATTTGAGAAACAGATGAAGGCAATGGAATTAAAAAATACCAGCTTTATTACTGATAAAGCTCTTGGAGATTGGGGCTTTAAAGGTATTAGCCCAGGGAACTTCACTGACAAAACAGACAAATGATAAACATCTCATTTTTCAGGGCTCTCCCCTATAAACTTTCTAAGATGGGAGCAGCTGATCCCAAAGAGCACCAGGAGAGAGGGACTGGGCTTCTGAATTTTACCCAGTTGTTTCTTCTAATCAGAAAATTCTTTTCACCACCCTTAGAAAGACCTGAGTAAGAGGCGGAGAAAACTGCAGGGTTTGTCACCAATGGAAAACCTCCTTGTGCAAATGTAAAGCCAAGGGAAAGGAAACTGTCCCCAAAACAAATGTCTTTGCAGTATGATTTGAGAAGTGATAATAGGCTGCTGCTTTTTGCCATTTTTCTACAAACTGATGTTTGGAAAAGATACCTCCATCATCATACATAGATTTAAAATAAGTTAATATGTTTGTAGAAATTTCCTTTTCACAAGAAAATATGCATTAAAAGATAATTTCTTAAAGGGCAAACTCATGACTCTTATACAAATGTAAAATAAACATTGTCAAAGAATTTATTTAAGTCCTTGATTAATGAGAGAACCAGTAAGATGTTACAACTGGTTCAAATGAAAAATCATTCATACATGTATATAGGCAATTAGGAATGCTGAAGTGAATTTACAAAGAGATGCAAAATTGGTCAACATCCACAGGGTAGTAATAATTGTGTCTCCACTGACAAAATTTTTTTGCATCTATATGGGTAAAAATTGTTTATGTTAATATGTAAATTAGCTTAAAGACAATGAAAGGCACAGATAATCCAGAAGTATAGACAGTTTAACTAGTAATTTTCTGTATTTTTCAAAGCCTTCTACAGTATTCTCTGACATATCCTATTACTGAAAAAAAAAACTAGTAAACATTTATCACTTAATCTACATGATATTACCATATACTATTTCATAGTACAAAAATATGAGATGTGCAAAAAAAGTACTTTCATCATTTATTATAAGCTACCATAATCTCTCTCTAACCCCCATTCAACCAAGTAAGAGCAGTCACATTAGTCTTAGATACAAACCATTTAGAACTGTGCCTGTCTTCTCCCCAGGGCAGTGCCTAAATTCCAGGCAGGATTTACTGGGCATGAAGTCAGTCAAGAGCGGCTCAGAACCTTGGATCGTTGTCCTCCATCCATGCTCTATTCACATTCCCCTGGATTCAGAAATGAGTATCCATCCCTACTGGTGTCAGCCGAGGTAAGTTACCTGACCTTGGGGAGAGAGTCAGTAGGGGATTCCTCACCATCTCTTCCCTCCCCACTGGCAATCCTGGGAGGGGTTATGTGGCTCCTCATCTGGTCTCCTCCAAAGCTATTGCCGAGCCCATTAACTTTGTTCCCCAACTCCTCCAGGGCTTTGCTCTTGTAATCCAAAATCAAACTTTTAGTACTCAAAAACAGTTTCTATCTGAAAGCTCAGTTAGTGCAAAGCAAATGCCTTGGCATTCGTTGGTCTTGCTTTTAGTTTCCAATCACTATTTTAAAACTCAAGTGATAAGTCCTGACTTTTTCTTGTCTCTCTGCTATAATACTTGCAATGCTTCCCAATGTAATGGATGCCTCTGTCATAAAAGGAGAAGTTTTATGTATACGGAAGTACATGATCTTATGTACAAGCTTGCATCAATATTATACATCCTGGGAACTTGCCGCATGCTCAGGGCGAGGCTGAGGAGTGGCAGCTGTCCCAGCTGCACACAGCTACATGCTCCTTCTCACTCCTCCTCGCCAGCCTCAGCCTGCTCACTGGCTGTAGAAAATGATAAAAGAAACCACTTACTATGATGTTTTAGGGCTCAAACCCAATGCCATCCAGGAAAAGTTGAAAAAGTCTTACAGGAAACTATCCTTGAAAACCCACCATGATAAGAATCCAAATGAAGGCGAGAAGTTTAAACAAATTTCTAAAGCTTATGAAGTGCTCTCTGATGAAAAGAAGAGAGAATTATATGACAAAGGAAGAGAACAGGCCATCAAAAAGGATGGAGAAGGTGGAGGTTTTGGCTCCCCCATGGACATCTTTGGTATGTTTTTTGGAGGTGGTAGAATGTGCAGAGAGAAAAGAGAGAGAAGAATATTGTACATCAGCTCTCAGGAACCTTAGAAGATTTATTTAAAAGTGCAACAAGAGAACTAATTCTGACAAAGAATGTGATTTACAACAAATGTGAAGGCCAAGGTGGTAAGAAAGGAGCAGTAGAGTGCTGTCTGAATTGCCAAGTTACTAGAATGCAAATAAGAATTCATCAAGTAGGACCTGGAATGGTTCAGCAAGTTCAGTTTGTATGCATGGAGTGCCAGGGCCATGGGGAACAGATCAGTCCTAAAGATAGATGTAACAGTTGCAGTGGAAGAAAGATAGTTCAAGAGAGGAAGAGATTCTAGAAGTTCATATTGACAAAGGCATGAAAGATGGCCAAAAGATAATACTCCACAGTGAAGGAGACTACGAACCAGGCCTGGGGCCAGGAGATATTGTCATTGTTTTAGATCAGACGGATCATGCTGGTTTTACTCAAGGAGCAGAAGTCCTTCTCATGTGTGTGGACATACAGCTGGTTGAAGCATTGTGTGGCTTCCAAAACCAATATCCAACTCCTGACAACCTAACCATAGTCATCACTTCTCATCCAGGTCAGATTGTCAAGCATGGATATATCAAGTGTGTGCTAAATGAAGTCATGCCAATTTTTCTCTCCTGATAAACTATCTTTGCTGGAAAAACTCCCACCTGAGAGGAAACAAGTAGAAGAAACTGATGAAATGGTTCAGGTAGAACCGATGGACTTTGATTCATATCAGGAAAGGTGGCACCATTACCACGGAGAAGCATGTGAGGATGATGATCACCCAGAGGTGGTGTCAATGTCAAAACTCTTAGTGGGGGGCCAGTGAATAACACTCACTACTGACATTTTATATGCTGTGGTTAGTAGGTGAAGGACTATAATCATAATATGTGTGCTACTTGTTATTGCTTTTGTTTTAATATTCAATGATAGTAGTGTTTTAAAAGTTAAACGAAGAATAAACTCAAATATTAAAAAAAAATCATACATCCCATTTCCAAATCTGCAAATATTTTTACTACTTTTTGATACTTCATAAAATCTGAGCCCAAAATATTTAGAACATGACCAATAAATGTATCAGATATTGAAATGATTACAGAGGAAATAAATACTATGCTAATTAAAAAAAAAAACCTGCAATAAAATCTATGCACTTGTTAACTCTTATGATGAGTATGGAGACAAATTAGGCCTGCTAACATAAAAGGGGAATTTTATCAATTTTGATAAATTCTGCTATATTAATCTGCCACATTGTCCTCAGAAAAGAAAATCATTTTATTCCTTTCTAGAAAATATGATTTCTAAGCTAGACTCATTTTTTAAGTAGTTTATGTTTGGAAACCTTCCTGAATTAACTGTGCTGACATTAGTAGACCCAGCTTTGATTCTTAATATTAACTAACAGCTATTACTAACAATGGTAACCTCTGTGATGTACAAAAGCTTTTCAGACTGTTGAATTGCCATTATGTCTAAGGCAGTTTGGGAAAAATACTTAAGGTAAAACAGGAAGATGGAGTTTACAGTTTAAGTGAAACAACAGCTGTTGGAGATCTTGAGAAGAGAACGGAGGACAAAACACAAACTTCTGTTGACCATGCATGCAATCATAAGATATAAATGACTCACTGAAAGGACTCACTTCATTTTCAAGTAAACTGTAGCTGTGGCTCCCCTATTACTGTGTTAAATATTTAAATTTACCTTTAAATACAGCCTAAGACTGGACATCAGAATTTAAATTCTTGCAGCGTGCTGTAGAGAAGACTGTAAATGCTTATTTTCAAAAATAACTTCGTTAATTGCTTCAGTAAGACATAGATTTGGCAGCAGATCCAAATACTGCATGGATCAAATCATCTAATTACTTTATACAAGCCATAAATGTGTTTTAATGGATCAAAACTGTAAAATTGTTGGGGGCACTACATAGTTTTGGAAGGTATTGAGTTGCTTTGCTTATTATTTTTGCTATTTATAATATTTTTATGTACTCAGCTAAGACTTGGAACTGTATACAATTTTATGGTCAAGGAAGCCTCAATTTTAAATTGAAAAGAAAAATAACACAGTTATGATTAAACACTTTCAAAATATTTTCATTTTTCTATTTTTGTATTAGCTTTTTTCATTCTTCATTCATCCTTAAAAGCCTCCAATAAAAATAAAGAAAAACAAGAGAATAGAAACAGAGGAAGAAATAAGGCTGAAAGAGAAAGAAAAAAGGAAAGGAAGTAAAATAGGAAGGAAGTAGGTGAGGGTTTGATTCATTGGGGTCACAGATTACAAGTAACGGTAACTGATTCCAGCTAACTTAAGCAAAAAATGAATTTGTTGGAAGCTAATGGAGTAGCTCACAGAATGACAGGTAAAGCTTTGAATCCAAGGTTTGCAAAGGACATGAATGAGGGCACAAACTAATAGGCATATTCTTCCAGATGGGACAGATCAGTCCCAATTAGTTTCTGTCTTTCCATCACTGTGTCCAGGACTCAAATATCAGAGATAGAGAGTTTGACTGACTTAGTTTTGTTAATGCCCATCCCTTGATTAAGGAGGATCCAGGTAGATTCCCCCAACCCAGACTGTACCAATAGGGAGAATGGAGGAAGGAGGTTGCCTTATTTCTTGGTTGCTAAGACAAATACCACACAATGGTTGGCTTAAACAACAGGAATTTATTGTCTCATGGTTTCTGAGGCTGGAAAGCTTCTTTCCTCCCAGGGTCAGTAGAGTTCTGGCTGACTGGCAATCCTTGGGTTCCTTGGCTTTCCTGTCACACGGTGGCTTCCATTAATTTCCAGCTTTGGGCTCCTCCCCATAGCTTTTTCTCATTATATGGCCTCCAGTAATAGGATTAAGACTCATCCTGATTCAGTTGACTGCACCTTTATTAAAAATAACGTCTTCAAAAGGTCCTACTTAATATGGGTTCACACCCACAGGAATGAGTTAAGACTAGGAACATGTTTTTTTTTTTTTTTCTTCCTGGGGTACATAACTTATTCAGCAATAGGGATGTTTTAACAAGGTAAAAGGGGAGTAGAAGACAAAATCGTAGGAAGTGAGAGTGAGAAGTATGTCAGGAAGAACAATAAACCTGAGCAAAAATGATTAATGAGGTCTTTGAATATTATACATATACTGGATTAAAGCACAATTTTTGAGGCTTTCACTTGTTTCCTGGGGGGTAGCTAGGGAGGGGTGTTGATAGGGATGCCATAAGGATAGGTAGAGGCTGATGTCTCTTAGGAGACAGAGAGTAAACAATTTTTTCAGAAGTTTCTGAATCGTAATCTCAACAAATGACATATCTTCTCATTTCAAATTCCATCTTGAAATTGATTTATATGTGGTAATTCATTCAGAGTATTTGTATATAGAGAATCAATCTGAATGACAAGTTATGTTTTCAATAAATGCACTTCTGTTTTGTTCATTTAAATATAGTAATTGAACTAAATGCCCACAAATTTGTAGCTTCTAGATCTCTGCCAGAATGATGTTATTAACAGTTCATTTAATAATATGCCAATAAATTGTACTGAATAGTTTATTCCCTTAAAAAGATTTTACTAGCATTCTTCTTTGTATTATTTATTTATTCATTTTTCAAAGGATCATGCAAACGTTAACTTCATCTCAACCTGAATAACATTATCATGCAATTAGTATCAGTAAGGTCCAAATACAAAAGGTTTTATGTTATCTTATTATGTTAATAATACTACTAAAAATATCTTAAACCTTTGTTTTAACATAGCTTTAAATATTCCAGAAGCAATCCCAAATACTTGACTCTTAAAAATTTAGCTTCAAATATATGAATCTTAGAGAAGAAAATTTCTTGAAGACAGGATCAGAAAAACAAGATAAGAAATGAAAAGGAAATTTAATTTGAAGGAACTCATATAACTAAAATCATTCATTTTAGTTTCCTTATTGCTAAAGCAAATGCCATGCAGTAGGTTGGCTTAAACAATGGGGATTTATTGGCTTTCAGTTTTGAGGCTGGGGTAGTCCAAAATCAAGGCAATGCTTTCTCCCAAAGGACGGTATTCTGGAGCTGGCTGCCTGCAATCCTCGGTCCTTGTCCTTTCTGTCTGTCAGAAGGCAAAGTACATGGCAGCCTCTCCCAGTGTCTCCCTTCTCTGCTGGGTTCCACTGACTTCCAACTCTTTCTCTTTCTCTCTGTGTCCTTCCCTATAAAGCCTTCAGGAATAGTATTAGGACCCATCTTGTATCAGTTGGGCCACACTCTAACTGAAGTAACCTCATCAAAAGGTCCTATTTACAATGGGTTCACACCCAGAGGAAAGGATTAAGTTTAAGGACATGTTTTCCTGGGGTATATAGCTCCAAGCCACCACATCATTCAAATAGGAACCACTTCAACAAGACGTATGGGTATTATAGGCAAGGTAAGTAATACAGGCTGCAAGTGACCATCTGGTAACGAACTTGCCATTTTCATTTCCCAATTATGTGGTCTTGTTAAGTTACTTAATCTCTCTGAGCCTCAGTTTACTCACCTATAAAGTAGGAATAACAATATTGTGTACCACATAGGTTTGTTGTGAGAGGGCAAAGTGAATGTTGTGATGCCTGGCACATAATAAGTATTCAGTAGTTATTAAATTTATTAGTATTGTATCACATAAAGATATACGGTCGGCACAAAATAATGAAAAAATGGCAGCACTCCAGATATGGGGTAAAGATGTTCCGAACTACGGAATTGCATTTCTTATATCTAGTCAATATTTGTCACTGAGGTCATTATATAAAATGAAGTCTAAGCACACTAAAGCATCAGAGTAAACTTCCTATCCAGTTCTCCTAGCAGATGGTGCTAAAATAAACAATGATGGCAGTGACAGGCCTTCCCCTGTATAGCCTATTTTCATTTAATCCTCCAAGTGTGGTTATACGACTTGCTTCCTGGTGGGAACTGAAAACACCCGGGACTGCCTTCCCATTCGTTCTATCTATGCCCAGCAATTGTGCTGTACATCTCTGACAGTGACATCTGTTTCCATTCTCAATCTTAATTGCTATCCCTTTGGAAACTTCCAGCTTCAAAGACACTGCAGTGAGATACCACAACACCAAATACTCTACTCAAAAGCAACAACCATATATGAGTGCTCTTTTTCGGAAGGCAGCTACTTGTCCAGCCCTACTTCACAGGCCCACTCAATCCATTAGGCACTGTCAGCCCAGCGCTTAAAAAATGTTTGAGACCTGAAAAAAATTTTATGGATTCCCAAATATAAAGTGAAAACCCAAGGTTGAAGATGTAAGCATGTAAGTGAATGTTTACACAACCTACTAAATTTAATTAATTGTTCAAGTTTTTAACGCATAAAAATGTGTTATATTTGCAAAAACTTGCAGATTACATTTTCATACTTCGCATAACTTTCTGACAACTGCCAAGAAATATTAGCAATCATAAATTAAATGTTATTTAGAGTCAAATAATTTTAAACTCCAAAAGTTTTTACAACAAAAATAATTATTTTAATGTGGGATGTGGGTACATTGAAATATGTTTGCTATGACATTACAAGGGAACTCCAAAAGTAAAATGTTTATGAATCACTAAGGTCTGTCTGTTTGTTCAGGCCTGTAGGCTTTGAAAATACAAGATGACAAGATATTTCCTGCCCACCAAGTGACCACCGAGTCTAACAAAAGAAACCTACCTATAAAGAAAGAGTGAAAGCTTCTCCAATCAGGTAAGTACAGGGCCTGTGGCTATGCATAAGAACCAGACACACACACACACACACACACACACACAAACTGAAGGTGATGGAAAGCATTACCCTCAAGTGACACCTACACTGAGCTGTCAACCTCATTTTTGAAAAACTGACCTTTTGAAACTTCTGTGTACTTCCATGTAGTTCAGGTATATTAAATTGATATTAACATGAATGTGAGTCAAGTTTGTATAATCGTAAAGTTTAGAGGATAGAGCAGCAGTTCTTCAACTTTTTTCTCATCCTAAAACACATGAATAGTGAGTGTTATGTGTTTTATTCTTTCATCAACTACCACACTGATTTCCTACTCCGTGAAACACGTCTGTTCTAGGTGGAGGGAATACCTATTTGATACTCTCCCATGATTTTGAGGGTGTATTTACAACATCTGAAGAATAAAGCTAATAGATCTTCAGACTTCTTTTTAAAATATGATATTTACAAAGTAATTTTAAGTATATGAATAAAAATTAACCATGAATTAGTTACATGCTTTCCAAAGTCTGCAAGCATAGGTAAGATCAACTGTGAATTGTGTTCAAGCTCTTCATTCAATAAAACAAGAGAAAACTTGTGAGCAAAATGTCATTAATTTTTTAAATCATAAATACTTTCCAAATATCTATATTGAATTCTTATTAACAACACATCACTTGAGACCCAAGGGTACTTTTTCCTACTGCTCTGAATCCCAAGAATGATAACTATTCGGTTAGAAGCTAACACTGGCAGATTATGAGATTAAGAGGCGAGAGGGTGAAGATCTACCTAGTCCCAAATACCTGTAGCTACTTGAGCCTTAAGTGTTCCAAGGGCTAAGCAATACTCACCACTCACAAACAGCATGGGGGAAGGGAGGGTTCTGTCTAGAAGGAAGGAAAGGGACGAGAAAACCAGAGGAAAGAAAAAGGGAAAGAAGAAAGGAGAAGGGAAGGAGGAGAGGAAGAAGAAAAAAAAGAGAGAAGAAGAGAGACAGTAAAAGTAGGAGATGCAGGCATTAGAGCCTTTCTGGAAACTCAGTGGTTCTGCAGTTGACCACAACTCACCCACACCCACCACTTCCCACTACTGCTAATAATGCATTTGGTGATCACAGGCACAGAAGTAATAAATGCTATCTTCACTGTCCAAAATTGTGGAGATGATGTGAAAATAAACAAGGTAATAAATATATAAATGCACTGAATTCCTGATCTACATTAAATCTGAAACTTTTTTTCCCCTCACCGTTCTAATTCCTTTAAAAGAGGGATGAAAGTATTCATCATCTTTGGTTCCTGGGAGTGAGTGCTATTTCATAAAATGAGTCTATCTTCCAGCCCAGCAATTATCATGAATTCTGTGTTTAGTGTGATTTTATAGTGCAATGCTTGGTGGTCAAAAAAGTCAAAACAATAGGTACAACTCTAGGCTCAAACAATTTCATTGGTGAATTCCAACAAACGTTTAAGGAAGAAAGAATGCCAATTCTATCCAAACTTTTCCAGAACACTGAAGAAGAAGGAATAATTCCCAATTCCTTCTTTGAGGCCAGCATTACCCCAATAACAAAGCAAGAAAAAGATTCTACAAAAAAAGAAACCTACAAACCAGTATCCTTTATTAACCTAGATGTGAAAATTCTTAACAAAGCTTTAGAAATTTGAATCCAACAATATATAAAATGATACTTCATGAACAATTGCAGTTTATCCCAGGAATTCAAAATTGGCTTTATAATTAAAAAAAAAAAAACAAAAACAATCACTAAGGTGAACTATGGACCATAGTTAGTACTATAATTATAATATTGTTTCATCAAATGTAACAAAAGTACCACATTAATGCAAAGTGTTAACAAAAGGGAAAACTGTGTGTGTATGAGAGGCTACACAGGAACTCTGTGCTTTCTGCATGATTTTTCTGTAAACCTATTACTTCTCTAAGGAAAAAAAAAGATTAAAAAAGCAATACAACAATAAAAAATCTGGTATATTAATTCCCTAAATAAATGAATATTAAATTCAGTATTCTAGATTGACAGGACCTAACAGAATATTTACCATATTTGCTTGGAAAGAAGTGACTGAAAAAAGAATCTTCAACTGCCAAGAGGGAGGGGATTCCATTTTCTTTTTAAACGTTCCATTGTCATTTTGAGATTTTAAAAAGACACATTTGGACTTCATTAGCCTTCCAAAAGTTCAAGATTAACCAGAAAGGATATTTATTTAGAATAAAATATCAATAATATATTCTGCAAGGAAACAGATATAAAATAAGTCCAGAGAAAACTAAGTATTTAGTAGGCAAAGTACCCGAAACCGAGTTGCAAGATGTACTCCACACACCAGTTCCCATTTGTGCCTGAGCCACTGGAGCCCTAAAGGATGATCCCATTCCTCTGTCGCATGGATGCATCCAAAAAACTGACTATGTTGTGTCTTCTCATCACAATGTTTCTTTCTGTTAAATAGTTTAAAATGTTTGACAAGGGTGCATTACAAAACTATCCAAGGAAACGCTTCCCTTTTACGGATTAGATTCTTGAAGCAGACCACTGACGCTGGCCTTGGTCAGCAATTCAGCCCACATTAGCAACAAAAAGCTTCTTACTGACAGACTCTGTGCTTAAGGATCTTCTAAAGGGAAGACTGAGCGCTTTGTTACTGCTCCTTCACACGTTATTAATGGAGGTTTAACTGAGGGAAAGGGGGTCGTTTCTTTCCCCCAGCACAATCTCTCTCTCTCAGTCTACAACCCCCACCCCCACCCTCACCCCACTCCCCACCTCCGCCTCGCTAGCCGCTCTCTCTCTCTCAATTATTTTCTGTCTTTTTCATGCTAAGGCAGTAGTTTAATCAGACTGCAAGGAGACTAATGACTTGATTCCTAATTAGATGGAAAGAAGTAATCTGAAAAATTGGTCTCTTTTTCAAGTGCGTTGAACTAAGGGACACCTACCAAAAACCTTTGGCCAAATTATTACCCGAAAAAGAATATTCAAAGCCATAGAAAATGGGAATTTGGCCCCAGATGAATATTTCTCTACATAATAGAGAATGGGCCCTTGGGCCAACTCTCCTATTCATTGAGCATTTATTACCATAGAGAAGCTTGACTCTTTATTTGGTTTGCAGTTTGCTTTCATGGAGTCTTGTTTCTAATGAAAAATTAACCCTATCTCTCATCTGTGGATGTGCTCAGAGTTCTCCATCTTCTTATTTCATTCTCCACCTCAGTTTCCAAACACCATCAACTGCACAAAGAAACTTCAGTGGCTCATTATGGTCCTCAGAAATTCTTCCCCCTTGAGAGGGATACCACTGCACCTCAACTGCAAGTTTGTTATGTACCATAACACATTTTCCCCACATTCAAATACAGAAGCAGAGTAAAGAGTACAGTTTATTTTCTCTGAATCAAATGCTTTATTTTGCCCCTCTTTCTACCTTGAAGGCATGTTGTATAGCCAATATGATGCTAGACACGAAATAATTAATGTCCCCAATGACACAATTGAAACTTATACCTTGTTGTTAATTGAAAAATGTCATTTAAAATAGGAAATATATGTGTATGTACACACACACATGTAGACACAAACTTTTTATTTTACTTAATAACATTATACAACCATTTTCCATTCTTTTGATGTACAACCAAGTTCTTTTGGATTTGCGTTTGATAAATGGACCTATCTTTGCACAACTTCCATAAAAAATTATCCATGAATTCTAGCATTAAAAAAAAATTATTTTAAGTGAAACTAGAACTTACAAGTGTTTGCAAAGCAAGCTTAATGCAGAACCTTAGATTTAAAAATGTTTTCCCAATATCTTACAACTATTTCACCCACCTCTTATTCAATATCATTTTTAAAATTACTCTCCTTCATGGCATCTTTCCAATGTACTTAACCCTTTTTTATAGAAAATCTCTTTCATTTCACATTTCCCCAGTTTAACTATTTAATTAAGTTATCCAGTTACAATAACAAGCACAACTGGAATAAACATCTTGGGGAACTTACCCAACTGACTCTTGGGTTGGAACAGAAATGTTGTAACCAAGAAGTTAGGATTTAAGAAATGATTATGGCTACTGACTCATTATATAGATATTTCATTTTACTTTCTAGTATATTAGAATAGACAAAAATATGTGAAATTTCTGAACTGTAATCCAGTTGTCTTGATCTTTGATAATTATTGTATAACCATATTGCCTTTATCTTGTGATTGTAAAAACCTTGTGATGGATTTTCAATTATACCCCCTTATCCTGTTTTTCAATTTTAGAGTCTTATGTTCACTAAAAACAGCCCCTAATGTTTATTAATGAAGGGACTTGAGTCAGCCCAGAACTAACCCATCCCAATTCCAAAGCTATCTTCATGGACAGAACTGGATCTAACCAAAATGAGCCCATCTGATATGTGCAGGTGCTTAAACTTTAAACTTTAAATGGCCCATACCTCATTATAATACTAAAAATCACACCTATCTTCATATTAAGGATACCATTTTCTTATATACATCCTGTGACTAAGCATGTAATCAGTCTGCACATGCTCAATAATTAGATCATCTCTAACCTTGTCATCTAGAGCCATTGTGCTCATTATCCTAAAACCTGCCCATCTTTTGATACTATAAAACTATCAGAGTTACTGGAGTTTACAGAGACAGATTTTTAGGCAGATAGGCCATCTGGTCTCCTACTTTGTGCCTAGCAGGAAATTCTTTCTCTCTTTGAAACCCCAGTGTCTCAGGAATTGGTCATTTGAACACATTAGGCAGAGAACCCACTGCTTTGATTGGTATCAATGTGGGGGTGGGTGTAGCAGAGAGTACCCTGCTAGCTGTGAGAATTTAACCTGCCACGAACAATGATCAGAATGCTTACCAAGGTAGGAGACAGAAGCAGCTGAACCAGAAATTTATTGAAGTGGAAGTCAATTAAGCAGTAGAGACATTTGGAATGTATTACAAAAAATTCAGGGTACTGTCCAAAAATGACTATTTTCAGCTCAGACTGGAAATAGAAAGTCATTGTTTTCTGAGAATAATGTTGAAAATGTCCTTCTGGTCCCACTCAATGCAGAAGAATCCTCATGGAGGAGACAGGTAAGAAAAGACACAGCCACAGGACAAAGACTTCCAGGTTTGAGGGAGGGACAGGAGTACAGTAGTGAGCAGCCATTCCTGGTACCCAAAAAACTTACAACTAGGGTAATTTAGAATATATTAGAGAGAAGCAACCATCCATGGGAATCAACTATTCAATACTCTCCTTGCTTTAAGGGGATTTTGCACATTTGAGATATCAATGCATTGGAATACTCAGTAACACATGAAAAGATCTGTGCAAGATGACCAAATGGGATTTACCCCAGGTATGCAAGGAGAGTTAAATCTGAAAGTCACTTCATGGAATATAACAGAGTAATTGAATATAGGACAAAACCACATGATTTTCTCAATAGACACAAGCAGCATTTGACAAATTCCAATACTTATTTATGATAAGAATTCTTAACATACCAGACTGGAATAGAAGGGAACTTCCTTATCCTGATAAAGGGCATCTGCAAAAAAAACTACATGTA
Organism: Choloepus didactylus; assembly: GCF_015220235.1. NCBI lineage: Eukaryota > Metazoa > Chordata > Mammalia > Pilosa > Megalonychidae > Choloepus > Choloepus didactylus. Next base: position 59,386,381 of record NC_051318.1, read on the forward strand.
ACATCAAACTTACTGATAAAATACAAATGCTTTCCCCCTATGATGGGAAACAAGGCAAAACTGTCTGCTCTCAACATTTCTCATCAGTATTGTACTGGAGGCTCTAGCTACAGCAATTAGGCAAGAACAAGAAATTAAATATATATATATATTTCATATATATATTTATATATTTCACATATAAATATATATACAAAAAGAAGAAGTAAAAATGGTCTTTATTAGAGGATGACACCATCCTGTATGTAGAAAACCCAAAGGAATCATCCAAACACCAACACACACAACTGCCCCCTGCCCCTGAAAAACCTGTTGGGATAATAAACAAGTTTTGGAAGGTCACAAGATACAAGATCAATATGCAAAAATCAATTGTATTTTTATACATTAGCAACAAACAAAAAGTGAAGTTAAGAAAACAACTTCTTGGCAGTAGCATCAAAAAGAATAAAATACTTAGGAACAAATTTAATAAAAGAAGAGTGTTGTGCACTAAACTGCGATAAATTGAAAAAGATCTAAACAAATAAAAAGATGTTATGCATATGAATTGAAAGACTCAATGTTGTTAAAATGGCAATTGTTCCCAAGCTAATCTATATATTCAATGTAATCTTGAGCAAAATCCCAGAAGGCTATTTTGTGTAAATTAATAAACTGATCCTAAAATATATATATGGCAGTGCAATGGATCTAGAATAACTAAAACAATTTTGTAAAGGAAGAACAAAGTTGGAGAAAATTGGAATTACCTAATTTCAATACTTGCTACAGTAATAGGATGGTGCTACATTGGTTAAGGATAGACATACAGATCAAAATGGTACAGAATTGAAAGGCCAAATGTAAATCCTTATAAGTATGGTCAATTTACTTTCAACAAAAGTTGAAAATTCAATGGGAAAAAAGATAGTGTTTGCAACAAATGATACTGAGACAACTGGAACATATAAGAAAAAGAAAAAAAGAATTTAGACCCTTACCTCACACCATACATAAAAACTAATTCAAAATAGACCATAGATCTAAATGTAACAGCTAAAAAGTATAAAACTTCTAGAAAAAGAAACTTTCTAGAAGATATCTTCATGACCTTGGGTTAGGAAAAGATTTCTTACATATGATACCAAAAGCACAATGCATTTTAAAAAAATGGATGTTGTTCTTCGTCTAAATTAAAATCTTTTTCTCTTCAAAAGACACCAGTAAGCAAGAGGAAAAACAAGGCACAGACTGGAAGACAATATTTTCAAACCATATATCTCATAATAGACTTGCATCCAGAATATATAAAGAATCCTTAAAACTCAATAATAAACAATCCAATTTAAAAATGGGCAACATTTTTGAATGTGCTTTTCACCAGATAAAAGATATACAAATGGTTAACAAGCACAAAAAAAAAAAAGAGGTTCAACATCATTGGTATCTCTAGGGAAATGTAAATTAAAACCACAATGACATACCCTCTCACAAATACTAGAATGGCTAAAATTTTAAAAAAAGATGATAAGTGGTAGCAAGGATGTGGAGAAATTGGAACCCTCATATATTTTGGTAGGAACATAACATGGTGCAGGCACTTTGGAAAATAATTTGGTAGTCTCTTAAAATGTTAAACATAAACTTATCATTCATGCTGGTCATTCTATTCCTAGGTAACTACCTAAGAAAAATGAACACATATGTCCATTTAAAGACTTGTACACAAACTTTCACAGCAGCCTTATTCATAATATCCCTGTGGTAGACTGAATCAATTCCCCATAAAGTCATGCTCAAGTCCTAACCCCTGGTCCTGTGGGTGTGAACTCATTTGTAAAATGACCGTCAAATACTCTGTTTGGATGAGGTCAAATCGAGTCAGCACAGGCCTTACTCCAATATGGCTCAAGTCTTTATAAGCAGAGAAATTTGGGTGCAGTCATTTAGTAGAAGCTAGAAGTAGAAGCCAGAGAGGGGGAGAGATTGCCAAATGGCAGAGGGAGAGGTGCATCTACAAGCTAAAGAGCTCCAAGGATTACCAGCAAGCCAGGCGCAGAGTGCTACAGACTTGGGAGAAAGCATGACCTGCCAATACCATGGACCTCTAGCCTCCAAGCTGTGAGCCAATAAATTCCTGTTGCATAAACTAACCAGTGTTTGGTATTTGTCGTAGCAGTCCTGGCAAACTAAGACCATCCCGACACTAAAAATAACCCAGATATCCATCAACTGGTGAATGGATTAAAAAGGTGGTACATCATAAAATGGAATAATAGGGAACACCCTGCTGACGCACGCTACAACCTGCTATAAACATAGTTGAACTTCAAAAATATTAAGCCAAGTAACAGAAGCCAGACACAAAAGACCATGTATTATATGATTCCGTTTATATAAATTCTTGAGAAAAATGAAAATCTATAGACAGAAAGCAGATCAGTGTTGGCCTAGAGTTGGGGGTGGGTGCAAGAATTACTGCTCAGGGGAAATGTTCTATTACTAGATTGTGGTGATGGTTGCACAACTCTATAAATTTATGAAACATCATTAAAGTGTACCCTTACAATGGATAAATTTATGGTGTGTAAATTACACCTCAATAAAGCTGTTTTTAAAAAACCAATTTATTGAGTACTTACTAGGATCAAGCACTATACTAATCACTTTGCATAAATAGTCTTATTTAATCTTTCCCCAAGCACTCTGAACGAATAAATCCTATTCATATCCCTCATTTTCTGGATAAAGAAACTGAACTGAATAGTAGTTAAATGATTTGCCCAGCAGCAAATGGTAAATAACTAGCGGAGCCAATGTCCAGACAGCCTGACTTCATATACAATCTCCCCATAGTATAGCCTCATTACCTCATCTGAACTGTTTAGATTGAAGAGACTCAGTGTCTTTTCTAAATTTTCCTGTATTCCTGATAGCATAAAATTTCCAACACTTTGTATTTTAAAGCTTAACCACATGAAATCACTGATATTGGTAATATCAACTTACAAAAATGGCAATTTCATATGGCTTAATCTAACATAACTTTATTAAATAAGAATTACTGAAACAAGAGGCCATAGTCAGGTAGATGTAATGTTAGATTCCAAAGTTATCCCATACAGAGATTCATGCTTTACTTTCCTATTCCATAGTTCAATCTATTCGAATCTATTAGCCTCAAATATTGCTGCCTACATACCCTGCCATTTTTCATGTCTTGAGAGTTTACTCTTTTTAGATGTCTTCATTAGTATTTCTGAAGATATCTATTTTTGTCTGTTTCATCCTTTTCAAAAGAATTGGATGGGTGATTGCTACCCAGAAGGCAATAAAAACCACAACATTGAGAATCTTTACTTCCCGTGACATGTACTTTGATCACTCTCATTTCTTGAAAGCATTAGATATTACTTTATAAGCATAAAGCTACACATTTATTCTCTTATTTCTGGATCCATTTCTGTGAACTTCTACATCCACAGTAAGTAAGCAAACGTCCTATTTTGCTATGCTCCTCCACAGACATAGTCCTGTGTTCTATTATTGATAGACAGCTCAAAACCCTTTCCTAAATAAACAAAAAGAAGGTAAGTTTTTCACTCAATACCCTCACAATTTTGGAATAAGCAATTCAAACTTTCTATTTTATAGTCCCATGACACTTTCCAAATTACCTAAAGTCTATATAAAATTAAAAATCCACTTTAAAATGAGCTTGTTTTTCCATAGTTGCATTTATCTGTTATTCATTTACACCAAAAATATATGACATGTATGTAGGAAGATTAAATATCGTAGCCCAAACAGGATCAACAACCTCGTTAGCACCACTGCTCACCCCTACCCCAAGGTGCAGGCTCTTTAAAAAAGAGGGACTAGTTTTACATTTCTTTTCTTCAGGGAATCTCTCTATGCCACAGAACAACTGGTTTTACTTTGCACATTTGTTCCTTTGCCTGTCCTTCCAAGACTAGATGTTTGCTCTAGACCTGCCTGTCCAGTGGTGTGCCACGAGCCACATGTGGCTGTCAAGAACTTGAAATGTGGCTAGTCCAGATGAGATGTGCTGTAAAAGTAAAATGCATACCCAATTTTGAAAACTTGGCATGAATACAAGAATGTAAAATGGCTCATTAATATTTTTTATATTGATAATTTTTTGAAATATTATTTGTGATAGATTGGATTAAACAAAATGCATTATTAAAAATTTTCACCTATCCCTTTTTACTTTTTTAACATTGTGAGTAGAAACTTCATAATTATGTATGTGGCTCATATATTTATATTGGACAGCACCACTCTATGCTCTCTTTTGGTCTGCAAGCCTCTCTCCTTGCTTTCTAGTTTGAGGGAATCTCCTCCTATGCCCTCGTCCAGTCCCAGTTCCCAGTAACCCAGCCTTAGCCAGCCCAGATCTACTCACTCAGAAGGAAATTTTGACAATATTTATTAAAATATCAATTGACAACTCCAAGGAAAAAAATTGTAGAACTTCACAAAATGATTCTAGAATTCAACAGAATGGCAGGAATGAATGGCTAAGGACAATTGTAAGAAGAAAAATAATGAAGAGGAACTTCCTAGAAACTCATAAGTTTTTGACAGGCTTAAACACGATGATAAATATAAATTACTTAATGCAATGTCTGGTGTACAATGAGCACTCAATATATATTAGCAATCAATATTATTGTTAAATCCACAAAATACCTTCACAGTAACAATCAGGCCAGTGCTTGCTTGACGAAACAACTGGACACTACAACGTAGTCAAGTTACACATGAATTTAACCATCTCACAACCCTTGGGATAGCTATATGAGTCTCATCCTTGAGCTATATGAGTCTCATCCTCAGCTCTATCAACAAGTCTAAATGGCTTCAGGCGTCAACTCCCAGTGCAATTTTTTAATCTAGCATGTACAAATCAGTTTAATCTAGTATACCAATTAGAGTAGAATAGTTATCTGCCTATCGTGGTTCCTAAAGGATTATTATTATAATGATTTGTTTTTTCCTTGGTTAAAAACGTGCATCGTGGCTTTCACTTTGAGTCACTGTCCCTTCATTAACTGATGGGCAGGCAGAGAGAGGATGATTTTTCCCCTTCATTGTATCCCCACATAGTAGGATTTACTAAATATTCGTTGAACAAATAAATGAAAGTCATTTAAGGTCTCAGAAACATATTGAGAATTTTTCAGATGCTAGAAACGTATTTGACACTGGCAATGCTAAAGTAAGACAGTCCCTTCCCTATGTTTTAAATTAGTGTCAGACACAAATCTTTATGGTAAACTAATGTGGTAAACGCAATAACAGGGTGCTACAGGAGCAAACAGTTGAGCCCTCTAGCCCTGGGCATGAAAAGGTCAGTAAAAGGTTCCTGGAGAATTTGAAGAATTAGCTGAGTCTTAAAGGAAGTGTCAGTTAAAAAAACAATAAGGGGCTGAGGGTAGCAGTTTGTGTGTGTGTGTGTGTGTGTGTCTGTGTGTGTGTGTGTGTGTGTGCATGCCCAGTGTTCATGTCTTGCAATATGCCAGCAACCAAAATTTAATATAAATTCATTTAGAAGATAGGACACATTTTCCCTGCCAATGCCTAGAGTCCATCCCATTCTCCCCTTGGGGATCCCCACCACAGCACTCCCAGGAAGATTTAAGTAACCATAAAGAAATTGCTGAAGTCGATGAGATTTGGTATGAAAGTTAGACTCATCTGCAACAAGCAAGGACACTGGTCTGGAACAGTCCTTTCCTCTGTGTGTACTTCTCCACGTCTTCTATAGAAGTCAGTTCCTTTGGATCAAAGAATCAGAGAATCCTGGAGCAACTGAGAAAAGAGTTCTTTTTGTTTTTGTTCAAAACAGTCCCAGTAAACCAGCCCCAGGCTGCAAATCTCCAAGTCATAAATAATTGCTGCGGTGGGCTGGGAAATGTTAGTGCTTGGGGCAGTCACTAATGTCAGAGCAAGGGGAAGACCTAAGTCTGCAAGAGTGTGTGATAAACTTGTCTAAGGATACGAAAAGTTTGTTGTGGATACCTCTCTGAGAGAGGAGGATTAGCCTAGTGGAAAGGCCAAGGCCTTTGGGGTCAGACCCAGGTGGGTAGATTCCTGCCTCACCTGCAAATAATTAAGTGGCCTTGAGGTAATCACTCAGCCTCCCAGCACTTCAGGGTTCCGATCTGCAAAATGGGAATAATAAATCCTTCCCTGTAGGGTTTCCTGAAATTTAGTGGTAGTGTATTTTAAGCCTCTAATTCAGTGCCTAGCACAAAGTGGGTGCAGTAGCAGCCCCAGAATCTTCCCCAATCGCCTTACCACACTTGGGCTCACTGTCCTAGGCTAGACTCATGCCCCTTGTAAACTGTAATATAACAAATTAATAAAGCATCCAGGTAGTTCTCTAATACTTATGTAACCCCTCCTCACTCCTCTGACCCTAAAACTTACAACGTTTACCCTGTTTGTTTGATTAGATAGAAGAATGGGAAACACTCTTCTCCCTGACCAAATTGGACACATCCCAGCCCAATGCTTTAACCATCAGATCTCTTCATATGACTAGCAGCAATTCAGTTTATTAGAAGAACAAAAATTGTAAAATAAAAATAAAATAAAATAAGACAGTGGTAATCAAAAGTTGGTTTTTAAAATATTTTGTTTGGCATTGTGTTTGCTTTTTTGTTGCAATGAATATAGAATTAATTAAAAGAATGTTCAAGGAAAAACTGGGTTAACAAGAAAATAGCACACTTTGGAATGCATATTAAAAATAGAATTCAAATCCTTTTATGGAAAAGTGGCTTCAATATTTACTTTGGTCTATCTTTTGCCCATTAAATATTTCTGTGTTTCTAAAGAACTAGGTGCTAAGGAATATATATTTATCTTTGGGTGCTATTTTCTGTAACTTGATACATCACATAGAATCTCTTTCCACATCACTGAATATTTCTATGAACAGATCTCAAAACTGTAAAATAAATGTTTGGGTTTTTCCTACTCTATTACACATCCAGAAAATATCAAGATTTTCTTCCTCTCCAATCAATTAGAAACAATTTGGGGAAGAAGAAAAAGCACGCTTATATAAAATACATAAAATAAAACAAAAGAAGTGTTTGCTTTATTTACCTATTTCAGATTGCCACAAACAAAGTTAGATAATTCAGATTAAAAATCCATGTCAGTCTACACAAATCTGTTCTTTACACCTGTGATATTTGCAGATAATTGTGGAATCTTTCCATCACTTTGTATATTGAAAGCAAATTAAACACTGTGCTTCATAATTCAAATGTTCACTGTTAACATAAGACGCATGCCTTGTTCTTAAGGATAAAACATTGCACCCAGGGTTTACTTTGCAAAGTGAAGGACATTTATGATTATATAAACAGTTTTCTTGTCCTTACGAACAGGACACAATATGACGGCAGAAAGGGCTGGCTGTTCTTCAAGGCTTCACTCTCCTGCCTTAGCGTAGTGCTGCCGGGAAGTAGCTGCCTTACCAGAGACTGCATTTCTAATTCCCTCTTCTTTTCATCTAGAGATGGGAGGGTGACTGACTGGCTCCCGTTGAATGTGAGCAGCAGGATGTATGTCACTCCCCTGCTGGGATGGTTAAGAAGTGGGTATGCCTTTTCCACCCTCTCCCTTTCCCTGTTAGATGTCAACTCCCAAAGTGACCCGGGAAACCATGTGTTGAGGATGGCAGACCCCCCATCAACCTGGGCATCTGCACTGGACTGTTACATGAGCCAGAAGAAATCACTTATCTTGTTAAGACACCAAGATTTTGGGATTTGTGCCTTGCAACAATTAGCACTAACGTAACTTAAACATGTGGGTATGCTGTAGTTATTAAAAGAGAGATATTTGTCCGGCGCTGCCCCGCTCGGTCCCCGGTTCCCGGCCGGCGAGGGGAAACAGGGAAGGAGAGAGAGAGATGCAGACTGCGCGAACTAACCTGGTCATGAATCACGACTCGAACCACACGGCAGTTGTGAAAGCAAGCCCTTTACTACAGCTAGATGAACATTCTGTGTTACTGGTTCCCACACGGGGCACGGCGCCTCGTGGGAGAGCAGCCTCGATGTGGCCGTCAGGCACGGCTCCTTGTGGGCTGTCTCACCCTACCCCGTCCGGGTAAGACCTTTTATACACAATTAACAACCAATAAGCTTCTAGGCTAGTATCGTGTATACAGGATTTCGATTGGTAGGAGCGGGTGGCGGATACATGCGTCACTATGCGGAAACAGGATGCAGGCGCCATCTTGGCTCACTCGATGGGCGGGGGTAACTCTAGAGCAGGCTGCAGCGCATACGCTAGGCCCGATTCGGGAGGCGGCTTTCCACATCTCCCCCTTTCTTATTTATTTTTGACCCAGTGTCTCCAGTGATGAGCGTGCTCCCGTGAACCCAAATGGTTCACAACCTCTTTGGTGCTTTGGGGAGTCTGGATTAGGCCTCAGCCATCCAGCGGCGGAGCCTCTAGCACCAACCAGAATGCTCACGTCATATGGAGACCGGAGAGTCCGTAAGCTGGAAGCAACGTGACTCTCCCTGCAGTGCTTTGCCTGGCAACTGGGGAACAACGACGGGGGCAGGAACAGCAGTAACCAGAGTCGGGGGTGTCACTAGGTGTCTCTGTGCAATGGCTAGGGTCCAGTCTGGCCACAACTAGGACTCTGCCCTAGAGACCCACCTGAGACAAAATTATGACTACTGGTGTCGCCTTTTACACCCGAGAAACAGCCATGCGATTCGCTACAAATTTTGCTCCAAAGCGCCCCACCTGAGGCGACCAGGAAGGGGTATGGTTAATAAATCGGTCACTATCGGGGGTAACAGAGGTGGGAGTCATAGCCATCATAGTGGTAACACGCAATTGCTGCTGCGCTTGAAACAGGCGTTCTAGCAAACATTTAACAACGACTAATCCCACCAATAATCCCACTGCAATGAGGATCCAATTAGTTAAATTGGGCCAAGAGAACCAGGAAGAAACACTGTGCAATAGTTTCTGTAGAACCTCGCCTAACCCGGAGAGATCGACTTTAACGGGTTTTAACTTGATCCCCCCAATTGTGTCTAAACTAGATTCCACCTGTTGGGAGAGATTAACAAATTCAGGAAAATATGACCTTTTCAGCCAATCAGAGACTCTGGAAATGCTTCCGGTCACGTTGGCCCTGACAGGAGTGACACAGAGTTTAACCGTAAGCCACCGGGTGTCACATGTTTGCTGAAGCACTCTCCAGAGTCCATCTATTTCCAGTCCAAGTTCATCTATCTCCGCTTGGAGTTTCTGAATGGCCTGGAAATTTAAGTTCAGCATCTGATTGTGGCGGCGTAGCACGTCTCGGGTAAGGTTGACCAAGCCATTTACCGTTTCCATCGTTATGGCGAGCTGCCGATCTGTCCATGCTTGTAGCACAGCCTGCCCGATCGTTGGGACAAACAAAGAGGAAGCTACACTGGCAGCATTCGATAGCCATTCTTTTATGCCTCTTGGACGCCTAGACTTAGAGAAGGGGATATTGTTAAGTGAAACAACTTGAGAAACAGGGCCAACCCAGTCGGTTGCCTTGACGGGGAGCCAGACATAACTTGGGCGATACACTAGGATACCGGGGCGGCGAGGCATCCGGGTCTTTGGAACGGTTGCAGACTGTAGGAGCAAACCCCGGAAGGAAAAGGCACCTTTGAGTCTCCTTTTTACTCAAGATCCCTTCACAAGACTGGCGGCTCTTCCCTGTAACGTTAAGAAATTCAAGCAAGACTCCCTTACTTAACTCGCCATTACCAGTTTCACAAGTAGCATTCGCCGCAACTGTGGTGTTGACAACCTTGACAGAGAGGTTAGCAAAAGAGAGGATCAGTGTGTCATTGGTGAGGGGGAAGGACTCGTTGAAGCTTGTGGAGGAAATATAGTTCCACTAAAAAGAAAAAGGCAGATTAGAAGGATTGCTATAGGAGAGCAAAGAACAGAGTTACCGATCCTCTTTTTGGGCAACCGCGGGGTGGTCAGTCCTACTATTATCGTCTTGTCGGTCGTCGCCATCATCAGCAGGGTCGGAGGCTTGGTCTAATGGTTCAGGTTGTATATTCGTTGGCGTTTCTGACAGCTGTTCCTTGGCTTCTTCAGGTGATGTCACGGTTCTCACCAGTCTTTCCGGAACCCACACTGGTTGACGTCCTGGTTCCTGGGGAAAAACACAAACAGAGCCTCTGGCCCAGCTGAGCACCGGGTCAGGGCCTTTCCACTGCCCCGACAGGACATCCTTCCAACGGACTAGACCTCTATGCGGAGGACTCGGGGTGGTGTGTTGCAGGGCAGGTGTCATTCCTTGTGAATTTTCGTTTAAAAAATTATATGTGAGCAAGGCTACAGACAGTCGAGCTTTTGGGGACAGGCCGTGGCCTATACCCTCTTTCTGTTTTTTAAGCAAGTCTTTGAGAGATCTGTGCGCTCTTTCAATGATTCCTTGCCCCTGAGGGTTATAGGGGATGCCATGTTTTAATTGGACATCCATGTTGTCACAAAATTTTTGGAAGGATTTACTAGTGTAGGCAGGCCCGTTATCCGTCTTTAACGTCTTTGGCTTACCCCAAGCTGCCCATGCAGCAAGGCAGTGTGCAATGACGTGGGAGACTCTTTCTCCTGGTTCAGCAGAGGCAAATAAAACTTGGGAGCATGTGTCCACCGACACATGTAAGTACTTGATCTTACCATACTCTGAATGATGAGTGACATCCATCTGCCAAGTATCCCCTGGGGTGAGACCCCTAGAGTTGACCCCAACCGAGGGGACTGCTCTCTGCTCTGCACAATTGTTGCAGGCTCGGACAATATCTCGAGCAGCTGCACGTGGTATGCTGAACCGCTTAGCTAGGGTACCTGCATTGATGTGAAACTTGGCATGGAATTCTCGGGCTTGTTGATACGGTACCAGCGTCGGAAAGATGTGCAGCTGTCGAGTGGCTACATCTGCGCTATGGTTCCCCTGGGCCATAGGGCCAGGCAAACCTGTGTGGGCTCTAATATGGGTTATGTAAAAAGGGTGTTGCCTGGTCCATATAACCTCCTGTAGTTTGGCAAAGAACGTCCTTACTGTAGAGGAATGTTTAACAATGCCCACCGTTTCTAAAATTTGTACAGAGTTCACAACATAAGCAGAATCCGAGACGACATTTAAGGGCTCGGAAAGGCTTTCCAGGACTGCAATGATAACCTGCAGTTCTACCCATTGAGGCTTTTGTGGTTGGAAGAGCACTGTTTTAGGAGTGTCCCCCTCCACACAATACGCCCCTGTTCCAGAGCTGGAGCCGTCCGTGTATACGGTGGGGGCGCCTGCTAGTGGCCTAGGAGAGGTTACTTTGGGAAAAATCACTGGGTGCCGGGTGACAAACTGCAAGAGAGGAGCCTTAGGGAACTGATTGTTAATGGGACCAAGAAATGTACACCGGAGAATGGCCCATTGATCTATGCATCCGGTGAGTATCTCAAGCTGCTGGGAAGAATAAGGCACCCTGAGATTTTTGGGCTGCTGACCGAAATGCTGCACAGCCCTTTTAATGCATTCTAGGGCCAAGTCTGCAACCGCTGTAGGATAGTGCTCTAGGACTTTTTTGGGGGAAACTCCAGGGTGGACCCAGAGCAGCGGCCCCCGCTGCCACAGTACCGCAGTGGGCTGTAATTCTGTCGGCAGCACGCAGGCTTCAAAAGGCTCATCAGGGTCTATTCTCTTCAATGCAGCGCCACTGAGCGCCTGTTCCACCTGGCATAGTGCTCGCCTTGCCTCTGGAGTGAAGCTTCGAGGTGAGTTTATATTAGAATCCCCCTTCAACAGGTCGAACAAAGGTGTTAGTTTGACATTGGGTATTTTTAGGTATGGACGGATCCAATTGATATCCCCCATGAGTTTTTGTAGATCATTGAGAGTGTGTATATTGTCTAGCCTGAGAGACACCTTTTGGGGGGAAACATGAGTGGGTGCGACTTTCGCCCCCAGGAAAGTGGTAATGTCAGTCATTTGGATTTTTTCAGGGGCAATCTCTAGGTTAGCTTCTCTAAGACTAAGGACTAAATGTGACAAAACTGTTTTAAGAAGATCTGTGTCTCTATGGGCTAAGAGAATGTCATCCATATAATGGATGATTTTCAAAGCGTTGACAGGGCTCCTCTTGATTACTAGAGGGCACAGTAAAGGCAAACTTAGGGGTGTCTTCAGGGTGGAGCGGAATAGAAAAGAAGCAATCTTTCAGATCTATGATGAAAATCGACCAGTGCTCCGGTAATGCCGAGAGGAGGGGCAGTCCCATCTGAACGGGCCCTAAAGGCTCCATGCAATCGTTAATAGCTCTTAGATCATGTAGCAGTCTCCATTTACCAGATTTCTTTTTTATTACGAATATAGGGGTGTTCCACGGTGACATGGAAGGGGCGATATGGCCCTTTTCTAGTTGTTCTGATACTAGGGCGTGCAACGCTGCAAGTTTTTCCTGTGGCAAGGGCCACTGAGGCACCCACACCGGAGCCTCGGTTTTCCATTTTAGTTTTATAGGTGTGGGTGGGAATCTCTCCTCAGTGGCCCCTATGAAAAACCCAAGCCTCGTCTGTCAGACTTGGGGGCAGCTTGTATAGGCTCCGCACGTCCGTGCAGTGAAGCTCCTAAACCCTTGCCGGGGGTATACCCCATTTCTTTTAGCAGTCGCTTAGAGGTTGGGGAGTAGCCGCTAATTAAAGTAACGTCCATTTGGGTCAGAATGTCTCTTCCCCACAAAGACACAGGCAGGGCTAATACATAAGGCTGGAAACTGCCTTGGTGTCCTTCTTCATCGGCCCAATGAAGGGCAGCTGCACTGAGCATGGGCGCTGAAATTTGGCCTATTCCTCTAATGGGCTCTTCCGCCCTGCTCGTTGGCCAGGTGGGGGGCCATTCTTGTTGTCTTATGATAGACCGATCAGCCCCTGTATCGAGCAGGCCCAAGAAAGATCTGCCTTGCACCTTAATGGTTAGCATAGGTCGAGACTCCAGGGACATATGGAGTCCCTCAAAAATCGCTCCACTGGATCCGAACCCTTTTTCCCCTCTCTGTCTGATTCTGCTTGGAAAGACTGCATGTAAGCTGGGTAAGAGCAGGAGCTGCGCCAGCTTATCACCTTCTGCAATGACTAAGGTGCCCCGCTGAGATTGAACCATAACTTGGGCACGGCCTGTGAAATCTGAATCTACAAGTCCTGGTATAACTGTTAATCCTTTCAGGGCCGTGGATGCTCTTCCCAATATGAGCCCTACAGTACCAGCCGGTAAGGGCCCCTTGAAGGAGGTCCCTACTAACTGGACACCCATGGAGGGGGTTAGTACGAGTCTGGAGGTGGCACAGAGGTCCAGTCCTGCTGAGCCGGGGGACGCACGAATTTGATCGGATCCTGTGTTGTCGAATGGCATGCAAGGGGGTCCGTCGAAAGGGCGGACCCCCTCTTCCCGTTTTTTGGAATCTGCTCGGGGCGGCCAGAGAGGCGTCTACCCTGCGCATCGAAAACCGATTTACAGTCTTCTGCGCGGTGGGGGCCTTTGTGGCAACGGCCACACGGCCTGGTTGCTGCACCTGGTTCGCCAAACCGTTGAGTGGCAGGGGGTTGACGTCTATTGGGACAATCTCTCTTAAAGTGCCCTGATTGGCCACAGCCATAGCATCCGTTAGACTTTGCCCCTAAGGTTCTCGGGCTTTTTGTAGCCACCTGTAGGGAGCTGGCTAGCATGGCAGCTAGACCTGCATTAGTTAAAGGGCTGCCAGCATCTCTACAGAGCCTGACCCACTCTGTCAAATTTTTTGCTCTGTTTTGTGCCAGGATAACTTTGCACTCCTTGTTGCACTGCTCAAAAATCATTTGCTTAACCACAGTCTCTGCTACTCCTGGATCTGAGAAGATTCTCTCAGCTGCGGTTTGCATCCTGGCTACAAAATCCGCAAATGGTTCTGTGGGGCCTTGGTGTATATTGCTGAGTGAGGCCTGAGCCTCTCCCTCACCTGTTAGCTTTTTCCAGGCACCCACAAAACAGCGGAAGATCTGGGCATAGACCTCTTGTGGGAAACCCGTTTGGTTCTGGGCATGGGCGCCTCTCCCCAACAGCATGTCAGCATTCCACCCGCCACGTCTCCCCGCCGCATTCCTTGCGGCCTGCTCTTCAGCTAACTCCTCAAACCATGCTTTCCAATCTATGAATCGGCCTGACGGCAAGCAAGCACGGGCTAGCTGAAAAATATCTGCGGGTGTATGATTTAGAGCAGAGAGGTTCTCGATCATGTTCAAGGTATAAGGGGCATTGGGGCCATACTGATGGACGGCCTGCCTCAATTCCCTCAATAGTTTGTAATCATATGATTCGTGCCGATTGCCACCTTGGGGATTGATAATAACCGGGTACATTTCTGAGACTGGCTGCGGCTCAAGTGGCTGGTAGCCACCCAGCATGCCAAAAGGTCTAAATGTTGTGAAAGGGTTCCATCTCCAGAAATGTCTCCCACCACTACCTAATGGCAAAGGGTCCTGAGGGCCTGTATACTCGGGCGGGGGGTACGGCAAAGGTTGCCCCTCCCCTGACCGACCCATCGGGGTTTCCGGGTCTGGCAGCAAAGGATAATTACATTTACTGGGCATGGCCACTAGAGGGAGCTCTCGGCAAGGTCCTTTGGTGGGACCGCCCAAGGCGTCAGTTGGGAGCTGGGGTGTCCCTGGGGGTGCAGCGGTAGACATTGGCGGGGCGGAAGGCCGCACGGGTGTGGCGGGAGGCTCCTCCCACTCAATTAGCGGGGATGCTTCCGCCTTCTCGTCAGTATCGCTATCTGACTCTGAGTCAGAGTCACTGGACTCCGGCGGTTTGCCCTTACAGGAGCCGTCCGCTGACGAAACTGACTGGGTTTCTTGGAGCGCGCACCGTGCTTCTTGCAAGACAGAGGACGGGCTTAGGCCGGTAGCCGATTCTAGTTCAAGGACCGCACGGACGGTCTCCCATATGGGTACTAGAATCGGGTCCATACACACGCCCATCTGGCGCGCTCGGTCTATGTCGCGACCGAGCTTCATCCAAGAGGGTAGGCTAAGGCTGCCGGTGCAGGCAAACCAAGGGGCAAAAGTATCAACATCATCAAGAAAACGCTGAAGGGAGCTTTTCCTGACCGAGATACCCCGTTGTTTCAAAAGGTTCTTTAAGGGAGCTAAGAGAGGTGAACTTCCGGACTGCCCCATGATTGCAGTCGGCACTATACTTCAGTCACTCGGAGAGCTCTTCCGAGTCCCCCGGGGTCACCTGAAAACCCACGGGCCCTAACTATCATGTAATAAGACGCACTCACCTTCTCGCGTTGATCAGGCGCGGGAAGTCCGCCGTAAGCTCGACGCGCAGCGCTGCTCTCCTCACAGAGGGACCGTCGAGAGCGAGGCAGGAGGAGGAGCTTCCCCGTACGGGCCACCACTTGTCCGGCGCTGCCCCGCTCGGTCCCCGGTTCCCGGCCGGCGAGGGGAAACAGGGAAGGAGAGAGAGAGATGCAGACTGCGCGAACTAACCTGGTCATGAATCACGACTCGAACCACACGGCAGTTGTGAAAGCAAGCCCTTTACTACAGCTAGATGAACATTCTGTGTTACTGGTTCCCACACGGGGCACGGCGCCTCGTGGGAGAGCAGCCTCGATGTGGCCGTCAGGCACGGCTCCTTGTGGGCTGTCTCACCCTACCCCGTCAGGGTAAGACCTTTTATACACAATTAACAACCAATAAGCTTCTAGGCTAGTATCGTGTATACAGGATTTCGATTGGTAGGAGCGGGTGGCGGATACATGCGTCACTATGCGGAAACAGGATGCAGGCGCCATCTTGGCTCACTCGATGGGCGGGGGTAACTCTAGAGCAGGCTGCAGCGCATACGCTAGGCCCGATTCGGGAGGCGGCTTTCCACAGATATTGATACAGAAAACTAATTAATTATACAATATACTAACTATTGAAGTCAGTGCCAACAGAGAATTGGAGATCAGCTGGGACCTCAAGCAGAGTTTATTATTGGTTGGCATCTTAGTGGACTCGTCATGATACAGGTTCTGGACCTCTGAGTTGTGGGCCAAAGTTGACTTTGCTCTGGGGACCTAATTCATATTAATCAAAGTCATAGGAGAAGAATTTATAACCTGAATACCACTATGTTCATTTACTAGACAAATACACCTACAATGATGTACTCAGATAACTCAGGATAACTAGTCCTAAAGACATATTCACCAGTCCTAGGCTTTGAGTCCTCCTTTATCTCCTAAATTCTATGCAGACTATAATCCTTATGTTAAGATAATAATTATATTGAATAGCTGAGTTACCGCACAAATGAGTAGATAAATGACACATCGTTCTCTCCCTGCAAATATGCCAGACTCACTTAGCAGAAGCTTGGAAGCAACTTATTTTCAAACCATTTTTAATGTGGATTACTCTAAAAATGATTAAATTAATCTTCTTTGTGTGGGTATTTACAAATGTCACTCTCATAGTGACATTTTCTTCCATTTTGGGGGACATTTCAGCTGTGCTAAAAAGAGATACGTGTGACCTAAGGTCACTGAAGAAAATAAGTGGGAACGAAAAAAGAGGGTTAAACAATTAGGTATAAGAGATGAAGAGCCTTGAAGAGAGATGTATACACAAACATAGCAGGATATTTCCCATGACGTCAGCATCTAGATGTCCAGCATCTAGATCACTGGCCAAGAAAATTGAGCTCATTGGATTATTTACAGAAACACTGTGCTTATGTTTTTGGAGCATAAACATATTGCTACATCATCCTGCATGCCTAAATTAAACAAACCTCTTGAATGTATTTACAAAACACCTGCCCCATATGCTAAGCCTTCCTCGGGTCAGAATTCAGGTGAAAAATTCAAATACATCAAAAATTAAAATTTATTGGGACAGCAGATTAGAAGACCTGTTTTAGGAGGAGAGGATTTGGAGGATAGAAGAAAAGGGGAAACCTTAAAGTTTACAAAAATTCCTTTTAATACCAAATTTGGATGATTCCAGAAAATAGAGCATATCTATTGAAAGTTCCAAGTGTGTTTGACTGCAACATAACATGTATGTGCACCTCAACCTAAGAAATATCTTACTGTAAATCAAAGGTTATAGATAGTGAAATATATTTTAATTTCTAAATTTTTAGCAAAATTCTGTACTGGGGCTCCCTTTTAGTGCACCATGCCTCAAAATGTCCTCTCTGTAATTGTCCTTCTTTGTATTCACCTAATCTACCAGGTAAGATGTATGTTCCCCAGAGCAGGGACTGCATCTTATTTTTCTTTCACTCATGTTAGCCAAAAGTCTCCAGAATGGGCTGTGTGCATGAAGGAGAACCAGACAATCTACTGGAATATGTGAATAAAATATTAGAACTTCCACTAACTTATTTAATCTCATTCCTTTACTCATTAAATATATTTTACAATACAATATGATGTTGACTTTTTATTTATAAATGTACTTATATCAGGAGTGCATGAACAAAACTTTCTAATTAGTGGAAATAAGATATCTTAAAATGATTGAACACATGACTAAAAAATGCACAGAGACCACTGGTTTATGTTAACTAGGATAAAAAAAACAAGGAAAAAAATTATAAAATAATGTGCTGATTGGGCCATTGTCATGCCGATGGTGTAGCTGCCGAGAAAATGAAATGGAGCCCTGGAGACTCAATTCATTCTTTCATTTGGCAATTATGCACTGGGCACCTACCATATGCCAGAGGCTGTGCTGGGCAGCAGTCACCAGAGAAGTGGTTAGGCTGTTAAAAATAGACTGAAATGACAGTAAATCCATGACCAGTTTCCCCACCTGGGATTATCCTTCTCTTTCCTGAAAAGTGCTCTGATCCCTTATCTTCAGGTAAGGACATCCCTGGAGGAACCCCACCATCCCAGTATTACTGAGAAACTATAATCAACACTGTGGTCACTCAAAATGAAAACTTATTGATATACTGAATATGGGATAGCCAACCCTGAAAAAAAAAGTAAATTAATTCAAATTATTCCAGTATTTCTCAAGATTGCCAAGTGCATGTATTTTCAATTATATGGACCAGCACCCCAAGAGAGTAAATGCACAGCCATATTACTGCTGCTGTGAGTGTCAAAGAATAATAATTTCTCACTATATATTAACAATTGCCCCAACAGATACCTGAGGAGCTCTAGATGCTACATTCACTTGTAGCCATATAATTAAAAAGATATAGACAAATAGAGCAAGTTTGTGATCTAAGACCAAGATTAGAGTGATCCCTAAATTTAATATACATAGGAGGGGCGGGGTCATAATTTACAAATTACAAACATAAGAGACCCATATGATTTGGAACAATGTGATTCAAAAGGAAATATCTGACCTGTGTTTGGCTTTTCTTTTCTATTTTTTTTTCTTTAAAAATAAAGCCATTCACATGGCTTTCTTAGCCATGTGATTTTCTGTCCTGCAGACATCTGGCTGAATACATCACAATGTTTTAATGCATATTTTGCCTCTCAAAACAGTGTTTCACCAAAATTCAATCCCTGTTTAAACAAAAATGCCTTTCTCTCTCCATTTTAAAATAAGGATCCAAAGTACAATCAGGAGTGTAATAAAGGTCACCAGCATTTCCCCTAACTCTAAGAAAGGAATTTTAGCAAAATTTGACCCTTCCTCAAAAGACCCACAGATTGTCAAGGGAAGACTATTTCCATGTAGACTGCAATGACAAAGCGTCTGGTTGGTTTGATTATCTTAGTAGTGGAGAAGAAGGAATCAATCATCCAAGTTGAGTTCTACTCCATTCACACCAGAAACCCAATGAATAAAGACTCACAAGAGAAGAGTAATGCCTTTTATTGGCTCAGAAAATCTGCCAGAAACAGTTCCTACTGTGAAACACCATAAAAAGAGACAGAGAATTTTGAGTGTCACTTGCTGTCCTCCATCATTCTTTATTCAATGTGTCTGATAGCTGTTTTTTACAAATTCTTCATTGTCCAATAGTCTTATTCTATTTAATCCATAGAAATAGGATCCCATCTGATTTAGATTTCTGTGTTAATATAAAAATATATCATAGGAATTAGGTTATCTAAAGGAAGGGAATATATTAGTAAAAACATAAATCCATTTTCCAAAAAATATAAACATAAAATTTCAACATATTCCAAAGTGTGTGTGTGTGCAATTATTGAATGTGTGTGAAGAAAATGATATAGTATCCCTACAGTTATTTATTCTTAAACTCTGCGAGTTGCAAATAAAAAATTCCAGTGGTCTAGGAACATAGTCCTGAAGAAAGGAAAAGTGGAAGTAAGCCAATTTAGAAACTGATTAAGTATTCAGCAGAGGATTTTCTGTGGCTCTGTCAAAAAAAGCTCTGTCAGTGCATTTAACTAGCAGGACAAAAGGTTGTTGAAATTATACAAAGGATTTTCCCAATTCAAAAACTACAGATGAAATGATAATTCACATAGAAGCACACCAGATCTTCAAAGCTTAATAAAGGCCACATCTATTCATTTCATGACTCTAACTTGCAAGTAGAGTAGAAAAGTGATATAAAACGAGAATAAAGAAATCTCTTTAGGAATGGCATTCCTATTTTTACTTTACACATTTACTTCAAGGCACACATTCAGGAATAGGGTAAGTGCTAGGTCAGACACAAAGAAGAGATGTGAGCAGGTTGTTTCACCCCAGTGTAAGAAAAGCATTATTTATATCAGGCCTAAAAAGCCTCATTATGTGAAAAGTGTCCAAAACACTTTTGTGTTAAAACATTTGTAAAAGGAGATTGGCAGCTTAGCCGAATGGTCTGAAAACTGACATTCAAAACAGCCCCATATTCAAATTTGGATAAGGCCTAAGAAGTAAACAAAATGATTCCATGTATTTAATGCTCCTTTGATAAAAAATTGCTTACTTTCATGGGTCAGTGGGTACAGGGGCTTCAAGCAGTATTAACTCAACAACAGAGAGGACTCAGGAACAAGTCAGTTTGCCTCCTCGCGGTGGGTGTGAATTCTGTGCTCTCCTTCCTGCTCTGATTCAGCTCTCACCTTATAGTGGAATCAAGGAAGGTTCCAATAAGAAGGGACTTGGCAACATCTAAAAGAGAGGTTTTCAAACTGTGTCCTACAGACTGTTCTGTTCCACGGGGGCTGGCAGAGGAAGGGTGAGGAGAGCCTCTGGGAGATCAAAACAGCACATTTTTAATGGGATTAAATATGGAGGGTCCATGTAATAAACCATTTTTTAAAATGGAGTGTTTTGCTAATTAAAAAACAAAACAAAAAAAAAAAAAACCTCTCTCTTTTATGGAACAGAAAATGGAAAGTCTGGGAAACTATTTTCTCAAAGTCATGAAGTTAATTGGAGGAAGAAACAGAGCCCAGGTCTAGGTCCTTTGTCCACTGAAGATTCCGTGTAATCAAGAGGCCACTTCCATTTAAAGGCCTTAGGACTTAGAAACCCACAGGCAGTAAGACATAGAAGAGGCCATCTAATCAAACCTCTCAGCCAGCACAGACATGCTTTCAAAAGTATCCATGGCAGATGGGCATTCAGCCCCCTACTTGGGTATCTTCAGATACAGGAAGATGACTTCCTCATGAAACAGCATATTCTAGAGTGGGGACACCTCTAATCCAAAAGTCTTTTCAAATGTTGGAAAAAACTCTCCTACTTGGAACTTTTCTCTTTTAGCCTAAAACCTGATTCTATGGGCCAAGCAAAAGGATAAACCATGCAAAATGTAAATTTTCAACTTTTGTATTGAACACATTTAAGCAAACTGTGTCTCTTCTGCATTCCCATAAGGGTTGACAGATCAGTTAAATGTTTTCAGCTGCTATTCATATAAAACTTAACAAACAATGGTATAAATCATAAATATAACTTTGTTTTGTCTTATCAAGCAGTCTGGAGATGGGCAGCCCCAAAATGGGTTCAGTAGCTCAGTGATGTCATTGAGGATCCAGGCTCCTTGATTCCTTTGCTCTGCCATTTTCAGGGTGTCAGCAATGTCTCTCCTCATAGTCAAAATGTGGCTGCCACAGCTCCAGGTTTCTCATCTTTATACAAAAGAAGCACAAGAGGATATCAAAATAAAAAGAGAGGGAGAAAAACCAACAAACAACAACAACATTTCCTTTTTTGTGCTTTTCTCATATGATGAAAGAAGACTTTTTCACAACCCTCAGTAAATTTTACTTATATGTCAGTGGCTAGAACTAGGTCCCATATCAACATGTATCCCAGTAAGGGACAAAGGAGAATGGGATTGTCACTACTGGGTTCAGACAAAGTATAATTCCTCTCTTGGAGCTGGGCAGATTACCATCCATGCAAAATTGGGATTCTGTTATTGTAGAAGGAGGAAATAGCCACAGTGCTGAAAAATACCAGAGACTGTCACGTGCAGCCCCGACTTGATTAACAAAATAGACATTTATACTCTTTATCCCACATACAGCAGAAGTTGTCTGTGCCCTGTCCATCTCTCCTCTGCACTCACTGCTCCATATATGCTGACTTCCAACTGCAAGCACTGCCCCTCTCTCCTGCAGGTTTCTTCTACTATAGAACCATGCTCAGCCATGCTCAGGGTAGGCCAGAAATGCCCAAAGGTAATGTCCCCAGGAGAAACTTTCCCTCTGGGATGGAACAATGACAAGGCATGTTCTATATCATCTCCCAAAGCTTCCCAATGGGCTATGTCCATCTCCCACAGAAATAACTTGATCATTATCACACTCTATATTGACTTCCTTCTCTTCCCCCTCTCTCTTTCCCAGTCTCCTGCTGTGCTTCCTGGAATCATTTCTCAAATAAACTACTTGCACTCAAAACCTAGTGTCAGTGCCTGCTCCTAGAGGATCCTAACATAAGACATCTTACATACAATTTACATCAACTACATCTCAAGACAGACAACCCAAAGCCCCACCCTGTCACAGAACACAGATCTAAATCTAGGATCCTGCATGTTTTGTATTCTTCTCCACCGGGTCCATCTGTGGGTGTTTGTAGCCAGGTGAAATGTTTTAAAAAGATCTCTGCCTCCAATGTACCCAATATGCTGTAATGAAGAACAAGCAGGATGGCATCAATAAGAATTCTTATTCAGGAAGTGGGAGAATGGGAAATGCTCTGGACTTGCTGGTTCTTGGCACACAAATTACTGGACAGGAATGGCACGATCCCTCTGCCTCAAGGATCCTTGCCTTAGTAGTGAAGACAGTTCATTGGTCAGTGAAGCTGGCACTTCTGTTTTTTACCCCTTGGAGCATCTTCTTTGCCCGTTATTCTCCATGGTCATAACTGAGACAGTAATTGATAATTATGCCCTTGGTGAGAATCCACAGCTTTAAGACCCAACTTCCTTTTGGTCCACAGTCTGCCTGGTATTGAACAGTAGAAAGCTATTGATGGACACACCTGGGGTTTCTTTGACAAATAGTCAATTAGTCACTGTCAATTTCATGCCTAGTAAGCAAATTTGAATAAATTGTTCAGACATTGCTTTGAAGCTGGAGAATTCCTGTTTCCTACCTACAAGTCTTTGTATCCTCCCAGTTCCATTTTGTCTGGTCTTACAGATGCTGCTCTGAGACAATTCAAAATAATAGCTTTAAGGGAAGGGCTGCACATTTAACGCTATCTTTGCCATAGACTCATCCACTTCTGAGAGATCAAGCTTAAAATGTGGTATTCAAGAAAGCCGTAGGACCCCAATTCCTTCTGAGACCCTGCCTTCCTGCTACTGATGGCATTAACATCAACTTGGGGATTTTTCCATCCTGACTAATTCCAAAATCTGGGGCTCCGAATCCACTTTGGTTATAGATTACAGACAAGGACATCTTAAAGCCTAGATTCTTCTCTCTGTATTATGGCCTAGTTGAAAACTTTAAAAGCTATCCAAGATATAAAAGCTTTCTCAATTTATCTACCATTTTCCTTTGTTATATTAATGGCCCCATGGTCTATATCTCATGGAACAATAGTCAACACTTTAAGCAAATGGTTTGCTACCACTGAACCAAGACAACAAGCTTCCCAGTCCAGTACAATTGAATCCCTACCCATCTTCTCCTGTAAGCCAAGTTCTCTATGTAGAGTCTGTTACTGTAGCCCTACACTTCTAGTACCAAACCTCATCAACAGTGGCTTAAACCATAGGGCATTTCTGTTTAATTAATGAGAAGTCAAAATATGGCAATCAAAGAGTTGGTTTGATGGCTTGGTGATTCGGTTTGGATGTACTATGTCCCTCAAAACACCATGTTCTTTGATGCAATCTTGTGGGGGCAGACTAATTTAGTCTTGATTAGGTGGAAAGTTTGGATTGGGTTGTTTCCATAGAGATGTGACCCACCCAACTGTAGGTGATAACTCTGATTGGAGTACTTCCATGGAGGTGTGGCCCTGACCATTCAGTGTGGGTCTTAATAAATCACTGGAGCCCTATAAGAGCTCAGACAGAGGGAGCTCAGTGCTATAGCCAAGAGAGACATTTTGGAGATGGCCTTTGAAAGTGGACTTTTACTGACACTTCACCCCAGAGAAGCTAAGAGAGGACAAACGCCCTAAGGGCAACATTTTAAAGAATGCACAAGAGCTGAGAGAGGAGCTGGAATACAGCCATCCCAGATCAGCAGATGCCAGCCATGTGCCTTCCCAGCTAACAGAGGCTTTCCAGATGCCACTGGCCTTCCTTTGGTGAATGTATACTTGTGTTGATGCCTTAATTTGGACATTTCATGGCCTTCAGACTGTAACTTTTTTTTTTTTTAATTTCTTTTTTTTAATCTTCATTTTATTGAGATATATTCACATACCACGCAGTCATACAAAACAAATCGTACATTCAATTGTTCACGGTACCATTACATAGTGTACATTCATCACCTAAATCAATCCCTGACACCTTCATTAGCACACACACAAAAATAACAAGAATAATAATTAAAGTGAAAAAGAGCAATTGAAGTAAAAAAGAACACTGGGTACCTTTGTCTGTTTGTTTGTTTGTTTCCTTCCCCTATTTTTCTACTCATCCATCCATAAACTAGACAAAGTGGAGTGTAGTCCTTATGGCTTTCCCAATCCCATTGTCACCCCTCATAAGCTACATTTTTACACAATTCAGACTGTAACTTTTTGTAATCAAATAAACCCCTTTTATAAAATCCAATCCATTTCTGGTATTCTGCATAATAGCAGCATTAGCAGATGGGAACAGTGATTTAATCAAGCATGCAGACACCTTTGATCCCTTTACTCTGCCATCTTGGTTTCTTAGTGATATCTATACTCAGGATCACAAGCTAGTTGCCAGGTCTCACATCCTCACACAACATCCAAAGCAGGAAACAACAGAGGAAAATAAAGACAGAAAAAAGACTTTTTTCATGTGCATATCTGTTAACATGTTAGAAAAACTTTTCCAAAGAGCCTTGGAAGACTTTACATTTTGTTCCATGTGCTAGAACTGAGTCATATGCCTAACCATGGATCAATGACATAAAATAGGACAGGGACAGTTTGGGTTTGAGATTCTCAACCAAATAAAATTAGGTTTATGTTGCTGAGAAAGAAGCAGAAGGGAGGAATGTCTTAATGGTTGGCAAAAAATGGTGTTTGTCATCAGGTTTATAACTATATTTTATCACTTATACCATTATATTGAAATTAGAAATCTAAGAGATTATATCCTCCACTACTCTAAGGCCTCGTTGAGGAGTCAATAATTAGTTGCTGAGTGGAACTGGACTCTAACTGCATTCCCTGAGATAATGTGAGATGGAAATGCATGTACTCCATCCTTCAATCCACTCCATTGGGGCAGTCATGGATGGAAACTTTTTGAGACCTGAAGGAGTTTTGAGTGGAGATTTCAAGAGTATTGGGACCAGATATGATTACCCTATGGCCTAGGATTTGGAAGACCAACAGACCTGGAGCTTAAAAGTAGGGGACAGACCTTAGGGAGTGCTGTTAATGTAGAAAACTTTTAGACATGTTCTTGATGGTGAGTATTCTTCACTCTAACCTTGCAGCATCCAGGGCATCTTTCATTTTCTCAAGATAAATCTTGACATTGTTTTAAGATGCTTAAAAAAGTCAACTAAATTTATTTTAACTTTTGAAATGGCATAGGTGTCACTCCGAGCTGGGATAAGATAGCTTCATAGCAAGTGCTAGTTATAATTGAGTGGCAGTGGGATGCAAAGAATAAGGAAGGGCATTGGAACCAGAAAGCCTGATCAAATCCTTGGGCCGCCATTTACTGGCTGTGAGAACTTGGACAAGCGCATTAACTTTTCTATGCCTCATTTGCCTCATGTGCCTCTCATGTCTATAAGAGAATAATAACACCAACCCAACTGGGTTTTTTGAAGATTAAGTGAGTTGCATGCAAATACTTGGAAGAATGATACATAGTAGTAGGCACTCAATAATCTTTGCTACTGTGACCACATCCCGATTAATCATTAATGTTATATTAGCTTCAAAAATATATCATGATAATGCTTCTCTTGTAGGTGATGTAATCAGAGGTTTAATGAAATCAAGCCAATAAAAGGCTGAAGCAAATACAATAATTTCGAGAAGTATTCAACATCCCTCTACTATGGCCCCTATCACTTTCCATCATACATAACTGTTTGTTTGCATAGTATTGAATTTGGTTGTATCCTAGACTGTGATCTTCTTGAGAAAAGGTATGTACTTTTTTTTTAATTACTGTGCATAGAATGGTGCCTAGGAACTTGTTAATGTTGATGGATAATGATATACTAGATACTTTATAAACGTCAAGTCTTCACAGTATATGTGAAATTGGAAATAATTACAATACTGTTTTGATGGTATCTTTTTGTCCATAACATAATACTGAATCAGTCATGTCCAAAAGCACACAACAGAACAATTTGAAGGGGAAAGGAAATACATATTTTTCCATTACTAAGTGGCTATTGTGACTTATATATGTGTCACCTGAGATTAGTTAGTGTAAGCCAGACAAAAATCCCCTCTGAAATCAGGCAAGTTTTGGCTTGGGGTCTAAAGGTCCAAACTCTGGAAACCCCAATCAAGGAACAATCCCTGACTTTCCTGCTCTAGCAGCCAGTAGCATCTTAACTGACAGCTTTAGACTGGAAATTTTGGACATCGCATCCAATATCTTCAACAAGTGCTTCATTGTCTTTGAGTCTGTTCAGTGAATAACATCAACCAGGTTTCTGCTTCCAGCTGTTGTCCTCTGAGACAGCCAACCCTAAAAGGCACAGAGGTGGTAAAACACAGCAAAGATGCAAGGGACCAAGTAAACATGTGACAGCTATCCAGATAGAATATTTTTCCTCTCCCATTTGAGTACTATTTGTCTTCCAAGTAGCAGAAATACAGGATAAGAGTCTACTGTCATTCCTCATTCTGTTACTTGACTGTGGTCATAGGAAAAACAACACTCTTCCGAAAATCTCTGAAAACGTTCGGCGTGGCTGGAGCATATGGGAGTTATTATTAAGTATGACATAGCACAAATATTTTCTTCTTAAGCCAAAGAACTTTACAAAACATCATTTCCAGGTTAAAACAACATACATTTTGACTGAAACTGCAAAGAGCATGTTTTGAAGCAAATGCAGACTGCCCGTTATTGGGAAGAAGGTGAGGGAAAAATCTTCATACAGAACAGGCCATTCCTGTAAATGGCTACCAGCCAGGAGTTAGAGGTGCAATCACAGTCTATTAGGTGAAATGGAATTGCTCATCTCCAAATAAGATGCCCAGGAAAACAAAGGAAACAGAATTAATAAAAATCAAAATGATTCACACAAGAAAAGGTTAATCCAAAAATGATGTATTTTATAGCATGAATCTATGATTTTGATAGTTAAAATATTTATCAAGAGCATTTATTTCCCCAAATGCTTTCTCTTCATAAATGAAAATGTAACATATGGCTTTACGAAAAGAGTGGAAAGGTGATGAATGCACAACTATATGATGGTACTCTGAACAGTTGATTGTATACCACGGATGATTGTATGATATGTGAATATATCTCAATAAAACTAAATTTTTTTTTTAAAAGAGTGAAAAGATCCATATAGAATCCAAGCCTTATGAAATAGCATTATAATTAAGACAATGCTACACCAACAATTCAAATACTTCTAAACTCTTCTTTTTGTGGTGCCAACAAATTAGATCTGCTTGATTTTCTTTCCTGAAAATTTGCTAACCAAGCATTCTGAGTATGAAGATGTCATTAGTCCAGGCCATTTATTCTCCCTGAATTCGTTATCCAGGAAAACATACTATGATGAGCAGCATAATAGCATAGTTCTTTCTGTGTCTAGCACATTTCCCAAGCCACTCCTCAGAGAGCTGTCAATAAGACAAAAAGAACATATACCATGAAATGTGTCCTGAAAGGATGCTGTTAGGACACTGGCATGGTAATCACCTCAGGTGTGAAGTGGGCAGGTGCTAGATTGTTTGCAGTCCTCAGATCTGAGCTCTGTTTCTAAATGCCACCTTCACCACAGAAGCTGGGCTAGTCAGCTGGCCGGTTTTCAGGGTCAAGATTAGATCAGGGAGTTACTCTCCTAAGAACTTCAAGTTTACAAAACTATGGAGAAAGTAAGCCAAAAAGCCAAACTCAGAGGGGGAAGCTAATCTTCAACAAACCTAAAGAGGCTGTCAAATTGCAGATGCAGAAGTAGATGTCAAGTTAAAGCCTCAACCTGTCACCCCAGGCCCTGACTGATCTGGCCAGCTCTGCCGTTCCAGCCACTTCCCCTCCCATCATCACCTACTTTGCCTAAGTAATTTCAACAAATCCTTCAGAAAAATGCCAGTTTCTCAAAGAACCCACCTGGCTAGGCCTGATCCACCTTCTCCTGATCCACCTTCTCCATGTACTCATTACTCCTTGCCCTTATCACAGGGTATGATTTATATCTGCCAGCCCCCTAGACAGTCCTCCCTACATGGCCACAGACTTCACCTGTTTTACTCGACATTGTATATCGTTCCTCTAATTTAGCATGTAATGGTTAGTAAATGCTAATAGATATTCATTTGAATGAATGAAACTTGTGAGGACTGGGTGAAGTCATATGAAGTTCACTGATTAACATTTTGGTATTTTTATTTTATTAACAACCATGACATAGTACTAGGATGAGAGCTATGCAGCAGGCCTGGAAAACAATCAGTCCAGATTGAAGCAGAGGCGTGAGAGTACCCAGGAGGAATCTATTCAGAAATAACTTCAAAGGTTAGACTATTTGACAGTTATGACCTTGTGCAAAATTGAATTGAGGAGCATTTAACAGAGTTGTTGCAGGATTTAGATTTTAAAAACTAAGACTGTTTTTTAAGCAAGTTTGAACTCTAGGAAAAGCAAAAATATATACAATGAAGGAAATATACTTCTTGTATATTACATGGCTTATCAGTAAATATAATTACATTTTAGAAAACACAAAATAAAAGTTGATTTTATCTTTTGTATAGAAAATCTGGAAGAATCTACAAACAAAATACTAGAGCTAACAAATGAATTCAGTAAAGTTGCAAGGCATAAGATCAACACACAATAATCAGTTATATTTCTATACACTGGCAATGAACAATCCAAAAAGGAAATTAAGAAAATAATTCAATTTATAATAACACCCAAAAGAATAAAATACCTAGGAATAATTTTAACCAAGAGGGTGAAAGATTTGTACACTGAAAACTACAAAACATTGCTGGAAGAAATTCAAGAATATCTAAACAAATGGAAAGATATCCCTTCTTCATGAATTGGAAAACTAAATATTGTTTGAGATATCAATATTACCTGAAGTGATCTACAGTGTCAACAATCCCCTTCAAAATTCCAATGACCTTTTTTGTTTCCCCAAAACTGTGGTACTGGCATAAGGACAGATATATAGGCAAATGGACTAGAATTAAGAGTCCAGAAACAAACCCATACATTTATGGTCAATTGACTTTTTTTTAACTTTCCCTTCTCCTTACCTACCCCCCAACATTTAATCTTCGTTCTATCTCTGCAAATTTGCTATTCCTAGTCACCTCTATCTCTTATAAGTGATACCATACAATTTTTGTCCTTACATGCCTTACTTATTTCATTGAGCATAATGTTTTTGAGGTTATTCCACATTGCTGCATATCTCAGAACTTCATTTCTTCTTATGGCCAAATAATATTCCATTGTTTATGTATTGCATTTTGTTTATCCTCTCACCTGTTGATGGACACTTGGCTCATTTCTACTTTTTAGCCATTGTGAATAATGGTTCTATAAACACTGGTGTACAATTACCTGTTATTGAGACCCTGTTTCCACTCTCTTTGAATATGTGCCTAGAACTGGAATTACCAGGTCATATGGTAATTCTATATTTAACTTTTTAAGGGACAACCACACTGATTCCACAGTGGCTGCACCATTTTACATTCCCACCCATAATGCACTAGAGTTCCAATTTCTTGGTATCCTCTCTAACACTTAATATTTTCCATGTTTTTCATAATAGCCATCCTTGTGACTATGAAGTGGTATCTCATTGTGGTTTTGATTTACATTTCCCTAATGGCTAATGATGTTGAGCATCTATTCATGATTTACTTCTGGCCAACTGATGTTTGACAAATGTGCCAAGACCACTCAGTGGGTAAAACATAGTCTCTTCAACAAATGGTGCTGAGACAACTAGATATCCACAAGCAAAAGCATGAAGTTATACCCCTACCTCACATCATATACAAAAATCAACTCAAAATGGATCAAAAACCTAAATATAAGAGCTGAAACCATAGAACTCTTAGAAGAAAACATACAGGTATATCTTCATGACCTTGGATTTGGCAATGGATTCTTAGATATGACACAGCCCAAGCAACAAAAGGAAAATATTAAAAAGTTTTATGCAGCAAAGGACATTATCAAGAAAGTGAAACAATAACCAGAAGAATGGGAGAAAATATTTGGAAATCATATATCTGATAAGGTTCTAGCATCTAGAATGTATGAAAACTCTTGCAACTCAACAACAAAATGACAGACAACCCAATTTAAAAATGAGCAAAGGACTTAAATACACATTTCTCCAAAGATATGCAAATGGTCAGCCAGCACATGAAAAGATGGTCAACATGATTAGTCATTAGGGAAATGCCAATCAAAACCACAATGAGATAAGACTTCAAACTCAGTAGGATGGGTATTATTTAAAACACATAAAATAACAAGTGTTGACAAGGTGCAAAGAACTGGGAACACTCATACCTGGTAGTGGGAATGTGAAGTGGTACAGCTATTGTGGAAAATAGTTTGACAACTCCTCAGACAGTTAAACATGCAATTATCATAAGGCCTATCAATTTCATTTCTAGGTACACAATGAAAATAGTAAGGTACTTCAACAAATACTTGCACATCAATGTTTATAGCAGCACTATTCACAGTAGCCAAAGAGTGGAAACAGCTCGAATGTCCATCAAAAGATGAATGAATAAACAAAATGTGGCATATCCACATTGTGGGGAAGTTATTTAGTCATAGAAAGGAAAGAAGTTCTGATACATGCTACAACATGGACAAACCTCTAAAACATTAGGTTAAATGAAAGAGGTCAGACATAAAAGGTCACATGTTATATGATTCCATTTATATGAAATATCCAGAATAGGCCATAGAGACAGAAAGCAGACTGCAAGTTGCCAAGTCCTGGAAGTAGGGGAGCGGTAGGGAGTGACTGCTAAATGGGTGTGGGTTTTCTTTTGGAGTGATGAAAATGTTTTGGAACTAGATAGAAGTTGTGATTGTGCAACAATGTCAATATACTAAGTGCCACTGAATTGAACATTTTTAAATGGTTACTTTAATTCTGTGAATTTCATCTCAATAAAAAAATGACAAAAGAAATAAGTTAACCAAAAGTTGTGATATAAATACATTGTAAGAATTGAACAGGATTGGGGAAAGGAGACCAGGAGATTAGTTCAGTGTAAATAGAAATCAAAGGATAGATAATGTCTAAAATAAGAAACCAAGAGAGATCAGTATATGTATATTATTTTGAAAATGAACATAAAACTAGAATAAATTGCTAAAAGTTGATCAGAGCAGTGGGTGGGCATTTGTGTTATAAGGCTTTTGCTCTTTTGTGATATAAGATTTTTAGTACTAATAATGAGTATGCATTATTTTGACAAAAATAAAAATTAATTTAAACTTAAAATAAAAAGATAAAAATTACTTTATTGAAATACTTGGGCAAAAAAATCATGACATCTAATTATTAAGTTTTAAAATATACAATAAGGATCAAGATTTAAGAAATAATATAATAAGTTAGAATTTGTATTTCATCCATTGATGTTTGATCCATTTTAGTCATGGCTGAATCTAACCAGAGCTCTGGGTGACTGACAGAAATTTAAGTTTTATCAAACTAATGTCAGGCCAAAGGCCGTGATGTTTTTCATGCTTATACATTTCTAATCAGCTTCCCTTAAAAGAAAATAAAAGACTTCAGAGCTGAATTTTGAAACATCTGTGGTTGCCCAGTGATTTGAACAGCTTACTATGTTGGGGAATTTCCCATATTTAAGGCCTTTCATTCCCACGTTATGAGATAGGCGCTTTGTCTTTTGCAGCTGAGATCCAAGTATGTGTCCTGGGCTTAGTCAACCCTCTCAAGGTCCTCATTCAGGAAAGAGCAATGCGAAGGAGCAGGCAATGCCTGGAGTCCGTTTCTGGAAAGGTTGTGGTGAGGGAGGTGAGGCCTGCCCAATGGTGAGTAAAGTGGCATCCTAGCAGCATCACCCTGTGTTGTGGTTTGGATGCTGTCCCTGGCCGCGTAGCCTCCAAGATCCTGTCCTCGAGAATCTTGTGTGAGCCTTCCCATATCCTTTTATAAATGCCTGATCCACTTAAACCAGACAGGGTGAGTCTCTTGTTTTGCAGATAACAACCTTGAGTGATATACCTTTATTGGCTACTTCTTTTCTTTTTTTATTACGGAAATTTTTGACATACAGAAAAATGTACAAAAACTCTAATGAACACGTCTCTACTGCTCAGCCTCCAAAACCTTCAACCCAAGACCAGTCCTGCCCCACCCCATATTTCCATTTCTTCTTTCCATATTATCATATCATATCATATCAGACATAAATATCTTTGTATATATCACTAATATATAAGGATTCACTTTTTATTATAACCACAGTACTGTTAGCACACTTGAAAAATTAACAATAATCTCAATATAATCAAATAGCCAGTGTGCAAATGTTTCAGAATTTTTATAGGGATCTTGTTTATTTTCTTTTTTAAACAGGATCCAAATGTAATCCATCAATTGCAGTTGGTTAATATGTTTTATGAGTTTCTTTTAATCTAACAGATCATCCTCTGTCTCTTGTTATTTTCTTACAATTTAGGTTGAAGAAACTGTTTTGTCAAGTTGAGTTTCTCACAGTCTAGGTTTTGCTGATTATGTCCCTAGTGGTATAGTTTAATGTGTTCTTCTGTCTTCTCCAATTCCTATAAACTAGTAGAGGGTTAGGAGATCAATTAGTTTCATGTTTAATTTTTTTATGGTAAGACTGCTTTATGGATGACATTGTGATCTTCAATCATGAGGCTCATAATTTCTGATTGTCTCTCTTTTTGTGATATTAGCAGCAGTTTATAATTAATGCCTAGATCCATTAGCTCCTTAGTGATTACAAAATGGTGATATTCTAATTCTATCATTCCTCCTTTGTTTATTAGTTTTTATAATAAGAAAATTCCCCTCATATATTTGGTTACAGTTCATATAAAAAAAAAAAGCAAAATAAATGCTTGGTTATTGTCCTTTATTTGCCGGTTTGCTGGTTTTAATATAATGACTTGATTGCCTAGTATTCTTCAACGGTGACAATTAGGATTTTTTTAATTTTTGCATTATTATGAACTCATAGATGTAAACATATTTGATGCATTTCAATTCATTGTACTCATTATTTTCACTGATGCTCAAATTGTCCCATCTTTAGCCATTGGGAGCCTATTCAAGTTGGCACTTCATCCCTATAACATGGATTTTGTTTTTATAATCACGGCTATTACTGTCTGTGGAAGTTTTTCCATTAAAGTCTTGTCACCTACAAATAGAGATTGTTAGACCTCTTCCATTCACCTCTAATTCCTTTTACTTTTCTAAGTTCCATGTCTAATACCACCAACACAGCATTAAATAATAAATAGTAGGCAAACTTGTCTTATTCCTGACTTCAGTGGGAAAGCCTCTAAGGTTTCCTCATTAGGGAACTGCTGGCTTTGGAGCTAACGCATATATATTTCACCATTTTAAGGAAGTAGATATCCATCCCTATTTTATTGAGTGTTTTTAACACAAGAGGGTAAGGATTTTGCCAAATTTGGCAGCTTATTTTCAGCCACTGATATTTGTAGGGAGAATCTCAAATTGTCTGTTTCAATTTCTTAGAGGAACATCATTTGTTTGCCTTTTTTACATGCTTAATTAATTCTGAGTGTAAAAAAGCATCCTTCCTTCTACATTACCTGATGTGCTGTGTAAAAAGACTAATTGTATGATACCCCTTCTTTATTCTGAAAACACCAAGATCATCTTTCACTTACCAACAATTCCCTGGCAGCTTCTATGATGTCAACGCTGCACCATCATCAGGTGTCCAGCTACCAGATCTCAACCAATCATTTTGTGTCTCTAAGCAATTTTCACACATAGGATCTGTTCTGGTTTGCAAAAGCTGCTGTTATGCAAAATACCAGAAAAGGATTTTTTTAAATTCAATTTTATTGAGATATATTCACATACTATACAATCATCCATGATATACA
This sequence comes from Choloepus didactylus, assembly GCF_015220235.1. Lineage (NCBI taxonomy): Eukaryota > Metazoa > Chordata > Mammalia > Pilosa > Megalonychidae > Choloepus > Choloepus didactylus. The sequence goes on from NC_051318.1 coordinate 59,420,372, forward strand.
ATCATTGTTCACAGCACTATTATATAGTTGTGCACTCATCACCACAATCAATTTTTGAACATTTTCATTACCACACACAAAAAAGAATAAGAATGAAAGTTAAAGTAAAAAAGAACACCCAAAACATCCCATACCCCCCTCTCTCCCTATTATTCATTTACTTTTTGTCCCCATTTTTCAAAAATATTCATCTGTCCACACACTGTATAAAGGAGGTGGGAACCATAAAGTTTTTACAATCACATGGTCATCCACTGTGAGCTATATAATATGTAATATAATTGTCTTCAAGAATAAAGGCTACTGGATTGCAGTTCAACAGTTTCAGGTATTTCCTTCTAGCTATTCAAACACACTAAAAACTAAAAAGGGGTATCTATATAATTCATAAGAATAACCTCCAGAATGACCTCTCAACTCTATTTGAGATCTCTCAGCCACTGAAACTTTGTTTTGTTTCATTTCTCTTCCCCCTTTTGGTCCAAGAAGGCTTTCTAACTTCCATGAGGCCATGGCCAAGCTCATCCCCACAAGTCATGTCCCACGTTGCCAGGGAGATTAAGATCCCTGGGAGTCTTGTCCCACGTAGTGAGGAGGGCAATGAGATTACATGCAGAGTTGGCTTAGAGAGAGGCCACATCTGAGCAACAAAAGAGGTTCTCTGGGGGTGACTCAATTTTAAGTAGGCTTAGCCTCTCCTTTGCAGTAACAAACTTAATAGGGGCAAGCCCCAAAATCAAGGGTTCAGCCTTCTAAATTGGTAACACCCCATGCTTGTGAGAATATCATTAATTCCCCAGAGGTGGGAAAATATAATATGTCCAGATTTTCCCCCAGTCCCTCAAGGGTGCTTTGCAAATACATTTTTATTCTCTGCCCAAATTACTCTGGGATATATTGGGGCTTCACATTAACCTATACAAACCAACCAGATTTCACTCCATATTCAACATTCCATGTAATTATGTTGTTTGAATAAACTGACCATACAAGTTAAATTATATAGTGTGTTACAAAAAAAAATATGGATTTTGCACCTAATAAACATTTCTTTCTTTGGTCTGTGTTCTGGTTTGCTAATGCTGCCCTTTTGCAAAATACCAGAAATGGATTGGCTTTTATAAAGGGGCGTTATTTGGTTACAAAGTTACAGTCTTAAGGCATAAAGTGTCCAAACTAAGGCATCCACAAAGGGTACCTTTACAGGAGAAAGGCCATTGGCATCTGGAAAACCTCTGTTAGCTGGGAAGGCATGTGGCTGGCGTCTGCTTGCTCCCAGGTTGTGTTTCAAAATGGCATTCACCAAAGTGTTGCTCTTGAAGCATTTTTTTCCTCTCTCAGCTGCAGCTGCTCTTCAAAATGTCACTCTCAGTTGCTCTTGGGGTGTCTGTCCTCTCTTAGCTTCTCCAGAGCAAAAGTCTGCTTTCAATGGCCATCTTCAAACTGTCTTTCTTCTGCAGCTTCTCTCTCAGCTCCTGTGCGTTCTTCAAAGTGTCCCTCTTGGCTGTAGCAAGCTTGCTCCTTCTCTCTGAGCATATATAGTGCTCTAGTAAACTAATCAAGGCCCATGTTAAATGGGTGGGGCCACACCTCCATGGAAATTATCTAATCAGAATTATCACCTACAGTTGGGTGGGTTGCATCTCTATGGAAACACTCAAATCTAATCAACACTAATATGGCTGCCCACACAAGATTGCATCAAAGATAATGGCATTTTGGGGGGACATAATATATTGAAAATGGCAGAGTCTCACATAGAAGTTGAAGTTTTAAGAACACCATCACTATCGGCCTTTACCCTTTAGTCGATTTACCTTAGTCCTAACCAAGTCCATTTCATTCACACCTCTAACTGAAGTCCGACCTCTTTTTTCAGACTTCTTAACATTTGCTGTATGGGGTAATGCTGACATTCATAGCTGCCATACCATGGCTCTGAGTCTCAGGTGTTACATAGAAACCCAAAGTTCTAGTAACCAACCAGGTTATACACAAAGAGCTCAGCATCTCAGAATTTAGAAATAACCATTACAATTCAGGAATAAGATGTAACTGCTGTAAGAGCTTACAATCTAGGAACCTTTACAATAAGCCTTTCCCTGATAACCTTTGATCTCAGACTCACTTCTCAGAGTTTGCACATTATTTTAGGCCATATTAGTGAGGCATTATAATGGTTTTCTTTCCATTTCTGGTTTATTTCACTCAACATACTGTCCTCAATGCCCATTCACCTCACAACTTCACTCCTTGCAGCAGCTCAATATTCCATTATATGTATATACCACAGTTTGCCATGCCATTCATTAGTCGAAGCACCCTTAGGCCACTTCCATCCACTGCAAATCATGAATACTGACACAATAAACTCCACTGTGAAAATGCCAATTCATGTACTTCTTTCCAATTCTTTCAAGTATATACTCAATAACAGAATTGCAGGACCACATGGCAACCTCATAGTTAGCTTCCTGTGGAACCACCATACTGCCCTCCAGTTGGGCTGCACCATTCTACTTCCCACTGATGGTGAGTAGATACATCCCTTTCTCCATATTTACTCCAGCACTTGTATCCCTCTGTTTATTTTTAGATGGTTTTATTCATACACAATACATTCCATCCTTAAGTGAACAATCAATGGTTCCCTGTACAATCACATAATTATGCATTCACCACCACTATCTATATAACGACATTTCCATTTCTTCCACAAAGAAAAGGGAAGAGCCAAAAAAAGTAAAAAGAAAAAAGAAAAAGAAAGAAAAAAATGACAACTAAAAAAAGCAACAAAAGAATAAAATAAAATACAATAAAAAAGTCAGACAACACCACCACCAAGAATCCCATACCCCTCCCTTATATCCCCCTCTTACAGACAATTAGCTTTGGTATATTGCCTTTGTTACAATATACCAAATTTTCGGAAGGAAGGCAGCCACTTGAGCTGGGCCCACCCCACCCCCACCCCTTTCTTAGGGAAGATTCATCCTTTAGGGAGTTATCTTCTACACTTGAATTCCTCCTTTGTCTCTCTGACTCTATTAACTTCACCCTTGCCTGGTTCAACACTGACAATTGAAAATGCCTGAGGCTTTCTCTAACGAGCTACTTAGGATGAGAGGAAAAAAAAAAAAAAGGGAAAAAGATCAAAAGCCCCTTTTCAGAGCCAGTCTCCAGCCCTTCAGTTTCACCAGTTGACCAGTGTTGGTACCTGGTCCTCTGTGCCCCTTTTCTTGGGACACAGCCATTTTCCAGTATTCTGAGCTCAGCTGCCTGCAAAAGCCTCTGTTTTTAATTATTTATTATTATTTTTTTTTTTCTGTCAGCCCTGTCTCTTCTCTGCCAGGAGGAACCTCAGGTTGTTTTCCTACTCGCTCTGGGTATATCTGTGCTCATAGCTTGTATTCAGTCGTCCAAATTTGTTAATGAAAACTGCAATTGGAGGTTGGTTACTTTCCCTCGCTCCAGGTAATCTGCTTCTTTTTCCACAGGGAATGTTTCAGCTCAGCCTGCCTTGCCAGTGGGGAATGGGCACCAGCTCCGCAGTTTGAGGAGCTTTACTTACAGCTCTATGCTGCAATCTCAGCCATTCCACCCATTCCAGGCTGATGTAAAATGTGTGTTCAGTCACAGGTGTCCCCCAACAGTTGTTCCAGACGATTTACTAGTTGCTTCTGGCTATTTACTAGTTGCTCTAGAGGACTAACTGAATTCCACACTTCTCTATGCTGTTATCTTGCTCTGCCCCTGGATTGGCTTTCATAAAATGGATTTATTAGGTTTCAAATAAGGCCATAAAAAGTGTCCAAACTAAGGCATCAACAAGAGGATACCTTCACTGAAGAAAGGCTGATGGCATGCAGAACACCTCTGTTAGCTGGGAAGGCATGTGGGTAACGTCTGCTGGTCCTTTGCTCCTGGGTTGTGTTTCAAAATGGCTTTCTCCAAAATGTCTCAGGGCTTCTGTCTCTCTTAGAGTCTCTCGGCAATCTCCTTGGTTCTCCAGGGGCATTTCTTTTTAAGAGAAATGGGGTCCTCTATTAACTTTTCCAGAGCAAACTCTGGGCTTTGTCTCTTAGCTTAGCATCTCCAAATGTCCTTCTATCTGCATCTCCCAGTGTCTCCAAGCATCTGGATCTGTGTCAACTCTTAGCTTCTCTCTAAAATGTCTGTCTCAACTTCTCTCAGCTCCTTGTTTCTGTGAGCTCTCTTAAAGGACTCCAGTGATCTAATTAAGATCCATTCAGAATGGGTGGGGTCCCATCTCCATGGAAATAATTTAATCAAAGGTCTCACCCACAGTTGGTTGAGTCACTCTCCATGGAAACACTCAATCAAAAGGTTCCACTCAACAAGACTGGATTAAAAGATCATGGCTCTTCTGGGGTCCATATCAGTTTCAAACCAGCACAGGATCAAACACCTCTCTCCCTTAATATGTACTGATTCTTGAAGAAATATATTGGATTTGACCAGAAATTAACTTTAACAAATCTGAACAAAATATTAGACAGGGGTTTTAAACTGAATTTTACATATAAATACTGAAAATTAGAAAATTACAGAAAGGAATTGCTTTTGGAAGATGATCTTGTAAGAAAGAAATTAAGAAACTGAGAAATAGAAGTCAAAGAAAAATATGTGTGGAGAATGAAAAAAAATACAGTAAAGCTTCAGTGAGATTCATCTGGATAGAGAATAATCACATGTGTTTAAAACATAATCACCGACAGATGGCAGACTGGTGAGCTGTATGTTTTAGTTACTCCTCCAGGAAAGTAGGTAAAAAGCCAGGAACTGCGTGGACTGGACACCACAGAGCAATCTGTCTTTGGGCATACTTCATACAACACTCATGAAAACGTGGAACTGCTGAGATCAGCGAAATCTGTAAGTTTTTGCGGCCAGGGGACCCGCGCCCCTCCCTGCCAGGCTCAGTCCCGGGGGAGGAGGGGCTGTCAGCTCCGGGAAGGAGAAGGGAGAATTGCAGTGGCTGCTCTTATCGGAAACTCATTCTACTGATTCAAACTCCAACCATAGATAGACTGAGACCAGACACCAGAGACTCTGAGAGCAGCCAGCCCAGCAGAGAGGAGACAGACATAGAAAAAAAACAACACGAAAAACTCCAAAATAAAAGCAGAGGATTTTTCGAGTTCTGGTGAACACAGAAAGGGGAAGGGCGGAGATCAGGCCTTGAGGCGCATATGCAAATCCCGAAGCAAAGCTGATCTCTCTGCCCTGGGCACCTTTCCTTAATGGCCCTGGTTGCTTTGTCTATTAGCATTTCAATAACCCATTAGATCTCTGAGGAGGGCCGTTTTTTTTTTTTTTTTTTTTTAAATCCTTTTTGCTTTTTCTAAAACAATTACTCTAAGAAGCTCAATACAGAAAGCTTCAAAGAATTGAAATTTGGGCACGTCAAGTCAAGAGCAGAACTAAGAGAGCTCTGAGACAAAAGGCAATATTCCAGTGGCTGAGAAAATTCACTAAACAACACAACTTCCCAAGAAAAGGGGGGTGTCCGCTCACAGCCACCATCCTGGTGGACAGGAAACACTCCTGCCCATCGCCAGCCCCATAGCCCAGAGCTGCCCCAGACAACCCAGTGTGACGGAAGTGCTTCAAATAACAGGCACACACCACAAAACTGGGCGTGGACATTAGCCTTCCCTGCAACCTCAGCTGAATGTCCCAGAGCTGGGAAGGGGGAGCAGTGTGAATTAACAGAGCCCCATTCAGCCATCATTTGAGCAGACTGGGAGCCTCCCAACACAGCCCAGCAGCCCAGAACTGCCCTGGGGAGACGGCACTCACCTGTGACATAGCACAGTCATCCCTCAACAGAGGACCCGGGGTGCACAGCCTGGAAGAGGGGCCCACTTGCAAGTCTCAGGAGCCATACGCCAATACCAAAGACTTGTGGGTCAGTGGCAGAGACAAACTGTGGCAGGACTGAACTGAAGGATTAGACTATTGCAGCAGCTCTAAAACTCTAGGATCATCAGGGAGATTTGATTGTTAGGGCCACCCCTCCTCCCCGACTGCCCAGAAACACGCCCCACATACAGGGCAGGCAACACCAACTACACACGCAAGCTTGGGACACCAATTGGGCCCCACAAGACTCACTCCCCCACTCACCAAAAAGGCTAAGCAGGGGAGATCTGGCTTGTGGAGAACAGGTGGCTCCTGGACGCCACCTGCTGGTTAGTTAGAGAAAGTGTACTCCACGAAGCTGTAGATCTGATAAATTAGAGATAAGGACTTCAACTGGTCTACAAACCCTAAAAGAACCCTATCAAGTTCAGCAAATGCCACGAGGCCAAAAACAACAGAAAATTATAAAGCATATGAAAAAACCAGACGATATGGATAACCCAAGCCCAAGCACCCAAATCAAAAGACCAGAAGAGACACACCACCTAGAGCAGCTACTCAAAGAACTAAAGATGAACAATGAGACCCTAGTACGGGATATGAAGGAAATCAAGAAGACCCTAGAAGAGCATAAAGAAGACATTGCAAGACTAAATAAAAAAATGGATGATCTTATGGAAATTAAAGAAACTGTTGACCAAATTAAAAAGATTCTGGACACTCATAGTACAAGACTAGAGGAAGTTGAACAACGAATCAGTGACCTGGAAGATGACAGAATGGAAAATGAAAGCATAAAAGAAAGAATGGGGAAAAAAATTGAAAAACTCGAAATGGACCTCAGGGATATGATAGATAATATGAAACGTCCGAATATAAGACTCATTGGTGTCCCAGAAGGGGAAGAAAAGGGTAAAGGTCTAGGAAGAGTATTCAAAGAAATTGTTGGGGAAAACTTCCCAAATCTTCTAAACAACATAAATACACAAATCATAAATGCTCAGCGAACTCCAAATAGAATAAATCCAAAAAAACCCACTCCGAGACATATACTGATCACACTGTCAAACATAGAAGAGAAGGAGCAAGTTCTGAAAGCAGCAAGAGAAAAGCAATTCACCACATACAAAGGAAACAGCATAAGACTAAGTAGTGACTACTCAGCAGCCACCATGGAGGCAAGAATGCAGTGGCACGATATATTTAAAATTCTGAGTGAGAGGAATTTCCAGCCAAGAATACTTTATCCAGCAAAGCTCTCCTTCAAATTTGAGGGAGAGCTTAAATTTTTCACAGACAAAGAAATGCTGAGAGAATTTGCTAACAAGAGACCTGCCCTACTGGAGATACTAAAGGGAGCCCTACAGACAGAGAAACAAAGACAGGACAGAGAGACCTGGAGAAAGGTTCAGTACTAAAGAGATTCGGTATGGGTACAATAAAGGATATTAATAGAGAGAGGGAAAAATATGGCAAACATAATCCAAAGGATAAGATGGCCGATTCAAGAAATGCCTTCACGGTTTTAACGTTGAATGTAAATGGATTAAACTCCCCAATTAAAAGATATAGATTCGCAGAATGGATCAAAAAAAATGAACCATCAATATGTTGCATACAAGAGACTCATCTTAGACACAGGGACACAAAGAAACTGAAAGTGAAAGGATGGAAAAAAATATTTCATGCAAGCTACAGCCAAAAGAAAGCAGGTGTAGCAATATTAATCTCAGATAAAATAGACTTCAAATGCAGGGATGTTTTGAGAGACAAAGAAGGCCACTACATACTAATAAAAGGGGCAATTCAGCAAGAAGAAATAACAATCGTAAATGTCTATGCACCCAATCAAGGTGCCACAAAATACATGAGAGAAACATTGGCAAAACTAAAGGAAGCAATTGATGTTTCCACAATAATTGTGGGAGACTTCAACACATCACTCTCTCCTATAGATAGATCAACCAGACAGAAGACCAATAAGGAAATTGAAAACCTAAACAATATGATAAATGAATTAGATTTAACAGACATCTACAGGACATTACATCCCAAATCACCAGGATACACATACTTTTCTAGTGCTCACGGAACTTTCTCCAGAATAGATCATATGCTGGGACATAAAACAAGCCTCAATAAATTTAAAAAGATTGAAATTATTCAAAGCACATTCTCTGACCACAATGGAATACAATTAGAAGTCAATAACCATCAGAGACTTAGAAAATTCACAAATACCTGGAGGTTAAACAACACACTCCTAAACAATCAGTGGGTTAAAGAAGAAATAGCAAGAGAAATTGCTAAATATATAGAGACGAATGAAAATGAGAACACAACATACCAAAACCTATGGGATGCAGCAAAAGCAGTGCTGAGGGGGAAATTTATAGCACTAAACGCATATATTAAAAAGGAAGAAAGAGCCAAAATCAAAGAACTAATGGATCAACTGAAGAAGCTAGAAAATGAACAGCAAACCAATCCTAAACCAAGTACAAGAAAAGAAATAACAAGGATTAAAGCAGAAATAAATGACATAGAGAACAAAAAAACAATAGAAAGGATAAATATCACCAAAAGTTGGTTCTTTGAGAAGATCAACAAGATTGACAAGCCCCTAGCTAGACTGACAAAATCAAAAAGAGAGAAGACCCATATATACAAAATAATGAATGAAAAAGGTAACATAACTGCAGATCCTGAAGAAATTAAAAAATTATAAGAGGATATTATGAACAACTGTATGGCAACAAACTGGATAATGTAGAAGAAATGGACAATTTCCTGGAAACATATGAACAACCTAGACTGACCAGAGAAGAAATAGAAGACCTCAACCAACCCATCACAAGCAAAGAGATCCAATCAGTCATCAAAAATCTTCCCACAAATAAATGCCCAGGGCCAGATGGCTTCACAGGGGAATTCTACCAAACTTTCCAGAAAGAACTGACACCAATCTTACTCAAACTCTTTCAAAACATTGAAAAAAGTGGAACACTGCCTAACTCATTTTATGAAGCTAACATCAATCTAATACCAAAACCAGGCAAAGATGCTACAAAAAAGGAAAACTACCGGCCAATCTCCCTAATGAATATAGATGCAAAAATCCTCAACAAAATACTTGCAAATCGAATCCAAAGACACATTAAAAAATCATACACCATGACCAAGTGGGGTTCATTCCAGGCATGCAAGGATGGTTCAACATAAGAAAAACAATCAATGTATTACAACACATTAAAAACTCGAAAGGGAAAAATCAATTGATCATCTCAATGGATGCTGAAAAAGCATTTGACAAAATCCAACATCCCTTTTTGATAAAAACACTTCAAAAGGTAGGAATTGAAGGAAACTTCCTCAACATGATAAAGAGCATATATGAAAAACCCACAGCCAGCATAGTACTCAATGGTGAGAGACTGAAAGCCTTCCTTCTAAGATCAGGAACAAGACAAGGATGCCCGCTGTCACCACTGTTATTCAACATTGTGCTGGAAGTGCTAGCCAGGGCAATCCGGCAAGACAAAGAAATAAAAGGCATCCAAATTGGAAAAGAAGAAGTAAAACTGTCATTGTTTGCAGATGATATGATCTTATATCTAGAAAACCCTGAGAAATCGACGATACCCCTACTAGAGCTAATAAACAAATTTAGCAAAGTAGCAGGATACAAGATTAATGCACATAAGTCAGTAATGTTTCTATATGCTAGAAATGAACAAACTGAAGAGACACTCAAGAAAAAGATACCATTTTCAATAGCAACTAAAAAAATCAAGTACCTAGGAATCAACTTAACCAAAGATGTAAAAGAGCTATACAAAGAAAACTACATAACTCTACTAAAAGAAATAGAAGGGGACCTTAAAAGATGGAAAAATATTCCATGTTCATGGATAGGAAGGCTAAATGTCATTAAGATGTCAATTCTACCCAAACTCATCTACAGATTCAATGCAATCCCAATCAAAATTCCAACAACCTACTTTGCAGACTTGGAAAAGCTAGTTATCAAATTTATTTGGAAAGGGAAGATGCCTCGAATTGCTAAAGACACTCTAAAAAAGAAAAACGAAGTGGGAGGACTTACACTCCCTGACTTTGAAGCTTATTATAAAGCCACAGTTGCCAAAACAGCATGGTACTGGCACAAAGATAGACATATAGATCAATGGAATCGAATTGAGAATTCAGAGATAGACCCTCAGATCTATGGCCGACTGATCTTTGATAAGGCCCCCAAAGTCACCGAACTGAGCCATAATGGTCTTTTCAACAAATGGGGCTGGGAGAGTTGGATATCCATATCCAAAAGAATGAAAGAGGACCCCTACCTCACCCCCTACACAAAAATTAACTCAAAATGGACCAAAGATCTCAATATAAAAGAAAGTACCATAAAACTCCTAGAAGATAATGTAGGAAAACATCTTCAAGACCTTGTATTAGGAGGCCACTTCCTAGACTTTACACCCAAAGCACAAGCAACAAAAGAGAAATAGATAAATGGGAAGTCCTCAAGCTTAGAAGTTTCTGCACCTCAAAGGAATTTCTCAAAAAGGTAAAGAGGCAGCCAACTCAATGGGAAAAAATTTTTGGAAACCATGTATCTGACAAAAGACTGATATCTTGCATATACAAAGAAATCCTACAACTCAATGACAATAGTACAGACAGCCCAATTATAAAATGGGCAAAAGATATGAAAAGACAGTTCTCTGAAGAGGAAATACAAATGGCCAAGAAACACATGAAAAAATGTTCAGCTTCACTAGCTATTAGAGAGATGCAAATTAAGACCACAATGAGATACCATCTAACACCGGTTAGAATGGCTGCCATTAAACAAACAGGAAACTACAAATGCTGGAGGGGATGTGGAGAAATTGGAACTCTTATTCATTGTTGGTGGGACTGTATAATGGTTCAGCCACTCTGGAAGTCAGTCTGGCAGTTCCTTAGAAAACTAGATATAGAGCTACCATTCGATCCAGCGATTGCACTTCTCGGTATATACCCGGAAGATCGGAAAGCAGTGACACGAACAGATACCTGCACGCCAATGTTCATAGCAGCATTATTCACAATTGCCAAGAGATGGAAACAACCCAAATGTCCTTCAACAGATGAGTGGATAAATAAAATGTGGTATATACACACGATGGAATACTACGCGGCAGTAAGAAGGAACGATCTGGTGAAACATATGACAACATGGATGAACCTTGAAGACATAATGCTGAGCGAAATAAGCCAGGCACAAAAAGAGAAATATTATATGCTACCACTAATGTGAACTTTGAAAAATGTAAAACAAATGGTTTATAATGTAGAATGTAGGGGAACTAGCAGTAGAGAGCAATTAAGGAAGGGGGAACAATAATCCAAGAAGAACAGATAAGCTATTTAACGTTCTGGGGATGCCCAGAAATGACTATGGTCTGTTAATTTCTGATGGATGTAGTAGGAACAAGTTCACTGAAATGTTGCTATATTATGTAACTTTCTTGGGGTAAAGTAGGAACATGTTGGAAGTTAAGCAGTTATCTTAGGTTAGTTGTCTTTTTCTTACTCCCTTGTTATGGTCTCTTTGAAATGTTCTTTTATTGTATGTTTGTTTTCTTTTTAACTTTTTTTTTCATACAGTTGATTTAAAAAAGAAGGGAAAGTTAAAAAAAAAAAAAAAAAAAGAAAAAAGACAAACAAGGAAAAAAAAAATAAAAAAAGATGTAGTGCCCTCTTGAGGAGCCTGTGGAGAATGCAGGGGTATTTGCCTACCCCACCTTCATGGTTGCTAACATGACCACAGACATAGGGGACTGGTGGTTTGATGGGTTGAGCCCTCTACCATAAGTTTTACCCTTGGGAAGACGGTTGCTGCAAAGGAGAGGCTAGGCCTCCCTGTATTTGTGCCTAAGAGTCTCCTCCTGAATGCCTCTTTGTTGCTCAGATGTGGCCCTCTCTCTATGGCTAAGCCAACTTGAAAGGTGAAATCACTGCCCTCCCCCCTACGTGGGATCAGACACCCAGGGAAGTGAATCTCCCTGGCAACGTGGAATATGACTCCCGGGGAGGAATGTAGACCCGGCATCGTGGGATGGAGAACATCTTCTTGACCAAAAGGGGGATGGGAAAGGAAATGAAATAAGCTTCAGTGGCAGAGAGATTCCAAACGAGCCGAGAGATCACTCTGGTGGGCACTCTTACGCACACTTTAGACAACCTTTTTTAGGTTCTAAAGAATTGGGGTAGCTGGTGGTGGATACCTGAAACTATTAAACTACAACCCAGAACCCATGAATCTCGAAGACAGTTGTATAAAAATGTAGCTTATGAGGGGTGACAGTGGGATTGGGAATGCCATAAGGACCAAACTCCACTTTGTCTAGTTTATGGATGGATGTGTAGAAAAGTAGGGGAAGCAAACAAACAGACAAAGGTACCCAGTGTTCTTTTTTACTTCAATTGCTCTTTTTCACTCTAATTATTATTCTTGTTATTTTTGTGTGTGTGCTAATGAAGGTGTCAGGGATTGATTTAGGTGATGAATGTACAACTATGTAATGGTACTGTAAACAATCGAAAGTACAATTTGTTTTGTATGACTGCGTGGTATGTGAATATATCTCAATAAAATGATGATTAAAAAAATAAAAAAAAAAAAAAAAAAAAAACATAATCACCACACAATAATAGTTATTATGCCTAAAGGAAATAGCCCTTTGTAAATTAGGATCAGGAATAAAGTGTCATTATTTTACCAGTGAATCTTCTGTTAGGATAGTATCATACACATACATGGGACTATGTCTATACAGAAATGTGTCATCCATTTCTTCTCAGAATTAACATTCAGCAAATATAGACAGATTGATCATGTTCTACAGGTTTCATTTTCTTAACCTACCTCACAGAAAATGTCAATGTGGATCCATTCTCATGAGTTCAAACTTCTCATAATTAAAAGTGAAAAAAAAAGATGCTTTCAAGTAATTACGGAACAAGGTTTTCCTTTGACTTGCCCATAAAAAGTGTCAGAAACCATTATTCTTTATTTCTAAAAACAGCATTTCCTGCCTGTAGGCACATTTAATCAAAATGTTGAGGAGTTTGAATATAGCTAGAGCAAGAGGCTTCTCTCTGGTTTAGAAAAATTGCCATTTGATTATGCAAGTTCATTTGTCCATCCTCACCCGATTCATCATTTAAATATTTGATTTATCTCTACCTACTCCCCTGAAGCAATGCACGTTAGCTAGGTGATTTTTTAATTTAAATAAAAAGAGAATGGGCTTACCACACATCTCCTCTTGTTTTCATTTATGAGATGTGCTTGCTTAATACAGTAGAAATGATAGGACAGATGACAAGTTCAAACTGTGTAGCAATTTGGCCAAATCTGAACTGCATAGAGAAGGCATGAAAAGGTGGATGAATGAATAAACTGGATAGGTAATTTGGGGTGAGTGTTTTGGGGAGACCATCTGCTAAACACTGAAACCCATAGGAACACTGGTCTTGTGGAGAATGAGGAAGGGTAACCGTGGAGAAGAATTAAGAATTGTAGATGAGACCACTGGATAGAGATAGTTAACACAGGGAATACACTGAAGTTACCAAAGTGAGGACAACTGTCTTGTTAGTACTTAATTAGGATGATAGGTATATCCCTGGTACCCTATCAGGCCTCTTTCTTACTTTTAAATTGTAAGAGTTGGGTTATTAGGCATGGTCTCTTTAATTACCTTTATATTCACTTGTCCAATAAAACTGATAACAGTCATAGTGTCCTTCAGACTCAAAACATTAACTCTACCAGCTGTGCAAATGAGTAAGAGGGAGAGGACCCCTGTTCACCTCTAATAGGGCCTTTCAACCAGCCCTCTCATCAACTCTACAGCCTGCTTATTGCTATGAACCCTGAAGATCTTTACATGAATAGTAGGAAGGAAGACTTTACTTTTTGTCTCCTGTTCCCATTAGAAGGCCCAATCTCATCCAATATAACATGTGTAAACTATTCAAGAGACTTCTGGGAGAACAATGGCTGGCTAGACTTGAATTGTGTATCCAAGTTCAGCCAGGACAGTCTATTTTCTAATATTTAAATACTCAGTACATCATAATTAAATACATAAACCAGAGTCATCAGCTCTTTTGGCAGTCAGTATTAAGAGACTTCACTAACTGTCACATGATTCTGGAATACTAGAACTGAAGCTTGCAAATCCACAACCATGTATTATTTCTTATTAGCAACTGAATTATTTTATAAAACTAGCTTTTATTCCTATTATATCTTGATATATATATACACGTGCATATATATATATATATATGTGTGTATGTATATATATATATAAAGTGGGATAGTCAAACCTTAAATGAACTGTAACCCCAAACTGTGCTAATCTCTGATGTAGCCAGAAGGCAAACACTTAAAATAGAAAAAGCCTCACTGAACTTTAGTCTGTAACTTTCTGAAGTAACCAGAAGCAAAAGCCTATAACTACTGCAACGCACTGGACTGCAACCCAAATGCCTGGATGCTTCAACAATAATGCTTTATTAAGTACGTATGTAAACCTTATCTATAAATGTAAGCTTCTTGAAGAATGTAACATTTCTTGAAAACGTGTAACTGGCTCTGCCAGCAAACTCAGCAAACTCTTATCTTGTCTCAGTGTCTGTTAACCTTTGAAGTAGTAAATACTTGTAACTGTTATAAAACCCTGAACTGTAACCCAGATACTTGAATGTTTGGACAGTGACAGCTCACATTGTAACTCATGACTCGCTCTGCCAAGACTCCCTATCTCAATTTATGTAACTGGACAGTGACGGGACCCTCTTATCTTATTTTACAACCCTGAAGCCTGGTACCTCTTCACAAAGCGCCCTAGTAATTACTAAAGAAGTAACATGAGTCAGCCCAGAATTAAACACCTTGCTCACTACCCTAAGCCTGCCTGCCTTTGTTTGAATACTATAAAACTATCCAAGTTTCTAAAGTTTGGAGAGACAGATCTGAGGTTTGAACCTCCTGTTCTCCTTGTGCTGTGCAACACAATTAAAACTCTTTCTCTTTTTTGAAATCCTGGTGTCTGTCAGTCACTGAGCACATTGGGCAGTGAATTCAAGTTTGTTTGGTATTAGAACCAGAAGGAATCTTACTGGATAATCTAATTTAACCCTTATCCCAGAGCAAGTACTATCCTCCTTGATCATCTAACACGGAAGATGATGTATGCCCCCCCCCCCAAAAAAAGCCAGGATTCCATTTATTTATTTCAGCATTAGTGTCTATAGTTTAACCTTGATGCAATTATAAGTCAGTTATGAATGATATAAGTACCAAACACCCTGTGGGGAATTAATGTAAAGATGTAATTCCTAAACTCAAGAAATTTACCATGGAATGTTAGAGACAGAGCAAATATTGGACTTACTCCAGAACCAGCTGAAAAAAGAACTTGCTAACTATCTCCTACCCCCTCCCTCATTTGCCACCTGCACCCCCAGGACTGAACTCTTTTTTTATTTTTTCAGACTAAACTCATCTTAAATTATCAGAATATAAAGTCTAGTCTTTTCCACCAAAAACAGCGACACTCCCTCCTCCATTTTGTTCTACACCATTAAAGTGTACTGTGGCAGTAAAATATTCCCAAGCAAACTGCTCTAAACCTCGGGTCCTCCTGGGTTTTTTATGCAAAATTATACCCACAATTTTTAAAATGAGGCCATCTGCTATCATTAGCCATCACTAAGAACTTCTGTTTTGGGTTCAAATGAAATAAACAGAGGAGAGAATTCTGTCCTGTCCTGTCTGTCCTGCCACCCGGTTACTAGATTGGGCTTCTCTGCCAGCCTCTATTGATTGATGTCTCAGTTAGATTATCTGCCACATCTGTCCCTCAGAATCAGCCCAGCCCCACCCTGCAGGCGTGGCCAACCCGGGAGAGCTGCTGAGACAGAGAAAAAAGATGCCTTGGATATGATAATTTCCAGCCAAGGGATGGAAGAGGAGCTCTGATGTGTTTATTAAATGACCCTTCAATCCTATTTTCATTTAACACTATCCAAACTCCTTTAAGAAGTCCTAGTATGTTATCCTATTTCCAACATTTTAGTCATTTTTATCTATTTCTTTTAAACTTAAGTTTCTCATGCAACTCTAAATGTGGAACAAAACATTTTTCATAGCGGGAAAATAAAATCCCGAGTCTTGTGTGCCATAATCATAATTCTAGGGTGATTGACTCATTGAGTTAGATTGTGTTTTGGTAAAGCCCTAAAATGAGGGCCAATCTGGAAATAAAGAATAGAGTACATTCATCAATTAGACTTCTGCCAATAGTACTATGGTGGGGGGGGATTGTTATTTTATTAGATTGAGTAAAATAAATACCTTGTTTACAGTAACCATTACAGAAAAACATTAGTTAAGCCTGTGCTTGGTGGGAAACCTAAGACTTTAGTTCAAAGTGCTAGCATATCACTAATAGTAAATGTACTAATGATTTTTCCATGTCTAGGTCACTATAAAAATATCACTGAAAGATCTTTCAGATCCTTAATCATCCTATCTGATGTTTATAAAGTGGCTGTATTATCTATTAAAATTTCATCCTATCAAAACTATAAATAACATAATTAACATTTATCTTAGAAAACAATGGAGTATGCAGGAATACTCTTAGCCTCTTAAAAGTAGGAAATACAAAGGCAAATGTGGGTACTAAGTTTTCAAATCATGGCACCTGTAGTGGCAGCGAGTGGTCTTCAGTTCAAATCCTGGGCTACTATAAGCTGTGAGATCTCACTTGGAGCTAGGAGAGTATTGGGACTAACATTTTTCTTCAGAACAACTTTATTAGTCAGGGTCTCAGCAGGAAACAAAAATTACTCCCATGTTGTTCAGATGAAGACTTTAATAAGGGGAAAATTACACAGGTGAAGGCAGGATTAAGTGAAGAACAAAGGATGCTGGGACATCCAGATACTAACAGCAGAAGGAAGCCATTACTTCCACTTTAGTTAAAGAAGCAAGGGGAGGAAGCAGGGTCATCAGTGAGCAAATGAAAGCTGGAGCCCTGGCGAAGGGTGTGCCAGGCAGGATGTGTATTTCATTTACTGCCAAAGACAAGGTACCAGGGAAGGAAGGGAGCTGAGATGAAGTATCCTGACTTAACTGTTCTCCTGCCAGTATTTCCCATTGGCTGAACCCAACCAGAATCCAGCAAGGGAGCAGCCCTCAGGGATCACTGTCTGGGGCACAAACACGGTAGAGAAGAGAATGAACTGGAGGGAGGGCAAAAAGAGAGGAACAGACATAACCACCAAGCAGAAGACAATCCAAGAGAAGGCAAAACATTGCATAGTCTCCCAGAAACATTTTAGTTTATCTAAACTAAGTTTTTCTTCTCTATACACCCAGGAATTTTTTACTATTTTCCTGAGAGATCTATACACCCCTACAGTTTTCACTAGAAATTTCATGAAGACTTTCAAATGGTTCTGGCCTACACATACCAGGAGGAAACAGCCACAAGCTGTGGACAGGAAAGTGCTTAAAGATGTTGACCAGGACCTGTGGGATTAGCCAACAAATCTAGTGCACTGGTACCTGAACACGGAGCTCAGATGTTCCAGGAACACTGACCAAATAAGGACCTGGATGAAAATATCTCTCAACATACTTCAGGGACCTACAGAAACCCAGAACAACACTTTCACATCTTACCCTGTCTTCACAATACCCCCATGGGATGCACCATCAGCATTTCAAACTCAACACGTACAAAAATCTAAACTTGACATTTCTCCCTTTGCCTGTTCTCTCCCATAGCATTCCCCACCCATACTGACTCCCAAATATACACACAGCCACCACCAACCAAAACCTGTTCTTTGTTCTGTCTTCCTTATTTCTAATAAAGGACATTATAATACTGTCACCCAAGAGAAATGTTATATCATCTTTGACTCTTCCCTCTCCATTGACGTCTCAAGCGCATCACCTCTAAGAGCCAAATTGCCCCTATTTGAGCACCCAAAAAGAGTAAGCATCAAACACTGTGCTTTGTTCATTCTGTTGTCCTGAACAACTTTGCTTCTTTCCATTTTGAAATTTCCTTTACCTCTTCTGGATGCCGTGGCTATCAACCCATTAATGCAAAACGCTGCTTCTCTAGCACCGACCTTGGCTACTTATTTCCAGCATCTCCACAGTAATACAATCCCTACCTGATTCTGCCTGAACCTCTGGGATGGAATTATTTTCCCCCTCCACCTTACCGTCATTAACTCTTCACTTATGAGCAGAGCATGACTGAGCACCAGAGATATTTATGTGTATGACTGCCTCCTCCAGACCATGATCTCCTGGAAGGCAGGAACCAGAACGGATTCATTTTGTATTCTCCAACATCTCTGGAACAGTGTCTGATACATGGCAAGTGCTCAACAACTGTTTGTGGGGTTCGAGAATGCAACAATACATGTGCCACATATAGCCAGTTCTTCTATAATGTGACAAGTACACTCATAAAAATCATGTGCTGTGCAAAATCATGCAATGAAAGGCATCGGGTTTATGGGGAAAATGAGGTTACATGTACAGTATTCAAAACCTTTTTCAGTGACTCATAAAAACAGTTTTACACATGTGAAATGGTTAAAAAATACATAAGTTCTACAATAAACATGGCACTTTACCTTGTAAGAGACCTGAACTTTCCTTATGGAAGCAGGTATCTGGAAGGCTTGCAGCTTGTGCATCATGTGATGTGGTGGAAGGAGGGTTATCTGAAATCAGAGGGAAAATTGAAAGAACAGATGTAGACGAGTAAGGCTCAAACACGCAAGGTGACCTGAGGTTCATGATGAACTGGGTTTGGGTGCATTTTGTCTATTCCCATGCTGCCAGGTTTGGCTGGGTGCAGTTTTCTGTGTTTATCTAATGTTTCCGAGGGTGAAATTGCACCTACACAAATGTGCAATTCACATCATGCTCAGGTTTTTCCATTTTTCCCTAATATATCAACTGTGTTAGAACCAATTCTCATTTTCAAAGTGTAACAGCAGAACTGACTTACAATCTTATAAATAATGTGTCAAATATTATTGATTTAGATTTGAAAAGAGGCAGAAAACTTTATATCAATGCATATTCTTTAATGTTTCCAAAGAAAGTTGAAACAAAATTATCTCAGCATGAAGAGTCAAAAACAAGGGTTATGGTCTCCTTTTAGGATGTGATGTCAGCATACAGTCTTCTTTTACATTCTCTAAAATGGATTTAATATGATGTCTCCTTACAAGACTGATGCAATGTGAAGACTGGAAATGTTCTAGAGTCCTGAAGATGAAAGACATTCCGACAAACTCTGAAGAATGAGCTTTTATAAACTTCATAACAAAATTAGGTTCTTTGTACATCAAAGACAAAGCTTTGTCAATGAACGTGTTTTAAAATGTCTATAATAGGTCAGTAGTTGAGCGAAAGTCAATGTTTCTATAAAATGTAACAGTCCCATGGTTCATTGTTTTGGGAAATCACTGTTCTTGCAAAATAATTCCCAACTCACACCTATGGTCTTCACAGGGGAAAAAAAAAAAAAAACAGGAGAGAAAGTGGTATTCTATGTTGCTGACAACACATTTTTATAACAGCTTCTTTTGTTTTGAGTTTCTACTGCGTTTAACACCATTTTTAAAAGGATATTAAAAATTATTATGCTTAACAGAAAAACATAAAGAAGCTGTTTTAAAGTAGAACTATAAAACAGTGATTAGAGAGAGATACAAAATCTAATAGTGAAAACATCCATGTCTGGGGAAGCTAATAAGTAAATGAACTGAATTGAACATCAGGTTAAGACTTCCATCTCCACCGCTTCTCTAATCTGAAACCTGGCTCAGCCCCTGCAACTTGACTTGTCCTGCGGTCCCTGGTGCCCCATCCTATAGGATGTGGATGTCAAAGAGACGGTCTTCACTCTTCAGTGAGTTTCTAAACCACTGTTCCTTCCACCTCATATAAACACACTTGCTCCTTTGAGACCATGAGACTCAGGGATACCAACTTTTTTCCCTCCTTATCCCTGTCATCCACTGACCCTCCTGACACTAATTCCACATTTAATTCAAGACCACTTTCCTGATTCAAAATACTCCTCTGTATTCCAGCTTTTCCATTGTCCTAGGGAACTTCGTCAAGCAAGTGGACAATCCATTCTACATGATAGCCTCAGAGCCTCAAAGCATCCTCAATGTCAGTGAAAGTCAACTGAACTTCCACACACAGTTCCTAGACCCAGAACTGTACCACTTCTGCAATATTAAGCTCCAATACTCTACTTTCTGACCTTCTACCATTTAAGCTCTCTCAGACAACCACCAGCATCTTTAATATCTTGTATTTTCTTATTCTCCATCATTCCTTATTTGTTGTATTACTTATTTAATTAAAACAGATCCCACCATCTTTATCTCACCTCATTAAGGAGTTCAATTCCATTGCCTCCTTTCTTCTGCTTCATGTATCCAAAGAAACTCCAACCCTAGAGGGCACCAATTTAATTCTTGATTCTGGAGAAAAATCCTACAAATAATCATGGCAGGTTTGTGCCTATATATCAGTGCCTTAACCTCAGTTGGACTCTAAAAGCTGAGTGGAATTTTTTCTACATGTACCCAGTCAGCTCCCAAGAAAATTCTCTCAATTTCTTACCCTGTCTCTATTAAAGAGTATTTCTGTATTAGAGCTTCCTGTTTCTCATCTAACTTAGGGTACCTATTATACCTCCTCCCAGTCTAAGACAAGTTGTAGGACTCACCCCTTCTGACTCATCAGAAATCTCTATCCGTTAATTATCCTCTATATTCTTCTATCTTTCAACCTCTCCTTCTGATCATTCTTTCTCTTTTGCATACAAATATGCCCTCCTCTTTATTGCCCTTGGCCCTAAATCTCCCTCTAGCTAAACAAATGTACTTCACATTCTCTTAGTAATCAAGGATAATTAAGAAGTATTGTGTGCTATTTGGTTGCTCAGAAGGTGTGGACCAGATACCTCTTTTTGTGAGGGGACTCCGGCTCTCACCATGGAAGAGTCAAGACTGAGAACAGCGATCATATTAATTTGAAGGTGGCAGGGCAGGATGGTTCTGTGGTGCAGTTTAAGATTAAGAGGCATACACCACTTAGTAAACTAATGAAAGCCTATTGCGAACATCAGGGTTTGTCAATGGGGCAGCTCAGATTCTGATTTGACAAGCAGCCAATCAGTGAAGCAGACCTGCACAGCTGGAAATGGAGGATGAAGATAAAATCGATTTTTTAAGGCAGCAGACAGGAGGCATCTATTGAAAAGAGAGCCTGCTACTTTTCTTCAGAACTCTGTTCCTACAGACCAAAAATACATTCTGAATTTGAAAAGCCACAATTTGGTTCCACCACATCCTGACCACTACAGTATAGTTTTCTTTATTCTTTCATTTTACCTTTTATTCATTTTATTCTTGTCATTTTACCCTTTTCCCTGTTACATAAAGTAACTGGTATATGTGCACAAGCATACTGTTTTGTTTTGTTTTGTTTTTACTAAATGGCCAATGGTATGTTTTGAGGAACATCAAATGTAGATGGGATGGGGAAAAATACTGGTTCTGTGAAAATATTCCCTTTCTCCATTAGTGGCATGCTCATTCAGCTCTTCTCTTTATATTCTAGTAAGTTATTTTGCTTTCACTGTTTAACAGAAAACCAACAACATAAAAAATCCTCACATACCTTGTTCGATTGGAGAATTTTAATGTTTTTCATGTATTATTGTAAAACCAAGGACAATTTCATAACTTTTTGTACATAGCTACTACATGTAGGACAATCTGTCTTTAAGTAGGGTTAAACTACTCCAAAAGAAATGAATCCTAGACAGTTTTCCCTTCAAGTCAAGTGTCTTGTTGTTTAAATAAACTTGTTGGTTTTTTTTTTCAGTCACAAAGAGACTGAAAGTGAAAGGATGGAAAAAGATATTCTACACAAGCTGCAGCCAAAAGAAAGCTGGGATAGCTATACTAATATCAGACAAAATAGACTCTAAATGCAAAGATTTCATAAGAGACAAGAAGGACATTATATATTAATAAAAGGGATAATTCACCAAGAAGAAATAACAATCATAAATGTTTATGTACCCAATCAAGGAGCTGCAAAATACATGAGACAAACATTAGCTAAACTGAAGGGAGCAATAGACACATCTACAATAATAGTGGGAGACTTCAATATACCACTCTCTTCTATAAATAGAACAACTAGACAGAAGACCAATAAGGAAATTGAAAACCTGAACAGTATGAAAAACTAATTAGACTTAACAGACATATATAGATCATTACATCCCAAAGTACCAGGATATACATTCTTCCCTAGTGCCCATGGAACATTCTACAGGATAGATGATATGCTAGGGCACAAAACAAGTCTTAATAAATTTAAAAAGACAGAAATTATTCAAAGCATATTCTCTGACCACAATGGAATGCAACTAGAAATCCACAACCACAAAAGAACCAGATCTTTCACAAATATATGGAGTTTAAACAATACACTCCCAAAAAACCAGTGGGTCAAAGAAGAAATTGCAAAAGAAATTGGTAAATATCTAGAGATGAATGAAAATGAGAACACAACATATCGAAACCTATGGGATGCAGCAAAGGTGGTGCTGAGAGGGAAATTTATAGCTCGAAATGCATGTATCAAAAAGCAAGAAAGAGCTAAAACCAAAGACCTAACTGAATAACTGAAGAGGATACAGAATGATCAGCAAACTAACCCTAAAGCAAGTTGACAAAAAGAAATAACAAAGACTAAAGCAGCAATAAATGAGCTGGAGAACAAAAGAAATAATAGAGAGAATAAATAAAACCAAAAGTCAGTTCTTTGAGAAGATCAACAAGATTGATAAACCCTTAGCTAGACTGACAAAGTCACAAAGAGAGAAGACCCAAATCAACAGAATCAGAAATGAGAAGGGGATAATTACTACAGATCCCGAAGAAATAAAAAATATCATAAGAGAATACTATGAGCAACTGTATGACAACAAGCTAGATAATTTAGAGGAAATGGACAATTTCCTGGAAACATATGAACAACCTAGACTGACCCAAGAAGAAATAGAAGACCTCAACAAAACAATCACAAGCAAAGAGATCCAATCAGTCATCAAAAATCTACCTATAAATAAAAGCCCAGGGCCAAACAGCTTCACAGGGGGAATTTTACCAAACTTTCCAAAAAGAATTGACACCATTCCCGCTCAAACTCTTTCAAAAAATTCAAGAAAAAGAAACACTACCTAACTCATTTTACGAAGCTAATATCCCCCTGATACCAAAACCAAATAAAGATACTACAAAAAAAGGAAAACTATAGGCCAATCTCTCTAACTAATATAGATGCAAAAATCCTAAACAAAATACTTGCAAATCAAATCCAAAGGCATATTAAAAGAATTATACACCTGACCAAGTGAGTCATTTCTGGCATGCAAGGGTGGTTCAACTTAAGAAAATCAATTAATGTAATGTAATACCTTAACAAATCAAAAGGGAAAAATCAAATGATTATCTTGATAGATGCTGAAAAAGCATATGACAAAATTCAACATCCCTTTTTGGTTAAAAAAAAAAAAAAAACTTCGAAATGTAGGAATTGAGGGAAACTCCCTCAATATGATAAAGGGCATATATGAAAAACCCACAGACAGCATAGTAACCAATGGTGAGAGGCTGAAAGCCTTCCCTCTAATCGGGAATGAGACAATGATGCCCACTGTCACCACTATTATTCAACCTTGTGCTAGATGTTCTAGCCAGAGCAATTCACCAAGACAAAGATATAAAAGGTATCCAAATCAGAAAGGAAGAAGTAAAACTGTCATTATATGCAGAAGATATGATCTTATATTTGGAAAATCCTGGGAATTCAACCACAAAGCTACTTGAGCTAATAAATTCAGCAGAGCTGCTGGATATAAGATTAATGCACATAAGTCAGTAATGTTTCTTTACACTAGTCATGACATAACTGAAGATGCAATCAAAACAAAAATACCATTCACAATAGCAACTAAAAAGATCAAGTACCAAGGAATGAACTTAACCAAGGATGTTAAAGACACAGAAAATTACAAAATTTTACTAAAAGAAATAAAAAGGACCTAAATAGGTGTAAAAATAGTCTATGCTCATGCATAGGAAAACTAAACATTGCTAAGATGTCAATTCTACTCAAACTGATCTACAGATTCAACACAATTCCAATCAAAATTCCAACAACCTACTTTGCAGACTTGGAAAAGCTAGTTATCAAATTTATTTGTAAGGGAAAGGGGGCTTGAATTGCCAAAAACATCCTAAAAAAGAACAAAATGGGAGCTCTTTCACTTCCAGACTTTGAAGCCTACTATAAAGCTACAGTGGTCAAAACAGCATGGTATTGGCATAAAGATAGACAGACATATTGATCAATGGAATCAAATTGAGAGTTCAGAAACAGACCCCCAGATATATGGTCAACTGATTTTTGATAAGGCCCCCATATCCACTGACCTGGGACAGAAAAGTCTCTTCAACAAAAGTGGCCAGGAGAACTGGATATCCATAACCAAAAGAATTAAAGAGGGCCCCTAACTCACACCCTATACAAAAATTAACTCAAACTGGATCACAGACCTCAATATAAGAGACAGTACCTTAAAACTCCTGGAAGTTATAATGTAGGGAAACATCTTCAAGACCTAGTATTAGGAGGTAGCTTCTTAGACCTTACACTCGAAGAACAAGCAACAAAAGAAAAATTAGATAAATGGGAACCCCTCAAAATCAAAAGCTTCTGTATCACACAAACTTTGTCTTAGAATATAGAATATTGGAGACCTAGTGATAGTAGCTAATAAAGGGGAGTGATAATCTAATATGTTCAGATATGTTAATGATGGTGTTCTAGTTTACTAATGCTGCTGGGATGCAAAACACCAGAAATGAATTGGCTTTTATAAAACGGGGTTTATTTGGTTACACAGTTACAGTCTTAAGGCCATAAAGTGTCCAAGGTAACACATCAGCAATCGGGTACCTTCACTGGAGGATGGCCAATGGCGTCCGGAAAACCTCTGTCATGTGGCTGGCGTCTGCTCCAAAGTTCTGGTTTCAAAATGGCTTTCTCCCAGGATGTTCCTCTCTAGGCTGCAGTTCCTCAAAAATGTCACTCTTAGTTGCACTTGTGGTATTTGTCCTCTCTTAGCTTTTCGGGAGCAAGAGTCTGCTTTCATCGGCCATCTTCAAACTGTCTCTCATCTGCAGCTCCTGTGCTTTCTTCAAAGTGTCCCTCTTGGCTGTAGCAGCTTGCTCTTTCTGTCTGATCTAATATAGTCCTTCAGTAATTTAATTCAGACCCACCCTGAATGGGCGGGCCAACACCTCCATGGAAATTATCCAATCAGAGTCATTACCCACAGCTGAGTGGGGCGCATCTCCATGGAACCAAAGAATTACAATCTAATTAACAGTGATAGGTCTGCCCACACAAGATTACATCAAAGATAATGGCAGTTGGGGGACATAATACATTCAAACTGGCACAGATGGTGAATTCAAAGGTATGGTAATGGATGGGGTGATGACTGTATGTTAATGGGATTATAAGTATCAGAGCTGTACTGAAGGAAAATAGGATTGAAAGAGGTTGTTTAAATGCATGTTTCCCACAGATCAGCACCACAATTATAGACAGGTGCTTTCATAATATACTGCTAAGATACAACACTAGCACAGAGAATTGACAACAGAAGGGTATATGGAAAAAATCTACATGTTGCATACTTGGAACTATAATTAATAGGAATACCATACTAAGACTACACAAATACTAAGGACAAATAATTAAAGGCTGACAAGAGCTATGAGATGTTTTGGGTCATGAGAATTGTTTAAAATGGAGAGTGATGAGGATTGTACAACTAAGCGATGATAATGTGAGATATGGTTGGATTATCGTGGCCATAACATATGCCATGTGAACTTAGGAACCCCTTACTTTATAAGTGAAGCCCTCGATCTTGAGGCTTGCTTGGGTGAAACTTATGGTTGTAAAAGGGATGCTAAGCCCACCTATAATTATGCCTAGGATTCACCTCCAGAGAACATCTTTTGTTGCTCAAATGTGGACTTTCTCTTTCAAAGCCTAACTCTGCCAATAAACTCATCATCCTCCCCCCAACTTGGGATAGGACCCCAGATGAATGAGTCTTCCTGGCAATGTGGGACAGGGATTCCACGAATGGCCCTGACCCTGGCATCAAGGAATTGAGAATGCCTTTTTGACCAAAAGGGGGGAAAAAAAAGCAACAAAATAAGGTTTCAGGGGCTGAGAGAATTCCAATAGAGTCAAGAGGCTGTCCTAGAGGTTACTCCTATGCAAACTTCACCTAGATCTGCCAATAACCACAATATAATAAGCACAAGTCAAAAGTAGTTCCAAAAACCTTAAAGAATACCCAGATCCCTATCTGGGACTCTATAAAAAGTTTCACTCACTAAGTTTTTTCTTCAGAAACTTAAATCCTTCAGAGAACTCCTATGCCAGCTAAGTCTCAAAACCCAGAGGCAATAGCCTCTTCAAGAACATCAGCTAGATGTTTCCCCTTTTTTCATAAAGTTGACACCCCTTTTCAACATGAACAAGTAAGAGTGGTCACTGCCTAGACATCCCTGAAGATCGGAAAGGGATTAAACTAGAGGAAGGGGTAGCAATAGACAAGATGGAATTTAACAAAGATTATGAATACTGAATCTTTATATAATTTTCTTTTTCTTAGTTGCTAGGGATTAGAATACCTAGAAGGAAAGAATTGAAATGGTGGAACTTTAATACATAGCATCCTTTGAAATTTGTTCTATAGCTACTTGTTATATTATAATTTGAAAGCTATCACCTTTTTGTATATATGGTATATTTCACATTAAGGAAATAACTGAAAATGTGGAAGTGTAACCTATGATATTCTCTGAAATTTGCTCTCTAACTACTGGTTACATCACACTTGGAAAGTTATCACTTTTCTGTCTATATGCTATATTCTACAGTGAAAAACAATTTTTTGAAAAAAGCATTGTGGGTTTCTTGTCTCCAGTCCCTCACCCATGTTTGGTTCTCATTCCCCCACAATCTGATGTTGACTGCTACCACTCCAGTGAAACTGCCTTCACCAAGGAGTTCCCCATTGCTAAATCCATTTTTAGTCCTTTTTATAATCAATCTCCTTTATAGCATGTTATATTAAATGCCACTCACTTCTTGATATCTTCCTTATTCCTGTGGCATCACTTATAACTGATTTTATTCCTAGTTCTGTGGCCTCTCTGAGAATCCCTCATGGTTTCTCTCTCCCCTTCCTTAACTGTAAGCGTTGGTCCCTAGATTTTGAACTGCACCTTCACTGGCTCTTGCTTTAACTGAGAGATTTTATCTAGCAAATCTGATGATATCTATCCATATCTATATTTTACATTGAGTCTCCCACCTAAATTCAGTACCTTCTCACACAAGTGTCTTCTGAACATTTCCTTCTAGATCTTCTGCAAGTATCTCAAATTCATCATATCCCCAACCCAATTCATCATCTTCCTGTGCACGTGTGCACACACACATCAAACACCTCCAAATCTGATCCCGCCTCTTAACTTCCTATCTCAGTGACTGTGACGTCTCACCCCAATCTTAAAGCCAGAATCCAGAAGTCACCTCACAGGATTCCCTCACTCATCTGCCCATATAAATAGCCTCAAGATGTGTCACCTTGATGTCTCATATCCATCCTTTTCTCTTCCTATAATAGTGCAAGTAAAAAGGATCCATCTTTTTTCACCTTCCAATGTAGTTAGTTCCCCTTCATGCTAATCCCTATGAATACTCACAATTCAGTCATAATGAACTCTTAAAAGTTCCCTAAATTCACCATCCTCTTTTCAGGCTTCTATGTCTTTACTTACGCTGACCCTTTAGCTTGGAATGTTCCTTTCTGTCTCTTTTGTTAGGTGATCTCCTAGATAGGGCGTATCTTCTCCAGAAAAACTCTCCCTAACATTCACCACCACCACACAAACACTCACTCATCTCTGAATCCCTGACAGAGCTACATAATGCATACATTTATCATGGCTCTTATATATTGTTTTTTAATATAATACATGTTTCTATACAAGCAAATAGAAAGGGACAACAAAGAAATTACAAAATCACCTAAATTTCACCAAGTAAAAATCCTCATAATTAACATGTGAGCACCATTACTTTTAAAATTCCTCTATGCCAATACAAAAAGGCAGGATTGATTGACATGCAGAAAAAAGTTTATGAAAAGTGGCATCAAACTAGAATGCTAACTTAACAAAAAGTATTCAGTTTCATTTCAACTGAATTTAATGGGAGAAAATAAAATTTTCTATGAACCTGAAGGAATTACCAAACCTCAGATTGTTTTTTATTTTCCATAAAAGTTATGAAAAGGAGATTTCTGAAATACATTAAGGGGTTGAAATTAATTTTTAACACATATTATACATTTAGAGGGTTTTCACTGGTTCTTTGCTACTGGGCAGAGAAAATGAGTATTCTTACACTTCTTCTACTTCATGATTTTTGTTACATGTAATATTTTTACATTAAGTTTTTGAACATTTATGTTCTATTCTGTAATCAGAATTCCTACAGATTCCTGTTTGTCTTGGTTCAATATTTAAAAGAACTCAGTGCTGTTCTTTTATCACAGTTTCTCCTCCCAAGACCAAAAAATAAAAAAAGTTTTATCTCATGGCTAGATTTCATCTTCAGGTAGTGTTTTTCAAGAGGACCCATAGGTGCTGTATCTGTTCCATTGAACCGACAAGTTGGTGAATGCCTGCATATTGAAGTGCTAAGAGTAAATGCTCCACAGCCACACTGTCTAGTTCTGAATCTCAGCTCCTCCACTAGTTATGTACCTTTGGGCAATTTGCTTAATCTCACTGTGCCTGTTTCTTTCTTCACCTACCTGTAAAGTGAGGATATTAATATTACCTGCTAATAGGGGTATGAAGATGAAAAGAGCTAATTCACATAAAACGCAACGGTATCTAAAGTGCTAATTATTATTAATCCCAAAGGTCAAATGTTTGGTATACTGAATTCTCTTCTTTCACTTCTTCAGAACT
Source organism: Choloepus didactylus (assembly GCF_015220235.1). Lineage (NCBI taxonomy): Eukaryota > Metazoa > Chordata > Mammalia > Pilosa > Megalonychidae > Choloepus > Choloepus didactylus. The sequence continues at coordinate 59,449,544 of NC_051318.1, forward strand.
TTGTATACATTACACATCACCTTTTGGCAATGAATGTTACTGTGGAGAATGCTAAGATCACCCTGAAAATTTTCTTCCTTGTAGGTAATCTGTTTTACTAGACTCCTAAAGGTTTTATTCTTATCACTGAAATTCAATAGCTAAATAGTGTGGGTATGTACTTACATCTATTTTTCTTTATCAAATTTTCCTAAACAAAGTATTCTAATCTGTAAATTTAGCTCTTTCTTTATATTAAGGAGTATTTTATTCTACATGTATTTCAATATTTTTGATCACATATTTATTCAGTCATTTACTTCAGGGATACCAATCACCCTTAGGTTGGGTCACCTTTCTCTATCATCTCTGTCTACTCTCTTCCCTCCACTTTAATTTATTTGTCCTTTTTCTTTCTATTCACTGTGATTATCTCAAGTCTTTCCCCAAGGTCAACAATTGAAGTTTTTTTTAGCTGTACTAGTCTACTCCTTGCTGTTTTCAGTGAAATTATTAATTCTATAATGGTCCTCAATTCATTTCTCTAAAATTTCTTCATCATATTCTATTGATTTATCACCCAACTCTGAGTTCTTATTGTATTGAAATCACTTTCTTATATGGTAGAACAACTTGGAAATTTTCTGTTGACCCTACAGTTATGTTTTCTTCTGGACTGGATTCTTCATAGTTTGCTTATTTTTTCTTTTAAAAAAAAAAAGGTCATTTCTTTCATCTTTTTTAATGTTTAACATGGGGGATTTTATATAATGCAGGCTATTTCTCCTGTACTCACTTATACTCTTATCTATAGCCTATTTGGGACTTATTTGTAGGTTGACCAACTATCTGGGTTTGCCCAGGCCTGTCCCAGTTTTAGCACTAAATACCCACATGCCAGGAAACACTCCACCCCAAGGCAAATTGGGGCATTTGGTCACCCTATTTATTGGCCTCTCTTCTGAGTTAAAGCTTTAAAGAGTCAAGTATTGGTTTCTATCCACTTTTCATGTAACCTTAGGTCATGGGCAAAAGAGAAGAATATGTTGGAGGTAGTTATAGGCATCCTCCATTGGAGGAACTGGGTTTTGCTCTCTTTTCTAAGATTTAGGTAAATATTCTTCATCAGAGCTATTTCCAACTAGCAGCAGAAGTAACATATTCCTGTGGGAAAATACCCTTCAGATTCAGATTTTCTCCTTAATTAAGTGAACAAACTGTATTTTAATGTTCTATTTATTTTCTTTGTTTTCCCCAAACTAGATTGTACTTAGCCCTGGGTTTAATACAGAGTAGCTGTGCTACATTTCCATAAAGTGAAATGTAAAAATATTGTTGAGATATAATATTCTTGAAGTAGCCAATGAGAGTCTCATCAGGGAAAATACATAAACTTGACGTGGTTTTTTTCCCTTGATGTTGTCAGTTGTCTACTTCAGGACTTGGCACCACATAAATCTATCCAAATCCCAAAAACAAAATCCTAGGCTGTGCCTCAAAAAATTATCAATACAGACATTGAATAAAGTAAATATAGTTTGAGAACAGCTCTATGTCCAATAGATTTTAGCTAATTTGAAACTTACCATTAGCTAAACATTATCTAATGTAGTTTTAGCTTATATTATTACATTGCTCTTGCAGAACAAAAGATGGTAAGAATACTAATAAAATCTTTCCTGATTATTATGAATTATTTATTTATTCACTCACTGATTCATTCATTTATTCATTCACTCAACAATTATTAAGTATCTACTTTGTTTCTGGGTAAAGATTTTTAAGTAAATCCTAAAGAAAAATGATAAAATACTGTTTTAAAACCATAGCAGATCATAAATGCTAAAAACAGTGAGGTCTACCTGTAAAGAAAAATTCATGGTGGAAATAAGAGTCATTTTCAAATGTGTGGCAGTAGAATAAAGATTTAATTTTTTACTGTAAAGCTTCAGAAGGCAGAACCAGGACAAGTGGTTAAAGAAGAAGAACGGTGTTCAATAAGTGTTGAGAGCTAGCCCATTCAGTTTTCACACTGAATGGGCTAGCGTATGGAAAACAATAACTCAAATTAAGGAAGCTTACGAATGCTGGCAAGACTCACGTACTGGGTTGAACTATGGACCAACCAGGTATCTTCTGAGGTCATGCAATAAAATAGTCCATGATTCCAAAACGAATATCATATTTTAATGTCATCATATAAACCTACTGGGTGAGTTACAATGTACTGCTTTGTGGAATATTTTATTGAAAATATGTTTCAGCTCCCTTTGGAACTTTCTCCCAGCATGTAGAAAGATCTGAGCCCTGTACTGTCTCTATGAAGATATTTGCTTTGAATATCTATTTAAATAAATATTCAATATGCCATTCAGGATATACTAAATTATGCTGAAGTAACAAACAAACCCTGAAATCTAAGGACTTAATATACAGCCTAACACAGTTTGGGCACCTTTCCTGCATTGCTGTCTTCCCAGCAATGACTCAAGGAACCTAACGTTTTTGACACATAGTCTCTCTAGTCACCACAAGAAGAGGAAATGGGAACATGGAGAAGCAGGGAAGATTATAAAAAGACCCAGAGATAACATGTATCACTTCTACCAACATGTTAATGGCTACAACACAGTCACATGGTTCCAAACTAGCTACAGCAGTGGCTGGGAAACACAGTCTTCCTGAGGGCCCACAAGAGCGAATGAAATTGGTGAACATCTAACCATCCATTGCACGTATTTTTATTCCAAAGAACTTAACTGTCCCTATACATTGTAGAATCATCTGCATCCATTTCTGATTCCTTATTTTGTAAGGAGCAATGTGTGAAGTTCACAGGCCCACTGAGATTAAAATGATGAAAAGCCCAAGCTCAATAAAAAGCAGCTATTCATTGGTACCCTCCTTAGTCCTCTGATATAATTTTATAGTGTTGGAGGATAATTATTGAAACCATTGAAACACTTCAGTAAGATAAGAAAGTGTTTTTAAATTTGTAGTTATAATTGAGTTATAATTGCATGAGTGGTTACCTTCAAATTAGGCATGAGTAACACAAGAGAAAGTGCTTTCCAAGATACTGACAACCTCAAATAATACATCTCTTTAGAAAGGATCTCTATTTCCAAAGAAACTAAATTTCTTCCTAATATAAATTTTTAACACCATTTATTTCATACCAATAGCTAGACATTTAGAGGTCAGTGCTGCTTGTGTCACCCGCACTGGCCATTGAAGTTCCCTGAAGCAATTTGCTTCTTTAGCAGTAAAAATCTTACAAATTTGGACTTACAGATTTGGACTAGAATTTAATATTAAATTTGCCTGTTAAAACCGTGTCAAGGAGGCAACTTCATTTTCTTTTACTCTACTGAGGAAATGAACTGATGTTCTTCAAAAATGACTTGAGGCAAAAAACATTAATGGCTCTTCTATCCTCAGATTAGAAGAAAGCAGAGAACCACATGAATCTCACACGAGACTGGCCAGTCATTTCCTGAGACTCTGGCTTAAATTCATAGATAATAAAATAGGAAATGATTGCATTTTTTCATTTATTGACTGCCATAAGGATATTTGTGTAATAAAATGTTTTGTATGTACTCACCATCTTCCAGGAGGTTATTTACCATTGAAAGTTGTGAAGGATAGAATTGTCCTGCATTACTACTTATCGGAGAGTGTTTCATATGCTGTATATTCATTCCATATATCCGACATACACATTCCATACTCTTAAACAAAGTTGGAAACTGTATATTAGTTCTTAAAATTTTATGTTGATATACCTTTCAGAAGGTATTAATTTTGATAGTTTCAACTATTATAGAGTCAATTTGTTGTACTGTTTTTCATATGACCCCTTACTGATTTTATAGAAAGCTATAGTAACAATAGCAAATAATTATGCAATGCTTACTAAATGATCAACTTAATCTTATCAAAAGCCTTATTTGTTAGGTAATTCCTCACATATGAGGAAACTGAGGCACGCAGCAATTAAGTAACTTGTCCAAAGTCACAAAACTAGGAAGTTTTGGAAGTGGGATCTGGAAGTGGGATTTGAAACTAGGCAGTCTGGCTCCAGAGTCTATGGTTTTAACCACTATGCTATGGTCTAATATAGTATATATCATTTGCCATATGTATTAAAAAAAAAAAAAACTTAATTTCTTTGTTGCCAACTCAGTACCTCAGTCATGGTTCCAAATTAACTCAAATTGCTTTTGTGTCAAAACCCACCTACCTTCAGTCTCCTTGCACACACTCTAATTTTACAGCTCTTGTTTTCCCTGCACTTTAGTTGATTTTGGTGATTAAAGAGAACTGTTCATCTGCAGCAAAAGCAAAGACATTCTGCCGATAGCAAAAAAAATGACAGCTGAAACAGCATTTAAAGTACATCTTGAATAAATGTTCAAAAGCATGGCCTTAGGGCAACTTCCTGTTTTACTGGAAAATCTACTTTGCCAGTGTCTGATAAAATTGTATGAACAGTGGAAGCTTAATTCTCCAAGGCATGTTCTATGAAGCATTTGACAGCTTATCTGATGAAATCCACTCCACTACCAGTTCAGAGGGATGGTGTGGCCGTCACAGAGGAAGCCCAGTCTAAATGGCTGTGTGTCCTGGGGGCTCATGTTGTTAGTTCCTAAATGAACTGATTAGTGTTTCATTGACTTATTTCCCAGCAACTGTAAATATGCCTGACACACCAAAGAGTTTCCATCTTGTGTAATCAATCCACTGTTGAAAACGACTTGCTTGTGTGGGGAAATACTATTAGAGCATTTAATACTTTGAGTCATAGAGGTGATTCAGTAAATTTAGAAAAATTAAATCACTATTTACATGAGATTGGAATGAAGTGTCAGTACAGGCTCACAATTAAATGTTCACTTTCTGTGAACTGTGGCAGAAATAATCATTCATAAATGGACGGCCAAGTTGATAGCCCCAGGGAGGTGTATGATACAGAAATTCACCATATTTAAAATTCTCCCTTGTATACAAGAATCTTAGTCTGCCAAAACTGCTATGCAAATAGCATACAATGGGCTCTCTTAAACAATAGGAATGTATTGTCTCACAGTCTCAAAGGCTAGAAGACCATGCCCAGGTGTCGGCAAGGCCATGCTTTCATCCAGGGACAGCAGTGTTCTGATGAGGGTAAACCTCCGTCACACGGGTGTCCTTCCTATCCTTCTCCTCCTTTCTCTGACTTCTGGCTTCTATGTCCTCTGGCTTCTCTGACTGCATCTGAGTTTCCTCTCTTTATTAGGCCTCCAGTAATATGAATTACATCCCACTCAATTCAATTTGCCCACATCTTAACTAATAATAACATCTTCAAAGGTCCTATTCATAAACAGGTCCATGCCACAGGAATGTGCATTAAGATTAAGAACATGTCTTTTGTTGGAGTACCACAACAAGTTAATAATACATCAACGTCAATACTCCAGTCCTGAAATTCAAGTACGATCCCCTAAGATTTCCTCTGCCACATCTAGTGATCTATATCAGGTCCACTAGTCTATTCCGAGTCTCATTAACTGTCAAAACTCATTGTTTCACAACTAAGCAATATCAGGCTCTGCACTCCAAGTAATTGCCAGAGGTATTGTGTGTGTGTGTGTGTGTGTGTCCCACCCCCTTGCATAAAATACTGATCAGTACTGATCAGCGTGTATAGACAGAACAATATTTTTTACCTGATATAAATATGATCCTTCCAAATGTTCTAAAATGAATCCTTTTGGTTAAGCCAGCCCAGCACTGACCTGGACAGCATCATTTTGGAGTCCTCAGATAAATGGCTTTTGGGATCCTTATAAAAGTGTTTTTTACTTACTTGGCTTTAGTATTCTTGCATATTATAAGTGGGGAAAAACAGGAAAATAGTGGCTATATTTATCACATAGATGCTATAGAGAATGATATTGCACCTCATGTCACAGTGTCCTCTTTGTGAGAAAAGCCAATGATATTTCCCTGGCATCTCAGAAGTGTTCTGCTTTTGAACCACTGGGTGGTTTTTGTTTTATGGACAGCCATAGAAACATAACAGACTTTTTGAGGGGCATTCTGTGTACTGACCTCATTCCTGGCTTCATCCTACATTTTTAATTTCTTCTACTCTTGGACTATTCTTCTGCTTATGTGACCATGAATATTATCTTGTTTCAGAGGATGTATTTCTGAGCCACCTGAAATCTCTTTAGACATGTCAGGGTCTAAATAATTTAATTAAAAAATTTTTCTAGGATTAAGCACACCAGTCATTCATATGCCAAGGTTATTTTTGTGATGATATGACAAGGATGAGGATGCGGATGAAGATAAAGAAATGGATAATCGTGAAGACCTCACAAGGCCAGTGACATACAAAATTCCTCCATTTTCTAGCACCAAGGAAATGATTTAATTTCTCTCTGTTCCCTCTTTTTTAATTAATAGGAAAGAAAATATCTCTTGTGGTGGTTGTGACTGTTAGAGGAGATAGTTCATTCATTTATTCAGCCAGTACAGTACCATTATGTGTAAGAAACTGCTCTTGTGTACCAGGGATACAGCAAAAACAAGACAGGAAAGATTCCTATTCTTTAGAAGTATATATTCTCATGGCAAGAGAGAGAAAATAAACAAGTAAGCTAATGAATAAACAAGATAATTCCAAATGCTATGTACTATTCCAAATGCTATTTGTACTATTCCATAGTACAAAATGCCATGAATGCTGTGATAGAGAACTTGGTCACATCACCCTTCTTGAGAAGATGACATTTATCTGACAACTGAGTGATAGGTAGCATAAATTACAAGAAGCAGGGGGAGGAACATTTCAAAGTGGTTCAGGAAAAACCGTCAGAAAATTCAAAGGCTCTGAAGTGGAAAAACAACTGTTGCCATCAAAGAGCAGAAAAAAGGTCATTGTGGCTGAGCACGGTGAGCGAGAACAGAGGGGTAGAGATGGAAAGAGGTTATATATGCACTTGCTCCATGTTTGGCATACAGTAAGCCCTTATATGTAGTGGATGTCAGTTGTTGTGTTGAACCATTTTTAAGCAAAGACTGGAGAATAGAGATTGCTTAAAGTTATTTTTGCCACTTTTTGGGTGGGGTGGGACACCTCTTAATTCTGCCATGAGCCAAGACATGAAAGGTGATGGATACTCAAGAGGTATTAGGAGCTGTGGGATTAGTATCCAAAGGTGATGTCTAAACAACAACTGAGTCCTCTACAGATCCCTGAGATTTGGAGGAGCCAGACTCTATGAGGGTACAAAGCTAGGATGGAGAGCTGAGGTGGGTCCAGCCTCAGTCCCACTTGTTCTGTAGTGACTAGTTCAACAGCATGGAATCAATTGAGCTCCATTTCCTCTTCTGTAAAAGTAATGAAAGAAAACCATCACATAGTCTCTACTTTCAAACCCTTGATAGCTACTTAGGAAGACAAGATACATGCTAGAGAAACAATGAAAAATGTCTACAAGGCAAGAAGAATGATTACTACCCTCTGCAATCACTACCCTCTGCCAAAGCTGACTATGCTGCATATGACATATTTGACTACTGCTCTAACTTTGGGTCTATATGGGGTGGGGGTGGGGGGGAGTCTGGGAAATTCTACGTCAATCAGTCCTTCAGAAAAGTAATAATTTATTACATTAACGCAATTATAAGGGAGCTTTGGGAAAACATGAAGCCTTTTGATAATTTTTAACCATTTAAACCACAGGCAGCATCTTGAATATCCTCAAACTCTGAAGTTTATTAACTGAGAAGAGTCTAGCAGTCAGATCTGTATGGCTGAACTGTCACAGGCACTAGAATTAGGTAAGATTCTTCCTTTTTGGCATCAATAAGCAGATCTGCCATCTACAGGATGGGCTTCTCCACTGGTGAGTATGTTCTGTCAGAGGACTTCTTATCTCAACCCAGAAAAAAATAAGCAATAATTAGGGTGTCACTGCTCATGTGTGGTTATACTTCAGGCTACAGAGGTTTTTTTATCTCCCTTGAGACTTTCAGGAATCTCAAAGCAGAGTGCAGTCACAAGTCTCCTCACTCAACAGTATTCAGAGGCCAAAATAAGCATTTGTTGCTGCTGTTTAGTAGAACATGATGCTCTGCAACTGAGTTCTTTTCATGAGCCATCACACTGTACAATCTCATGAGAAAAGATGGCAGATTCCCCTCAATTCCGAGAACATACATAAATGTGGAAGGAAGGATCTTATTTATTTGTCACTCCCAGGGAAGTTTATAGATAAGATAATGAGTGGTGGAAACAGAACATAGGACAGAAACCAATAGGCCTATCTGTTGATGTGACTTCTTGATATCTAGTGGGTTTTTGTAAGAGCCATCTGGCAGCTACTGGACATTTAGGTTTGGGATTTTGGACTTATTTCTCTGTTGTTCATTTTATGCAGAAAAATAGCAGCTGGGGGGGGCCCTTTAGATATTTACTTTCAACATCCTCCTCTAAAATCTTATATCTTTCACATGGAGGACATAAAGTCTATTTATCACAAGGTTCAGGAATCAAACTTGTGTTGATCAGCATTCTGTAGAGAGTTAAATTTGCTTTCGTTATTTAAAGCTATTGACACTATCTTAAAAAGAAGACCAAAACTAGATTTAAAACTCGTGACCCAGTGACTCACCGTGAACAACATGTACATTTGTTTGGCTCTTTTATATCATGTTAGGAAGCTAACACCTGGAGGTTTGTGTTTGTAAAAGGCTGACTTTTTATAAATTCAAAACACTTCCTTTCATTATAATTTTGCTGTGGGAATTAAAAAAAAAAAAAGAAAGAAAGAAAAGAACATTTCCTGCAAACACGCAATTTACTTTGTAAAAGGGAGTCTTTCTAGAGCTCCAGCATTTGTCACTTGGATGTCCCCCTGCAGCTCATCCTGATGTGAATGCCAGGATCTAGAAACATTGATGGGCTTCTGTGGTTTATAATGCAGGTCTCCATTTTTCAATGAAAAATGAAATGTGGATTGATAAGACTTTCCAGAACTCACAAGCTCTCTCCATCCCAATTTGCTCCGTTGCCAAGATTTTCAACACCGGCTCTGAGCACATGTTTCTAGAACTTCGCAATTCCTCTACTTGAAAACAACCCAGAGCAATCGCAAATCAGCTTACATCATTTGGTTTTCAAGCAGCCTTCTCACAGTAAGCTCCAAATCTCCCCCATAGACTAAACCAAAAGTTTGCTGCACAAACTTGGGCAGGATTCAAAACGTAAATCACAGGTGCCTGTCAAGTTCATGTACGCACTTAAAGGCTCCCCAAGATCACACGCACACAGAAAACCTGCCTGGCTCCAGGAGGTAGAAAAAAAGCCCAGCTCTGGTTCAGCGTGTGGATCTCATTTCCTCTTGCATCACTCAGTCAGCCATAAGCAAAGCCTGCTCCTCCCTTTTTCACAGAGAACAGCTGAGAGTGATGAGCGCGACTCAGGCAACAGCATGGAGTGTACCCTTGTTGGAGGCAAGTCTTGGGACACAGCTCATCTCTCCAGATTCATTTGCCTCCACGAAGCAATAAACAAGAGTTGCAGCCCACCCCACAACCCTCATAGGAGAGTAATCACTTCCATAAGTGTTCCAGGAATCAGCTTCCTAAGTGTCATCATTTGTCACAAGGGACAGAAGTCTTTCTACCTCCTGAGCACTAACTGGGGAGTAACCGTGCTACGCAGCAGTGCCGGCTGCCAAAAAGTGTCTTTAGACCATCAGATCTAAAGCACGCCTTAGTGAATTGGGCAAGAAGTGTGGGGACTCAGCAGCTCAGAGGTTGTTGAGGATTCAAATGCCCTAGCTAAGAAGATACTATGCAGAAAGAAAGAAGTGGGGAACAGGGAGGCATTGAAAGCGATTACAAAATTAAGATCCATATAAGTTTCCACAGAGGTCCTTTGTTCTATTTATTCACTGTGTGCTAAGGAAGAAGGGGAACTATTTTTCCCTGCCCACAACTGGCTGAAGTAGGAGCAGCCAGAGGTAAGTTGCCTGGTAACCTGAGGAGAAACTTGCAGTGAAAAATTATCTGACACTCATGCATCAGTTCAAAACATCTCTTTAAGTATTAAAAAGTTCCCCATTAGCCCTAAAGTAAACATATATGACTTGTAAAATCAGAAAATAAAAGTAAGTAAAAATCAGGAAGAAGAAAGAAGAAAGAAGAGAAGCATGGGAGATTTAAGAGAAAGATAAGGGAAAGAAAGAGAGGGAGACATTGCCCATATTATAGGGCATCACCAAAATTAATTTTTGAACATTTTCATTACCACACACGCAAAAATAATAAGAATAAAAATTAATTTGAAAAAGAACAATTAAAGTAAAAAAGAACACTGGGTGCCTTTTTTTTTTTTTTTTTGCCCCCATTTTTCTACTCATTCATCCATACACTGGACAAAGGGGAGTGTGGTCCATATGGCTTTCCCAATCACATTGTCACCCCTCATAAGCTACATTTTTATACAAGATTCATCACTTTTTGTAACCCACAGGCCACCCACCTTTGTTCAATTCCCTTCTTTTTTAAAGAAGAGTGTGTCATCCTGGGTTTGAGTTTGTTAGCTATCAGTTAGGAAGTTTGCCTCAACCCACCCATCCTTTCCATACAGTTATAAGTGGCAGCAGATGAAGTTCTCATCTGTATCATATTTCTATGTGCACAACTCATTGGGTTAGAACTGGTTTCTTCTATTATCTTAATTGAATCCATCTTCTATGTGTAAATGTTTTTTAAAGAAAATATGAACTGGCAAAGACCTTGGGTTTGAAGCCTCATTTTTTCATTATTTTCCTGAGCATCCCAAGATACTCAGACATGTTTCTTCCTCAGTTTCCTAAGCAGGGTACTTGCCTCTGGAGTAATGCCTCTGTTTATTTTAGAGATGTTGCAGATGAGAAAAGGGTGACATAAATACACATGCAATGTTGCCATTGTTGTTCAAACCACTTTTGAGATTGTAGAACATCACAAAATATGGCTTCCCATGGGTGTGCTACAGAGTGAGAACATGTAATGTTTTATATTTCCTACAATGTAGCTCACAGTTTGTTTTGAATTTATTAATCAGCTACATGCTTTTATTATTCTAGAAAGGGGGAGGTTATATTGTTTTGATGAGCTAAAATAACCTTAAATGAATCCAGCTTGTGGAGATAACTTCCTTTGGCTTATAACTCCCTCCTTTGGCCTTTTCATACTGTGTTTTTGCTTCTGCACCAATATACAGTTTCCCCACTGTTGGGTGGAAAGTAACTTGAAAAAATAAAAATAAAAGTAAATATCAGTGAAGTTTACCTGCCTATTCAAATAAGCAAACAAAAAGATATAGGTTCATAATTTTGCAGTGGAAGAAAATGGGGGATAACTTCTGTAGTAAGATTTTTTTTTTCTTTTAAATCTACTCAGGGCATAGCTAGCTGGAATTGTATCACCTGCTATTCCATCTTAAGAGGAAATTCTGTCCTGATAGACAGACAGCAGTTTCATTGCCCATGCACTCTTTATTTTTATTTTTTTTAATAAAATTGAGGATCACTATAATGCCTTCAGAATATGATTCGATTTACCAAAATCTGATTTGCACACAGATTTTCAAGAAATGGCATGAAACCAGATGTATAATTTTCCAAAAAGCAAGCAGAGCCATCTTTAAAAACATTATTGTGTGATGTCTCTCCCTTTCTTAAGACCCTACATAGGTTTCCCACTGTGTTTAGCGTGGAATCCAAACCACTTACCTTGGCCTGCAGCCCACTTGTGCAATGTTATCTCTTACCAGTGCCCTTTTGCTCACATTCACTTCTGTTAACTCTCCCTCTCCCCTCTGTTTCTTGGTCTCTCTCTTGCTCTCCAATGTCTCCCTCTCTTTCTTTCCCTTATCTTTCTCTTAAACCTCCCATGCTTCTCTTCTTTCTTCTTTCTTCTTCCTGATTTTTACTTACTTTTATTTTCTGATTTTACAAGTCATATATGTTTACTTTAGGGCTAATGGGGAACTTTTTAACACTTAAAGAGATGTTTTGAACTGATGCATGAGTGTCAGATAATTTTTCACTGCAAGTTTCTCCTCAGGTTACCAGGCAACTTACCTCTGGCTGCTCCTACTTCAGCCAGTTGTGGGCAGGGAAAAATAGTTCCCCTTCTTCCTTAGCACACAGTGAATAAATAGAACAAAGGACCTCTGTGGAAACTTATATGGATCTTAATTTTGTAATCGCTTTCAATGCCTCCCTGTTCCCCACTTCTTTCTTTCTGCATAGTATCTTCTTAGCTAGGGCATTTGAATCCTCAACAACCTCTGAGCTGCTGAGTCCCCACACTTCTTGCCCAATTCACTAGGGCGTGCTTTAGATCTGATGGTCTAAAGGGGCAACTATATAACAGTACTGTGAACAATTGAATATATGCTTTGTATGACTGCATGTATGTAAATATATCTCAATAAAAATGAATTTTAAAAAAGTGATGAATCTTGAGGGCTCATATTTGATGATAACAAGGTTTCTGCAGAGACAAAGTGGAGCAGTGCGGAGATGCAATTTTAAATGAAGAGGAAAATAGAAAATGAAAATCTGCATCTTTTTGAACGATTTTCGTCTCTTCTTAACTGAACAACAATTTTGACATTAAAAGTCTTATTGACTATAAGCTCCTTGGGGACAGGAACTATGTCTTAGTTGTTTTTTAATTTACTCTTATTATCAGGGACTCAATGAATATTAGATAATAATAATAAAGGAGAAGCAGAGAAGGAGGCAGAAACAAAATAAAGTGTTATTATCAGAGACCTTATCTCTGATCTTGCAACATAAAAGGAAACAATTTGGTTTTGTTTTGTTTTGTTTCATTTAAGTATTTGACATTAATTCCTAAGTCAAAACCATTTTCTTTATAATAAAGACAGCTCTTTAAATCAAAGCAGAGATTTAAAGTGCATGTTTCAAGCACAGCTTTGCAAACTGGCACAGATCACAATTCCTCACAGATTTGAACAGAATTTGGATCAGGTCAGAGCTTGGAGACATAGGCAAGAGGTCAGAGGCTCTAGGCTCTGTAAAACTTCCCGGGTTCCCTATGGATTGCCTGGCTCCTCCTCCTCCTGCACTGCACTGTCCACCAAATTTCTGCAAAGTAGACAGGAGGGAGCTGTTGCCATCTCCTCTGGAAGCCTGTCACTCACTCCCCAAATGCTTTACATGCTACTTAGAAAATGACCAGGAGGAATTTTGACCCCTTTAAGAAAAAGAAAAGCCCCTTTCCCACCTGCAAATGAACACAGCTGAAATCACTGTAGCAGCCCATGTTGTTTAAAGAGATTTGGCACTATAAACTTCCAGAAGGTAGAATTAGTCTGGCTTCTGCTTTTAAATACGGATAAGTGCATTCTTCTATAGTCGGATGTTTTTGATGCTAATAATCACTTTGAGTGATTTGGTTAAGCCAAAATAATAATTCTAGCCCATGAAGCATAATACATGTCAGGAGAGGCAGGACTGATTAAAAGATTCTAAAACTAGGAATCTGGTTCAGCAGGGGAGCTGGCAGATTTGGCAAGTCCAGACAGGCATGCTTCAAGATACACAGCCAGTTAATATATGAGGAAGAAAGGGAGGCTTGAAGATCTACATGAGACACCTGAAATCAGATCTGTAAAAACAAGGGGATACAATTATCTGGGTTAACATACTCAAGCAAGGATTTCCAGCTAAAGGGACTGGATTAAACAAATGTGCTTTTATCAGTACTTCCCCTCCCACCAGTACCAAAATTTAGAAAGAAGGATCAAAAACTGTATCAAGTAATAAGAACAAAAACAATTGTAGATGAGATAATATGAAGCAACATTTCAGAAGATGGAAATGCAAAGAACTAGTCACAATTGACTTAACAGAACAGAGAAAACAGAATCCTACCTGCCTGCAAGTCAGTTCCCACCTTAGTTCCCCATAGAGTCAGACTGGGATGTAGGAGGGGGCTGATAATAAGGACTGATTCAGGTCTTTATAAGAAATGGTCAGACTTCCAAATCCACCCACTCCCCGGTCCTTTGTAGCTGAGTGACTATTACCTCCAGTACCCAGGCAAGAGACAGGAGGGTTATTCTCTGGAAAAGTTGAACCAGAGTGACCCTCAACTTGGGGGAACCATTACTACCAGCAGCAGGGCTGAAGCACCTCACTGCAAAAAGGGGATCGAACTGCATTTTGCATATTGAATATTTTGATTTTCTGCTGTGTGAGTGAACAAAAGTTTCCTGGTCTTATAATTTGGGAGGTGGGGAGAGATCAATTTGTAGAGAACAGTAGATATGAATTATAACATGGGCAGAGAGCTTTGTCTTCCTAGTGATTTTACAATGGAGCAATTCCATCCATTTTTCTTAGTCAATAAAAGAAAATGAGAAAAAGTGAAATGTAACAAGCAAAACTTCATAGCATACAATTTTTAAATGCTTGTTATCATGGAAAATTTCAAACATATACAAAAATAGAATAGTATAATAAGCACTCATATACCCATTATCCACGTTCAACAATTATTATCTTCATAAACTATTAACTTCTGACCAATTGTGTTTCATATTTACTCCCATCATTCTCTAGCTCTTCTCTGTCCCTTACTATTCTGAAGTAAATCCCAAACGTCATATAATTTCATCCACAAATGGTTCAGTATATATTTCTCAAACAATAAGTATTTTAAAACTTCATAGTTTTAATACCAACATACAGAAATGTGCATTTATCAAAGATCATGTTTATTGGTTGAATTTTATATCCCCATTTGTCTTAAATTAAGAAATATAAAGAAGGTAAATCTTAGAATGTTACAACATAGTGGTGCTGGAAAGCCATTTAGAGTTATCATCCAAATGTCTTAACAAATGCAATATCTGGAGGCCAGAATGTTTAGGTGACTTTTTTTTTTTAACTTTGAAATAAATTCAAAGTTACAGGAACAGTTGCAAAAACAATACAAACCCCATACACAGCATACCCTGACCCCCCCCCGATACCCCGATCCATCAACTATAACATGCTGTCACACAGCCATTTCTTTCTTTCCCTCCCTCTCTTCCTCCCTATCTATCATTCATCATCTATTGCTCTGTCTTCTGAACATATGAGAGCAAGCTGCACACATCCTTGAACAAACAATATAATTCACATATACAATTCCCATGAACAAGAACATTCTTTTATGCAATCCCATTAAGCGCAGCTAAGAAGTTCAAGAAATTCAACATTGATACAAAGCTTACATTCCATATTTCCTTTTTTTTTCCCTTATGTCCCAACTGTGTCCCTTTGAGCCTCCTCTCCTCCATCCTCAGATCCCATCCAGGATCATCCTTGGCATTCATTTGTCATCTATTTAGACTGTTTTTTTTTTTCAATTGTGGAAACATATATACAGCCTAAATCTTCTCATTCCACCCCCTCCCTAGCATTCCATTAGTGGGATTAATCACATTTAGAATGTTGTAATGCTATCACCTTCCCACCATCCATTACTAGAAATTTCCCTTCACCTCAAACAGCAACTGTACGCTCATTTCTTAACTCCCCATTGCCCCTTCCCCCACTTCTCATAACCCATACTCTACTTTTCATCTCTATGGTCATATTCTCTGATAATTTTTTTGTGTTTACTGTGGGGCTTAAATTTAACCTCTTAAATCCATAACAATCTTGGTTTTCTTTGATACCAACTTAACTTCAATAGGACCCGTAAACTATGTTCCTATACTCGTCCATTCCCCCCCCTTATATAGTTCTTGTCAAATATTACATAGTTTATATTGAGTCCAAAACCACTGATTTGTCATTAGAGTTATGTATTTTATATCCTGTAGGAAGTAAATAGTGGAGTTACAAATCAAAAATCATTGACTTCTATTTGTATTCCATTGTGGTCAGAGAATGTGCTTTGAATATATTTATTTATTTTTTTTAATTTATTGAGGCTTGTTTTATGTCCCAGCATATGGTCTATTCTGGAGAAAGATCCACGATCACTAGAGAAAAATGTGTGTCCTGGTGATTTGGGATGTAAGGTTCTATATATGTCTGTTAAAATTCTCTATATCTCTCTCTCCTTTCTTTGTCTCTCTGTTGGTAGGGCTCCCTTTAGTATCTGAAGTAGGGCAGGTCTTTTATTGGCAAAATCTCTCAGCATTTGTTTGTGAAGAATTTAAGCTCTCCCTCAATTTTGAAGGAGAGTTTTGCTGGATAAAGTATTCTTGGTTGGAAATTTTTCTGTCTCAGAATTTTAAATATGTCATACCACTGCCTTCTCACCTCCATGGTGGCCACTGAGTAGTCACTACTTTGTCTTATGTTGTTTCCTTTGTATGTGGTGAATTGCTTTTCTCTTGCTGCTTTCAGAACTTGCTCCTTCTCTTCAGTATTTGACAGTCTGATCAGAATATGTCTTGGAGTGGGTTTATTTGGATTTATTCTATTTGGAGTTCGCTGGGCATTTATGCTTTGTGTATTTATATTGTGTAGAAGGTTTGGGAAGTTTTCCCCAACAATTTCTTTGAATACTCTTTCTAGACCTTTACCCTTCTCTTCCCCTTCTGGGACACCAATGAGTCTTAAATTTGAATGTTCTATTTTATCTATCATATCCCTGATATCCATTTCAATTTTTTCAAATTTTTTCTCCATTCTTCCTTTTGTTCTTTCATTTTCTGTTCTGTGGTCTTCTAGGATGCTGAGCTGTTGTTCAACTTCCTCTAATCTTGTATTATGAGTACCCAGAATCTTTTTAATTTGGCCAACAGTTTCTTTTATTTCCATAAGATCTTCTATTTTTTTATTTAATCTTGCAATTTCATCTTTATGCTCTTCTAGGGTCTTCTTCATGTCCTTTATATCTTGTGCCATGCTCTCATTCTTTGACTGTAGTCCTTTGATTAATTGTGCTATGTACTGCGTCTCCTCCAATCGTTTGATTTGGGTGTTTGGGATTGGGTTCTCCATATCATCTGGTTTTAGCAAATGCTTTAAGATTTTCTGTTGTTTTTAGCCTCTTGGCATTTGCTTTGCTTGATACCTGTGATCTTTCAGGACCTCTGCTGAGGGAAGTCTGTGCGACGTCATAAGTGCACGCCTTCCCTCAAGGGAAGCCCCGGGCCACCAGGCCATGCAGGGGCGCTCCCAGCCTGATGCAAAAATGGCTGAATGGGGCATCTCAACCCCCCCTATTTTCACACAGCTCCGCCTTCCCAGCTCCGGGACAACTAGCTGTGGTTGCACCCAAGGCCACTGTCCACGGCCAATACTGTGGCGTGTGCGGAGTGCTGTGGGATACACTGCCCGTCAGACTGGGTTTCCTGGCATGGCTCTGGGCTGTGGGTATGGCCCCAGGCAGGAGTGTCGCCAGCACGCCGGGAAGCCAGCTGCAAGGGGTGTGGTTTCTTTCTCCTTTTGGCTCTCCCCTCTGTCTCTCTGTCCCCAGGACAATCAGCAGCAGGTGTGGGGAGGGCTATCCTCCACAGCAGACACTGAGGTGTTGGCTACAGCCCGCTCCTGCAGTGCATCACTGAACGGTTCTCACTGCCGTATCTGCAGCCGCTCCCAGGTCTTGTTTTTTTTTTTTTAAAGAACTAGTCCATCTTCAAACGCCTACCCGCAGTTTCCCCACACCACAGTGCGGCCGTGGGACTTTCAGCCAGCTTACTCACTCATTTCCAAATGCAGACTCCCGGTTTCACGGAGTGCATGGCCCCTGTGGCTTTAGCAGACCTTGTCCGGCTGGTGTATCGCTGGAAGTGGTATTCTGGGTCACTTTCTGGTTTTTATCTAGTATTTTTCACGGAGGTTTTTTTTTGCCCTGTCTCACCTAGCCACCATCTTAGGTTTCCCTGGGTGACTTCTTAAGCAAACTATTGGTTGGTGGTGAAATCTAGACTAGAACCCAGATATACTGACTCCTGGAATCAATGAGTCTCAATAAAAATAAACATTTTTGGATTGTAGACCTTAGGAAAATAGCCTACTTACTATGGTAGTCTTATACAGGGTCAAATCAGCTAAGTTGGATCTGTGTTTCCTAGCTTCCCTGCATGGTTCTGAGGCTGGACTGGCCACAAGAGAAATCAGTGCAAGATTTAGTGGAAGAAGACAAGCAGCCATGTTTACCCTGGGAAGGTCAGCTGAGAGTCAGGCACCATTTAGGCTCATGAAAAATACTTTGTCACAGATCCACGGGCTTACCTCATCGTCATGGGGCCCTCCGTTCTTCTGGCTCCTGCCAGATCTCCTTCTTCAGCTTCCCTGTGGCAAAGCACACCAGCTCTTTTACACTCATCCACATCATCAATGTAGGAAATTTGGAAACAGTTAAAAACTGCCATGAGTTCCAGTGAGAGACAAACAGCTCATGCTTGCAGATTCCATTGTGTCCTTGATCTTCCTCACTCCTTGCCCTTCTTCACTTCCCGACTTCCAGCCCACCTCACTCAAGGCCCAGCACTGGAAATAGGAGCAACATACTTACACAAGTGCTTAATGGCTCACATGGTCGCATCAAGTCAATTCCCCATAATAAATCCCTTATATCACTCAATATGGTTCTACTTCTCTGATTGAAACCCTTTTTGATACACCTTCATCAATAATTGCACTGAAATCAGTTAAAAATTTAAAAATTGTTATTGGCTACCATTTTGTTTCTAAATAGTCTCTTTTAAATCACATATTTCTCAAAATCAATAACATATGACTCTGAAATGCACATTCAATATATTTTGCACAATATTTTTTACTTTTACAGCCTGCTTATCCCCATTATTGAATCACATAAATGTGTAAGAATAGATAAGCCTTTAGTAGAAGTTTGGGGGTATCACTTAATAATTGTGGGCAAGCTGCATGGTATAGAAGTTAGAAAAATGATTTTCTTAGCACTTTATAATAGTAGGGTTGTTCAGATGATTTTCCTATTTGTTTACAGAGACTTGGCAGTTCCTTGACTTTAAAACCAATTTAGGGATTTTCTGGAAGCCAGATATGAACTGTAAGCCTTGATTAAGAGGATGTGCTTAAAGAGGTTGTGGAGATGATATAGTTCCTGGAAGATGAATGAGTGATGGAAGCAGTAGTGGAGAAAACTTTTATTCATCTGATCATTCGTCCATGAATCTACTCTGACTGCAAAGTAGTGAACAAGACAAATGAGACTTTGCCTCCATGGACCTTACTCTAGTTGGGATGTGGACATGAATAAGCTAATGAATACACAGAGAAATAAACAAATTAATTAATTAAAGGATATAAATAATATAAATAACATAAATCCAAAGAGCAATAAATGTGACAAAGACAAAAAAACGGGATACTGTGGTGGAGAGTGATTGGGTCTCGGGGGTGTCTATTTTACCTACAGTAGTCAGGGAAGACTCCTCTGAGGAGGTGACATTTGCACTAATACAGGTTCGATAGGATTCAGCCAGACTCACAAAGGTCGTGGGGAAGAGTACCAGGCAGTGAACCAGCAACCATAAAGGCCCTGAGGTGGAAAGGAGCTTGGAAATCAGATGTAGCTAGAGCATAGTGGGGTAAAGAGTATGGAGACACAGATGCAGACAGGATCACGCAGGGTCTTAAAAGTCATAATAAATGCTATGGGAAACTATGAGAGATTGTAATCAGGGAAGAAATGAATCTGATTTATGCATTGAAAGATCTGTCTGGCTTTGAGGAATGGGCTAACTATAGAAGGACAAGAGTGGAAGTGAGACCAGGCACAAAATCAGCCATCTCCTTGAAGCATCCCCTAGGATATGGTGAATCTTCACAAGAACTAAAAGGACAAGATCCTGGTGGAGTTTGGGAATGGTGGCTTTTCCCCATGGGTTGGCTAAACAAAAAGAAAGGTTACAATTTGCAGTCACCCTTAACCACTAAGTAATGGATGCTGGAACAGTCCCACAGTCATGTCAAACTGGGTAATAAAGCATCAGTTCTGTAGGTTTTCTGAATTGACTGAGAAGTGTAAGTGGACCTTCCCCTATGAGCATGGCAGGACCAAGGGCCCTGCCGAGGACCTTGGAGGACTGGAACGGCATTGCAAGGCCACAGTCTCCTGTGAGTGACAGTCACTGCTGGGGGTTTATTCATCTTTGACCTCTATATGATAGGAGGGTTCAGACCTCTTATAAATTCCTCTTTCCTGAGGGGGATTGAGAAAGCTGTCAGGAACTCACATGAGGAACTGGGATCATAGTCAAGATGCTTAATCATTTAAACAATATCTTAGTTGTGACTGATTTATCTAGGAACTGACTTGTTCTGTTACCCTGTTTATTTCAAATATTTGAAGCTCGCATTTTATAGCCTAGGAAGACCGCAGACAAAACCCTTATGTCCTCATTTGCAAGGCAAGCTGGGGCCTCAAAAATGGACTGTCAAAGAAAGGGAAATGAGCCTGGATCTGCAGAAAACTGCACTGGAGCTAGAGAGACCCACCCGGCTGCAGAGCAGGGCCTATGTTGGTACTGCCAGCAGCCTGTGAGCAGCCACCTTCCGGATTTGGCCTAGTAGACAAGCTGCAGCCTGCCCTTGAGTTCCCCCCGCCCATCGAGTGGTGCCAAGATGGCGCCCACATCCTGCTTCCGGCTTCTGATGTATGTAACCACCCGCTGTATTCACCAATCATGCTTGTGTGCGTGGCGTTAGCCCATTGGATACACGCAAGGTTTATAAGAAAGTTCCCGGGCAAAGCTCGGGGAGACAGCCCACAAGGAGCCGTACCTGACGGCCGCATCGAGGTTGTTCTCCCCCGAGGTGTCTCGCCCCGGGTGGAACCTGTAAAGATGATGATTGCCTAGTCCCATTAAAAGTTTATCTGCTTTACCACCGCGAGTCCTGAGTGATCACAAGTGCTCCGGGTAAGACGTTGTCCGCACCCTCTCTCCCCTTATCTCTCTGGTCCCCATCGCCGGCCGACCGAGGACTCGAGGCGGGGCGGAGAAGCGCCGGACAAGTGGTGGCCCGTACGGGGAACTTCGAACCCGCAACCTCATTTGCGTTCCCCTCGCCCCGACGGAGACGTGCTCCCGGGATCCGTGGTTTGACCTCCGCGACTGATCACCGCGAGAAGGTAAGCACCCCCTTTCCATACGAGGACTAGGGCCCGTGGGCGTTCAGGTAGCCCCGGGGACTCGGAAGAGCTCTCCGAGTGATTACAAGACAGTGCCGGCTGCAAGCATGGGGCAGTCCGGGAGTTCACCCCTACTAACCCCCTTAAAGACCCTTTTGAAACAGTGGGGTATCTCAGTTAAGAGAAGCTCTCTCCAGCGATTTTTTGATGATGTGGCCACTTTTGCCCCCTGGTTTCCTTGTTCTGGCAGCCTTAATCTGCCCTCTTGGATGAAACTTGGTCGTGATATAGACCGAGCGCGCCAAACGGGTGTCTGTTTGGACCCGATTCTAGTCCTTATATGGGAGACTGTTCGTGCAGTACTTGAGTTAGAATCAGCCACAGGCCTAACTACGCCTACCGCCTTGTTGCAGGCGCGACATGCACTCCAAGAGGCTCAGTCTGTTTCATCTGCGGAGGGCTCCCATAAGGGCAAGCCGCCGGAGTCGAGTGCTAGTTCTGATAATTCTGACTCAGAATCTGAAAGTGAGGCAGATGAAGGGCCGGAAGCGCCTCCGCTGATTGACCTAGAGGGGCCTCCTGTCTCACCCACGCGGCCCTCCGCCCCACCAGCAACGGCTGCTGCGCCTCAGAGGATGCACCTGCATCCGGTGGATGGTTTCAGCGGTTCCGTAAAGGGCCCTTATAGAGGGCTCCCTCTGGCGGACATGCCGAGTACATACCCTAACCTTCCCGCGCAATGCCCAGAATCCCCACCCGACTACGCGGACCCTCCGCACCCTTCACCCAATAGGAGGCATTTTTGGAGGTGGAGCCCTTTTACCACATTCAGACCTTTTGGCTTTCTTGGCGGCTACCGACCGCTGCTCAATGAACCCGAACCAGCCTCCGAGATGTTCCCAGTCATTATCAATCAGCAAGCTCGTAATCATGAACCCTATGATTACAAGCTCTTGAAGGAGCTGAGGCAAGCCGTCCATCAGTACGGCCCTAACGCCCCTTACACCCTGAATATGGTTGAAAACCTCTCCGCCCTAAATCATACACCTGCAGATATCCTTCAGCTGGCTCGCTCTTGCTTGCCTCCTGGCAGGTTTATCGATTGGAAGGCGTGGTTTGAGGAGTTAGCTGAGGAACAAGCCGCAAGAAACGCTGTGGCAAGGCACGGCGGGTGGAATGCGGATATGCTTTTAGGGAAAGGTGCTCACGCCCAGAATCAGACAGGATACCCCCAGGAGGTTTATGCCCAAATTTTTCGCTGTTTCATAGGGGCTTGGAAAAAATTGACAGGGGAAGGAGAGGCGCAGGCTTCGCTTAGCGGCATACACCAGGGTCCCACAGAACCTTTTGTAGATTTTGTAGCGAAAATGCAGACTGCGGCTGAGAGGATTTTCTCAGATCCAATGGTTGCAGAAACTGTGGTTAAGCAGATGATTTTTGAGCAATGCAATAAGGAGTGCAAGGTTATCCTGGCACAGAATAAGGGAAAGAGCTTGACAGAGTGGGTTCGGCTTTGCAGGGACGCTGGCAGCCCGTTAACTAATGCGGGGCTGGCTGCTATGTTAGCCAGCTCCTTACAAGTAAACACAAAGGACCCCAGAGCTTTAGAGGTAAAGCCAAAAAGATGCTATGGCTGTGGCCAGTCTGGGCATTTTAAGAGAGACTGCCCCAATAAAGATCAACCGCCTGCCGTTCAGCACCTCCGCGGGCCACGTGCAGTCACTAGGCTGTGTGGCCGCTGCCACAAGGGGCCTCACCGCGCCGAGGACTGTAAGTCAGTCTTCAATGCGCAAGGAGTACGCCTTTCTGGTCGTCCTGAGCAAGATTCAAAAAACGGGCAGGGGGGGTCCACCCTTGCGGTGGACCCCCAAACACACCAACGGACGATGCGGCCCCCATCCAGACCCGCGCATCTCCCGGATCAGCAGGATTGGACCTCCGTGCCACCTCCGGGCTCGTGCTAACCCCAGCTATGGGAGTCCAATTGGTGGGGACCTCTTTCAGGGGGCCCCTTCCAGTAGGAACCGTGGGGCTTATATTAGGGAGAGCATCCATAGCGTTAAGAGGATTAACAATTGTGCCAGGTGTTGTAGACTCAGATTTCACGGGTAATGTCCAGGTTATGGTGCAGTCTCTGCAGGGCACTCTGGTCATTGCAGAGGGCGATAGGTTGGCACAGCTTCTGCTCTTGCCCAGCCTGCATTCAGTCTTTCCAAGCAAGCCAGAACAGAGGGGGAATAAAAGATTTGGGTCCTCCGGAGAAGTTTTTGAGGGTCTTCAGATGTCCCTAGAGTCTCGACCCATGCTGACTCTTAAAGTACAAGGCCGAGCCTTCCTAGGTCTGTTAGATACTGGAGCCGATAGGTCGATTATAAGACAGCAAGATTGGCCCCCCGCTTGGCCAACGAACCAAGCGGAAGACACCATCAGAGGGATCGGCCAAATCTCAGCGCCCATGGTGAGCGCCATTACTCTCCATTGGGAGGATGAGGAAGGGCATCAAGGCAGTTTTCAGCCTTATGTGCTGGCCCTGCCTGTTTCGTTATGGGGAAGAGATATTCTAGCTCAAATGGACGTGACTTTAACCACTGGTTACTCTCCAACTTCTAAACAGTTGCTGAATAGAATGGGATATGTCCCGGGCAGGGGGCTGGGAGCCTCCTTGCAAGGGCGCGTGAAGCCCATTCAGGCTGACTCTAACCCCGGTAGACAAGGCCTGGGTTTTTCCTAGGGGCCACTGAGGGTGCATACCCGCCTACACCTATAAAGTTAACATGGAAAGTTAAGGCTCCAGTCTGGGTACCTCAGTGGCCCTTACCTCAGGAAAAACTTTCAGCATTGCATGCTTTGGTGTCAGATCAGTTGGAGAGGGGGCACATCGTCCCTTCCACGTCACCCTGGAACACCCCTATCTTCGTCATCAAAAAGAAATCAGGTGCGTGGAGGCTTTTACATGATTTGAGGGCCATAAATAGTTGCATGGAGCCTCTAGGACCTGTCCAGATGGGGTTGCCCCTTCTCTCAACTCTGCCGGAGCGGTGGCTTGTTGTTGTCATAGACATTAGAGATTGCTTCTTTTCTATCCCACTTCACCCTGAGGATGCCTCAAAATTTGCTTTAAGACAGACAACGGCCCGGCTTACGTTAGCAAAGCTTTTCAAAAGTTTTGTGATGTTATGGAAGTTAACCTAAAACACGGCATCCCATACAACCCTCAGGGGCAGGGTGTCATCGAGAGAGCGCATAGGACCATTAAAGAACTATTGCAAAAGCAAAAGGAGGGAATAGGTCATGGTCTGTCCCCCAGGGCCCAATTGTCTGCCGCCCTACGCCTGCCCTACAACATACCACCCCAGGTCCTCCGCATAGAGGCCTGGTCCGTTGGAGGGATGTTCTGTCGGGGCAATGGAAAGGTCCTGACCCAGTGCTCAGCTGGGCCAGAGGCTCTGTTTGTGTCTTTCCCCAGGAACCAGGACGCCAACCAGTGTGGGTACCGGAGAGATTGGTGAGAACCGTGCAGTCGCCTGAGAACACCAAAGAACTGCAGCCTGACGGGTCGTTAAACCCCCAACGTGACCTGTTGGATCCAGTCCTCGACTCGCGTGATGAGCGGTCAAATGATGTCGACGGTGTCGACCACTCCCCAGCAGACCGGGAAGAGGGCCAGGAATATTGACCTTTTTTCCCTCCTGGTTCTCTTGGCCTAATCTGACCAACTGGGTTCTTCTTGCTGTGGGGTTATTAGTAGGTTTGATCATTGTTAAGAGTTTGCTGGAGCGTTTGTTTCAAAGACAACAGCAATTACGTGTTACCGCCATGATGGCCATGTCCTCTGCCTGTAACCCTCCTGATAACTATAGTCCCTCTGCCCAGCACCCATCCCAACCACTCGAAGCTGGGCATTCGGGGGTAAGGTTCGCAGCTAAGTATATGAAAAAATCTCGTATATAAACATTCGGTACCAGTGGCCCTAATTTTTGTCTCAGGTGGACCTCTTACGCAGAGTCCTAGTTGTGGCCAGACGGGACCCTTGGCGTTTGCACAGAGGCTCCTAGTGACGCCCTCGGCACTGGCTACCTTCTCCTAATCCTCCTGTCCCCCAGTTGCGAGACTGAGTACTGCAAGGAGGGCCACGTGGTTTCCGGCTCACGGGTTCTCCGGTCTCTATATGAAGTGAGCATTCTGGTCGGTGCCAGAGGTCCCACCTTGGTATGGCCGGGACCTAGTCCAGACTCCCCAAAGCACCAAAAAATACGTTGTGGGCCATCTTGGTCCACGGGAGCACATTCATCACTGGAGACACTGGGGCATAAAAAACAAAAAAGGGGGAGATGTGAGCAGCCACCTTCCGGATTTGGCCTAGTAGACAAGCTGCAGCCTGCCCTTGAGATCCCCCCCGCCCATCGAGTGGTGCCAAGATGGCGCCCACATCCTGCTTCCGGCTTCTGATGTATGTAACCACCCGCTGTATTCACCAATCATGCTTGTGTGCGTGGCGTTAGCCCATTGGATACACGCAAGGTTTATAAGAAAGTTCCCGGGCAAAGCTCGGGGAGACAGCCCACAAGGAGCCGTACCTGACGGCCGCATCGAGGTTGTTCTCCCCCGAGGTGTCTCGCCCCGGGTGGAACCTGTAAAGATGATGATTGCCTAGTCCCATTAAAAGTTTATCTGCTTTACCACCGCGAGTCCTGAGTGATCACAAGTGCTCCGGGTAAGACGTTGTCCGCACCCTCTCTCCCCTTATCTCTCTGGTCCCCATCGCCGGCCGACCGAGGACTCGAGGCGGGGCGGAGAAGCGCCGGACAGCAGCCAGAAGTTCAATGTGTGATGGCAAGTAGCACATGCAGTGATGCTCCAGGCTGCTTTAACTGCTGAGGGTTCTAACCCTGGTCCTGGACTGCTTTGACTGAGAAAGGGAGGGAAATCCATACAGCTGGAACAGGATGTTAGCAGGTGTGAGGGCCAGGAAGGGTTAGAGAGTGGCCATGTAGATCGTGGTTGGGGCTTTATCCCGGGATGGGCAATAGAAAGCAAATTTGGACCCCAGGCAGCTCAAACCCTAAAATTACTCCAGACACCATCTGCTGGTGACATTGAGGCAAGTTAATGAGGATTGACTCTGAAGCCAAACAAGTCTGAGCCTCTAGCCGAAATTCTCTAAGTCCTGCAGCTGAATACAGCAAGAAGACAGATGCCAAAGAGCCATATCCCAAGCAGTAGAGTAAGCTGGCTTTTATGGGAAGTATCCATGTTTGTTCATTATTGCATGTTTCCCTTCAGCTTATCTGTAGTAAGATGTGTGCCCAGTTATATGATATGATGTATGTTTAGATAATGAGATATAAAGTACTAAATAAAAAGTTGATTCATGGTCATTGGGATGAGACATTGTACTACCGATTGTTCTGTCCATTTCTATTAGGCACTACTCTTCTTCTAGGCAGAACAGTGATTAAATATCAACTTATGTTTTTAAGCTTTTGCTTCAAAACTTACATTGTCTCTTTCTACTTCATGGTCAAATCAGGGGTTGGCAAACTTTTTCTGTAAAGGGCCACATAACAAATATTTTAGGATTTGCGGGCCATACAATCTCTGTCACAACTACTGAACTCAACTATAGGCAGTATGTAAGCAAATGAACGTGGTCGTGCGCCAATAAAACGTTATTTACAAAATGATGTGGTGGGCTGGATTTGGTCTGCAGGTTGTAATTTGCTGACTCCTGGTCTATATCAGCACTCTCTAGACTTTTTTGATCATACATCAGAGGAAATATATGTATCATATATTACCACATGTGTCTCACAAACACATCCTGTGCTCAGGACCAGATGTGTCAGCCTGGTGGGATAAAACACAATCTTCTAGAGGGTAAGGGGACTGCCAGTAAATTCCGTCCTCTATTATCCCAAGTATATGGAAATATTCACTGGAAACAGTCTGATTCTGGTGAGCATGTTTTATGACACCCAGTTCACACCCTAGGGTAGCATATCTGTCCCTGGCAGGGAGGGAGCAGAGTTCCTCTACTACGGCATATAAATGCAAAGAGGGGTCCTGCAAATAGAAAATCTCTCTGTGTTGCCCGTGTATGAGATCTGCTGGCTAGGAGGAACCAGTGTCCACTAGGGAAACTGACCTTGCTCTGTCTCTTCTCTATGTAAGTAAACCATTGTTCCATCTCGTGCTATGTGAGTCATGCTTCTATTGCTGCCCCTAGCACCTGTATTGGAGTGGGTTGACATCTCTTTAGGTGTCTCTCCTTCTGACCAACAACATGTACACAAAGTAGACATTTTTAAAAACTGAGATGGAAATATAAATAAAAGTTCTAATACATTCTGCCAATATTCTCAACTACTCAGACTGTGTACCTTCTGAGGAACACGTACCACACCTTGGAAATCACTTGTATACTGTGCCGGTTTGAAACTGTTATGGACCCCAGAAGAGCCATGATCTTGTAATCCAATCTTAGTTGGGTGGAACCTTTTGATTGTTTCCATGGAGATGTGACTCACCCAACTGTGGGTGAGAACTTTGATTAAATTATTTCCATGAAGGTGTGACCCTGCCCATTCTGGGTGGGTCTTGATTAGTGGTGGAGTACCTAAGAGAGTTCAAGAGCTGACACAGATGCTGAGGCCTGGAGACATGTGGAAATGAAGACAGAAGGATGTTTGGAGATGTTAAGCTAAGAGATGAAGCCCAGAATTTACTCCACAGAAGCTAAGAGAGGACTCCCACATGCTTAGAGAGAAATGCCTAGGAAAACCCAAGCAGACAGCTGAGAGAAGTTAAAAGAGACAGAAGCCAGAGACATTTTGGATAAAGCTATTTTGAAATGCAACCCAAGAGCAAAGGACCAGAAGATGCCAGCCACATGACTTCCCAGCTGACAGAGGTGTTCCAGACACCAACACCCTTTCTTCAGTGAAGGTATCCTCTTATTGATGCCTTACTTTGGACATTTTTATGGCCTTAGAACTGTAAATTTGTAACCTAATAAATCCCCTTTATAAAAGCCAATCCAATTCTGGTATTTTGCATAACGGCAGCTTTAGCAAACCAGAACAGATTTTTACAGTAAAAGTATGTGAATGAGTGAATATGGGTTGTGTCTGTGCACATGGTGCTCTCATTTGCATTATAATCTGCTTTGTGGTCCAAAAGTTGAATAGCAAAATAAACATGGCTTTGAAGTCAAGTATAAACCTAGATTTAAATGCTCCCTCCCCCATTTGCTAGATACATGACCTTGGGGAAGCTTGAGTTCCTCTTGAATAAAAATAAACACTATAATAAACAATTTACACATTCGTCATGTAGATTTAAAGCTTATTAGATAATACTCAATGCAGTGCCTGGGATATTATAAGGGCTCAAAAACTATCTCCTCCTCCTTCCTTTCATCAAAATCAAAGGTCAAGTCTCACTAAAATGTCACATCCATAACCACAAGCAACAGAACTTTCTAACTTCTTCCTCCAAATCATCACTTCCCAGTTACTGCCCACATTGCTGTCAGACTCCCATTCCTTAGTGCAGAAACCAGAGAGGGTCTGGTGCTTCCAACACAAGGGCTCTGGATTCTGTTCTTCATGTCTGCCTCCTTAGCCAGCACCACAGTCCCCATGGAGATGATTCCCAACATCATGATGTGCTACCCACAATCAACAAAGGAGTGTTTTTTTGATCAATGTCTTCACTTTCTCTGCATTACTTAGAATTCTTTTCTCACTGAAGCAGCTGGGTCCAGAGTACAACCTACACCCACCTGACCACCATTCACCAGTCTAAAGAAGTCTAATATTCAGGGTTTTTTCTTTATCCTTTGAAAAAAGAATCAAACCATTTTCTGTGAATCGAAAGACAGTTATCGGAAATTAGGATGTTAATGGCAGAAAGATCTCTGCAGAGTAAACAAAACAGCATGCTGGTGCTCTCTGGCTCTCTCTTTGAATTGCCTCTGATCAAACAGAGCTGAACATGGAATGTCTCTATCTGCCTTCTCTTGCCTAGAGAGAATGAAAACCATGGGTCTGATAATCACAGACATAGAAGAATGAAGGTAAAACCTCTTCTAGTTTTCCTGAATCACTTTGACCCACCTCTCAGTAAGTACCTCTGTCACACAGGGAAGACTCAAAATGCTGGCTTCTAGTTAGAAACCATTAATACCCTCAGAAGCTTTATGGCAGGCACTGAGAGAAAATATGTTAAGGCTTCATCACAGTCAGCGGTTTAGAATGCAAGTTCCTTTCAATAAAAAGCCCACAAAGAAACACACTGTCACTGTTCTCGACATTTATCAACCCTATAAAGATCCAGCTGCAATCCAGACCAACCTATCTCAGCAGGATTTCCCAGGTCATCTTTCTTAGAAGAAGACCCTTCTAGCTCCATACTGAAAAGAACAAGACTGTTGTGATTGGGCACAGTGATGCTGCTAAATGTGATCTGAAGCTGATTCCCAGGACCCCAGGGAGACAACCTGAGGTAAAGTCCGTGTGAACCTGCTTTGAGCTGTTCAGAAGCACAACTGAAATGTTTGTCATTGATGTATTTAGCTGCCTTTATGTTCATATTATTTGGCTGCATTTGCTATATTTGTAGAGGAAGATCAAAGACTATCCTTGCCTTCAAAGAGCACCCATTTAAGAGGAAATAATAAACCTCTAGATAGCCAAAGACTCGTGTTTCTCTACATTTCTTTTCCCTTTCACAGCCTGCCCTTTCTCCCAATGATTTCACAGAGACACAGCTTTGGGTAAGCATCATTTAATGAAGTGGGTTTTCTGTTTGGAAAAGCTAAGAACTGATAAACTGAGTCTTGTGACAACCTTTCATACCTATTGAGGCTTCATTTTCAGCTATTTATATTCATGTCCTTCATTGTATTTTTGTATTTAAAAACCACCAAAAAGGGCCAAAATATAATAGAACAGACATCTGTGTATCTCTCACAAAAATTTAATAAATGCTTACATTTTGCCATTTTGACCTCAGAATTTTCTCTAAAGAAATTTGATATCATATTTTCAGCTACAACCCCAAATCTGTACCTCCTTCACCTCTCACCTCCTGGAAAATCAATATCCTAAACTTTGGACTCATCCTTTCATTATAATTATTTTATAGTTTTATTATAAATGTAAAAACCCATAATAATTTATAACATCATTTAAATAATTTAACATTTACATAAATACTATCATTTTGTATCTTTTGCCACTTGCTTTCTTCATTCAAAATTACGTTTTAGAGATGTTTCCATGTTGCTCCATGTAATTTAGTTCATTCAGTTTAACTACCCTACAACCTTCCTCTGTGTACCACTGCTTCTTTACCCATATTCCTGTTAATGTACATTTATATTATTTCCTATTTTTCACTATTATAAAAAATACCTCAATGAATACTCTTATACTTGGATCATTTCATACACCATACATGTACTTTGCTTTTGGATATTTATTTTAACAGTTCCTTCCTCCTAGGTGTAGTTATGGAAAACAACATTTAAACAAACTTAAAGGAGAGATGTTCAACTGACCACCCATCCTAATGTTCACATATATGCCTGTGCTGGTTTGGATGTATTATGTCCCCCCAAAACACTATTATCTTTGATGCAGTCTTGTGTGGGCAAGAAATGTATTGCTGTTGATTGGGTTGGAGACTTTTGATTGGATGTTTCCATGGAGATGCGATCACTCAGTTGAGGGCGAGATCTTTCATTGGATAATTTCCATGGAGGTGTGGCCCTATCCATTCAGCATGAGCCTCAATTAGTTTCCTGGAGCACTATATAAGCTCAGACAGAAGAAATGAGCTTGCTACAGCCAAGAGGGACACTTTGAAGAATGCACAGAAGCTGAGAGAGTAGCTGCAGATGAGCGATAGTTTGAAGATGGCCGTTGAAAACAGACTCTTGCTCCAGAGAAGCTAAGAGAGGACAAACACCCCAAGAGCAACTGAGAGTGATATTTTGAAGAGGAGCTGTGGCCTAGAGAGGAATGTTCTAGGAGAAAGCCATTTTGAAACGCAACCTGGGAGCAAGTAGACACCAGCTAAGAGAGGTTTTCTGGATGCCCTTGATCATCCTCCAGTGAAGGTACCCAATTGTCAGTGCATTACCTTGGACACTTCAAGGCCTTAAGACTGTGACTGTGTAACCAAATAAACCCCCTTTATAAAAGCTGATCCATTTCTGGTGTTTTGCATCCTGGCAGCATTAGCAAACCAGAACAATGCTCATATGAACTTGTCCTGAATTTAGAAAAACTTGGTGATTTCATTTTCATAAACTGAAGTACCCTATATGATAGCAGCAAAGCCATTCAACTTTCATCATTTAACTTTCTGAAGGTTATTATTTTCTGAGGGTTTGATACTCCATGATCAAAGGGAGAATATCTGCCTTCACAGGAGAGAAACTACCCAAGTTCCAGAATGTGGTTCATTTCTGGTTTTCAGTATTAAGAGTTTTTTTTTCCCCAAGTCACTTTCAAACAGTGGTAGTGATGGAAATGGTTGATTTGGGGATCTCTGAATATGGAAACATACACCATTCCTAAGTTGCCCAGATTGGCAGGTTCCCGAACTGCTTTCCTCTGAGGAAAGGCCTATTTCCATTTCAAGCACTGAAATAACAGTCTTACCGCTGGGGTTGCTCTGACACTCCAACCACAGTGACACTGGCAGCTTCTGGGAAAGAGAAAAAGATAAGCTCGGGTCCCTTGGGGTTGTTCCTAGAAGCCAGGACCTGAACACCTGGGTGGGATGAGCATTCAGAGTTGTCCTATAAGTTAAGGTGCCTAGGAAAGGAGAGACGCAATGCTAAATAGTTAAATATAATAACATTTTTATGGTAGATTTAGAGTTTTTTTAATGAGATCTTTAAAAACAGAAGAAAAGGAGCAGACATTCTGGAGTAAGTTTTGAGTTTTTTCCTCCAGTGTATTCCTTTACCTTTCTCCTCCAGAACAGGAGGCTCTTCTTGTCCAAGTTCCAGTCAGAGCCCTGGTCAAGCACCCCATGGTCCACAGTGAGTCCTCTCTGCTCTCCCAGCACCGCCCTTCTGAATCCACAGCCACTCTCCTTCCAACAGCTGGCAGGCTCCCTCTGCCTTCCTGGTGGTCCTGGTGCCCAAGGTAGGTGCCAAGCTGGAGGTCTTTCATATTCCAATGCCAACCTATCTCCCTTTGTTTCTCTCTCCTAGACCTGGAGCATCCAGCTGTCCCTGCAACCCAATCTCTTCAAACTCTTGATATGTGCATCATTACTTAAATTTCCCACTCCCCAGTTTTCTGACCCCTTCTCAACCTCCAGTGAATACTTCCATCCAAATGCATCTAATCACCCCTATATGCTAGCTAATTCCTTTCTACCTATAAAATCTTACCTACTACAGAAGAAGATGGCAGCATAGAGAGGAGTGGAAGTTAGTTAGTCCCCCTGGAGCAACTAATAAATAACCAGGAACAACTAGTAAATGATCTGGAATAACTTTTGGGGGACAACTGTGACAGTCCACACATCGTGCACCAACCTGGATTGGGAGGAATGCCTGAGATCGCAGTGTGGAATCTGTGAGTAGAAACTGCGGACGCAAGCCGGGAACCACCCCTCCCCACCCCCCCAAATGGCAGCCCAAACTGCAAAGCCTCTCTGATATAGAGAGCAATACTCTCTGAACAAGCAATTATACCTCAGGCCAGCTCCAGCTGGGGTTTTAATTAGCAAATGTGGACTGCTCAGTGCAAGTTGCAAATCCCCAACAAGCAGACAGAGGCTTTTAGTGACAACTGAACTTGAAGAGCCAGGGGACTTCTCTGTCTCAGGAAAACACCCTCAGACACACCCTCAGGGAAACCTGGTGCTGAATATTTCCTCCTGGGACCTGAGCCAGTTCTGGTCTGGGAAAACCTGATTGGGGTAACCAAGGAAACCAGATGCCTAGATAACAGAAAACTATAGCCTACACTAAGAAAAACAAAGGTATGGCCGAGTCAAAGGAAAAAACTTACACTTCAACTGAGATACAGGAATTGAAACAACTAATGCTAAATCAATTCAAAAAGTTTAGGGAAGATAGGGCAAAAGAGATGAAGCATATAATGAAAACACCTTACATAAATAAGGTAGAAATTGAAAGTTCAAAAAAACAACTGGCAGAATCTATGGAAATGAAAGGCACAACGCAAGAGATGAAAGACACACTGGAGACATACAAGAGCAGATCTCAAAAGGCAGAAGAAAACACTCAGGAACTGGAGAACAAGTAACCTGAAAACCTATACACAAAAGAAAAGATAGAGAAAAGAATGGAAAAATATGAGCAATGTCTCCGGGAACTTAAGGACAAAACAAAATGCAGGAGAAGAGAAGGGAAAATGGGCAGAAGCAATAATAGAGGAAATAATCAATGAAAATTTCCCATCTCTTATGAAAGACATAAAATTACAGATCCAAGAAGCGCAGTGGACCCCAAACAGAATAGATATGAATAGGCCTACACCAAGACACTTAATAGTCAGATATTCAAACATCAAAGACAAAGAGAGAATCCTGAAAGCAGCAAGAGAAAGCGATCCATCACATACAAAAGAAGCTTGATAAGATTATTTGCAGATTTCTCAGCAGAAACCATGGAGGCAAGAAGGAAGTGGTGTGATATATTTAAGATACTGAAAGAGAAAAGCCGCCAACCAAAAATCCTATATCCAGCAAAACTGTCCTTCAAATATGAGGGAGAGTTTAAAATATTCTCTGACAAACAGACGAGAGAGTTTGTGAACAAGATAATTGCCCTACAAGAAATGCAAAAGGGAGCACTAGAGACAGATAGGAAAAGACAGGAGTGAGAGGTTTGGAACACAATTTTGGGTGATGGTAGCACAACAGTGTAAGTACACTGAACAAAGATGACTGTGAGTATGGTTGAAAGAGGAAGGTTAGGAGCATGTGGGACACCAGAAGGAAAGAGAAAAGATAAAGACTGGGACTGTATAACTCAGTGAAACCTAGAGTGCTCAACAATTGTGATAAAATGTACACATATGTTTTTTCATGAGGGAGAACAAATGAATGTCAACCTTACAAGGTGTTAAAAATAGGGAGTATTGAGGGGAAAATACAACCAATGCAAACTAGAGACTATAATTAAAATAAACATTGTCTTATGCTTCCTTTAATGCAACAAAGGCAATATACCAAGCTAAATGCATATAAGAGGGGGACATAAGGAAGGGGTATAGGACTCTTGGCATTGGTAATGTTGTCTGACCCTTTATTCTACTTTAGTTTAATGCTATCTTTCCTTTTGTTGCTTCCCAGCTGTCATGTTTTTTTTTTTTTTTCTCTTTCTTTTTTCTTTTTATTTGTCTCTCTACCTTCTTTAACTCTTCCTCCTGCTTTGTGGAAGAAATGGAGATGTCCTTATATAGATAGTGGTGAGGGTGGTGAATACATAAATATGTGACTACACAGGGAACCATCAATTGTTTACTCAGGATGGAATGTATGGTGTGTGAAAAAAATTGTCTTAAAAAAATGTATTGATGAAGAAAACTTGAGGGCACTATATTGAGTGAAATAAGTCAGACATATAAGGACAAATATTGCAGGGTCTCACTGATATGAACTAATTATAATATGTAAACCCATAGACACAAAATATAAGTTACCAGGATATAGAAGAAGGCTAAAGAATGGGGAGCAGTTGCTTATTATAAGCAGAATGTTCAACTAGGTTGATCTTAAGTGTTTGGAAATGGGCAGAGATGTTGGTAGCACATTGTGAGAATAACTAACAGTGCTGAATGGTGCATGAATGTGGTGGAAAGGGGAAGCTCAGAGTCATGTATGTCACCAGAAGGAATGTTGGAGGTTAAAAGATGGGAATGTACAAAACAGTGAACCTTGTGGTGGGCAATGTCCATGATTAACTGTACAAATATTAGAAATCTCTTCCATGAACCAGAACAAATGTATGACACTGTAACTAGAAGTTAATAGTAGAGGGACATATAGGGGAAAATATATACCTATTGCAAACTATATACTACAGTTAGTAGTATTTTAATGTTCTTTCATCAACAGTAACAAATACACTATACCAATACTATGAGTCAATAATGGAGGGGGTTGGTTAGGGGTATGGAAGGATTTGAGTTTCCTTTTTATCTTTATTTCTTCTCTGAAGTAATGAAAATGTTCTAAAAATTGAAAAAAAAAGTAATTGTGGTGAGGATGACCAGCTGTATGATGTTACTGGGGGCAACTTATTGTACACTTTGGATCTTTGGATAATTGTATGGTATGTGAACAATCTCAATTAAAAAAGGATCATGATGATGAATATACAAACATGTGATGATACTGTGAACCACTGATTGTATACTTTGGATGATTGTATGGTGTGTGACTATATCTCAATCAAATTACATTTAAAAAAATATTACCTACTCTCAACTTACCATCAACTTGTCTATCAAATACCTTGTCTGCCAATCAACATCAACAATTAGTTATCAGCAGTTATTTAGCTCTTACAAAAAGTTTTGTTGTGTGCCTGCTGTGTACCAGGAACAATGACAGGTTGTAGGAAAAAGACACAGTCCTGTCTTGAAGGGGTACACGGTCTGTTGAGGGAGGCAGACAAGTACATAAGCATCTACAACGCCATATCATGAGAAACCAAAAGACATACCGGCCCCAGGCAGGCTTCCCAGAAGAGGTGCCAAATGAATGCTAAAGCATGGGATAGACATAAAAGTATTATGAGAATAGCATTTTGAGAAGGAAAGCAACAAATGCAGAGGTCAAAAAGCAAGACACAGCAAGCCAAGTGCAAAAACCTTCTAAATGCATGGGTGAGAAGACAAAGTCTGAAATTCACATGGGTAGCTGCAGTCCATGCCCTTCAAGCCCTTTAAAAATGTAAAACCATGATGCTGTCAACCTAACACCTCCTAAAACAGAAATATTTGAACCAAACACCTACTTAGGGTCAGTGCTATAACCTATGACAACAGGAGGCTAAGAGAAAGTGCGGGGGGGGGGGGGGTCTGTTCCATATCTAACTAGAATATGTGCACTCTCCTGCCTCCTTTCTATGGATCACCTCACAGAGTTGTCTGAACTTGGACCATGATTTAAGGTGAGACCATGGTGCAAACCAGAGTAGAGGTGAGAAGGGATTCAAATTAGTACATTTCTTTCTATATTCATAATTAAACTTAAGCCTTCAAGAGGCCTTGCAGTATCAAAAGTATTTGGAGACTGTCTAAGCAAGTTTGAATGCACTGTTTGATGTTGTTGTATTTGTGAATTAGGAAAGCCTCTCCTAAGCACCTTGAAGTCTGAAGATAAAGAGAACACGGTGACTCAAGGACAGTAGTTCCCTTGCAGACTAGTGAAGAAAGTCATATCAGCTCACAAAAGTGGCACAAGAGCCACTGGTTAACTTATGTGGCAAGTGACTTGGTGAAGGTCAAGTTTGTTGCAGAAACTAAGAGATAGACATTGCAGTGACTGCATCAGCCTAAGATGTTTATTATCCTAACATTCTCAGGGCCCATGGCTATTGTGCCTTATCTAGACCACCTAGACAAGGATACAGGCTACAGATAACAGAGAGGACAAAAAGAAAAGAATAGAGGAAAAGAAAATGGAGTAAGAGAAATAAATGAAGAGGGAAAGAAAAATTCAACTCATTCTCTTGGTTCTGTCAAAAACTAAATAGCAGCCCTTTTTCGGCTGCTATTAATAATTCACCTGCCAGAATTCCAACTTAGTAGAAACTTTTAAGAGACTTTGTTAAGCCTAAAATATATCCAAAGCAGATGCTGCCCTCCTGAGGACAGTAATTGTATTGCAGGTTGTCTTACACGTTTTAATACATACTTTTCAAATTACCACAGACATTTACCCATCGGCCCCTATAATTTTGCCCATATTAATAGTCAAAAAATGATTTTTGAATAACTATAGTTGAATACTTATTTCTATAAAGGAAAATGCTTCCAGATTACTAATTAAGATAAAATGTTTTTTTTAAAAAAAGACTTACGATATCCATTTCATGAGTCCTGGTCAACTAAAAAAAATTATTTAAGATGGAATGGAAAAAAAAAGAATACATCAAATATGTTAGACAGGATTGCACAGATCCTTAGCAAAACCCTTGCACATCAAGAAATACTGTAGTCTGTGAAGTATAAGTGGTATAAGACTCAATTAGTGGAATGATGTAGTGAATACATGTATTTACTAGGAAAGGTCTTTGATATTTTTTTTTTCACTAGCATCTCATTTGATCTTCTGACATACAGTAGTTAATTTGACAATCACCAAAGCAGGCTGCATGGTAGGCAGCATTCTAAAATGCCCCCGAAGTTTCCTGTCCCCTAATGTACACATTTGTATAATTCCCTCCACTAGAGGGCTGGCAAAACCTGTGAATATGATGTGCTATCACTCCTGTGATCACTCATCAGTTGGCTTTTGAATTAATCAAAAGGGAGGTTATCTGGGTGGGCCAGACCTAAGCAGATCAGCCCTTTAAAAAGAGACTTAAGCATGGAGGAGGCCACAAGAGAAATTGCACTTGGAAAGTTATCATTTTTATGTATGTATGTTATATTTTACAACAAAAGTGATTATATACACACACACACACACCACACAACCACCAACTAAAAGAAATCTGATGTTATTTGATGTCAGAAAAAACAGACTTCAAGACATTAAAAAAAAAAGATAAAGAAAATTAGTTTCAACCTACCAGGAAAATAAGTGTATCTAAATATACTTTCCACAGTTGATATTAACCTTGGTCACCTGGCTGAGGTGGTGTCTGTCAGGTGTCTCCACTCCCCACCTTCAACGCTGTACTCTTCGGAAGGAATGAAGTCACTATGCACAGCCTACACTTAAGGAGTAGGGAGTTATGTTCCATTTATTTATTTACCTTTAATCATTTATTTATATCAGTATGGAATCGTGGATATTTATTTACTGTATACTTTTATTGCTGACAAGGTGGCGAAGGAATTAAACACGGACAGGGAGCAGGGGACTCAGAGCCTTGTAGGCAAAGAGCACCTTCCCTTGTTCCACAGCGTATTTATTAGCTTCACTTTATCACAGAAAATAGGGGAGTTACTAACAGGCTGGAGAAAGCAAGATAGGGAAGTTAGCAAAACAGGGAAGTCAAGGGCAGACTATCCAAGACTTGCATGCTTCTTGTATCAACAATGCGGGTGCTGCCCTGAACAGTGTTCTGTCTGGGCAAGACTTGATGCTCTGCACCCCCTAGCACGTCAAGGACGCACTCCCAGCTCAGGCTATTTTCCCACATACTTTGGGTTATAATTCAATACTACTTTATTTTGTTGCTCAAATTGTTCGGCTTGGGCCATTGGGAGCTCTTTAATATGCTCCCATCGTTGCAGGTTTCTTCCTTCCCTTTCTTTACTTTCTGGCACTAAGATGCTCCAGGTTCATTGTGTGTTATTTCCTGCCCTAGTCACAGAATTAGCCATTTCTCCAAGAAGTTCTGGTTCCTTTTATTGGAGAATGGTATTAAAAACCAAGATCTAGATGACAGGTGTGCTTTTTTAATCACTTGTATTTCCCCGTTTTTCTAACACGGTGCCTGTATGTCATACTGTTGTACTGTTTTGTGCTTGAAGACAAAGTGATTTTTTGTGTAAATTATACATATATACATATCTCACACAGCCTCAAAAGACAAAGCAAAATCTGAAAAAAGACATATACCATTGTAATGGGAGGTTCTATCACAACTCTCTTGGAAATAGAATAAGTAGGGATAACAGAAGATTTTAAAAGCATGACTTGTCCAGGGCTCCAGGTTTAGATGGCTTCACCACTGAGATCAATCAAGTATTTAAGAGAAACTCCAGTATTATATCAATTGTTGCAGACAAACTACTCTCTGACTCATTTTATGAAATTAGCATTATCTTCTTTCCAAAACCTAATAGGACAGTTTAAGAAAGGAAAATTATTAGCCAATTTGATTAATAAAAATTGGACAAAAACCTTAAACTATTAGTATATCAAAGCCACCAATCTTTAAAAAAAAACACACATCATTATCAAGTTGAGTCAACATTAGAAAAAGCTATCATAAAATTCAGCATATTAACAGATTAAATGAGATATTTTAATAGATGCAGAATGTCTATTAAAATTCACATTCTTTTATGATAAAAAAGCATTCTTTAACAAATTTGAAACTCAGTGCTAAAATATAGGAAGTTTTCCTCCTGAAATCAGCAAAGAGAGGATATCTGCTATCATCCTTTATATTTAATATTGCATTGAAGGCCTTAAGGCAAGAAAATGACAGAAAAGTTCTATGGAAGGAATCAATAATGTAGATATCCATGCATTAGACTTTTTTTAAATTTTTTTAATTTTTATTGAGATTGTTCACATACCGTACAATTATCCAAAGATTCAAAGTGTATAATCAGCTGCCCCTGGTACCCTCATACAGCTGTGTATCCATCACCACACTTAATTTTTGTTCAATTTTTAGAACCTTTTCATTACTCCAGACAAGAAATAAAGCAAAAAATGAAAAAAAAAAAAAAAAAAAGAAAAGAAAAAGAAACTCGAATCCTCCCATATCCCTAATCAACCCCCCTCAAATGTTGACTCATAGTATTGGTATAGTACATTTGTTACTGTTTATGAAAGAATGTTGAAATATCACTAACTGTAGTATATAGTTTACAATAGGTATATATTTTTTCCCTATATGCCCCTCTATTATTAACTTCTAATTGTATTGTCATACATTTGTTCTGTTTCATGGAAGAGATTTGTAATATTTGTACAGTTAATCACGGACATTGCCCACCATAGGATTCAATTTTATACATTCCCATCTTTTGACCTCCAACTTTTCTTCTGGTGACATATATGACTCTGAGTTTCCCCTTTCCACCTCATTCATGCACCATTCCACACTTTTAATTATTCTCACATCTTGCTACTGACACCTCTGTTCATTTCCAAACATATAAGTTCATCCTAATTGAACACTCTGCTCATACTAAGCAACTGCTCCCCATTCTTTAGCCTCGTCTTATATCTTGGTACTTTATGTTTCATGTCTGTGAGTTTACATATTATAATTAGTACCTATCAGTGAGAACCTGCAATATTTGTCTTCATGTGTCTGGCTTATTTCACTCAGTATATTGCCCTCGAAGTTTCTTCATCAACCCGTTATTTTTTTAGATGGTTTTGTTCACATGTCATACATTCCATCCTAAGTAAACAATCGATGGTTCTCTGTATGGTCACATATTTATGTATTCACCACCTTCACCAGTATCTATATGAGGGCATCTCCATTTCTTCCACAAGGCAGGAAGGAGAGTCAAAGAAGGTAGAGAGACAAAAGAAAAAGAAAAAAGAAAAAAGAAAGAGGAAAAGAAAAAATGACAGCTAGGAAGCAGCAAAAGGAAGATAACCTTAAATCAAAGTAGAGTAAAGAGTCAGACAACAACATCAATGTCAAGTGTCTAACACACCTCCCCTATCCCCACCTCTTATCTGCATTTACCTTGGTATATCA
Source organism: Choloepus didactylus (assembly GCF_015220235.1). Lineage (NCBI taxonomy): Eukaryota > Metazoa > Chordata > Mammalia > Pilosa > Megalonychidae > Choloepus > Choloepus didactylus. The sequence goes on from NC_051318.1 coordinate 59,490,309, forward strand.
CCTTTGTCACATTAAAGAAAGCATAATACAATGGTTCTGTTAGTTACAGTCTCTAGTTTATGTTGATTGCATCCCTCCCCCAATGCCTCCCCATTTTTAACACCTTGCAAGGTTGATTTGCTGGTTCTCCCTCGTAAAAGAACATATTTGTACAGTTTTATCACAATTGGTGAACACTCTAGATTTCACTGAGTTACACAGTCCCAGTATTTATCTTTCCTCCTTTCTTCTGGTTTCTCACATGCTCCCAACCTTCCTCTCTCAACCATATTCATAGTTATCTTTGTTCAGTGTACTTACATTGCTGTGCTACTGTCTCCCAAAATTGTGTTACAAACCACGCGCTCCTATCTTCTAGCACTCTATAGTGCCCCCTTTAGTATTTCCTGTAAGGCAGGTGTCTTGTTCACAAAGTCTCATTGTCTGTTTGTCGGAAAATATTTTGAGCTCTCCCTCATATTTGAAGGACAGCTTTGCTGGATACAGGATTCTTGGTTGGCAGTTTTTCTCTTTCAGTATCTTAAATATATCACACCACTTCCTTCTTGCCTCCATGGTTTCTGCTGAGATATTCGCATATGGTCTTATTAAGCTTCCTTTGTATGTGATGGATTGCTTTTCTCTTGCTGCTTTCAGGATTCTCTCTTTGTCTTTGATGTTAGATAATCTGATTATTAAGTGTCTTGGTGTAGGCCTATTCAGATCTCTTCTGTTTGGAGAACACTGTGCTTCTTGGATCTGTAATTTTATGTCTTTAATAAGAGATGGGAAATTTTCATTGATTATTTCCTCTAGTAGTGCTTCTGCCCCTTTTTCCTTCTCTTCTCCTTCAGGACACCAATGATACGTACAATGTTCTTTGTTTCATCCTTAAGTTCCCAGGGACATTCCTCATGTTTTTTCATTCTTTTCTCTATCTGCTCTTTTGCATGTAGGCTTTCAGGTGTTTCGTTCTCCAGTTCCTGAGTGTTTTCTTCTGCCTCTTGAAAGCTGCTGTTGTATGTTTCCATTGTGTCTTTTGTCTCTTGTGTTGTGCCTTTCATTTCCATAGATTCTGCTAGTTGTTTTTTTGAACTTTCGATTTCTGCCTTTTGTATGCCCAGTGTTTTCTTTATAGCCTTTATCTCTTTTGGCATATCTTCTCTAAACTTTTTTAATTGATTTAGCATTAGTTGTTTAAATTCCTGTATCTCAGTTGAAGTGTACATTTGTTCCTTTGACTGGGCCGTAACTTCGTTTTTCTTAGTGTAGATTGTAGTTTTCTGTTGTCTAGGCATCTGACCTCCTAGGCCACCCCAATCAGGTTTTCCCAGACAAGAACAGGCTCAGGTCACAGAAGGAGGAAATACTCAGTATCCAGTTTCCCTGATGGTTTTTCTTAGAGGATTGACACACCCTGTGCTTTTCTGCTTGGCAGGTGCACCTGTCAGCCTGTCACCGGCTGGTATAAGGAAGTGTGGCCTGTGGCTCTCCTCCCCCAGGCTTTGGGGTCTGGTTCCAGAAAGGCAGGCAGTAGAGCTGGGCCCCTCACTTTCCTCTTGGGAAGCTATGCTCCCAACAGAAAGGTCATCTGAATATCAATAAGTTCTTTGTTTCTCTGACTCTGCTGGTCAAAGTGCTGCGATTTTAAAACGGCTGAGGCTTTCTTTACTGCAAAGCACTATGGGCTAAAAACAGCTGAGGTTTTCTCCACAGAGAGAGAAAGGGACAGAAAGCTCCCAGATTCACACATCAGCCAGAGATAGCACCCAATCCTCTGGGCTCCCCGTCCTGAGACTGATATATCCCCTGACTCTCCCAAGGTCAGTTGTCACCAAAAGCCTCTGTCTGCTTGTTGGGGATTTGCTGTCTGTATTGAGCAGTTAACATTAAAACCCCAGTTGGAGCTGGGCTGAGGTACACTAGCTTGTTTGGAGAGTTCTGCGCTCTAGCACCATGAGGCTTCCATGAGGGAGAGGCTCTCAGCTCTCGGCTCTCAGCACGAGTCCACAGTTTCTACTTAAAGATTTTATGCTGCAATCTCAGGCATTCCTCCCAATTCAGGTTGGTGGATGATGAGTGGACAGTCACATTTGTCTCCCCACAGTTATTCCAGGCTATTTACTAGTTTTTTGGTCATTTATGAATTGTTCCAGGGGGGACTAACAGTCTTCCACTTCTCTCTATGCCACCATCTTAGCTCCTCCCCCTATGCATTTGACTTTGAATGTAGAAAATCCAAATGACTATAAAGATAAGTTATTATAACTAAGTTTAAGGTTATTGAATAAAATAATCAATACAAACTTCTGATACTGATAATATAAATACATGTATAAATTAATTTACAATAACATAAAAATATCAAATATCTAGAAATTAACCTCACAAAAGGTTTGGAGGCAACCTGGCAAAGGCTCTCCTCTTTAGAGAATCTGTACACTTTTAATGAGACTAAAAACTTTCTCAATATAAAGAAGATCCCATGTTCATGGATTATAAGTCCCAATATCTTAAAGATCAATTTCCCCAGATTGTATTATAGATCCAGAGCAATCCCAATCCAACAGGATGTTTTCCTACAACTTGAGTTCATTCAAAATATGTATATAGAAATGCAAAGAGACAAGATGCTCTTGAAGAAACAAGGATACAAGACTTGCACTGCTATTTAACAAAACATACAACAAGGCTACAGTGACTTAAGAAGTGGGGTTCTGGTGAAAGAACAAACATCTCTGAAACAGACATTTACACACACATATGGGCATTTGATTTATGACAAAAGAAGCACTGCAGGGCAGGGGGGAAAGGATGGAGTTTTCAATAATGTTATTAGAACAACCAGATATCCATATGAAGAAAATAAAATAATTGTAAACCCACCTTACACCATACACAAAAATCAAATCTGAGTGGATTATAAACCTATATATGAAAAGCAAAATAATTCTAGAATACAGGACTATATTAATGATCACAGGGTGGGAAAATATTCCTTAAACAAGACACAAAAGAACTAACTTTTTAAAAAAAGAAAAAGTTGTACTATATTAAAGTTAACATTTCTATTCATCAAAAAACCCCAGAGAGAGGCAGGGCAAGATGGAGGAGTGGTGAGGTGTGGGTTTTAGTCTCAGGTCAGTTGGTAGAAAGCCAGGAACTGCAAGGACCAGACATCGCAGAGCAATTTGACTTTGGGCATACTTCATACAACACTCACAAACACGTGGAACAGCTGAGATCAGTGAAATCTGTAAGCTCTTGTGGCCAGGGGAACCATGCCCCTCCCTTCCAGGCACAGTCCCATGAGAGGAGGGGCCATCAGTGCTGGGAACCAGGAGGGAGAAATGCAGTTGCAGCTCTGATTGAAAACTCAGACTGCTGATCATAAACTCCAACCATAGACAGACTGAGACCAGACACCGGAGAATCTGGGAGCAGTCAGCCCAGTGGAGAGGAGATAGGGCTAGCAAAAACAGCAAAAAAAAAAAAAAAAAAAAAAAAACCTCAAAAATAAAAACAGAAACTTTTTGGAGTTCAGGTGAACAAAATACAGAGAAGGGCAGGGCTCAAACAGAATCAGGCACATATGCAAATCCAGATGGTGAGGATCCTTGTCTGAAGAGCCAGTTTCTCTGCTTTCTTGATTGTTCCTTAATGGCCCTCAACGTCTTGTCTTTTATCATTTCAATAGTCCATTACATCTGCAAGGACTGTAAATAGTTCATTCTGGACCCTTCTTTTTCTTTCTTTTTTTATTTTTATTTTTATCTTTTTCTTTTTCTAAAACAATTATTCTAAGAAACCCAGGACAGAAAGCCTAAAAGACTTGCAATTTCGGCCCAGGCAAGAGCAGAGCTAAGATAGCTCTGAGAGACAAAGCAATAAGTCTAGTGGTGGAAAAAAATCACTAAACACCATAAATTCTCAAGAAAAGGGGGGCATGGCCAAGCTCCAGTGGCAGCCCTCCTTCTGGGAACTCAGACCTCAGGGACTGGAATTCAGCACCACCTGCGGGACAGCATAGGAGAAGCATAGACTCTAAAGGCCTCACAGGAGTGTCTCATTCTCAAGGAAACTCCATACCCTCCTTCTGAGATCTGGGCCTCTCTGGACTGGGAAAACCTGACTGGGGTTGACCATATCTGAGGAGACCATCACACAAGAAGGGTATATAGAGTTAGGGCAAGAAACAGAAAAACAAGAAGTGAAAAACTCTGATCAACTAAACAGAATCTAAGGTCTAGAATAGGCTGAACTGAACACCAAGAGTTAGAGAACAAAGCCAACCAACAAGAAAACCCTAGGTAAAAGAGTGAAAACAAGCTCTAGAATAAACTAATCAAGAAAGTCAGATGCCCAGACAGCTTAAGATAATGAGCCATACTAGGAAACATGAAAATATGGACCAACGAAAGGAACAAACTAATAATTCAACAGAGGCACAGGAGTTGAACCAATTATTGCTAAGTGAATTCAATGAAATGAAGGAAGAACTAATTGGAGATATTCAAACAAAGCTAAATCAATTCAAAAATGAAGTCAATGAACTGAGGGAAGACATAGCAAAAGAGATGAAGGATATAAGGAGGACACTGGATGAATAAGGAAGAATCATAAACTTGAAAAAGCAAATGGCAGAACTTATGGGAATGAAGGGCATAATGGAGGAGATGAAAAAGACAATGGAGGGATACAACAGTAGATCTGAACAGGCAGAAGAAAGGATCAGTGAATTGGAAGACAAGACATTTGAATTCTCACACATTAAAGAACAGATGGTGAAAAGAATGGAAAAATATGAGCAGGGTCTTAGGGAGCTAAGTGACAACATGAAATGCACAAATATACGTGTTATGGGTGTCCCAGAGGGAGAAGAGGGGGGAAAAGGAGCAGAAATAATAATAGAAGAAATAATCACTGAAAATTTCCCAACTCTTATGAAAGGCAGAAAATTAGAGGTACAAGAAGTATAGTGCACCCCAAATAGAATAGACCCTAATAGACCTACTCCAAGACACTTACTGATCCAATTGTCCAGTGTCAAAGACAAAGAGAGAGTTCTGAAAGCAGCAAGATAAAAGCAATCCATCACACACAAGGGAAGCTTGATAAGACTATGTACAGATTTCTCTGCAGAAACCATGGAGGCAAGAAGACATTGGTATGATATATTTAAGATACTGAAAGAGAAGAACTGCCAACCAAGAATTCTATATCCAGCAAAACTGTCCTGCAAAAATGATACAGAGATTAAAATATTTCCAGACAAACAGACACTGAGAGAGTTTGTGGATAAGAAACTGGTGCTATAAGAAATACTAAAGGGAGTGCGACAGGCTGATAGGAAAAGACAGGAGAAAGAGGTTTGGAGAATAGTGTAGAAATGAAGATCAGGAAGGGTAAAAAGAGAGAGAGGAAAAAATAAGACATGACATATAAAATCCAAAAGACAAAATGATAGAAGAAAGTACTGCCCTTACAGTAATAACACTAAATGTTAATGGATTAAACTCCCCAACAAAAAGACACAGACTGGCAGAATGGATTAAAAAACAGGACCCATCTATATGATGTCTACAAGAAACTCACCTTAGACATAAGGACAAAAATAGGCTGAAAGTGAAAGGTTGGAAAAAGATATTTCATGAAAACAGCAACCAGAAAAAAGTGGGAGTAGCTATATTAATATCAGACAAAGTAGTTTTTACAAAAGTAAAACAATTAAAAGAGACAAAGGACACTATATATTAATAAAAGTGTCAATTCATCAAGAAAACATAACAATCATAAATATTTATGCACCAAGCCATAGTGCCCCAAAATTCATGAGGCAAACACTGAGAACCCTGAAAGGAGAAGTAGATAACTCCACAATAATAGTTGGAGACTTCAATACACCCCTCTCATCAATGGATAGAACATCTAGACAGAGGATCAACAAGGAAACAGAGATGTTGAATTGTATGATAAATGGACTAGACTTGACAGACATTTATAGAACACTACACCCCACAACAGCAGGATACACATTTTTCTCAAGTGCTCATGGAACATTCTCTAGGACAGACAACACGCTGGATCACAAAGCAAGTCTCAACAAATTTAAAAATATTGATATTATAAACAACACTATCTCAGATCATAATAGAATGAAGTTGGAAATAAATAACAGGCAGAAGATTGTAAAACTCTCAAATATGTGGAGATTAAACAACACCCTCTTAGTAAACCACTAGGTAAAGGAAGAAATTACAAGAGTAATTAGTAAATACCTCTAGGGAAATGACAATGAAAACACAACATATCAAAACTGATGGGATGCAGCAAAGGCAGTGCTGAGAGGGAAATTTATTGACCTAAATGCCTATATTAAAAAGAAGAGAAAGCAAAAATTGAGGAATTAACTGTCCACCTGGAGGAACTACAGAAAGAACAGCAAATAAACCCCAAAGCAAACAGAAGGAAAGAAATAACAAAGATTGGAGCAGAAATAAATGAAATTGAGAACAGGAAAACAATAGAGAGAATCAACAAAACAAGAAGCTGGTTCTTTGAGAAAATCAACAAAATTGATGGACCCCTAGCTAGACTAACAAAAAAAAAAAAAAAAAAAAAAAAGAGAGAGAGAAAGAGCAGATGACAATAAATGCAATCAGAAACAGGAAAGGAAACATAACTACTGATCCTGAAGAAATAAAGGAGATAAAGAGAAGATGCTATCAGCAACTACATGCTAATAAACTGGACAACTTACATGAAATGGACAACTTCCTAGAAAAGCATAAACAAACAACATTGACCCAAGAAGAAATAGATGACCTCAACAAACCAATCACAAGCAAAGAGAAAGAGTCAGTCGTCAAAAAGCTCCCAAAAAAGAAAAGCCCAGGATCAGATGGCTTCACATGTGAATTCTGCCAAGCATTCAAGAAAGAATTAATACCAATCCTGCTCAAACTCTTCAAAAAATCAAAGAGGAGGGAAAGCTACCCAACTCATTCTATGAAGCCAACATCTCCCTAATACCAAAATCAGACAAAGATATGACAAAAAAAGAAGATTATAAACCAATCTCTTTAATGAATATAGATGCAAAAATCCTCAACAAAACACTCGCAAATCGAATCCAGCAGCATATTAAAAGAATTATACACCACGACCAAGTGAGGTTTATTCCAGGTATGCAAGGCTGGTTCAACACAAGAAAATCAACTAATGTAATACACCACATCAATCAATCAAAGCAAAAGAACCCCTTGATCATTTCGATCAATGCAGAAAAGGCATTTGACAAAATTCAACATCCTTTCTTGATGAAAACACTTCAAAGGATAGGAATAGAAGGGAATTTTCTCAATATGATAAAGGCAATATATGAAAAACCCACAGCTAACATTGTACTCAATGGGGAGAGATTGAAAGCTTTCCCTCTAAGATCAGGAACAAAACAGGGATGCCCACTGTCACCATTGTTATTCAACATTGTGCTGGAAGTTCTAGCTAGAGCAATGAGGCAAGAAAAAGAAATAAAAGGTATCCAAATTGGAGAGGAAGAAGTAAAACTTTCACTGTTCGCAGATAACATGATTCTCTATGTAGAAAATCCAGAAAAATCTACAGCAAAGCTATTAGAGCTAATCAATGAATACAGCAAAATGGCAGGCTACAAGATCAACACGCAAAAATCTGTAGTGTTCTTATACACAAGTAATGGGCAACAAGAGGAAGAAATTTTTAAAAATTCCATTTACAATAGCAACCAAAAGAATCAAGTAATTAGGAATAAACTTAACAAAGGCCACAAAAGACCTATACAAAGAAAACTACAAGAAACTGCTAAAAGAAATTGAACAGAACCCCAAAAATGGAAGAATGTATAGTGTTCATGGATTGGAAGACTAAATATAATTAAGATGTCAACTCTACCAAAACTGATTTATAGACTCAATGCAATACCAATTAAAATCCCAACAACTCACTTTGTAGAAATAGAAAAACCAATAACCAAATTTATTTGGAAGAGCAAGATGCTCCAAATAGCCAAAAATATCTTGAAAAAGAGGAACGAAGTGGGAGATCTCACATTACCTGACTTTGAAGCATATTACAAAGCTACAGTTCTCAAAACAGCATGGTACTGGCATAAGTTCAGAGATACTGACCAATGGAATCAAATTGAGTGTTCAGAAATAAACTCTGGCATCTACAGGCGATTGATCTTTGATAAGGCAGTCAAGCCAAAGAAACTGGGACAGAGCAGCCTCTTCAACAAATGGTGTTTGGAGAACTGGATATCCATTTCCAAAAGAATGAAAGAGGACTCCTCTCTCACACCTTATACAAAAATTAACTCCAAGTGGATCAAAGACATAAACATAAGTGCTAAGACCATAAGACTCTTAGAAGAAAACGTATAGCAATATCTCAAAGATCTTGTGATAAGAGGGGGTTTCCTAGACCTTAAACCCAAAGTGCATGCAACCAAAGAACAAATAGACAAATGGGATCTCCTCAAAATCAAACACTTTTGTACACCAAAGGAATTTGTTAAAAAAGTAAAAAGGCAGCCTACACAATGGGAGACAATATTTGGAAACCACATGTCAGATAAGGGTTTTAATATCCCAAATATATAAAGCAATCCTAGAACTCAACAACAGAAAGACAAACAACCCAATTTAAAAATGGGCAAAAGACATGGACAGACACTTTTCTGAAGAGGAAATACAAATGGCTCAAAAACATATGAAAAAATGCTCAACTTCACAGGCTATTAGGGAGATGCAAATCAAAACCACAATGAGATATCATCTCACACCTACCAGAATGGCCATATCCAAAAAACAGAAAATTACAAGTACTGGAGAGGATGTGGAGAAAAAGGCACACATTCATTGCTGGTAGGAACGTAGAATGGTGCAACACTCTGGAAGACAGTGTGGAGGTTCCTCAGGAAGCTAAGGATAGATCTGCCATATGACCCAGCTATTCCATTGCTAGGTATATACTCAAAAGAACTGAAAGTTAAGACACAAACGGACATTTGTAAACCGATGTTTACTGTGGCATTATTCACGATTGCCAAGAGATGGAAGCAGCCCAAATATCTATCAATGGATAAGTGGAAAAACAAACTGTGGAATACACACATGATGGAATATTATGCAGCTGTAAGACAGAAGACATGAAACATATAATAACATGGATGAACCTTGAGGACATTATGTTGCGTGAAGTTAGCCAGAAACAAAAGGACAAATACTGTATGGTCTCTCTAATATGAGCTAACATTAGTGAGCAAACTTTTAGAGGAAAAAGCTGATAACACAGGCTACCAGGAGATAGAAAGAGGGTAGAGATCAGGCATTTGATGCTGAAGGACTACAGAATGTTCAGCAGGATGGATTGTATAGATCCAGAAATATATAGCATAATACTGTGTGATGGTAGCACAATATTGTAAGTACACTAAACAAAGATGTTTGTAAGGCTGAAAGAGGTGGGATAGGGGAACATTTTACACCAGAGGTAAAGATAGATGATGAAGACTGGGACTGTATAACTTGGCAAAAACTGGAGTGGCCAATGACTGTTACTAAATGTATAAATATAAAAATGTTCTCACATGTGAAAGAACAAATGAATGTCAATCATGCAAAATGTTGAAAAAGGGATGGTATTTGGGGAAAAAAACACAATCAAAGCAAACTGGAGTCTGTGGTCAACAATAACATTGTAATTTGCTTCCAGTAAATGTAACAAAGGGAATATATCAAAGTTAAATGTGTATGAGAGGGGGATATAAGGGAGGGATATGGGATTCTTGGTAATGCTGTTGTTTTCTGTCTTTATTAACACATTGTATTGTATGACACTTTCTTTTTATTATTATCTTTTTTATTATTCACCAAAAACTTTTTCAAAGTAATCAATATGTTCAAGTGCTGACTGTGGTGATAAATGTACAGCTATATGATGATACCATGAACAACTGATTTACACTGTGGATTATTGTATGTTATATGAATGTATCTCTATAAAATTGTAGGAAAAAATATAAATAGGGGTAAAAGTGCTGGAGAAAACATGGGGAGGAATGCATCTATTTACTGTTGATGAGGAGGCAGAATGGTGTAGCCTTTCTGGAGGTCACTGTGGTGGCTCCACAAGAAGCTAAGTATGTGGTGGCCATAAGGTCCTGCAAACTCATTATGGGGTATGTACTTGGAAGATCTGATAGCCAAGACATGAATGGACATTTGCACATTGGTGTTTATGGAGACAGTATTCATGATTTGCAGTGGATGGAGGTGGCCTAAGGGCACACTGACTGAGGAACAGAATGGTGAACTGTGGTGTATGCATGCAATGGAATATTGAGCAACTACGAGTGAGGAGTGAAGTTGTGAGTCACACAAGGAGGTGAATGGATCCTGTAGACAGCATTTTGAGTAAAGTACACCAGAAACAAAGGCAAAACTCTATAATGCCTCACCGATATGGACTAACTATAATGTGTAAACTCAGAATTTAATCTTTGAGCACAGCCTAACAGGGAAATGATTATTGTAATGGTCCCTAGATTGTAAGCTCTTACAGAATCAAATCTATTCCTGAATTATAATGGCTATCTCCAAACTCTGAGATGTTGATCCCTTGGTGTATAACCTGATTGGTCTCTGGAACATTGGGTATCTGTGTGACACTTGAAACTCAGAGCTAGAGTTTGCAGATATGAATGTCAGTATTAACGCATACAGCAACTGGTAAAAAAAAAAAAAAAAAAAACCTGAAAAAGAGCCCAAACTTCAATTAGAGATATGAATGAAGCAGATCTGGTTAAGACTAGGGCAAATTGGACCAAAGGGTAAAGGTTGAAACTGACTGTGTGTTAAAACTTCAACTTCCATGTGAGACCAAGGGAAGAAATGTTTACTGGTGTAGGATCTATATCTTCTAAACAATATAACTTCTACAGTCGGTTTGTTCAAACACCACAATTACATGGAAGTTTGAATAGGAAGTGAGATACAGCAGGTCAGTACAGGTTACAGTGAAATAGCAACACATCCCAAAGTAATTTGGGTGGAGAATAAAAATATATATTTGGGGCCCCCCTGAGGAGCTGGGAGAGGATGCAGAAGTGTTGGACTTCCTCACCTGGATTGTTGCTGATGTTCTCACAAACACTGGGGACTGACGGCTTGACATGCTGAGCCCTCTGTCTTGGGGCTGGCCCCTATAAAGCTTGTTACTGCAAAGGAGAGGGTAAAACTGCTTATAATTGTGCCTAAGAGTCTCCCCCTGAGTACCTCTTTGTTGCTCAGATGTGGCCCTCTCTCTCTCTAACTAAGCCACCTTAGCAGGTGATCTCACTGCCCTCCCCCCTACATGGGACCTGACTCCCAGGGGTGTAAATCTCCCTAGAAACACAGGATATGACTTCCAGGGATGAATCTGGAACCGGCATCGTGGAATTGAGAATACCTTCTTGACCAAAAGCGGGATGCAGAATGAAACAAAATAAAGCTTCAGTGGCTAAGAGATTTCAAATGGAGTCAAGAGGTCATTGGCGGACATTCTTACGCACTATATAAATAACACTTCTTAGGTTTTATTGTATTGGAATAGCTAGAAGTAAATACCTGAAACTACTGAACTCCAACCCAGTAGCCTTGACTCTTGATGATGATTGTATAACAATGTAGATTACAAGGGGTGACAGTGTGATTTTGAAAACCTTGTGGATAGCACTCCCTTTATCCACTGTATAGATGGATAAGTAGATAAATGGGGACAAAACCCAAATGAAAAATAGGGTGGGATGGGGGGGGTGATGATTTGGGTGTTCTTTTTTGTTTTTATTTTTTGCTCTTATTCTGATTCTTTCTGGTATAAGGAAAATGTTCAAAAATAGATTGGGGTGCTGAATCACTATATGATGGTATTGTAAATAGTTGATTGTACACCATGGATGATTGTATGGTATGTGAATATATCTCAATAAAACTTGATTAAAAAAACAATAAGAGAATGAAAAGGCAAACTACATAATTTGAAGATATATTTCATATATATAATTGACAGAAGACTTATAGTAGAATATATAAAGAACTGCAAATCATTAAGAAAACCACAATAGTAAAATGGGCAAAAAACCTGAACAGGAATTTATAGAAGAGGATATCCAAATGTTCAATAAATGTATTGAAAAGGTATTCAGTCTCACTGGTACCAAGGAAATGCAAATTAAAACCATATAAAATGCTACTACTCACCCACTGAAAAACAACACAGGAATTCTCATACACTGCAGGCAAACTTGTGAAGTGGCACAACTATTTTGGAAATTCAGTCGGCATTATGTAGTAAAGTTGAGGACGATGTTTTATAGGCAGCTTCTGAAATGGCTCCCAATGATCCTTGCCTCCTGGTATTCACATTCTTGTATGAATCCCCCTCTCCTTGAAAAAGGGATGGACCAACTGACTAGATTCTAATGAAAATGTGACAAAAGTCATAACACATTACTTCCAATGTTAGGTTACAAAGGGTCATGATTTCCATCTTGCTGGCAGGTACTCTCTGGCTCTTCTCGCTTGCTCACTCCAGCGGGCCACTGTGTTGTGAGTTGCCCTGCAGCTTCTGGTCAACAGCCCAGAAGGAACTGAATCCTGCCATGACCATGTGAGTGAGTTGGTAACAGGTTCTTCTCCAGCTGAGCCTTGAGATGACTGTAGTCCCAGCTGACACATTGCTTGCAGCATCATGAGAGACTGTGAGCAGAAGACTCAGCTAAGCCTTGCCCAGAAATCTGACCCATGGAAACCCACCACTACCACGCTGGTTCAATTCCCCGCCATCTCTTGCCTGGGTCACTGAAATGGGTTACTTCATCTCCCCTGCATTTACTATACAGTCTATTCTCATAAAATGCCAGAGTTTGCTTAAATAAATGCTCAAAACCATGCAACAGCTGCCTATTTTGTAACCAAGAAGTTAGGATTTAAGGGATGATTATGATGACTGAATCGTTATACAGATATTCCTTTTTACTTTCTGGTATATTAGACAGAGGAGAAACACCTGAAATCTCTGAACTGTAATAAAGCTGCCTTAATCTACAATGATATAGCCTATATCTTGTGCCCTCGTGATTGTAAACACCTTATGACTAACCTTCACTTGTACCCATTTTATCTGTTTTTTTTTTACTTTAGAGTCTTATGATCATGATCACTAGTCAGCCCCTAATGTTTATTAACGAAGGGTCTTGGGTCAGCCCAGAACTAACCCACCCTAAGTCCAAAGTTATCTTGAAAACTGAAGCTAGATCTAACCAAATGGGCCCGCATGACATGCACAGCTTAGACTTTAACCTATAAGTGACCTATATACCTCATTATAATACTAAAAATCACATCCATCATATTAAGTCCACCATTTTCTTACATATGTTCTGTGACTATGTAATCTATCTGCACATGCTCAATAATTAGATCACCTCTAATTACATCATCTGGAGCCACTGTGTTCATTATCCTAAAACTGTCCATTTTTGATACTATAAAACTATCTGAATTACTGTAGTTCAGGGAGACAGATTTTGGGGGTAATAGGCCATCTGCTCTCCTGCCTTGCGCCTAGCAATAAACTCTCTTTGAAACCCTGGTGTCTTAGGACTGCCTTGGTCCAGTAACAATTTCAAGATAAAAGCTCCCCCCTACGTGGGACATGACACCCAGGATGTAAATCTCCCTAGCAATGCAGGAAATGACTCCTGGAGATGAGCCGGGACCCAGCATTGTGGGATGGAGAGGAATGAGGAAGAGAGATGAAACAAAATAAGTTTCCATCTGACACCCAGGGAAGTGCATATCCCTGGCAATGTGGAATATGACTCCCAGGGAGGAATCTAGACCTGGCATCATGGGATGGAGAACATCTTCTTGACCAAAAGGGAGATGTGAAAGGAAACGAAATAAGCTTCAGTGGCAAACAGATTCCAAAAGGAGCCGAGAGGTCACTCTGGTGGGCACTCTTACGCACAATATAGACAACCCTTTTTAGGTTCTAATGAATTGGAATAGCTAGCAGTGAATACCTGAAACTATCAAACTACAACCCAGAACCCATGAATCTTGAAGACGATTGTATAAAAATATAGGCTATGAGGGGTGACAACGTGATTGGGAAAGCCGTATGGACCACACTCCCCTTTGTCTAGTTTATGGATGGAGAAGTAGAAAAATGGGGGAAAGAAAAAAAAAAGGCACCCAGTGTTCTTCACTTGTTCTTTGTCACTTTAATTTTTATTATTTTTGTGTGTATGGTAATGAAAAAGTCAAAAATTAATTTTGGTGATGAATGCACAACTATATAATGGTACTGTAAACAACAGAATGTATGCTTTGTTTTGTATGATTGCATGGTATGTGAAGATATCTCAATAAAAGGAATTTAAAAAAAGGATCCAGTGGCTGAGATTTCAAATAGAGTCAAGAGGTCATTCTGGAGGGTATTTTTATGTGCTATATAGATATCACCTTTTAGTCTTTAGTGTGTTGGAATGGCTAGAGGGAAATACCTGAAGCTGTCAAACTGCAACCCAGCGACCTTGAATTTTGAAGACAACTGTTTATGTAGATTGCACCACGTGATTGTGAAAACTTTAGTGGCTCACGTTCCCTTTATCCAGTGTAGGGACAGATGAGTGGAAAAATGGGGACAAAAATTAGATGAAGAAGAGGATGGGATGGGAGGGGATAGAAAGATCTAGGTGTTCTTTTTTGCTTTTATTTTTATTTTGGAATAAGGAAAGGGTTCAAAAGTTGATTCTGGTGATGAATGCACGGCTGTATAATGGTGCTGTGAATAATTGATCGTACACTGTGGATGACTGTAGGGTGCATGAATATATCTCAAATTGATTTTTTTAAAAAAGTAAATAAACAATGGGTGGAGGAGGGGATTGGGATGTTTTGGATGTTTTTAATTTATTTTATATTTTGGAGTAACAAAAATGTTCAAAGTTTGACTGTGGTGATGAAAGCCCAACTATATGATGATACTGTGAACAACTGATTGTACATTTTGAATGATTTTATGTTATGTGATTACCTCTCAAAAAAACTGTGCACACACAAAAATTTCAGGGTAACAGCAAAATCCTACTGTGACCCAGAGAACCCTACATGATCTTACCCTGTCACCTTCGGACCTCAACTCCCTTTCCTCCTTGTTCCCGCTACTTGCAATCACACGTGTTTCCTTGCTCTTCCTCAGTCACAGTCACACCAAGCATACTCCTGCCTTCCAGCATTTGCACAGGCTGTTCCTTTCTTTCTAGCACTCTTTCTCACCAATCACCTAGAGAGTTGATTCCATAAGTCTGGGTGGAACTTGAGAATCTGCATTTCTAACAGGTTTCCTACAGATGCTGATTCTGCTGATGTTGGGGACTACTTTAAAAAACCACTGCTCCCCTAGGCATCTAGAATGATAAATGATAACCATCCTTGGGAGAACTAAGAAAACAGTCACTAACACCATTTGTGTTCGGTGGAGCTGCAGCTGAAAAAAGCTGTGCAGAACCCTTTTGTTCAAGTCTTTGCTCAGATGTCAACTCCTTGATCA
The DNA here is from genome assembly GCF_015220235.1 of Choloepus didactylus. Classification (NCBI taxonomy): domain Eukaryota; kingdom Metazoa; phylum Chordata; class Mammalia; order Pilosa; family Megalonychidae; genus Choloepus; species Choloepus didactylus. The sequence continues at coordinate 59,505,930 of NC_051318.1, forward strand.
GGTCTACCCGGACCATCCTATAGTGTGATCTTACTCCATGTCCATTTTCTCGACACCCCCTTACCCTGATCTTTTTTGTTTTGTTCCCTCATACACTTATCACCTTCTTAAAAACTGTGGTTTACTCATTATGTTTATGGTTTTCTCTTTCTCTAACAAGAATGTAAAATCCAAGATGCAGCAACCTTTGTTTTTTCCACTGGTGTATCCCAGGGGCTGAGCACATGTTTTTGGAAATGAAATATTTGAACTGAAGATGAATTGCATCCTTTAATTTCTTAAGTAGAATATAGTTAAACTCATTTTTCAAATGTACTAACTACTTGTTTTACAGGAAAAGCAGGTACTGGGAGAGAACAGACTTTGAGTTCAGATAAACCTGGATTCAAGTCACCTTCACTATTTACTAGCCAAATATTTGCCCAAGCGTAATGCACCTCTCTGAGTCTCAGTGTCTTCATCTTTAAAATGGTGATAACAATAGGTGATTGTTAGAACAGAATTACAAATGTACACAAAATATCAAGCACAGTTCCTGTCACTAAAAGAATGCCCAATAAATATTTTTCCTTCATATCTCATCTCCTCTAAGTCCATGTCTCATTTAAAGTGCAAGTTATTTAAAAACCAGTTTAGTTTCAGAGAGAATTATATACAAAGGCACATGTTTTAAAAATCATTTCTAATAACCTTAGATAGAACTCCCTTTTAAAGCCTAACAGAAAAAGTTGACCTAAACTTTCCATGGTACCATCAAGTGAAAAATTCTCCAATATATATCAAATATAATGTAGAATAATGATAATTTTTTTTCTATCTTATTGATTTTGAGAAAGTATTTAAAATTCAAGCCCTAAAGTCTTAGCTGACAGCATTCATCCTTAAATGTGTTTCTGGGGAATAAGCTACTTATTTCTAGTGGCTATTCTACATGAGATTTACATGTTATGATAAAATTAAATTTTTTTAGAAGTATTTTAGAGAAAAGAAATAATTTCCAAAAATGTGAGTATTCTAAAACTAGCTGCTTTAGATGTAAATACTCTGGACAAAAACATAGCAACAATCAACATTCTCAAAATTGCAGTAAAACACATGTATGGTATTCATGCTGTTTGTGCAGTACATTCATGCATGACCTGATATTGCTGAAATAATCTTTATTTCTGAACATTCCAAAACAGCAGTATACACAGTAACAAATAGTTAAGTCATATACCATAAGAAAGCATTCATTAGTGCAAACGGATTTTGTAAAAGGTCTATCAAAAAGATTTATTTGCTTCAAAATGCATCATTTCCAGGAGCATTGTTAATAAAACATTACAGTTTCATCTTTTGTAATAAAGTATTGAAAAACCAATTTGTGGTATCGTAGCAAACATTGCAGTTTTTAAGTGCAATGAGCTTGTGATGCTATTAGAAATATGAAATTCATGTGTGACAATAAATTAACGAAAAAGACATGACCATTTAACTTTGCTGTCTGGTTCTCTCCTTTCAATGCTTCAGATTACGTTGTGCTCATTCAACATAAAATTATGTCTCTCAAATTGTATGGTGTGTTTTTGCTGATATATCCGTAGAGCTAAAAAAATAGTACCTTACCACAAAAATATTTTTATGGCACAAAATTTAAGTCGTTCCATAGTGGTTTACATAGGTGTAAAAAGAAATAGGTGCAAAAAATAAAATTCCTGTAAACTATAAAAAATTAAATTTCAAAGCATACATTATAGAACC